>NC_133896.1:70528641-71229242 GCF_964199755.1 Larus michahellis | reverse complement strand
TTCTGGAAAAATTAGGGAAAAAAGGAAAACAGTTTTGATGTATTTTTTTTAACCTATGTATATTATATTTATTACATGTTCCTTAGTGGTGCCTTAAAGCAACTTTACATTGCATTGATATGTCTTACAAAGGTGTATCACATCAATGCACAGTACCTCAGAATTTTTTCTCGGTATCATACTTGTGATTAAATCTTGTGCTATATACCAGAATTAAAAAAGATCAAGCCAAAGCAAAACCAAATTTTCTCCTAAGGAAGAATTCCATAAAATTTCATAACTGTTCCAGATGCAACAAACCCACATCATAAAAGAGATGATAATCTTCCTTTGAAAATTGTCTGTATAAATTTTACTATTTCAATACAAATAACTTTATGCATTATTCTGGATGCTAACTGTATCCAAATGTGCCCATTATAAAAATGCTTGCATTTTTTAATGGAATCATCAAGTACTAAACATGACAGAAATCCCAGCCCACTCAGTAGAAGTTGTAGGTGTTGCACATCTCTGAGATTAAGCCCAATCTAGCAAGTAGAATTTACTAAATTTGGATGTTTCTGTTACTCAAGAAGTGCTGTTAATACTTCTCAAATTAAACGAGACAGCTTGCTTAGCATCTCTTTAGAAAATTACTGAGGCCTATAGTTTTTAAAATATCCTGGAAATTACCTTAATACTACGAGAACACACAGAGGTTAATGATGAAATGTTAATGGTGTATTTTCCGAATTTATAAAAAAAACAATCTGGAGTGATAGACTAACAGGAATGAGCTGCATTCAGAACAGATTCCTATGTTTCAGTCTCTGCATTAATCAAAAACTGCTGAGTGAACTGCATGTGGGTTGACAAAATGTGCAAGAATGCTCTCAGCTAGTTTCGGGCCTGAAAGGTAAGCTTTGTTAAGAGAAGTACATGTAATCTAAAATTTGTATGGCTGGAAATGTTTCTGCTGTTTTAGTTGCAATGGAAAATGCTTTAAATTTTAATCTCTCTGTGCAATTTAAAAAGCAAACGCAGTGACATACTGTCGCTTCAGGAGAATGAGAAGGTGAAACTGCCTGAGAGGAGTTTGCTATGTGTCCTGGTTTTGGCTGGGATACAGTTAATTTTCTTCCTAATAGCTGGTATAGTGCTGTGTTTTGGATTTACTGTGCAATCTGAATGCAGTCTATACATATGTCACTGCTGGGGTAAAGTCAGACCGAGCCCCCTCTAGCTTGGATGTCTGCTGGGCTGGACTGCTGAGTCCTCTCTGTAGCCCGGTACCTGCTAAGAGGCAGAAACGGCCACGGGAGATGTCCTTCAGGCAGGGATAGAGTTTATAAAGGCTCAGTCCCACCGATGTCCCTCACGCTGAGCGGCAACAGAGAGGTGGTTCTGAACTTCACAGGTGGATCCAGGAGGCTCAAAATTGTTGCTCCTCCCAGACAACCCCACCTGGCCCCGGCTGCCCCCGTGGGACCGCAGAGTGATTTTGTCTCCACTGCAAAGCTGCAGGGGTGTAGCAGTGAGCGCCAACCAGACAGGACATCAGGCCACTCTGGCAGCAAGCACCACCAGACAGGACACCAAGCTCTCTGGTTCAGGGCGATAATCCGTGCTGTGGGGATGAACGGCCGCTGCCACTGTTGTGGGGGAAAGAAAAACTGTCCCACTCACTCTTTTTAACTAGAAAGGTCTTACCAGGGAGCAACGTTCCCTTTTTCGTTTACAAACCTTTGGAAATCATAGTATGGAACAGCTGCCATGAAAGTTGTGCCTGGTGCTTTTTGGTGTTGGTGTTTACTGTGCCTATTTCACTGAGTCGTATGTGAATTAAAAATTCCAGCTTCTCTGTCCCCCAGTGGCATTTCCCCACCAAAGTCAAAGTGAAATGATGAAGAAAACACGAAAAGCAAGGATGGGTACCAAAAGCAATAATATAGTTTAGAATAAACCTATGATTTGATTACTGAGTTGATACTGTTACCATATAAATGTGCCTTGTTTCTTTGCCAATATATTAAAGTTATCATCTTCAGATGTTGCTTTAAATCACCAAAAAGCGTACCTGTAAGCTGTAAGAGCTAAGAAATCTTCAGTACGGTGGATCACAACAGGTGTGAACTGGGGTAATGAACAACTTTCAATCTTTGGCCAAAAAGAGGCTTTAAGTTTTGAGCAATGACAGACCTTACAGTGCAGGGTGGGTGGTTTTCAAATGATCCCAAAAAACTGGTTCTAAAATGGTGTTGCAAATTCAGCTGGAGCAAAGTATGTATCATCAGGATGTAGGGACAGAAGAAAGGTCTGGAGATAGCTGAATTAATACGTGGATAAAACAAATGCCACCTGCCCAAATTTCGTAATCAGAATAGTTAAATCCTGAAATGATCATGTAGTAAGAATATTTGCCTTCCATTTATACAGCTAGATCAAATGGAGGTGAGTTATACACGGCCATACAGCAAATCAGTGGGACAGTTAGAGCTGGAATTCGAGTATTCCTGGCTGCAAAAAGAGCAGCAGTGTTGACCTACAGGAGTCTAATGACATTTTAATCACAAATGTGGGACAGTTGCTTCTCCTTAGGTAGCCGTGGCACAGTTCCTAGATTTGCTCTTCATTGTCCAAATTAGCTTTGATGCGTGGTGCTGGAAGGAGCGGCTGTGGCTCCTGGTGCCGCCTCCGTCAGGCTGGCTGGGGCTATGCTGGCTGTCGCAGGCAACGTCCCCCCTGTCCCCAGGGCAGCTGCAATAGCACTAAAGGACTGATATGGCCCGGGTCTATTTGCTCACATCTGGCTGCATCCCAAGGGCAGGACAGAGAACATCCCCTCTCGTTCTGGCTTCATTATGGCAATGCACACTCTGCTTTGTCTTGGACGTTTGCTCGTTTCGTGGGTGCGCATACATGCAGGCACTCAAGAGACGAACGGAGGACAACCGAGACCTTGAAGCAAGTCTAGGGCAAATGCCACACACGTGAGCAAGACACCGCTGCAGTTGGTTCTGGTCATTGCGATTTTTCTTGGCAAGAGTTTAAACTTAAATCATTCAGATTTATTTTCAAATTTTTTACTTTCTCAGTTTTCACTAAACTACTCTGGAACCTTCCGAGTAACTCTTACTTATTCCTAGCAGTGGTCTATAAGGAGGTATGTTATTCTTATTCTCTTTACACTCTGTTCCATTTTTATGTGTTCTCTCTCCTCTTCTTCTCAACCATCATTTTTTAATGCAATGTTACATCGGAGTGAATGCAACAAACTCCAAAATCCAAATAAAGGAACAAGAGAAAAAAGGAGTGCTTGTTAAAAGCAACTCCAAAACATTTGGCATAGTTCATTCTGTTACCAGCCCTCCTGGACTTTCACATCTTTACTCTCACGCACATGAGTAAAAATCAAAAATAAAATGCACTTTTGCAAGGCTGATAATTTGCTGTAGGCAGTCATAAGCAATAAAAGTACAAAACTAAACCCAAAAATACCCAAGAGAAGCACATTTCAGGATTTTCTCAGTCTTGAACACAGAGAGAAATTAATATACAGCTTCCTTCCAGCCATTTGGCTTTAATAAAAACTTATGAACTCATAAAAAAGGCTAGTACATTTCTGTACACAGCGTTTTGGACAGTAACTAACTTAAAAGACAGCTGAGTTATATTTTTAGTAGTTTTTCTTCCCTGGGGTGGCTTCTGCCTCAGTCTACCAGCATTGGACAGAAAATGCGTACAGAATGATATCACATATGGAAGAACAGAGCTGCTAACAGCACAAGCATCGGGTTTGAAATGTCCAAGTTCAATGGAACCATATGTCCCCACTGTGATTAGCGCTCCTGGTGAAAAAGACTGAGCATCTGTGAAGAAGGCTGTAAGTTTGGAGTAAAGGATATTAAAGTTTCCACGGAATTTCTCTTAACAGCAGTGGGATGCTCCTTAACCACAATTAAATCTCCTCCCAGCGACTACTGTCTGACTGCAGACAGGATTTTGGATTTTCTTGCGCTCAACTTGATCTAATAATGATTAGAAAGATAACTGCCTTCCAGTGCTGCTGGCTGGTTCTTGTCTGCAGTCCATTTTGGATACTTTACAATGAATGTCATTATATAATCATATTATATTTCTTTGAATATCCTTCAAATGTAAAGAAATTTCGTTAGGCAGGTCCATTAGACCCATTCCACTGTCTCTTTGATTGCAAAAAGATGAAAGAATGTAACAACAATAACAAAAAAAGCCTAGTTCCCTGTTATTCCTCTGCAGTACCATAGGGAGGGAAATCTGCCTCCGCTGTTAGCAGTAGTACCACTCGAGGAGCCCACTCACAGAAGTGCTGGAAGTCATCAGCATACGCAGGGAACTTTTGTAATCAAAGAGATGCGGGAAAAGAAAAAGAAAAATATTAAAACTCCAGGTCTGGGAAACTAGGAGATAAGGACTCTTAGTCTCAGCCAACTAACTTAAGCTTCATCGTATCTTATCTATGAAACAGGGTGGAGTGGTAATATTTTCCATGCCTTCTACTTTAAAGCCTGCTCAAAAGTGCATTTGTAAATTGCTTGGAGATCTTTAGGAGATTTGCTGTATGTAATAATCTCCAATTCCACCTACTGTTTGAATCTCATCCGCCCTTACAAAAGAATATAGTTTATGCCACTTCCTATTCTGTCGTAAATGTTCCTCCATACAAATGTTTCTTTTCACCCCAGAGGCATGGAGCACTTCAGTGGTGTGTGAAATAATTATATATGGCTGTGAACTGCTAGCATTTTGCCATGAAAAGAACCGGGCTATTTCTTATTCTGTTATCAATTTGGTTGTCTATTTTCAAACGTGAATTTGAATAACAGCATCCATTCGATTAGTAATTTTTACGTTATTGTATAAATCTGCATTCAAAACAGTATAGGTTTTGGTGCAATGGTGCTTGGTCTCATTTGGCTAACACATAACGGTGGTTATGGTGTAAGATAGAGCAGCGTGAATAATCCAACTGCTTTCCCAAAGAAAGGGACATAAAGAGACTGTTTCACTCCTGAGAAAGATGCAAAGCAGAAGATTGTCCCCGTTTGGGGTTCAGCTTATGGTATGTTCCTTCTTTTTGATTGTACTCATTGCAACAGCTCTAAATGCTGTATCGTTACTTTATTTCAAGCGTGGGCAAAGAAAATCAAACAAGTGAGAAATGGTGGAAGAAAGCGCACGGTACTCACAATTTCATTGTAAGTGGGGTCAGAGCTTTTTGGAGCTGTTCTTGTTTTCCTTCGACTGACCTCATCAGGATCCGGCAAAAGATAAAATTCAGCGTGTGCACTTGGGGCAGAGCCATCTGGGAGGCGCTGAAAAACAAAACGGTCATAAATATGAATGCCCATGTTCTAGCAACAAAAACAAATAAAGAGAACCAAATGAAATCTGGACTTTAAGCAGGCCGAGAAACATGTTACATTCTCAGTATTCTCTTGGCTAAATTGGAGTGCTATTGCAGTAAACAACAGGAATTCTTAGAATTCAGCTTAATATTGAATCAGGAAAATAGAAATGAAATAATACAAGGACAAGGTAAAATTGCCTAGCTTTAATATTTTACATTCTGATGGAAAACCCTTAAGCCTCAATCTACTTTAACTCAGCTTAATCTGATACAAAGTCTAGCCCTTCCATTTTCCAGAGCAATGCATAGAAACTGGATTCTAGCCAGTAAGCTCCTATTGATTTTAACCCCTAAGTAGCAGTGCTGGTGCCGGGGAGAACTGGTTGTTTCTAAGGGTGTTTCATATTACTACAGAAGAGCCAGGAGCATTTCCTGCAGCAACACGGGCAGAACAGGATTCTTATAATAACAGTCTTTCTGATCTCTCCCATCACACAACTGCAAACGCTCTTTAATTTTCCTGTTCAGATTACTGAACGATATTGCAGATATTCCATCTTAGGGTAGCTACTTGAGATCAGAGACAATCTATTAACCAGGCTCAGTCACAAGCTAATGCTGGTGGGTGGAGAGGTTTTTGATAACTTCTGAGCAGCTGTAAGATTATTCCTAAAGCAACATTACAGTTACCCAGAAAACACACTGGTAGTATGAGAGGCTTTAAAAGAACACACAAGAAACACAATCATGAAAAAGGATGGGAACAGGTATCTTGCCGGCTTATGTCACTTAGTGCAGAGCTTATAATTAAGCAGAAACCTTTGTGTTGGGAACACAGTACACAATCAGAAAGCACAAAATGGGGCATATCAAAATATCAACAATTTCAACCGCATTACCAGCATTTGAGGCAGCAAGTTTACCTGACAGCTCACAGGCAACCCAGTGACAGGACGCAAATGAAAATGCAGGCAAAATGAAGAGATCTTAAAACGTTTGGAACGGATGAACCCAGAGCATTACACAGGCGGTTGTATTTACATTTCCCATTGTAATTTTACCTGGCTCAGAATAAAGTACTTTCTCAGATTTTGATTATTCACAGTATGTGTCTAGAAATATGGGCTTTCTACAGGCATTATCAACAACATATCCTTGTGATAGGAGAAACCGCTGGTGTCCTAGCAATAAATAACTTCTCTATTGGGAAGAAAAACAGTGCTTGTGTGTGTGAGCAACCAGTTCTTGCACAACAAATCTCTGTTTTTTGTTATCTGAAACGATCCTTCAAGGCAAATGATGTGGTCAACTGCAAAGCTTATTATTGTTATCATTAACACTATACAGCATCAAAGGATGCACGACTCAAATCATTACGTATTGTCAGCACTATGTGAACGATTAATGTTACTGTTGCTAAGCTCCCCAAAGTACACCTGATTTAAAATATACATGGGATTTACACAGATGGGAGTCAATGGCCAAAATCAGAGTGCCATTAAATGGCAGTGAAACTAACAGGTATCTTCTAGGACAGAGCACCATATTGTTAACGCAGGGTTTATAGTTTACACTGTGCATTTGAAAGCCCATCTCTATTGATCTTGTACTATACTAAAACTTCAATCAAGGATTACGCGTAACAGCAAATTGAACGGTCTCTTAAAAATCAGGACGGAGAAAGAAATGTAGCCTTAAACACCAGCCCAAGCATCCAGGATCCTAACTGTAATCAAGCTTTTCCCTTCCCAATGAGTTGATAAGCATCACTGTAACTTGAAGGTCAACAGATTTTAGTTGTTTCAGACAAAAAAGGGAACATGGTTTAAAAAAAAAAAGGAAAAGGGGCAGTCGATCTTGAAGAAAACCTTATCAGCTCCACTGCTGAGGCCCAGCACAACGATCTTCACTATCTCAAGCATGGAAATACAGTACAGGGAGAGTCTTGTAAAATGTCAGGCTTTATAAATCATCCGTGCAGTGCATTGCCTAACCAGGGACCGTGTCAGAGCTAATTTTGAAAGCTGAGGTCAGCAGCAGCTGCAAAGGGCACCGGTGGCTGAGGAGCCCAGATGGCAGGTAAGGGGCTACGAAGGCAACAGAGAGGGCAGCTGCGTCCACCCAGTTCTAGTGGCCTTTGAGCCACCCAGCTCAAAGTCATTTGTGCTGTGCCCCACTGCACACCTCAGGACAACAAAGGCACAGATCACTGGCAGCGTCGTTTTCATTTGAAACAGGCTCAGTCTGACACTCGCCTGCCAGGGAAAGAATCCCAGCTGATTGCCAAGTGTGATTGTTTAACAGGACCAGGGGATCCCGAAGCGCATGCGACGAATCGGAAAAAAAAAGTCAGACAAAATTGTCACTACACCTCTCAGTTGCTCCTTGTACCCTGCTGGCAATGCTGGCACATTATCCAGCTGTCAGCCAGCTAACCGGCCTCCATCAGCCAACTCCTCCCAAAATTTAAGGACAGCACTTTGCGGTAGTGCTGTGGCCATGTGAAACACGGACAGAAAACCCACTTCCTCACTATCCCTTTGAATGTAGCTAATACATGCTGAAAGAGGTGAGTGGGAGGAGAGGGTCAAGAGAGAAAATCAAAAAAAGAGAAAATTTTAGCGATTCAGAGAAGAAAACTCAAGGCAGAGCAGTTGCTCTGGGATCTTTCAGAGCTAAAACAAAGCCACTTTTCATGAATAGTTGCAATCAGCAGCCAGACTGTTAGAGGTAATTTAAACTGCAGCCACCTGAATTCCAAACAGAGATCTTAGTTCTGGGTGTTGGGTATTTTTTCCCCCCAGCTTTACAAATAACATTTTCCCACTTCACCTCTCCTTGTCAAGGAAAGGCAAACAGGCCACTCCGAATTCCACAACTGTCCCAATTCTCCACCTGCAGCGGCGCTGTTATGCCATCAAGCGATCAAAAAGCTTCAGCTGAGCACTCTTCAAGCTGGATCACATCTTCCACTTCTCAGCTGCCCTCCTCTGCCTCCTGACAGGACACAAAACACCTAACCAGGGTCTCTTACATGTTAAAAGGGCTCTGTCCTGCTACACGCTCATCCTTCAAAACCACTGAGGAAGAGGAGGCATAAATCAGCCATGGCTTTACAGCAGCAGCGTCTGGGCAGCTCGCATGATGAGTTTGCATTGGCTTCTCTTTCGATTGGCGCGGTAGTTGAATCTTTTTCTTGTGGAGACCCTGCTTCACCCAAGGATTTCTTGAGACCAGACTCGCAATGGCCGTGGAAGGAGCTGTGCTTTGCTGGACCCTCCCCTACCGGGGACAAAGAGGGATCTCGGCAGTTTGAGAATCGCAGGGCGAAAACAAGAGTGGGATTAACATGGCAGAAATATCTTTTTAAATCTAAAGTAGGTGAAATTTGAAGTAAACTGTTTTATTAAGACAACTTGACATGGCAGGCAAAAATCCCAAACTTTTGGGCAAACTAGTACTTTCTCAGGCCTTCACATGTGAGTCGAGCATTTGTTTGAATGGAGAATGGAGAAAACATCAGAATATTTATTTTTTTTCTTTCTAAAGATGATGTCTTCTGTCATATTACAGTGTCACATTCAGTGAGCAAAACCCCAACCCCCCCGGATTATCCTTTCACTTCTAACTCAGACCGCATTGGCACATTTATAAACTTAGGTGAACATGAAGGATATCTGACCTAAATGCCAATCTCATTTGCACCAAAGAACCTCTGTTCTGGTGGGTCCGCTATAAAAACAGAGTAAGATTTCTAGCGGACTTATGAGTAATTCTGAAATCCAGCAAAACTCCTTTTTGTAATTATTAATGGATCAAAAATCACGGACTTCTGTCTATAGACCAGGCCTGAAGGAAAATCAAAGGGTACCTTGGGAATGGCGTTTTGCCCTTTAACTGCTCTCAAAAACCTTCAGAGCTTGAGATCAAGCAAACAGAAAAAAACAAACTTTTAGACTGAATTCTATTTATGTTTAGTTCTGCAGTCATTTCATTAACCCCAAAATAAAGGAAGTTACTTTACCTTCCTTTAAAAGAAGTTACTCCCCATTTAAATGACTGTCTTAAATCTTGGATTGTGTATGCTTGTAAATTAATTCAAGCTATAAAAATCCGTAAGGCTGGAAAGGTATAAAACCGAGCTCCCAACAGAAATGCCATAGCTCTCCTACGCTATGGACAAAAAGAAACGCCAGTAATTTTTGATCTGCCAATAAAAAAATTGGAGTTGAATTTAGAAGCTGACTCCCTCTACTTTCTTCAAATACAAACAAGCCACTACTGAACAATTTTCTCAGAGAATGACCTGCCCACTTGGCCCTGATAATGACTGATGTTTTTAAGAAACTCAGTTACAACTGTCTGTGTATATGTTTAAAAAAGCAGTTTATTTTTGAAATGTTATTTTGTTCTAAAGTCAGGCAGAAGGTGATGAAAATATTTAAGAATGAGATGGGGTGAGGGAAAGGAAATAATACTCTGGATTTACTTCTCTCCAGATCTGTAATTCAATACTGTAAAACTAATATAGACCTGTATCTGTTATGGCTGTGTTCCATTTTTCACTCCAATTTTATTTTCCAAAACCAAAAAAGTATTGATATTTGTGTACAGAAACCCACACAGATAGGTTATGTCCCGTGTAATTTAATTTTAAATATACTAGCTGTAGCTGGGAAATAATAGACGAAATTAAATTAATTTTTTCCACAAGAATTACATTATCCTAATGACTTTTCTCCCTTGATCATTACTAACCATCCACAACTGGATTCTTTGTTAGCATTACAAAAGGCCTAACTACTTCAAAATTTGCCATATATTAAACTATGAAATTTAGCAGCCAATATGAATATTGGGCCTTAATCATAAGAATTTTAAGGAAATTTTTATGATTTTTAAAGAATACACTTTAGGGATAATTTACTGTAATGCTTTTTAAAACTCACCTCTTCCTAAATAACATCAAATTTTCTTTTCAGGTGACTATTGCCTCAAATTTGAATCATGTCATCAGTTTCTCTTAGTGTTAGACATGCAGATATTTTTCCACCTTTTGTCCTAGAGTGAAACAGATTCACCGCTTTGTAACATTTGATACTTCCAGCTGCTGTTCTCTTTTTCCCATTTTTCATTTTCAACCATCTTGACAAAAATAAAAAAATGATCAAAGGTAACTTGTATTAACTAATGCCACCTTTCCTCCTCTATAAATAACTTCCTTCCTTCCCCCAAAATTAATTTCCTGGACAACTTCAAATCTCAGTTGCTTTCTTCCCCTTCTTCAATGAAAAAGGGAAATCCAGGCTTTAGAAGTGCCCCCAAATTAAAAAAACAAATAAAAAAAAAATCTTTCACTTTGTCCAGTAGCTCTAACTCTCAGTTTTCCTATCCTTTACCTTCATTTTGAGTTTTTCTCTTACATTCACTGCATTGAGAATTTATCTTCTACATAGTGAAGAAAGGACTACAAAATATCCCTTAATGTTTAATATTGAGATATCCTCACACCTTCAAAAATCATATCACTATAGCAAAGGATTAGAAAAAAACCTTCACGTCTACAAAGCGAAATGTTTACATAAGTGTAGATATGAGGCAGATTTGATTATTATCCAATAAAGGAGGATTAAAAAAAAAAATCCACAGAAGAATTCAGCCTTGCACCCCAGCAACCTGTTTAAATTACTAGCTGCCTCTTGACTAAATTAAAGCTAGCAAGAAATGTGGAAATGCCATCACTGCTGCTACATTGTCTTGCACTTTCTCTGGGTCTCCGCGTAACTTAGCAGAGAAAGGCTAAGCCCTGTCTTTGTACGTTGCCGCTTAATTAACAAACACAGCCTCCGCCTCAGAAAAAGATAACCTGCTCTGGGCTAATTCTAAATTTAAAGAGCTGAGAAAATAACCAGCACTAAACCAACGGTATTACAAAGCAAGAGGGTCCTTCAAAAACACAGTAAGATATATAAATCTTCAGGACAAACGGGATTGCTGTGTGAACGGGCGGTTGTGTTGTTACTTCATAAATCCTAACGTGGGACTGAGGACCCTTCCTCGTTTTTCCTTTGAGCTCTGCATCTCCCGAAGCACTGAAGACCTCTTTCCTATGCTGCTACTAAGCTTTTAGTTTTCCTGCCACGAAATATTTTCAAATTACTTCAAATAAATTCAAAATAAAATCACATTTGCAGTAATTAAATAATAATTACAAAAGAAGATAATCCACCATATCGCTGTGGTGCACCCTGCACTGTCTGCTATTGGCAAGAAAAAACAGAAAAGCAACTGGCCAAAAGTGACGGCACGAATAAGGTATTTTTTCCCAAACAACTGCTTTTTTCACATAAAATTTGAAAACATTTAACTGCTTCTCTGCAAGATAAGCTTTATTTTATTGTATTTTCTGATCCCAATTTTTTACCCCTCTTCTCTGTGAGCAGCTTCATTCCTATTCCTAACTTCTTTCCTACCTCATGCATGCATCCGGGTATGTACGGAAACAGAGAAGACACACTGTGACAGGGGTCACTGGCACGGAGGTCAATGGCAAAGCAACAAAAAAAGAAATGAAGTTTATCTCAATTTAATGTAGGGAAATAAAAGGTACGTTGCTTCAGAACAACATATATTTTGTTTCGGGGAAGTTCTGGAAAGTATTTTTTGAGCAGGCAATTTCCACCTTTCAGAAAGAAAGCCAGGAGACTTAGTGCCAGTGGTGTCAGTGGAGCAAGACTGCAGATGGCTTTGTCATTTACTATGATAAAAATGCAGAGGCGCTCTATCCGTGCTATTGATTTTAATCTCCACATATAGCTTATTCACTTTGTGCAGCCCAATACCTTCAACATCCTCATCAACCTGCCTGTTCTGCATGTAGCTTGTCAGTGCGCCAAATGGGCGAACCGCGGGTGCTGTTCCTACACAAATAAACCGTGCTTTTGTCACCAAAGTTTATCCCAGCCCTTTCTCTCCAAAGTGAAACAAGGCTTTTTGGACAAAAAAAGAGTGCAGGTTAACTGCTTTGGCTTTGTTTGTAGTAGAGTAGCAAGGACTTGTGCAGACTATCTGTTAATAAATGACGGTATGCCGCATTGCTAACGGGGAAAACAATGCTGGCAAAAATAGGGTCAAGAGCCGTCCTGAGTCACAAAATCTCTACCAAGTGAAGCAGCCAACGCTGTCAAAGGTCTCCTGGCTGTCAAATGGGAAAAACTAATCCTCAGTCACTGAGGCAGAAGGGAAGCTTCACAGCTAACACCCCGCAACAAACATACCAGTTCTGGGCAAAAATGTCAAGGTGTTGACCTATTCCAGTGTATATGTGACATGGAATCATAGAATTGTTTAGGTTGGAAAAGAGCTTTAAGATCACCAAGTCCAACCATTAACCTAACACTGCCAAGTCCACCGCTAAACCACATCCCTCAGCACTACATCTACGAGCCTTTTAAATAGCTCCAGGGATGGTGGTAGTTAAAAGAATAGTCTCCAATACTGAGCCCTGGGGAACAGGCCCCAGTACTGAGCCCTGGGGAACACCACTTGTGACTGGCTGCCAACTGGATTTAACTCCATTCACCACCACTCTTTAGGCCTGGCCATCCAGACAGTTTTTTACCCAGCAAAGCGTACGCCCATCCAAGCCATGAGCAGCCAGTTTCTCCAAGAGAATGCTGTGGGAAGTGGTGTCAAAGGCTTATACTAAAGTCTAGGTAGGCAACGTCCACAGCCTTTCCCTTGTCCACTAAGCGGGTCACCTTGTCACAGAAGATCAACTTAGTCAAGCAGGACCTGCCTTTCATAAACCCGTGCTGACTGGGCCTGATCGCCAGGGTGTCCTGTAGGTGACGCATGATGGCACTCAAGACTTCCCCAGCACCGAGGTCACACTGACAGGCTTGTAATTCCTCGGATCCTCCTTCTGGGCTTTCTTGTAGATGGGAGCCACATTTGCTAGTCTCCTGTCAACTGGGACCTCCCTGGTTAGCCAGGACTGCTGAGAAATGATGGAAAGTGGCTTGGTGAGCACCTCTACTAGCTCCTTCGGTATGTACGGGTGCATCAAGTGTTGGTCTGGCTAGAACTCACGCGTGACCTTTTTTCAGCCATTAAACTCAAAAAACAACTCACTCACACTGGGATACAACTGAAATAAGCAATTTCAGTGGCATTGGGGGAGCTGGCACAGCCCTGCACCACTGTAGCACGGCAGAAATTGTCTACTGCTCTCCATCAGAGACTAACTAGACAAGCACTCTGCTGTTAGGGATTTTTTTTAAAGGAACAAGAATTATTTGTTAAATATTTAACAAAACCGTTTTTTTTTTTTTTTCTTGTGAGGTTCTGGGAAACAGGCTGGATCCCAAAAGATTCAGGGTTTCCTAAGAACTATGTAAAATGCTTCTGATCTGCTTCAGTCATTTGAGAGAAAAGCCCACCTCATTCTCCTTAGAATAATGTAAATAAAATGAAAGCTGACCTGCAATACTCAGAAGGTCATAAGGGTTCCCCTTCCAAGCCTTTATTTCTATAAAGCTATGAATCCAGAATCAAACACTTTCAGAAAGATGAAGAAAGGAACCGAGATGTAGCTCTGACGCCCTGTTTAAAAAGAGTAATTCATCATCTTGATGATCCAGAAAGGATAGACACAATCCCCAATGAAATGGAAAAGAGTCTGTACTACCATGTGACGATATCTGTCAGGTAAAACAGGCTCATGCCTTTTACTGACCATCGTCAGTAGCAGACAAGGAGGGCTAGAATTTAGCTCCAGCAAGTAACGATACAGCTCTGTGTGAATTTACTATTTCTGAATCAACAAAAAAGAAAAAGATGTCTTAGAACGGCTTGTGTCCCTCAGTCTCAATCCTGAGCTCTGAGACTCCTCTAACACTTCACCAGTACTCAGGACTACGTTACTGGGTACTTCACATAGCACCATGTGGGTATAAAAAAATTCCCGAGGCTGCAAAAATAATATAAAAGAAGGCAACTGGATAAGCAGAAGTGTGAATATATTAAATGTACAACTCCCAGGAAAAGCTCTGAGCAAGAATCACATAGAAGTTTTTTTTCTGAAGGAGAAGGAGGTGACAAGATATGTTCTAGATTCCTGAACCACATGCTGTATTACTATCTTTAAGTCATTTAAACTTCGCTTTTTTTGCATAGATGAAAGAAATCAAGTTTCAGTCATACTTTAAAATTATATTATTCTATGGATAAGCAACGTTGGTGCAGGGCATAGAATGCAGAGAGAAGATTTCATGAACAGATCTCTGAAACTTTTTTTCCAGAATTACCACCAAGCCTGTAAAGAAGTTAAATTCCATTGCTTTCAACCCTGTATTATTGGTGTGCTTGGAACATTTAATTTTCAGATGACTGTTTAGTCGCAGAGTCTATGCCACTGGCTGAGATAAGACTGATTTCGTGTGGACCCTTAGAAACACAGATCCCAGAGTTCCTTCTGTCTTGAATAATGCACAGGGGAGAACAAATACTTAAGACAACATCCCCATTTTGCTTTTCTTTTGAAATCACTCAGGATTAACGCCATTGCTGCCTGTTAGAGGGCATGAAAGAAAATTAGCCTTTGAGAAAAGAAACACAAGCAAATGCTGTTCTGATTCTATCTCTCTGTCACATACATATTCTTTTCTCTCCCTGCCTAGGCACAGATAGTAAGTGAATATCAAAATGCATAAAGAAACAGTGACGCTGTTATCTGTGTCTTCACCCTGCACTATTTTTCTTCTCAATTTCTAAATTTGTTAAAAAAGTCTGTGTGTGCCTGATCCAGGCTATTTTAAATTTCTCAAACTGTACAGAGCTCCCTCCACTTTTCTTTAGATTATTCTGCAGCTTGCCGTCTCCCTTTGTAAGAAAGCATTTCATTATACAACGCATGCAATTTCTCCTCCTTAGTTACCTCTCATTACTTCCACTTACGCTCTTGCTCAATGTCCTAAACAATTCCTCTTGAACCTTGCTGTCTTCTCCCTTAAATATTTGCACAATTGACTTGTGTCCTTGTTAGCTCGTTCTTAACTAAGTTAGGTTTTAGTAACAATAAATCACTCCTGAAGAATCAATCAGTCCCAAGTAACTCTACTGAGAACTGTTCTTTGAACCGGTATTCTTGTTTTAAAAAAAACATCCCGAGAGAAATATTTTACTATCAGAGCCTTATAAAGATGAACTACTTTCTTTCTGCACCATGACACCAGGATCTGGCCTTTCTCATTGGCATCTCTCACAGCAACCTCATGTCCCACCATTGGCTTGTTTTATCTTCACATTACCGGGGGATATAGATCTATACCTCCCCAAGGAAATACTATTCATTTGCCCAAGCTGGTTGTAGGGTTCTGGAAATTACTTTTATTCTCTTGATCTCGCTCTGTCTCCACTATTATTTTTAATGCTTTCTTCATTTGCGACCAGTGGCAAATTTAATTTATGTTCACCTTCATCTCCCAGATCACTCATCTTACTAAACAGAGCTCACTGTTGTTGCTTTCTTTTTTTTTCTTTCTAATTCAACACATATCAGCTACATAGGGAATTACTTATTTAAAAATTAGCAGCTAGAATTTAGAGCTGAGGCAGGACTGCGACTATGACAGATTAGAGGGTTTAACAAGAAATAATAACACAACTTTCTGAACAACATATTTGTCAAGCACCTTTCATAACAAATATGTTGGAATCCAACAGTAATCCCTGTGCCACAAGAACAGACCTCATCTCTTCCCAATTTAAACCGCTGCTGAGTAGTAGTGCCCTTTGTTTATAGGTCTTCAGCTAATTTTCAGTCCAAAAGAGAACACAGTCTATCTAAACGGATTTCCATACATTTTTTAAAGAAAAGCATTTTCTAGGAATATAAAATGAAATCCAACTTCTTTATAAGCTAGAGTTAGTAAAAGAGCCTTCTTTCCATGGCTTTTTATTCTGTTTATCTGTGCCAGTCTAGGGAGAACTCCATCTGAATGTGTTACTTCCCGCCATTGGCCAAGCTGCTGATTTTATGCTGTCACCAATACTTTCTAAATAACTTTTTTTCACCTCAAAGAGGTTTTTTTTCCACTTGTTTTCCATCCCTGGATGACCGACCATGCTTGGTCTACCTATGCAACATCTTCCCAATCCCTGTTGTCTGATCCACGGGCTGCAGCAAAGAAAGCAGGATACATTCATAATAGCCTGAAAGCATAATGTGGCTTTTCATTTAATTGGCAGGCATTGCCTTGCTGGCAGGTAATATATTTTCCATTTAAATCTATATAATGACGTTCATAAAGTGTAAAAGTTAGTGGGCTCATGAGAAGAACGATGGGAACCAACCAAGAGCGAACAAAAATCCCCACCTCTTATACCCACCTCAAGCTAGAGACAAAACCCAGCAAAGGCAGCAGAGCATCTACCTGTACCTTATGTAGGAACTTCCCTCCAGCCCTGCACCTGCAGCTTAGAAATAGATTTCGTCCCTGTGGTTTAGGGGACGCTTGTCTCTCACCTTTCCTCCCAAAGCATTTAAGCCATCACGTCTCTCACAAACGTTTTTGGAAGCAATTTGTACTCGGATGGTGTAGGACACGAAATGGAAAGAGGCTGGATGTCTGCGTAAGCCTAAAGCTGATTACTAATTCGTCACCCACATATCAGCTATCCCAGAATCATTAATCACCCAGAGTGGTACATGACAGCTTCAGAGCTTTTATAAAAGGAAAGCTGGAAGTAGTTTTGGAAAGTACTGTAAGAGTTTATTTTTCTTCCAGCAAATTTTCCCCCTGTAAAATTAGTTCTGAATTCATCACCCACACACGCTTTCCTGAATTTTAGCAACATTTTACATTTATTGGCATGAGGTTCAGGATAAGTTGGCTTTGTTTCTCCTCCCCACTACCCCTGAGGAGTTATTCTGTCCACAAGAAGTAATGGGCAAAAATGTTTAGCAGCAAGGATTGAAAGTTTAGCCGCTTATCTAGAAAAACAGGGCATGCCTGAAGTCATGGCAATGAAGTCGGCAGGCAAAGCAGACTTCCTTCTGAGCCAATGCTGAAACACCGTTCCCTTCTGGTTGTCTGTGAAGCGGGGAAAGAAATATATAAGCCAGCCTTCTCTGAACTTCAGAAATGGCTACTCCTTTTGCCTCTGGTGTCTTTTTGAACAGGTGAGCAAGCCCAGCAGTGCAGCAGTCGGCTGTTCCTGGCTGTGCAGGACTAGGCTAGCACACAGTCTGTGCTATGTAAGACCTGGAATAGCCTCGATATCCCCCATGATCTGTGTTGGTTCATACAGACGAATGGAACTGGACTTGAGCATTTCAAGTTCAAAACCTATGTGACCTCAGGAAGAAAAGGAAAGGTTACGATCTTTGGAAAAGGGGGTTGGCTACTTATGAAAAATACCAAGATGTAGTGAAGCTATACAGGGCAAAAACGAGAAGGGCCAAAGCTCAAGCAGAACTCATCTTGGCCGCCACGGTTAAAGATAACAAAAACAGGTTCTTTCAGTACATCAATAGAAAAAGGAAGACTAGGGAAAATGTAGGCCCGCTAACAAATGAGATGGGTGCCCTAGTGGTGGAAGACACAGATAAGGCAGAGCTACTGAATGCCTTCTTTGCTTCAGTCTTCACTGCTAAAGCTGTCCCTCATGAATCCCAGGCCCTGGAGGCAAGGGGGAAGGTCTGGAGAGAGGAAGAGTTTTCCCCAGTAGAGGAAGATCAGGTTAGAGACCACTTGGCCAAACTGGACATCCATAAGTCCATGGGCCCTGACGAGATGCACCTGCGAGTGCTGAGAGAGCTGGCAGGTGTTATTGCTTGGCCACTCCCCATCATCTTTGACAGGTCATGGAGAACAGGAGAGGTGCCTGAGGACTAGAAGAAGGCCAATATCACTCCAGTCTTCAAAAAGGGCAAGAAAGAGGACCCAGGGAACTACAGACCGGTTAGTCTCACCTCCGTCCCTGGGAAGATAATGGAGCAACTCGTTCTGGATGTCATATCCAAGCACGTTCAAGAGCAGGAAGTTATTGGAAGTGGTCAACATGGATTTACCAAGGGTAAATCATGCTTGACTAATCTCATAGCCTTCTATGATGTTATAACTGGTTGGCTGGATGAGGGCAGAGCAGCAGATGTCATCTACCTTGACTTCAGCAAGGCTTTTGACGCTGTCTCTCATAACATCCTCCTTAGGAAACTGAGGAAGTGTGAACTAGACGAGGGGACAGTGAGGTGGATTGAGAGCTGGCTGCGTGACAGGACTCAGAGGGTTGTGATTAATGGAGCAGGGTCGCGTTGGAGGCCTGTAACCAGTGGTGTCCCCCAGGGGTCAATACTTGGACCAGTATTGTTTAACATATTCACCAACGACCTGGATGAGGAGACGGAGTGTATCCTCAGCAAGTTCGCTGATGATACCAAACTGGGTGGGGTGGCTCACACCCCAGAGGGCTGTGCTGCCATCCAGCGTGACCTGGACAGGCTGAAGAGCTGGGCAGAGAAGAACCTAATGAGGTTCAACAAGGACAAGTGTAGGGTCCTGCACCTGGGGAGGAAGAATGTCAGGCACCAACACAGGTTAGGGGTGGACCTACTGGAAAGTAGTTCTGAGGAGAAGGATCTGGGGGCCTTGGTAGACAGTAAATTATCCATGAGCAAGCAATGTGCCCTTGTCGCCAAGAAGGCCAGCGGAATTCTGGGCTGCACAGGGAAGAGTGTGGCCGGCAGGTCAAGGGAGGTCATTCTCCCCCTCTACTCTGCACTGGTGAGGCCACAACTGGAGTACTGTGTCCAGTTCTGGGCTCCCCAATTCAAGAGAGACAGGGAACTGGTGGAGAGAGTCCAGCAGAGGGCAACAAAGATGATTGAGGGACTGGAGCATCTCCCTTATGAGGAAAGGCTGAGAGAGCTGGGACTCTTTAGCCTGGAGAAGAGAAGGCTGAGGGGAGACCTTATTAATGTTTACAAGTATCTAAAGGGTGGGTGTCAGGAGGATGGAGCCAGACTCTTTTCAGTGGTTCCCAGTGACAGGACAAGGGGTAACAGGCACAAGCTGGAACATAGGAAGTTCCAAACAAATATGAGAAAAAACTCCTTTACGGTGAGGGTGACAGAGCACTGGAACAGGCTGCCCAGGGAGGTTTGTGGAGTCCCCTTCTCTGGAGACTTTCAAGACCCGCCTGGATGCAGCCCTGAGGGATGTGCTCTAGGCAATCCTGCTTCAGCAGGGGAGTTCGACTAGATGATCTCTAGAGGTCCCTTCCAGCTCTGAAAAAAAATTCCATAATTCTGTGATAAGCACATGGCCACAGTTTTAGACGTGGCTTTCAAATTTGACTGCTAATGTTCAGTTCCCCAGATTGAGACATTCAAATCCACTTGCTGCATAGCAAGGAAAGGCTAAGCTGGAAACAAGGACAGAAAAAGGAGTACACCTTATAAGAAACTTCTTTTTTTTTTTTTTTTTTTTGTCTGATGCTTGCAACAGTTCCTGTGATAGTTCTTGTAATTATGTATTACTAGTAACAGTGGTGCCACAAATTTCTGAGAAAGGAAAATTACATGAAAGCAGTGGTATACTTTGGACAATATCTTATCCTTGTGTGGTAACCGCCTTTGGTTGTTTGAGGGTTTTTTTATGTACAAAGGTGCTTCAGTATTACAGTCCTTAAAATATCCTAAAGTAAACTAAATATGGGGTAGTCACTGAAGATAATTAGGAAGAGGAAGACAAATGATTCAGAAGAAATATTGTTTAGATAAAGACAGTTTTGTGTCCCAGTGTTTTTTCAAAGATGGAATTTTAAAGGCTATTATTTTAAATGACTGACAGATAAAGAATTCATATATTTGATTCTGAGACTTAACAGAAGCACAGCAAGACTGTTATCTTCTTTCAGTGGAAAAAGGGTAAATGATACATCCTTGACAACTAAAAAAAAGGAAAAAACCCAAGATCTTGAGTTTATAAAAACTAAACAGATAGAAGGTGACTTGTTTGGGTAACTTATTTCAGAGTCAGTCTTCCTAGTATTTTAATTTTCACAAATCTACCTCCACGGCTTGTACGCACATCTAGGAGCCTACGTTTTTAAGGCAGTCTCTCAGGCTTTCTTCCTAGCGCTCCCCCTGTGCTCCCATTCCTGTCTGCTGCCATTTTTCTGGCTATTGTGCTGCCACAGCTGGACTGGTTTTGCTCTTAGCTACCATAAATCCTTTCACATGCCAAAACAAACTTCCTCCCAGTTCCTGTATCTTCCTTCTAAGACCGCTTAGTGCACTTTGCCAGGTACGGCACTCTTGTGTTTATAGAAGAAGCTTGCCCTGTCTCATTCCCTCCTGCTGCCGCATCCTCCACGACTCAGAGGTCTCTCCATATAACCTCTCCATCTTTCATCCCTCCATAAAGGTTTCCTTCCAGCCCGGCTTCACTTTATTAAGGCAATATTGCCTGTACCGCCTATGCCTAAAGTGCCCGGTGCTGCACTGTCTGCATTTGAATGCAGCAAGTAATGCCCCAAGAGGCTGACTTAAAATTACATACTATGTATATTTGGAAAATTGCATTTTTTTAGCTTTGTGGCTTTTGTGTCTTTAAAAGTTGGATTTAAAGTTTTTTTTTTTCCTCAGCAGTCGTCGTGACGCCGTTCAAATCACAAGTAGAAGCAGTGAGTGTGATGTGAGTCACCTGACTTACAGAATCTCAGGATTCAAATAAAACTATGAATTGCTGAGGAAAATCTTGAGACTGAAATATCGTTAGTATCTTATAAATATCTATTTAACAGAACTCGTCTTCGTTGTGCACCCACCATCTTCAAGCGTAGACAAACATTAGCAACCAGTCTTAGATCTCTCTGTTCAAACAGCTTCTCCGTCTGCATTGCTGGTCTCGATGCGAGTATTTTCTCAGTGAAAAAAACGTAGCTTGTGCTTTATAGGAGGTTGGGTTAGGTTAATGGTCCTTCCTCATCGCAAAAACTGTAAGGCTGCTCTTCTCCCTTGTTGGTCTTTGAAGCATTTTTTGATAGTTTTCTTCAAGCAGGACTGGCTTTCGTAACACGTGACTGAAATGTGGCAGTGGTAAAGGAGAGGACGTGCTGAAGCAGATCTAGGGGCGGCTGTCTCGTACATCTGCAGCAAACGTGGCACGTGTGGATGCATCAGATCAAAAGCGCCTGCACTGTGGAGTCCCTGCATGCACCCACATTAGACAGCCCTCTGGCAGGTCTGCACCAGACCAACGCTCTCTGAAGTGCTGTTGTGGTTTTTGTCTGTGACATGCCACACGGATGGGGTTAGCGTTGTGAAAACGTCCTGCAAAGCTATAGCACTGCACTCCTTTGACTTCCTCCTTTAAAGAATCTATGTGACACTTGACAAACACCACCAGCTCCTTATGGATTGCCTTGTGCGTTGTATATTAATACAGGATTTGCACGGCAGGATCTAGATCTCCTATTAAAACCCTTGGAAGTAAACCCACACAAATAGTAAACAGAATTTATTTACATGGATCAAAAGTCTCTATCACAATTCCTGTCAGTTCTGTGAAGCTACATTTGGGATTAATTTAACCCACTACAATTATTTTCACATCTGAACACATCATAAAATCTCTATAAAGAGACAAATTAAATGGGAAGAGCAGCACAAAAATTATTTACTATAAATTATGAAATAAAACAAGATAGCAAAGTAATCTCTGCACAGATGAACCACTAAAATATAATTAGTGAGACTCCGCAAAAGACTGAATATACCTGAAATAGCTTTAACATGTCTTGAATAAGATATGATCTTGGCATACTTTTAAAATCCCTGTTCAGCTCAACAAAAAAAAAAAAAAAAGGAAAGGAGGGAAAAAGAAACGAGAGCATGTCAGAGAGATTGATCTATATGACTGGAAAGCTGAGAAAATTACTAATGGGATAAACAACCTTTCTGTTATAGGTTACAAGTCTGAAGGCAGTCCAGCATTGCAGTACCCCAAAGCACGGCTATTCATATTTCAGATCAGATGATGATGGATGGATGGCCGGATGGAAGGAAGGAACTGGAAGCCCAGGATTTAAAAACATGATTGCCTAAGTTAGGCTGCTAAAATAATGACCTTATTTCCAAGTCATGAATCATTGCTAGTCTTACTGAATTTGACTCCTACCACTTCTCTGTAAACTCACTAAAATGGATTTGATTTAAGTTACCTACATTCAGAAGCTAGACAACTACTTAAAGTTATATTGTCCCCTTCCATAATGAAGTGAACTGAACCCTGGATTTTATGTTTGCTATACACAGCTATCTATGCTGTAATTTATTTTCCTTTAATTAAATAGCTGGAACTTTTGAAGTTAAAGAACACTGTTAGGAGCCTATACATTTCAAATGATGGAAACGAGGAGAAAGACTGTTCCTGACATCTGTAGCTCTGTGTGCACCTCCACGTCCCCTGCCTGAGCTCACAGTAACAGCATCAGCATGGCAATCACTTAAATATACCCCTCCCACCAACTAGAACATTACCAGAAGTTTATCAAAGTCACTTAGCTTTAAAAAGCACAACAGAAAAAATAAAGAGGGTCTTATACTATATCTTGAAGGTAAACTTTGTATAAATTGGACCTGTCAGCAGAGGCTGATCTCACCTGTCAAGGTGGCGCATAGGAAACAAAAGACAAGTCTCCCGGGACAGAGACTTATTGGATATTATAAACCAAAGTGATCACGCTCGAATTGCAAATCAGAAGCCAGAGTGGCCAACAGAGAACAGCTGGAGCTATGTAAGCCTCATGTGTCTCATACAAGTAATTAAATATCCACCCTCATTTTCTTACTGGCTGGTGCTCACAGACGCCCCTCAGAGTGGCCCCATTTAGGGAAAGCCATTGCAATCCAGTTTGGGATGGAGGCAGCGTCTGTGTACGCAATGAGAACCCGCAACAGTTAACAAGTGCTTTAATCTCCTGGCTGAACAAAGATAGCGAAGGATCTCTTTGCCACAGCCATTACTCGAGACTTGGGCAATTGGGAATGCAAGAGCACATCTAGGTGGCCGAACGCATTATGAAACACAGCAGACGTGCTGCTTCAGCCCAGAGACCGCAGACGGCACCAGCTACATCTCTCAAGATATCCTCAGCGGCCAGTTTCACCCACCTCGCGCTGCGGGAGCGCTGCCAGCTTCCCCCTCTCATAGTCCAGCTCCGGGAACCCACACCATTTACCACTTGTCCTCGCAACAGAGAGCGTGTCGCAAAGCTGAGCGTCACCCCACCAAATGACACCGCTTCGCAACATACAGCACTACTCCCTCCGCCGAGCTCTTCCCTCTTCACAGACCTCTCATGCCGGACTTGAAAGAAATGTATGGATAATCAATCGATAACACCAGGCTGACATCCGACAAAAAGTCATGTTGCTGCGTGATGCCTTATGTCTGACTGGCATCAAAATGCGTCAGCTGAAAGGGCCAAAACAGTCATCAAAATTGATTTTCTATATGGCCTGGAAAAGGCTGTTACCAGCCATTAGGGAAATGCAGTTTCTGTATCCATCCCATACCTGTAACCATATTGAACAAGCTCAAAGGAAGAACGCAAGTGTGAAATGATGACAGAACGGCATCATCATTATTTTGAGTTAAATTTAGTTACCCCAGAAAGGGTGTTTGAGGATTAATATTTTCACAGTACTCTGCAAATGCAAGGACTTATGAGTTATAGATTATGATAAAAATACTCACAATGTTCCTCATGTATTTCAACATTATTGTCAGGCGGGTGCTCTCGTAGGATATGACTAATTGTACTCCAGGCTTATGATCAGTTGACTGAGGACCTAAAAAAGGCCAGATAGGTTGATTTTTTAGTTAATAGCTCATCTGTAAAATATTGCAGTACACATGAACTAATATATAAAAAGAACCTATTGCATGCTTAAACCAGGGATGAAATTAGAAAACACGGAGGATAAAGAGTGTGATGGAAGAAAGTGGTCTGACACGCAGCGCTCATTTTCTTTCCTGTTTATACATTGACAGTGAGATTTTTTGTTTTCTAATTGCCATCAATCTGAATTTTAGTGGGAAGTTTATGCTTGAGTAACAAATAATTGGGGTGGGTTTTTTTGGCATTCATTGATGACACTAGTCAGTATTGTTGCAATTCTCAATTCTTCTGTCTGGTTAACAGTGGATTTTTTTTTTTTCAGCTCCCAGCAGGAAAAAAAAAAAAAGAAAAAAAAAAAGAGCAAGTTTCCAGACCAGTTCCAAAACAACTGTTACAGAAACAACATCTATATCTATCATACATAAATTCTCCCTTCCTCATTCTGTATTTTTCCTGTTCCAGGCTGTTTTTCATGCAACCCATTGCTTTCATAGATTTTTCTGCTAAGATGCATTTACAGAGTTTGATTCTGTTCCCACTGAAAAAAAAAAAAAAAACCAAACATTTTTCGGTTTCCAAGCAAGAAGGATCAGTCTCTTAATGGGGCAGAAATGACTAAGCATATCCCGTTCCTTCTTTCTGCTGGAGGCACTGTGCCAGCTGTCTTCACTGCCAAAAGGGGTGTCCTTGAGGTTGGGTAAAGTAATGTGGCTTACCTGCCCCACAGAGACAGCGGAGAAAATACAGATGGCTTTTACCACAGTATACCAGGTAACGGTGAACACAACAACCTCTCCTCGATACCTGTCTGACCTCCCTGTTTTGCAGTGTTAAGCCTGAGCCGGGTGGAAATGAGCCACTTTGCACCACTTGGTCTGAGACCCGGGGTCGTCCTCACATGGTCATCACCAGACAGTCCAGACACTGCCTGTGTGAACCAGACTGGTTCTACTTATGCAAACTGGGCTTTATTTAATTAGACCAAAGCTTTATTACAACCAGTACTATATATTTACTATATTTGGAAAAATAAGAGCTCAGTCCCCTTAACCTTATGACAAAATAGTGATCTCTCTTGAGCCGGGCTCTCTTCTGCCCGCCTCCCTGTTAAAGAAGTAGCTGACCTTGAGACCTCAGCCAGCAACGTCTTGCTCCCCTGGGTGTGCACTGGGATCTGCCACTGACACACCAGCCTTAAACCCACCCCAGGGTGAGATAACGACACGAGACAAAACCATAAAGTCGTGATTCTTTAAATTCTTTAAAAAGTCTAATTCTTTCAATAGAAACACGTCTTTTAAGAAGTGGAAGGAATGAGAAAGGATGATGAGAATGAAAGGCGAGGGTTACGCATTAGCAAGAAGAGGCTTTTTAGGGAGTATCGGGACTGTTCGTCCTCGATAGCAGGCAGGATTCCCATGTCCCCCTTTCAGCCTCAGCAGACACCTGTGGGCTCCCTGTCACGCTCTTGCTCTCCCTTTTCTGCATGTTCCACCAGAGCTGTTACAGCCAGGGTTGGAAGACCAAGAAATCAAACTCCCACTCCCCAGCCTCCACTCTGTTATTCAACAGCAGAAGGAAAGTTATAATGAATAAGCTACAACGGCTGTATCTTTCTGAAGAAACCAAATGTGTAACCTCTGGAGTGAACAGAGGCTCAAATAACTGCCAAGCAGATAGAACTACAGTGGTGTCATGTACTATTGACAGCCAGAGAGCTAGTGTAATTGCCATTCATCCTAAGGAAAAGAATTCAAATGAGTTAAAAATAACACAGTGTGTACACACAACTGCCATAGTATAATTTTTCTAGGCAGCCTGGATATCAACACTTCTGAATTTCTGATGTTTGGACTGGAATTTTAGAATATGAATCCATCTCCAATTTCTTCCCTTTAGAGACTGCAAAAAATACATTTTTAATTACATTCTAATTAGAGAAGGGCCTGAAACAGACTCTTGAAGAATTGAAATCTTATGAAGAAATCACTAAGCTGGGACCTAGAAGACCGAGGTGCAGTTCTTCATTTGTTATTCTCCTTTATGAACTTTGACTAATCACTTAACCAGACTGTATGTTATTTTGTTTCTTGTTGTATGCAAATAAGGACAGGGAGGCAATAGGGGATGAAAAGTCCGTGAAATGGACAATGCTGAGTTATTTCCAGGGTAACAAAAAAGCCTCCAAAAGTCAGTTCTTCCCACCGTCGTGCAAAGCCATTTTACCATATTTCTTTTTAAGTTGTGGGCCCTTTTTCCTTTACGTTGCAACAGAAAAGGTAGAATCCTAGACCATAAAACACAGTGCAAACACAAGGGGAGTTGTGTTTTAACATGAGGGCACAATTCACTTGCGGGGCTCTATTAATTTTCTGAATTGCAGTGGGTCATCCTGCGTGATTTCGCAAGAGCAACAGATTCCAGTGGCTAAATTACATCATTAGAATCCAGCCGAACACCGCGCCTTGCCTTTCCTACCAGTACTACCAGTGCCTTTTTCTGCACTACTTCAGTTTTATAGTGCGAGCGCTTATATCCAGTCAAGGAATTTCTCTGTGGGAGTTGGCATTTTCATTTAGAAAAAGAAAATGTAAATAAGTTTCTAACTAAGCTGAGAATAATGAAAAACATGGGAGGGGAAAGTGCATTTCTAATTTAGCATGTGAAATGAAGTCTGAAACAGACACTATGGGCACGGCGATTACTAAAATATTTGCTCTTGCTATGTAATAAATTGAGTACTAATGGAAAAAAAATAAGAGGAAGGAAAAAGAGAAAAATAACAGAGTGCAGAGAATCTGATAAACATGGAAGAAACTTCTATCACTTATGTTTGATAATAAAAGACAGTTACTGTTAGCTACACTCAGCTGTTATATTTTAGGTTTTCCCACATTCAGTGCTAAATTGTAGCCTCTTTGAAGTCTAGGTAATTTTAGCTTAAAATGACAATAAAATACACATACAATAATGACTTCCAGTCTATCCAGCTTGGGCAGATGGCCTTGAGCTCAGGCCCTGCATTTTTAGGAACTGTCATGCTCTACTTGCACTCCATTATAAGCAAAGACCAAATGCTGGTCTGTTGTAGATACAGGACAAAGCTCCACTGACTTCAGCTGAAGTGAGATTTCCCTCCCAGGGATTGATTCTTTGCTCACTGGTGTGAATGCAAAAGCTGCCAAACATCAAACGAGGACCCTGGAGTTTGGCTGCCTGCAGACACAACGGTGCTCGTAGCGTTTTTCGATACGACTTGTGCCTGTGTGTCCCAGCACTCTGCAGTGGAAGGCAGCCACCAACCCCTACTGCAGAAAAACTCACACGCTGTGCCAGTTCATAATCTCTTTTATCAAGGAACATAAACACTGGAAAACTGTGGGTCCCTTCTTCTTTTTGAATGACAAAATTAAGGCAATTAGTGTTCAAATTTCCACCGAAGGTGGAATGATCTTCAGAGTAGTCAAGTATGCAGTTCTTTTCTTTATCTAGATGGTCTTTTCTAGCACGTTGGAGAACTACCAGCTCTATATTCTATCATTTGTGCAATGTTTTCATTAGCAGCATTTTAAAATAAGCTCCGCGTTACACTTTGCACAATGCATGAGAAATATAAATGGCGAGGAAGATGCTACACAGAAGACTGACAAAATCAATAGGGGAATTAAAATTTAACAATACATTGCATTTCACACGTGGACTGCAAAGCAGTGTGAAAACACTAATTAGCTAAGTGTCACGGCACTACTGTTAGGGAGTTAAGTGTTATTCTGGATTCTGCACCCTCAGATTTTTTTTTAGACCTTTCTTCTTGGTGACAGCCTGTTTTGAGATCTGGCACCAGCGAGTCCTGAAACCTGGTTGGTTTTCCAGGGCCAGGGTTGAACCCCCCAAGCCAACCAGCTGCCCGCTTTAGCTACAGCTTGGGTTTACGAGCCTCCAATGTGCTCAACTTCAGATAGTCAGCTGTAAATACATTAATTGACTACCCCACTAATTTCACCCACAAGGCAGCAAGAGGTGCTTATGGCCAGCAAAACAGCCTAAATGCATCTAAACTAGGAATGCAACTTGCGGCAAAAGCTTTACATCGAGAATGAGCAACTGCAGCAGATCAAACCGCCACGTAACATGAGCAAAACAGCCGACTCTCCTGAGGGACTATTCATGAGGACTGCAGTTCTTCATGGAGAGCCGTTTTGGAAAACTTGGATCTTCCTTTAGAAGGACACAGAACCGGTTCCGCTACTGCACTAAATGGAGAGCAGCCCTTGAAATGAGTGGAGCGCTAATCAAACACGCCAGAATTGGACCTGGGTTGTGCACCGTTATAACCAATAGCAAAGACTTCATGATTTCATAACTTCAGCAAAACAGTCTGAGTTATTAGTATTTTCAGGAGATGTAAACTCAAGAGAAGAAAAATAAACGAGACTGATATAAAAATGATTTTGATAGATTATCTTTCTTGCTCTTTTTAAAGGATCTTTATAAAAGGCTGTCTGTGAAACCATTCCTGATAGCTGCTCTCACTCCGTTGTAGTGAGCTCAGTATAATGAAATGCTGACAATATTCAGTATAATTCAGAATTCACCCTACTGGGAGTACTGAATCAGTATTCACGTCAAAGTAAATTTAGCACTGATTTTTAATCTCTTCATTGCTAGGAGCACAGTACACATTCATAAATTTTAATTTTTATTTTACTTTAGTAACTGTAATTACCTACAACATTTGTGCATTAAAGCAATGTAAGAGAAAGATGCTGTCTTGATCAAAATTCATAACCTGCTTCTATTGGGCATTCATTTTATTTTATATTGATCCTAACTAAGAGACAGATGATTTGCTTGCGTAAAGGCTGGGAGAGAAATCACCAGATTCATGGAAAGCTACAGCCCATACTAAACCTGAGTTATTCTTCAACACAGGCAAAAATTAAGGCCCTTATAAGCTCATAAAGCAATGAAAGCTGTGGGGAAGGATGTATTCTTTTCACGGGCCCAGTGAACTTAATTCCTGCCCCAGACTGACGATGGTGTTACTACAGGGCTTACTTTCAAATCGAGAGTGTTTCAGGGCACCCCCAGCAAACAAGAGCATCCAGGGCCACTGTGCTCTTCCCAGCAAATCCTTGTTTGCTACCTGTCAGCTTGGCATGATCATCCACCTCCTGCCTGAGCTGGACTTGTGTCTTCTCCTTCTCGCAGGATGGATGACAACAGGGTACAGAATGCCATGCAGCAAAGATCCCCGGGAGCTAGCGAGGGTATGGCAGCAGCCTAACTCCAACAACGAGGGGGGAAGCACAGATTATGAAAATAATTTCTCAGGGGGGTAATTAGCACGTGCATGGCTGGCCTTCCTCTGGTAGGCTAGCTCATTTACAGCTAAGCTCACCGACTCCCACGGTTCACGGCAATCGATTGTTGACCAGGTGCTTTCCCTTCCTCGCTGACCAGAAGTGGTGCCATACCCAGAGCAACTCAGCCCTTCAGAGAACTCAGAGGATGTCTTGTTCTCTGTTTTTACAGAGTCTAAACTCATTGGCTCCTGATTTGGACCTTGTGTGCTACTAGTACTCTATTGATGAATGATAGCGATGAATTTTCTAGGCCAAAGGGCTGTGTTGTTTGTTGTGTTGGGTTTGTGGGTTTTTTATTTTTTTATTTTCTCCTGTGTTAAACAAAGGTTTTGCCCTGAGTCTAGAACTGAAGTGTTCAAGCTTTAAAAGGCAGAGTGAGCAGGAAAAAAAATAATCCTTCTGTAACCATACTGCTTGAGGCCAGAGACACATTAATCTCCCCCAACCAGGTTGTGACCTTCACCTCCACTAACTGGATAGTGAACCAGCAGATTTGGTTACTTGTCACATAGCTCTCATCAAACACCCTCTCTAAATCTATTCTTCAGTTTCTTTATTCTCTTCTCTGATTTTGATGTCATTGACAACAAAAATAAAGGTCTTTCTTACCCTTCAGACTATATTGGCTCGGGACACCACTGAAGGAATTATGAGGCTGTAATTTATTTCTCAACTTTATTACAGGCTCTGTTCATGCTTTTGCATAAGACTTTTACACCCAGATTTTCTGTAATAATTAGGCACCTAAATGTTAGTGAAATGTCAATATCTTTCTAAAGACCTGGGACTTTAACTCCCTTATGCCTCACGTCTGCTGCATCTTTGGCTACTCTACAGAGAGAGGCACCCCATGGACCAGACTACATGTTACATTTAAACTCTGGTTTGGATTTTCTGTGACAAGATTGAGCCCTGTATATTCCTAACACCTAGGACATCTTTGCATTATCTCCTCGTTCCTTTGTAAAAGTTAGATCAACCATTAGTAATTTCCAATAGTCATAATGGATTTAATATGATAATGGCATGCCCTAATCAAATAAACTCTACACAGGGGGAATCTTCCAGAGGCTGAGAAGCCAGAATGGGATTGATTTTGTTCTGATGGATTAAAAAAATGGTCGCAGCAAAAGAGATAATGAAGCCCCTGTCTGCAGAGAGATTAAATTAACTTAATGGACACGCAAACTAAAAATGCAGAGATACTTGCACTCCCTTCCGACACGTGGATAACTGGTGATCTTGGAAAATATCACTTGGAGCACATAACAACTAGCTGAATTGTTGTGGTGTGGAGTGCAGCTGCAGGCTTCTTCATGAGATTTTGTGTAAAAACTGACTACGGAAGATTATTTTCAGTGCAGAACTAGTGCAGTCGAAGACAATAAACATTCACAGTTTACATTTTATGGTTTATACTTTGGCTCCTAATGCTGTAATGCCAGAGATTAGATTAAATTAAGTGCTGGACAGAAGAGGGAAATGGGTTAAGTATTTAGATAGGATAAGGGAACAATGCAGAATCTCATTTAGTAAGAAGTGAATTACCAGTATCATTAATAATGTATGCCTAGGCATTAACATAATGTTCTGTTATTTACCTGCTCCATTCATTGTGAAAATTACTTTAGAAGTCATCCCTAATTTTCTTCGCTTGTTCAAGCACACATTGTGCTTTGTCATGACTCAGATCCTTTCCTCCATATTCTTCCCTGAAGATGCTGTTGTGTAAAACAAGAAACCTGCCACAGTTTGCGTAAATAAACTTTTACTTTGCATATAGGTATATTTATTCAAGAAGAAATGAAGCAAGGCTGAGGAGAATATGCCAAAGTGAAAGACAGCTACAGGTCACGTTAGAAACACATTTTCAGAGACCCTGAGAAATCAGGAATTATTTGTTGGTATCTTTATATCTTTGGAAAAAAAGCCACCTAAGCGCTTTAAACTCACCTTTGCATCATTTTATTTAATATTATTAAAGAAGTCCTTCTCAGAAAACAAATAAGATTGGTAATCCACATACCTAACGTCACAGATGATGAATCTTCTGCCAAGGTATTTTTGGACCAATTCAGGAAGAAGCTGAGTACAAGTTCATTCTGAAAGAAAATAAAAATACCTTAGGGAATATCATATGTTGTGCTCTGTTCCTTGAATTATTCCCCTCTGAGCAGATTGCTGGTAGGTTTCTAATGTATATATTAGAGTTAGCAATAAAGGGGAGCCTTTCCCCTCTGATCATGGGCAAGGACTGCAGGGAATGATTTCTACTCAGGCACTAGAAGACAGCGGTGCCCATTACCGCTGGCTCAGGGATGCTGCATGGCGTGCCTACCTGGCCCCTTTCTGTCAACACACTTCCAAACAGCAACGTGCCACGTGGGCCATAGATCTGCATTCTTGTTTGATCTCCAGTGTCTCGAGATACGTATTAGCAGCTGCAACTACTTTCGCAGAGCAGCCCATCTGCGAAACAAATGCAGGAGAACATCTTTGCTGTGTATTGTGTAGTCAGCATGAAATTTGCCCTTGGCACAGGACCGACCCCAAGCATCTGACCTAATGTGTCCCTCCCTGAGGCTTAGATATTGTGCATACGTCCCTCATATGGCAGCTTAATGGACACTCACACTGAAAAAGCTCCATACAGAGTTAACTCCTACCACGAACCAACAGGGAGTGAAAGGGACGATCATATTTCGCCATCCTGTTTAAAAGAGTAATCCACCTTATGTACTGCACTATAACTTTTATTTTTATGTACTGACCTGTACTGCTCTAGTGAACATATATAACAGGTAGTTACATTCAGCTGTAGAGAATTAAAGCAATAAACCAAATCCCCAGATTTGCATACTGTGCAAGGCAATAAAAATGTGAATTCCGAAATGGACTCTTATGATTCTGAATCAAAGGTGGCCAGTAATTGCATTTTATTAGCTTTTTCATAAACCCGTGTTTCAGAATGGCCATTCTTTAAGATGGTTAGAATTGCTACATTCATACTGATGTTACTTGGACTGACACTGTAATGAATGGGTAGAACAAGAGACACTTCAGATTCCAGCATTAAAATGTCACCATTGTTTTTTTCCAGGCCATTATTTTTTCCAGAAAATAATGTGTCCCTTATCGTCAAGATGTACTTCATGTAGCATTTGTCTTGTTTCAATTTGACAAGATATGGCATGATTTGTTCAAGGAAGAAAGAAAAGGAAGAGTTTAGCGACAAACGCAGCTAGTGAGGAGTTAATATGTGGTTACAGCAGACAGAGGAACAAGAAGTGTATGTTCAGCATAGAGATAAGATTTAGCAATCTGGATTTATTTTAGCAGTTGCCTTTTACTCTTCATTCTACTGTTTGGAGTTTTCCTCCCACACTGATATTTTGAAGAAAAATCAGGAAAAAAAAAAAGAAAAACCCACAGAATTGTTTTCCTTGAATTGAATGACAAATCCTTAAGCTGTTAGCAGTGGACTGCCAATATACCTGCCTGTTCTGAGCGTGACTAATTATCCTCTCATCTCGTGAAGTTAGCTTACAAAGGAAAGCCCATACACCTGCTTCAGTTTCCAGTAGCTTTCAACAGCCGAGATATTCCCTGTGGGACCTCCATTTGCTCCTTCAGCACAAGTCCCAAGTGTAGGAAGTCTCAAGGGTGGAAAGAGTATATTTTTGGCAGCTCAGCCTTTATTTGACAGCATGAAAATAAGCAGAGAAACTTAAGTAGCCCTTCGAGTTCAAAGATCTTGAGAGAAGTGGGCAGGAGGTGGAAGGAAGGATACACCAACTGACTTGAAAGAGAAATAAAAAAATTCCACACTGAGCAGCCTGGTGTTCTGCTTCCTCTCCGCTTACTCTTTCAGCAATAAATGGAAATACATGAGCAGAGAGGTTTGTAAACAGGAGGTGCAAAGATTATTTTAGGTGATAGTTCCAAATTCTCATTTCTAAAGGAGACAGCTCTCTGGAAAAAAAATGACATTTGGTTTAAGTACAGAAGTGGAATTCATGCAGATCTTACATCAGGCATGGACACGACAGGCATGTCCACTGCTGGTGCCGCAGCACTGATTTCAAAGCTTTCCCTGCCTGTGTGTCCATTGTACTCAACAGGTATTGAAGCATGTGGGGAAGCTGCAAGGCTAACGTTGGCAAATGGAACGGAAAACCATAACTGGACAGGTCATGTTGCACGGGCAGACAGAGCAGTCTACCCAGGGCAAAGTGCTTCAAAACCAGTGGGGGAGATCTCCTACATGTTTGTGGCAACAAGCATTTTGCACTGTTCTTCATAAGACAGCAATTTCTCCCTGAACTGTGTTAATCTGCCTGCTGCAGGAGCCCACTGTTTAGATTTCCACCGGCAAAGTGTGTAAATACCTTCTTAAATTCACCCTTTTTCAGCAGACAACCAAAGCACACGCTGAACTTTCAGGTGACTCCTAAATCAATTGGACCCCAGTCAATTGGGACTGAAGCGTACGCTTAAAGTTAAGCATGCATCTAACTACGCTGCTAAATAGAAACAGGCACATCAGAGTTTTGAACTTATGTATGATCAAAAGCACGCTGTATTTAGGTGGATTGAATCCACTTCTAAACATGCAACTGTTGTTAAGAAGATGTGACCATAGGTGGGAATCTGAGAGACCTTCCGACAGTCTTGGCAGATAGGCAGGCACTGGGCACGACCACGAGCACTCACCTGCTCTTTTTTTCCCCCCCTGGAATTCTTACCTTTAAATCAGCAAATGGAAATTCTTTAAAATACCACCCACTTAGGGCTTTTTAGGAAAGCCTCCTATCATCTATCTAACCATTCTTACCTAATAAGACAACAAACTCTAATAGGTAATGTTGGTATTTTTCCAGGTCACTCACTAATATTACCCTATTGGGGAGCAGCCAGGTGTGTATGGGTGCATCAATGTTGGTCTGGCTAGAACTCACGCATGACCTTTTTTCAGCCATTAAACTCAAAAGGGACAAATTCCACCTTCACTTACACTGGGATACAACTGAAATAAGCAATTTCAGTGGCATCGGGGGAGCTGGCACAGCCCTGCACCACTGTAGCACGGCAGAATTTGTCTACTGCTCTCCGTCAGAGACTAACTAGACAAGCACTCTGCTGTTAGTGAAACACAGCCAGATTTCAAGCCAGATTTAATTTTGTTAGAAAGAAAAACAGCCTCTCATCTGCTTTCGGCTTTCTTTTCAGCTGTGTTAGAGTGGATTTGGGGTCAGAGAACACCCATGCACCTGTTATACTTTAACAGGATGGAGAATCAGCAGGAAAGAAAGAAACCAGAAAAAGCTGACCTTGCTGCAGCTATTATAACTTCAGGAAAGGACAGCAGAAAAGAGAGGACTTTGAACCCTCCCCATTTTGGCTCTGCTGGGTGCCTCGCAGCAGGAGTATGGGAGTGGTGGGAGTTTAAGGGACCCACATACCTCAGGTGCACTTTGTACACTGCATTATGTACCTCCATACGGGCACTATGGGAGCTATTTTCTCATCTCTGCAAATCCCAAGTAATGCCAGTGAATAAAATACAAATGAAATATGGGAAGCTCTTATCAAACTTGATTACTTTTACAGTGTAAAACATTAGTCACTCTAGAACAACGCTGTGGTCCTGGTTCTCACTGTACGCTTGAAAATGAGTGAATGCAATTTACAATAATTTCCATTTACATCCTCTTTAAAGCCCTTTTACACAGCCTATAAGTCACCACAAAGCTGGTTATAGAACCTATCCACAGCTGATACACTGTCACTGTTTGCTTACCTGCTTGCACTAGGTTTATCTTTGGCCCCAAAGTCCTCAGTCAATTTGGATACTTAGAAATTTTTTAGAGAGTCAAAACACAATACACTTAATTTCTTTTTACTGATTAGCCTACTGTGTACCTGCAATTACTATTATGTTTGCCAATCCCTCCCGCCATGATAAACACACCCCCTCAAAAATTCAAGCCCACTGAACTTGTAGACAACACCAGTCTATGTGAAAAATGTGGGACAAATAACAGATGTTTATTTAAGGCTATATAGTTTTGCAAGATCAGTATGTACATCTAGTGTCTGAGCTGTTTTATCAATAACAATATCCACAAATTGAATGCCACTTCTTTTAAATGATGAGAGATGGGAAGATTATCCATAGAATGTTACTACCTGGCTGGTGGTACCAAATGCACATGGCTCCTATATAAAACATCGCTTTAGATTTTTCACTTGTAATGCCCAAGCCAGGTGCAAGTTGTCTTTTCAAGATAAGCGTGAAGACATTCAGCTTTGTGAATGCTGCTCTTTGACACCGGGGCCAAGAGCAGACTAAATTAATGGAGCCTCACCTTGCTTTTGTGTCCCCAAGGAGTGTACAGCCCTCCTACAATACAGCAGTAACATGACAAGCCACTAGGGCAGCCCTAATTTACACAATATGTTATGATATTTGGGCTGCGATTTCTATTCAGCCCATCACTCATTTGGAGTTAAAAGTGAAATTCAGAAAAATGTAAAAGCGGTCAGCAGCAGCTGCCTTTTGCCACAAATTTGATTTATACTTCAATAATGTATATTTTTGTCCTCCTCCAGGTTACCAAGCTTCAGTTTATTGTTTCTTGATGCTTCATCTCTTATTGGCAGCACCACTTGGTTGCTTTGCCATTTAATGAAGCAAAACTCCAGGAGTGTAAACCTCGTTGAGTACGTTGCCTTGCTGATCTAGAAGACCCAGGCATTTCAACACATGCAGCTGATGAGCCAGTCAGCAACGCTGCAACTGGCACAAAACTAAATATTCTTACACACTGTAAGATCACATATATTGCCACTGGTTTAGGAGGAGCAGAATGAAACTAAAAAAGGTGCTGGTTTTGATCCTGTCCTAAATGACTGAATATGACAAGGAAGCTGCATCAACTTTTGCATTTTAGTGATTGATATAATGAATATAGCTTGTTGTTCACGTATATAGTCCGGTGACGTATTTATTTATACTGTGTTAACCTATGAAAGGCACTCCTGTTCTAGGCAACTCTTCAATGAACATCTAAGAGGAAGTCAATGAATGAGGCTTATGCTCAAAGTACACTTAAAAAAACTGCTTGGAATAGGGACGGGCATGAGCATGTTTAAGCATTTAAACTGGCCCAACAGCAAATATCTCCATTTATTTGATCTGATACTAAAATTCAGAGATAGAGACAGGTGGCTTGAAGTTTTTATTATTTAAAGAACGGTTTAAAGAAACATTTAATTCTATTTGAGCTACAGTGCAAATGAGAAGGCAGCTAATTTCCACCTCTCCTCCTTCATTCAAACCATTTAGCAGAAAAGGTCAGTGACATTCTGACCTTCTCTTAATTATAACACAATTTTCATAACCAGAACTTAGTCTGGACTAAAAAGCATGCACTTAAGGCATGACTGAGGAAGGAATTCAGATATAATCCAATTATTCCTTTATTTCTAGGATTTTTAATTACTTAATTGGTAGAACCAAGCGTGGAGTCAGTCCGGTGTGGACTGGACTAAACTTTTCAGAGCTGAAAAGGGTGTCTAGTCTATCAGGGTAATGTATTTACAGTGATAGCAAGGGTACTCTATGATGAAATAAAAGGTCTTCTCTCCATCTCAGACAACACTCCTGCACATCGTGCAGCTACAATACAATTATGATACCGCATAGGTACAATTCAGCAGAAAGAAATGACAGTGTCAACAAAAGTGTAGGGAACCCTGTTCTTCAGGCATCTGCTCTTACAAGATCTCTTCACAAATTTCTGAATTATTTATTTCTACATAGTTTTACTAATTCATAGGAATGACAGTTTGGTAACGCTTGAGAACAGACAACTCGGTAAATGGTTTTGGTCAGGCTCCCTAGCAATTTGAGAAAAAGGACAAATTTGACTGCAAAGTTGTCAAAGACACGAACTCTCTTGTCTCTCTTGTCAAAGAGAGACAAAATAATTGTATTTATTTTTATCAAGAAAGCCTCCTAGCTTGGCATTCTGCTCAGAGTAAAACCAGGAAGACACCATGACACTTTTTTAGAGAGTCATACCAAAGGGAAAAGTAAAAAAGAAGCCTTCAGCTAGGAATACAAAGGAAATTACCCACTGACTGGTCTCCTTGTTCTAAGTGGGTCAGAACACGTCAGTGTTTTCTAAATTTCTCACATCTCCCAGCAGGAGAAGCATATTGAAGTAAAAATAATGATTCAATGTTTATAGAGTATCAATAACTTTAAAGGTTATCATCCAGAATTGCAGGTTAGCTGCATGGCAGTAAGCAAGATGATTTCCCGCATGCAACAGCACTTTACAGATGGAAACAATCTGCTCGTTACTCCGTTTATTATCGTGCCCTCTGAGTCCAGCACACCAACAGCTGTGCAACCCTCTTAGGCACAAAACTGTTTCCTTCTCCTCATGGAGACATTCAAGGCCAGGCTTGATGAGGCTCTGAGCAACATGATCTAGTTGAAAAAGTCCCTGCTTACTGCAGGGGGTTTGGACTAGATGACCTTTAAAGGTCCCAACCCAACACGTTCTATGATTCTATGGTTCAGCACTATAGGCTGTACCAGACTGGAACAATTTTAAGCAACCGCGTAGTCCAGCATGTCTGAACAGCCCTACTGGGCTGGTTCAGAGCCACACCAACCTATGTCCCTAAGCAGGCCTGTCCACAGCTCCCTCTGAATACCCTATTTGTGGTTGTGTCCCAGCAGCAACGTGCTGGAAGAACTTACCCAGCTCCATGGGCGTGTGCTGCAGGACCTTAAAGAGAGTAGGAAGGGCACCAGGAAGCCCACTGCAAAGCAGCATGCTCTGGCTGGTTACTGGCCCATTCACAGACCATGGAGCAGGAGGGAGATGAGAGTTCCTGCGTATGACCGGGAAATGTTTTTATCATTATCCCAGGGCTTTAAGCAGTCTAATTTTTCAACTGTAGATTAGGCTTCAACACAGCAGTGCTTGGCCCAAATTGAAAATCCATGTACCTTACAGCAGCCCAGAGCAGAGCAGAAGATACAGAGCTCTTCATTTCTAGGTCACTGGCTTATATCAGTTTTTCCTCAGCCGTGACCAAAAGGCGCTAATGTAAAATAAACTCACAACCCTAACATGAGTGACAGAAACTGCACAAAAATTAACCCCAACTCGTGCAGTTTATTTGGCAAGGTCAATCAAGGGAGCCAAGCACCCAAGTCAGCTGTCTATACCAAATTAAGCGTAACTTTGAGACACATATTATCTATCCTCTTTGGAAATCTTCTCGATTTCAACTCACAGCACAGCATTTGTATTCATATTAATAAGAAAAATCCTGTTTGTTTTACAAACGGACAATTTCCTCTTTAATCTCCGTTACACAGTCACAGCTGGGAAAGTTATATAGTTAGGCAGCAAAACATTCCTCTCCTCTTGCAAGACGTTTGAAATTTTAGAGAAAAACCATCCTGTCACACCCTTTTTTGGCATCCTAACTGCCTACTCTATTAAACCAAACCAGCCCCAGTTTGCGCTATGGTCCTGAGGCTACGCGACATGACAGGACATCACCTGGCAGAGGCCCAAGCTCTGCTAGGGACCGTGCCAACAATGAGACAGCAGGGTCAACACACGAGCTCGCGCCTTGGCTCCCTTGAATTTACTAGCCGCTACGTAAGCCTCGGATCAAATGTAAAACACTGTTTTTTTCCCGCCTGTCTGACAGCTTTCCTGACAATGGCTGGTCGCTGGAAGATGCCCCGTTATCTCAGACCCTGGTGTTGCTATCAGTGATTGACCATTCAACTTCCAAAGCCATGCAGCATAATGATTTGACATCTTCCCATGGTGCACGGGGCCTCTCAATTGCTCTTGGCCCCGGCTTTTAGGATGCTGAGGTGCATACAGCTTTGTCCTGGGCCAGACAATGAAGAGACAGCTTTTGTTACCATTTCAGCTTTCCATTTTGAAACGGGTGGAGAACATCAAATCTCAGAAAACAATAATGAATAAAAAAAATGAGAAAACACCAGTTTTAATGGACACAATGTACCATTCTGATAATACTGAAACATTCTGGTTTTGGTCTTACGTTTGCAAAACAATTTCTTCTACATGTTAACTCAATTTTGAAATTAAGAGTATTTTTGGGCTGAAAGAATGGAACTTTTCATTTAAAAACTGTCAAAATCAGGCTTTTCAATATTTCAAAACTTAATCCTTTTTTAGGCATTACATTCCTCAGAACCTACTCCTTGCTGTCAAAAATTCAGTGAATCACTACTTTTGCATGGCAGCAAAGAAAGAGAAGTTTTTTTGAAAAATGCCCAGCCAGGTCTAATAAACTATTTTTCAGCCTCTGTTCTTATTTTTGTCTTAAGTTCTGATGAATGCTACAACGGTTTCATCTGCAAACGGCCATGTTAGAAGACATGTCATTTATGTAATTATTTTTTTTGTTCCAAATGAGGCCATGGAAAGCTTCCTGAATCTTTTGGTACAATGCTACTAAAAGTCATATGCAAATCAAGTAAATACTGCAAGTACTCACATTAGCCACTTTCCTGCATCCACTTAATAGCTGCTTCAGATAGAGATTCAAATCCTTCACTCTTTTATGTTCAAGATCTGTAAAAGGTAAATCCCACGAGTGGGGAAACCTGCAAAAGAAGAATATTCATAATATAACTCTTGTACTGTATTTACTGAAAATATTTCCATCTCTACTCAACAGAAGAAAGTTAACACTTTCTAAGAGGTCTTGCAGGTAGGGGAAGGGATGGGTACAGTGTCCAGAGGATTGTTTACCCTCTGACTCTGGTTATTCTAATAACTTGCTGATACTTTATTTCATACTGTACCCTTTTTTTCTGTCTAAATAATTAATTTTGAAAAAATAATTAAAAAACCTCTAAAAGGCACTTACTTGAATTTTATGGTATCTAAATACCTGTAAAAATTGGCCCTTTGTGCACAGCACAACAGATCTCTGACCTCAGCCCAGGGCTCATGCTACACAAGCCCTTACCACAGAGTATTGGATCCCAAAGCCTTACAGCAACAATGTGACATTTTATGAATATACCATTGCTTGCATTTTTACCTCAGCTATTTAGAGTGTAGATAAGTTTTTCAGAGTAGGTCCCTGATCCCATATGTAATTTCAGGCGCTAGTATAATAAAAATAATATATGAAAACAAATGATCATCACAATAACAAAATCAAGCCCAACAAAAGCAATAACAACAGTAATGTTCTTGCTGAATTTTTATTAAGATTAATTTCACTTCAGTTTAGTAAATAAACCATATATGCATAGAACGGCCTCGTGTCAATTTTCAAATGCTTTGGTGATTGAAAATGTCAAAACCCCACTTTTTTTTTACTTGAATCACCTTTGCATTTTAGAGACAACACACATTAGATCAGTCCAAAGGTTAGATTTTTAACAATACACATAATCAATTTATATCAACTTTGCCCTGACAAAGACTGTTTCTCTCTCAGGTTGAAGGAGCATTAGCAAAGTTATCAGTGCTAAATTGCATGTAATGGATGTTGTGATACGGATTGATAATATTGGGACTCATAACTAATATTATGCTTTATGTCCTCCAATGCATGTGATATGGAAAGGTAGAAGTTTTGATCTGGTTGTATTTCATGTTATACCACTGCTGTAAAAGTTAACCGTGTCTTGTTTACAAACCTCTGTTTTTCTGGTACCACCTTTTTTATCCACTAGCTCTCAAGAGATACCTGAAGGCTTCAGACAAATGAATAAGGAGCCACCTAGCAGTGCACTACACTGAAAAGAGACGCTTGGCCCGCCTTTTGAAAGGCAGCTGGTCAGATCCTACTTTGGACAGGTTTTACCCAATTCCACAGCTCAGTGATAAGATGTCATCAGCTTTTCAAAGGCCAGCCAAATAGCAGCACGTGAAGCGCTGGATTCCCATCCCTAGAGAGGAACACCGGCCAGCGTTGGAAATCACCCAGCTGTAAAAATGGCAAATAGCAGCCTCACCTAGCGAAAATAAAATGACTGAAGATGGTTAAGCCACAGTTTTTGTTACCAAGAGATTCAATTTAATTAGGTTTTATGAACTGCAATTAGACCTGTTGGGTTGGGCTTTTTTAAGCTTGTTTTGTAACAGAAGGCCTTTTACGAAGATAATGCTGATTAATAAGATATTGTTAATTCTTTTTAGGAGAGGAAAAATCTCTACCCATCTTGTTTAACACTTCTGAGGAAGAACTCAGCACTGGTACAACTTAGCCTGCTATTAAAACAGCAAGGGGGCAGGACGATAGCAGCATATTATATGTATGTGCGACCTTATGATTATTTCTGCCTATAGCACTGAAAGATCAGGGCTCAGTTAGGCAATGTACAAATGAATAGTAAAAGGCGATTCTTGCCTCATGAAACTGCAGTGGACATAATGGGGAGGGGGAAGTGATATTACCCAGGATCGTGACATATACGAGCTGCACAGATAAAAATAGAGCTCAGGTCATTTGGCACACATAGACAGCCTATGAAAGTTCCTCTGTGGGTTCCTCTATGGCACAGAAAGGACTTCTTTCAAGAGATGGTAGGGAGGATCTGTTTGTAAGCAGCTTAAAATTAATTAGACCATATAACATAAAGAGAGGACTCTGGCTGTAAAATGTAAGCCCTCAGAAGATGCATCCTAAGCACAGTGCAAAACAGAGGACAGCGAAACTGCTGACTGATGGCACCAATAACTCTGCTGCGGTGAAGGACAATATGAACCTTGTGGTAGTACTGAACACTTCTTGAAAATGCCTTCATGCTTTTGCTGAATTGCGCCCATGGCTGAAACTGACTTTGCCCTTGTGAACACAGCTGTGTTAGAAATGGGTAACTTCCCGAGACGATTTTGAGCTTTGCACCTACCTTAAGTAGATCAGAAAAATATAAACTTCTGCCACGTGCAGACAACCTGCATATTCCATTTCCTACTTATTAGCTTGAAGAACATTCTGTGTACAAATTACGCCGCCAAAATGCTTTGTTGGGTGAAAAGATTTTTGGCCTTTTAAAAAACAGTAATTAACCACAATTAATACTCTGCCTGCAATCAAATAAGAGGGAAGGTGCTAGAGTGCAAGGGCTTGCTTGGGGCAGCTACGCTTTGACTTTTAAATATGGGCTGAATGTTTAAATGTCAATAGCAAGATTTCAGATGCCGAGAACTCTGAGCTTTTGCCATTAGTTCCTTGTGATGTAGCCAGTATTTAGTACTTGTATAAAGTAGACTCATATTGCATTATTTCCTCCTAATGAGACATGAATATATACAATTTCAGGAATCAATACAAAGCGGTAACCAAGTCCTTTCTGTTAGCAGTTCCAATTATTTTAGTAATATTAGACATTTTACTTTTAAATCATACACTTTCAAACTGATTTTGTGGTTACATTATGGAACAAGGCTTTTTACTTCCTTTGAAGCAGCTGGCATCGGCCAGAGTTGAGCTTTGTAACACACACAGACTAACGGTCTGATATGGTATGGCAGTTTCAGTGATAACTTCCTATAAAGAAATAATTAGGTTTTGTATGATTAGAATAAAATCTGGAATACATGAAAAGCCTCAAAATGAAAAAGTTCTGTTAGAAAACAACCCAAAACTTCAGCATTAAAGAACAAACATATAAAGAAACATCATAAAATTAATTACTTTAATGCAGTCACTGCAGGGATTGAATTATGACAATAAAGCTCTGGAGGTCTTAGTCACAGCCTCAGTATACACTGATTAACCCTCTGTGAGTTCTGGAACTCTCTTTTGCCATGAAAATGTTGTGAGGGATTTTATTAAAGGTAGATTTATCTGAAAAATGGCTAGTACTATTTTTTAAATTCACTGGAGAGTTTCTGAGGTCTATGCGTTTCTAAAGAGAAATATATTTTCCTTCAAAGAGCTGTCCTCACCATAGGAAAAAAAATCATAAATAGGTACTTGTTAAATATTTCATTTTACAACCTAATAGTTAGCGTGCATATATCTCCAAATCAAAACTACAATTCACGCACTTTCAGTATTTAGTGAAATTCCAATTCTCTCCAACTGCTGCTAAGCAGTTCATGTCAGCTAGTCATAGTGAGTCAAACTGGAGTCAAGTAAAATCCCCTCAGGTAGGAGAATTTCTAGAATTTAATAACCTAATGCCATTTAACTGAATGCCTTTCACAAGCTTGGGGGAGTATCAAATTTGGATCTGAAATTCATGGACTTTCATTTTGAAGTCAAACCCACGTTGTTTGTGGCTATGTACTTCAGGACAAACATCAAAGACCTTTCTACCTTTCAAGCATACCACTTGAAGCTCAGCTTGGTTTAAGTAAACTGATGGTCTTTTGGGGCAGCTTTACGCTTTATTGTAGGTTGAGCTTGAAGAGGGTCTTGTATCAGGTGAGTCAGCATGACTATTTAGGAGAGGACTACTTTGTCCTCAGCGGTGTGTGCAGTATAATGTATATGATACTTGTAGAATACATAACTCCACTTGTATTACCAAAGCCATGGACAATCATTACATGAGGCAAAGCTGTTTCACACAAGACAGAAATAAACCATGGGACTCACTGTCCCTGGAAACCGTGAAGAAATAAGATAATACTAAAAAAAATATTCAAAAACATAATATTCAGAATTACTGCAACTAATGATAGTCCATTTTTCAAGAGATACTAAACTGAATGATGTCAGGCACAAAGTATTGAGTTTTAGGGGCAGGACAGTACAGAAGATCATTTCATATTTCTCAGCTGGGGAGTATGCGCATCTTTTTGTAAAAAGGTTGATCTCGCCTGCCAGTGTCAGAGATTGGCTTGTTTCTGTTCTGACCCAGTGTGAACAATCCTATATTGCTTTAATATATGGATTTTGCTATGAGTTTTGATCAGCATCACGCAGAGAATAAAAACTGTAAAAGGCCCTATCGTGCCTTTAATGAAGTCAGTATCACTTACCCTTTGATTTCAGGAATAGCTGTGTCAGGCCCAAGCTGTTCCCCCCTTCTCCCATTAAAAAAAGAACAATAAAACATATAAAAGCCAGATTGCCACAATGCTCTATGATTCAGACTCCTCTGGGGCTGAATAGAAGGCTTGATAGGATATGTTGCATTGCCTTTGTGTTTCTAAAAATATGTCTGCCATACATTTTCTCACATTTTTATCTGTGCACAGAGAGAACCATTTAACAGCAGAATAACAATCGCTAATATGCTGCCTTACTCTGGGAGGGCATGTGATGGAAGTTGCTTCTGGAGATGTCTGTGAAGTTTTGAGAACTGGTCGAATGATTTTTCCACAAAAGTGACCACGTTGCAGGTTTGCACCACCTGGACTAGATATAGCTGTATTGGGGAAAGGGCAAAGGCAGAAAAGTGAAATGATCAGAGAGTCACATTACAAAAAAAAAAAAAATGCACAAGAGAAAATATAGGGTGATTTTTACAAAGAAAAACCTTTCTTTAATGTAGTGCCAAGTGCCAGAGAATTCATTTTGTAATTTATAGTCTTTGCTGCACAGAAAGAGAAACTTGCCTGGGTTGCATACAACTCAAACACTGAAAGATCACTACAGTGTGTGAAAAACTAATAATGCACCATTAAGGCATCATATAACAGCCTCCGATTTCTATTAGGCTTCCTAATTTTATGCCATGCTTTCCTTCTGGATGCTTTAATTAGCTCTTGATTTATTTTTCACTATAGGGCATGAACTGTTCTCCTTAATGGCTCCCTGCTAATGGCTGTCTGCCTGGTGTTCTTTCTCTCTGGTAGCTCATTGCTTATGGCACTGCTGTTCATCCTGTGATCCTTTTAATGTGGCACAAGCACTTCTTCTATAAAGGAGGAGGGAGACTCACAGAAGAGTCCTTAAAGATCAAGGTAAAGGAGGGCAAGCAAAGAACATAATACATACGGAGTCAGACTTTTTGTTGAAGCCCAAAATGGTGGCTCTTGCGATTGACTTCTCTGCATCCAGCATCATCCATTCTTGGGGGACAGTCTCTGGAGCTGGAGGCTTTGCAGAGCCTGTCATTGACATCTGTACGAGCGTGTGGATCAAGTTATTGAGTTTAACAGGGAAGCACTCCAAACTTTCCTTTATCTTCCTGAAGAGCAAACAAACAGAAGAGGCGCTATTTAAGCATCTGTTTTGTTTACATTTCTTGATCCTTGCCTTCATGGATGCAGGAACCAAAAAACCCCAAATCCTAAAACCAACCTCACATGAACACGTACCCCCAGACACACCAGTCACTGCCGTTTGCAGCAGTACAGCATATCCAGCCCCTCAGCTCCACTGCTTAAAGGAGTGCTCTTGCCATAGCCTGTCTCATGGCTTGCACTGGGGTAGTTTCACGAGCTGGATATCATCAGCTTGCTTTCGGACAATAGAGATGGACAGAACATTTCCATGTCTGTTTTGAGGAATTACAGGGTAGAACAACATGTTTTCAACAGCTAGGGGAGAGTGCCCTAGCACTTTCTTTTTGGTTATACTAACCTCACATGGGCTTACATGTGTTTGCACGAGGATCTTGCATCCAATTTGCAATTCAGCTGCGCATGATGTGTTGCTAAATCCTCTACCCAATTCTTAAAAGCTCTATCCCTGTGGAGCTGCTTAAGATGAAAAAAGAGACAGACAGATTTTCTCCCCCTATCTCTCTCTATCTCATCCTTGTGCAAGGGGAGGCAGAACACTTCTGATTTCCTAGAATTTTAAGATCATTCATCAGAAAAGACACAATAGATAAAAAATAACTAGATACACATGTAGATATGTACTGAAAATGTGTTTTAACATCAAAGTGAACTCAACTTGAGAAATAACACTGCAAGATAATCACTGGTCTTTGAAGAGTAAGATGCTGTACTCATTAGAAAATACTAACCCTCTTGAATTCAATTGCTGATTAAGAGCTATTTAACTTATGATGCTAATTTTTTTTTTCTATTTCCCTGCTTACTTCTACAGCTCTATTCTAGATAGGTTCTGATGTTATAGGACAACTACGCATTAGTTTCAGTCCATATGGCAGCAATCCTTTACTAAATTGTCAGGGTTTTTTTTTTTTCCTTTTTTTTTTTTCCTTCTAGTTTTGGACTACATCTAACTAGCTTACAAGGGCTGACAATACCCTTAACCACCTTCACCATTCCCTGTTTAAAGCTGAGCAAATGCCTCACCTGTCATTTAAAATTAAATGCTTATTCATGGGTTTCTGTGGATTGGATTGCATAGTGCAATCAATTGAAATCAACTCCATTCATCATATTAGCCTAATTTTCATGATCTCAGATGTTCTGGATAAAGTCTGTAGCTTCATAGTTGCAGCCATACCAAAAAGAACATTCTACCTGCACATAGCTCCCCAGCTCACCCCCCAAAATTGAAATTTCATTCAAAACACTGTGTGAATTTATCATACACCAATTAGGCATACTAAGGTATCTCTGAATTGATTCAGTCAATTATCTTAATTATTAATTACATTCTCCAGAAACAGATACATACAGACTATTTAATAAATGACACAAATTAACATTCAAATGGAAAACAAGAAAACAAATCTGATTTCAAAATATTAGTAGAAAATCAATTCAGTGCTGATTAATTAAGTTGCATCTGTGGTGAACTTTTTCTTTTTAACTTGCATGTATTTAATTTAATGTATAGTTTAAACACTTCCCAAATCACTGAGACGTGATTTAGGTTATAGAACCTGTTAACTGGGCCATATTATAGAAAAGCAGTTAGGGAATTTGCAATATTACTATGAGGCATATTAACTTTGCAGCTAAACCCAGTGCATTTTAATTCACATAAAGCAGGCTTCTGCTTACAAACTAGTATTAATTCAGACATCATCACTAAGCAGAACAGCTGATACCAGAATTCCACTATTTAAACAATTCAGTATTTTAATGGCTTGTTGTTCTTTCCATGGGTCCATTAAGCTTCTAAAATGCTTTTAACACTCAGATTGCTAATCATATACTTTAAACCTAAACAGAGGCTTTTATTGTCATTGTTGCAGGTTTTCTCTGTGAGTTATTTTAAATGATTACATTTAAAATAAAATAAAAGCAGAAGTATAAGTTGTTTTAGCCCTCTCTCAATAGCCTGTTTTCTCTGTATGCAGTCCCCTGTGTAGAATAGAAAACATTAAGCAAACCTTATGTCATGTTATCAACAAAGAATTGAAAAGGCCTCTTTGCTATTCTGACGACATCTCAGAACGTGTCTTCACAGCAAGGTAGAACAGCTCTGGTTACGGTTCTCTGCACTTTCTTTCAAGGGCAAACTGGCTTAAGGAAACCCTCTTTCCCGCAGCCTCCCAAAAGCTGGTTGCTAACTATGTATGGAGCAGTGAGGTACAACAAACCCTTACCTTTTTTAATTTTGCAGTTTATTTTTGGCATGGATTAGTTCACTGACCCAGTTTATCACATTGTGGCATCTGATTCCCCTTTCTGTTAGCATTTTTAAAGTTCATCCTAAGGATCAGTGGTGGAACTTTCTCCTTGAACTCTCCAAAATCCCCATACACCTTCTTTTCTCTACAGCCACATTAAGTCTAGCCATAGGTGAGGAAGCTGATAAGGTCAAGGGTATTTGTTGCTGAGATCCTCTTGCTCCCTAGGCCATTACCATCTTTGCCTGTGCCTAAAGCTGACTACTTAGAGATGGCAAAAAGTTTCTTAGTTATTTCAGAGCTCTGGCCCAAGCTGCCTAGAGAATTAGTGTCTAATGGTCTATAGAGGGAAAAACTGAAGTGACCTATACGAAGGGCATCAAAAGCACAGGTTAATCCAAAGAAAACAGGGAACTGTCATTAACTAGAGTCAAATTAATTATGAATCACGATACTGATAACACACAGTTTTCAGGCAGAAAAATTATTTTTTTCCACATGACAATATCCGTTTACCATACAGATTGGTGTCTGACCTACTTCTCAGAGAAGTGAGTTAAATATCCAGGACTATTGAAAAATTAATAATGACTTTCCGCTTTCCACCCGCTGAACTGACTTTGAACTTCAGATTTGGCGCGCAGTCTTTGTACAGAACTGTCAAGTCACAGTATCAGGTCAAACATGCCCAGACTGGTTGACTGCTTGTGTAAACAGAGATGGATGAAAAGATTGGCTAACAATTTCAGGAGTGACTAGTGATAGTTGGTGCCTTGATTTTTAGGAAGTAGACATTTCTTATGGGACAGGTATTCTGAGGGCTGGTGCTTAGATCTTTTTGGACACACCAGCCTTTCTCTGTAGCCTTTTAAGAGGACATACATTCATTATCACTGATTAGCTATCCAGGTCTCAGTCTTGTTATACATAATAATAATTATTCACCCCAAACTTCAGAATAAATTTTTTTATCATTCTTGATGGGATCCTGCTTCTCATTTCCATCTAGGTCTAAAATAAGTTAGAGTTTAATAAGCAAAATTTATTTTCATGGAATTCTCAGATGTTAATGAACATGGTGTTTCATTTATATCCAGCATTTCCATCCATGAATTTACCAGGCTCCATTTTAAAACAAGTTGGCTAGTATGCCCCCAACAGCTCTTAATAGACTTTTCCAGAACAATACTGCTTTCAGGGACAGACCTTTTCTAATTTTCAGCTACATTTATTAATGGACAGTTGATATTCTTTCTGTGTACAGCAGTGATAATGCTTCAGTTTAGTATCTTATTTACCATTGTGATAGTATACAGGCAATAATCATATTCTTTTTACCTCTTAATTTGCTAGGCTTCAAAAATCCAGGTTTACTTCAGACTAATTCTGATCCCATGGTCTGAGCACATCACATGCTCTCCTGAAGCGCACCTCCCAGTCTGGTTTCTCTAATAGTCCTCCTATGTGCCTCTCCTGGGACAGAGGACATTCCTCTCCCCTGAGCTGGTGGCATGTGGGGTTTATCACAGAATCACAGAATCTTCATGGTTGGGAAGGACCCTTAAGATCATCAAGTCCAACCAAACAACCTACAATCTCTGCCACTAGAGCATGCCCTGAAGCGCCACATCTAGACGTTTCTTAAATACCTCTAGGGATGGTGACTCAACCACCTCCCTGGGCAGGCTGTTCCAGTGCCTGACCACTCTCTCAGTACAGTAATTCCTCCTGATATCTAACCTAAACCTCCCCTGCCGCAACTTCAGACCATTTCCTCTGGTCCTGTCATTATTCACCTGGGAGAAGAGACCAACACCCACCTCTCTACATCCTCCTTTCAGGTAGTTGTAGAGGGCAATGAGGTCTCCCCTCAGCCTCCTCTTCTCCAAGCTAAACATGCCCAGCTCCCTCAGCCTCTCCTCATATGACCTGGTCTCCAGACCCCTCACCAGTCTGGTGGCTCTCCTCTGGACACACTCCAGCACTTCAACCACAGTATGAATGCCTCAAACAACATAAATTCAAGGAGGAAGTCTGTTCCTTTGAGGGACATCTACTACGACCTTCACAAACTGCTTGAATACCACAGAGAGGAGTTCAGTACCATAGTTTTGCCTATGCCCTTCCAAAAGTCACCAGCTTTCACTGGTGTTTCAGTTGTTTGTGAGATTTCTAGCCGGAATATCTGCAGCCACCTGACAAACAGGGATCAGCTGATCAGTTTGAGATTAGCATCATATTATGAAAGGAGTTACTGTGAATTGTCCAGTTTTGCAGCTGCTGGCATTTGTCGTTCAGAGTGGATATGCTTGACCTGGGCAGTGACAGGTACCTAAAAACCGATTTTGTTAATATATAAATAAAGATGGCAGCTGACCCTAGCAGCACCCCGCTCAATCAGGCTGCTGAAGATATGCAATAGTGCTTCGCTGGTAGTCATCAGATCCACACTGCATCTCTTATTCATGGGCTTCTATGAGTGGGTAGGACTGCATACCGCAATCAATTGAAATCAATTCCATTCATTGCATTAGGCTAACTCTAATCCCTTAAAAATAATTTAAAATATACATCCCTTTACAGGCACATTAAAAATGTCAGGCAGCATGCGACACCACACTGACATCTGAAGACAGTATTCTGAAGAGGAAATTTATATCCAGAGGTAAGGCGGGTTTCCAGTTTCTGGTAAAACTGTGTTGTCCGGGGAAGGGGAAAGGAGGGAGGGGAAAGGATCAAATTGAGTTTCAAGGATCAAACTGAGTTCAGGGCAGATGCTGGGGAGACAGCAATGTTTCACTTGGCACTAGGTGCACAGAACTGACAAGCAAACACAGAAACTCTTGTTTAACTCTCAACTGGTGCATTGTTTATCCACGATCCGAGGCTGCGACCTTCCAGAAGGCTGTAAGCTGTGAGGCTTAACACTGCTGCTCATCAGCTCAGAGCAGTGAACTGACCCAATGTGAGAAGAACACAGCACACAAACGACACCACAGATTGTTGAACATGTCTTAAATCAAGATTGAGAGCAAAGGAATTTGGCAAAACACAGAACGCCTTACGATCCTGAAAGGGGTCAGCACGTTACAGTCCAGACTCTGGTGGCATTATTCTGTTGGCTAAAAAGGTGACGGCAAAGAACAAATTAACACTGTTTTGCCAGGAATATTTGTGACATCGTTCATCATTCCATGTTGTTTTTAAAGAACAGTAGAGGCAATGTCAGTATTATCGCTCAAACCAAACTCAGACAATGGCTAAAAGCAACCTATTTCTACAGAAATACAGAGAAATACTGTTCTCCCATTTCCACTAGCAGAAGATTGGGGTTTTCAGCAGACACATTATATGATCGAATCTGAAAGATTACAATAACTACCTTGTACTTAGAACAAGAAATAACTTTCTGCTGGCAGCGCTTAACATTCCAATGACCACACTCCTTGTCTAGAAAAGAACTTCTTAAAAACAATAAAGTGCTTTTGGAAGTAATTAGGGAGAAAAAGGAGCTACAAATTGCGAAACGTCTGAGAGCTACTGGAAGTTGTGCTAATAATCAAAACTTTCACTTTCCTTGGCTTTCTAAGGACAGCTTGAATAATAGATACAAGAATAAGCTACAGAGTGACCAGGAGAAGTCCATAAGTGGATTTTTTTCCCACTCGGCCATTTTGTGTAACAAGGAGGTAGGGAAGAAATTTTCTGAAGCACAGGAATAAAGATGATGTAGGTAACGCAAAGCTCACAAAAACCTCAATATATTAACATTCCTGGGGGCAGGTCGGAAAATGCTTATACAGAGGGGTAGGTTCTGCATGAAACCAGGTATCAGGCCATCCCAAAGTCTTTATTTTGAAAAGTGCCTGAACACATTTTTCAAAGTTAAAATACCACTAGACATGAACCCTGATGCTCAGCTCATGTTTAAACATGTAGAAATATTACTTAATACAAGTGTTGAATTAACACAAATTATGTTCAAACATTAATAGAAATTAGAATAAAGAAAAAAAAAAGCTCCAAGAGAAATGAGATCCATGGAAATTCATGAGCTAATGACAAGAGACTTTCTTCCTGCAAATGAGCATATATAATACAAATGTACCCTAAGAGTATTAAAGAACAAAATATGCACCCTAGCAATATCTGACTTTTCTACATGATACAATGATCTCTATGGACAATAACAAATCTTGTTATAACTTCACCATTTCAAAGGAAATTGGAACAATAGCTCTGGACTTCACTAAAAACATTTTAGCAGAAAACACAGTTTCAACAGAACAGAGCCTACAGCGCTGTGCAGATCTGCACCATGATGCTAATTTTGTTGGTAAGCAGGACCTCAGTGGCGTTTCCACTTTGAAGGCCTTCATGTCCTTAACATCAACCCTAACAAGAAATCTAATGGGAAGAAGGACATGCTGGCCTCTAAGACCTACATATAGTCTCTCTGGGCTGAACAGGATTTCCTAACCCTAATATGAACCTCTACAAGGCAAAAAAGCACACCAGCTCTTCTTACTTCCACAATGGTATGGAGCCACATCTCCTTCCGAGTGCCAGCTGTTATTCTACGTGTTTCGGCTAGGAAAGACTGCAGGTGAATATCCACTCTGAGGTCCCTCATTCCTTCACCCTAACCCTTCAAACACCACAAACACCTTGCCCACCTTCAAGAAAGAGTGTGGAGCTACAGCTTTGTCCTGAACCCACCCCTCATTCTTCATCTTCCAGCTAAGCAAGACTGCAGTGATATTAACCCTAACCATAACCTTAGTCCTACCCGAAAAGCATACTGATCCTTTCCACCTCCAGAGGAGCACTGGGCACTAGCTCTGAGCTTTACATGACACTAATGCAATTTTCACTCTGAAGACTCACGTTTCCCTTTTTGTTATGTATATCCTAGCCTTTTTTCACTAATTTAAAGAATTGGGTTTTTTACCCATGAGAGACGGACACAGCCACCCAAACTATTTGACAGAATCAAGATTTCAACAATTTAATTAGAAACTGCATGTTTCCTATTTGAACTGGAAATATAAGTCTGTAATTTGGGAACGTGTGAAATTTTAAAGGAAAGGATAAGGTAGGAGTTAACCATAAATGTGAAGCTGTAATTAAATTTTAAAATAAAACAATCTTGCTATGGGGCAAGAGTGAAAGCGTATGAAGAAACAGGTGTTAAAGGAGAAGGAACTCAGTGTTCTCCTGTCTGTAAAGTAATGAAACAATAGGGTTTTTTGGAGAAGTCCCTCTCTTTTTCTTCAAAGAAGGGTCTTCCTTAAACTCTCTAGGTCTCTGTTCCAGTCTTCTCCAAACCTGCTGCCTCAGTTTCCAATTCTAATACATGAAAAGGAGACATATAAACAACACAATACAAATTGCCCAAAATCTTCATATGGGCCTCCGTAATAGTAATGAGACTGGCTCAGCTGCTCCAGTTCAAGCTTTCGTCTAATTTATTCATAGCAATGTGCCCTCTGGCTGTACTGAAGGGTAGGGGGGAATTGCTGTTGCAGTTTGCACCGGTGCAGAGAACTGTGCTGCCTTATGGGAGTGTCCTTTAGGGCTCTGAATTTGAAAGGAGCCCTTCACTAGGAGTCCAGTGCTGTGAACTGGATGGATATGTGCCCTGCACTTGCACCAGAGGAGGAGCTTGCTTTGCATGGGTATGTGGTGTCCAGGGTGCATGAATTCATAGACTGTCCTTTGGAAATGATACTGCCAGGACAGGCTCTGAGAGGGACATTTTTTCTCATACTGTGCCTAGAATGGGAAGGTGAGTTTCCAAATCCAGACAGTCTCCACTAGCTCTTTCTAAAGCATCATCACATCAGCAGTTGGAATTATATGTAATGCAGTGTTCTGACCTGAAAGGATCAGGACTGAGGGTTTCAAACTGATTTTGTACACATCATTCGCAGGTCCTCATCAATAATCCCCGGTTATTATCACAAAGAAGTGAAAGGTTTCATTATCCTAACACAAATCAAGCTTTAAACATACCTATACGTACATACAATGCTTTTCTGTGATAGACCTGGTCAGTGCTTAAAAGCAAGAATCAGTACCATATTGCAGATGGAGAAACTATGGCTAACAGAGGGTAAGTAACTTGCCTGAGGAAACACAGAAGGCCAAAAAAAGAACAGAAAAGGAAATAAAATGCAGAAATTCCAGGTCCTCACTCGGTCCATTAACAAGTTGAACCTCTTTATTCAGTCCAAATCCTGTTGCATGTAGCCACTGCACTTAAAAGCAGAGAGGAAAGCTAACTAGATAATAAGCCAGGATGTTTTCACTATCATAGCCAGAGAAATCTCTAGGCACCGAATAAGCAACTTCTTACAAGTGTACCACAAATGCACAACTGTTTCTTCCAGAAATTTGAGGAGATTGGTTATAACATGCATAATGAACGGACTTTTTTAAAGTAAACATGTTAAGACCAATTATCCCTTTGTGTAATTTCACTGATTACAACCTCTTAACGTAACAGAAAAAGTGCACTTTTTTGTTGTTGTTTCTTCGTTTTTAATTTGACAGTTTTGCTTCATGCCTGAAGGAGATAACGTTTCTGGATTATATTCTGCTTTTACCTTGTAAAATAGCTTGTAGCCTGGAGGTCTGAGTCCTGAGGACGGAGGTTATCATACACATACTTCAGATCCCGAATGCTGTTTAGCTCGGGCAATCCTGCATGCAGCATCTTAAAGTAAAGAAATATCATTAGTCCACTGTTCTGTTGAAAAGAAATTTAAACGAAATGGGGCTAACTGAGAAAAGAAAGGTTTTAACACTGAAAGGTCTTCTTGTAAAATACAAAGTTTTACTGATCTGAAAAGTTGTTCTGATGCCAGAGCAATGCCTGCAATACTAAAGCAAATATATTGCATTGTAAACCTTCACACTGAGGTACCAGAAAGAGGCATGGGTCAAAATCAACGATCCATTTTAATTATTTATTTTCTCTTCGGATACCATAATGTGTGCATTGCAAAGCTTCCTTCATAGCCTTCTAACGGTGATAAAGGGAAGGCGACCAAATTCAGCCCACCCGAACAATAGTAACCACATTTCTGTTATGTCCACAGTGTTATCGTAGTCCTAATCCAATTTAGCGCAACATCGCTTTCGCATTTTTAAGTACTGATTCCACCATTACTGCTCTGGACTCCTCCTGCAGAGGGATTGTAGGTTCACTCCCTTTACAGTCAAAGGTTCCTCTAGACTTTGATTCATACCAGGAGCCCTGGTTTGGGCTCTGAGAACTGCCCTCTGGAGAGGATATCATTCTGCATCGATGGGGGGAAGGAGCTGTTCTAGTTAGTTGGCCAAGTTAGGTTCAAAAGACAAATAATGCAAATATTCCCCTTGCAAAGTAACACGAGTAAGGTACACAACTGAGTGCGTCCAATTGCCCACACAGCTCTCTCCAGGCATTTTAAAATGTCAACTACAAAAATAATTTTGACTCACTTCAAAACCTACTGATTTTTCTCAACAATCACAGCAAGTTGAGAGTGATGCTTTGTGTGTAATGGAGAAAAAATCGCTCCTTCACATTGCTCAGAAGGAAACGTATCTGAATTTGCAGTCGCTGCTGTGCATTCTTCATTGATATTTACGTCTAGTTCAGACAGAAAGACGCACTGAGTTTTGCGGATAACAGCAAAGAAGAAAGGAAGCACTGCTTTTATTTTAAGGTTTTGTTCTGAGATTAATAGAGTAAGGGGAAAAGAGATGGGGGGGTATTTTCTTTATTCCTTCAAACCTTCTCAATATTTTTAAGTCAAGTTTCAATATTTTCTTTTTGGCATTTTGATGCCAAATGTTGCTTCATATCTGACCCCATTTATACTACCACTGGACAGTTAGACTGCTGTCTCACAGAGTTCTGGCTAGCAAGAAGCACAGACGCAGAAAGCTCAATGAGGTGAATTTAAGTGAGTTGAGAGCAAGGACAATAACAACATTCAGCACTTAAGGACACACAATGCTATTTATCTGTATGCCTTCAACCTGTTTATAAAACATCGTAACAACTCCTGTCCCCTTAAAAAAAAAAAGACAGTTGTTGCAAAGGCAAATTAAGCTTCTTGCCCTGCATTAGAAAAGGGAACAATGACAGATATGAACATAATCTGAATGATCTGTAGTGTAACTGAAAAATAGGAATTTTTTAGGCCGTCTGCATTTCAGAAGGTAGAAAACCATTTGAGGAAGAAAAAAAAAAATGTATTTAGCTGGGCAGTACCTACACAGTGCTTGGCTGGCTGCAACAGGGTCCTAGAGGCTTATTATACTGCTTCATCCCTCTTGCTCCATATAGCGTATCTTTCATGTTTCCTGTCCCCTGATGGAGGAGGCTTCTAAACACTGTGTCTAGGGATACTGGATGCTAATCAGACAAGACATGTTCAGAAAACAACTAAGGTCACCTAGGGCAACTCAAATGTCACTAGATGCCTAAGTTTAAGTGCCTGCATTGCTCCCATGGTTTGGCCACATGTACGTCTTGACCTACCACACTTGGTTATCCCAGGCCTTCTGACTCACCGAGTGGAGCTGCCTACGCTCTCCTCGGGCTTGGGTTCAGAGCTGGTGTGTGACGCTCAGCCCACCCCCCCCAGGAAAAATGAATCGTTCTGGCATGTACTTTCCATGCATTAGACCTCCAAAACGGGGGTGTTTTCCTAATCTTTTTTTCCCAAATGGTGTTTCTGAGTTGTAGGAGGGTGAAATGACTTGTGTAGGGACACAGGATTCTTGAGTCTTAGATCTGCTCTGTCTAGGTACTGTCTCCTGGTTTTAACTTTAACGTCTTAGCTCAACCCGTTTCTTGTCACAACAGAGGCAAGTGGATCAATTACTTGCTGTCTAGTGTCATCTCTAAGCCCCTTTTAATAATTTTCTACCTGAAAAAATCTTTATAACAGTAATGGATTTTTCATTTATTTTTTAAACTAGTCAAAAGGTTTTTGTGTCCTATGATCACCCTCTTTTATAATACTTCACAGCAATTCTTTAATGAGAGCAAAGCTGATGAACTACAGGCATTTACACAGCTGAACTCTGCCATCAGACTCTTGGGTCTCCCACAGATGTTTCTGCTTTTGAAAGTGATGGAAACTTCATGGATTATTTCTTACTCCCAGTAGCAAATGTCAGTGCGGTTCTAGAAACAAGCTGCTCATCACCAAGAAAAAACATTAAGTCCCAAACTGGGCTAAACCCCCAAAATTGTTCATAATCACAGTTTGCTGGAAACCACTAGCAGTTATTGACCATCCAGAGCACAGTTTACTACTCCTGTGAAGTACTGTACTTTTGGGAAATTGCCTTATTGTTCAGATTTTTTAACTATGGTTTATAAATAACAACTCAGAAAACAGAATGTGGGAAGGAAAAATTAATGATGCAGATTTCCAGATAGTGAGAGAAATCTTAGACTGTCATTGATACAAATAAGCAGTGGCTAGTTTATCTTGCCCCTTTGTGATAACATCTGATATTTTGCATGGAAATAAATTCAAAGTGGAACTTCTTCACGGTCTATTTAGTTTTCTAGAAATGACCTATGTAACTAAAACATTTCGATACTTAACAGTTTCTGAACAACATCCCGTTTTGAGTGCAGAACCAGACTCACTCTTCCAAACATCACTGGCAAAAACAAGGCGTTCACAAGCTTGTCTTGTTTGTTTAATTTCCTTGTGATGTGAAGTGCTCATCGATGGGGTGTGAGTGCGCTGACAGTTATTTTTCAATTATGGAATGTAACACAATTGACTGAACTGCAGCCCACTGACAAATGTTAATATTAAATAAAACATATCTGTAAGCTGACTTTCAGCTCAGCACTATTTCCTCTGCGTAAAGATCAGCAGAAACAAAAGAAGATGCAGCATGTCCTGAATATAGACAAACCCGAGCTACATTCAGGCAGAGATAGCTAGTTATTTCAGAGCTCCTGCCGGGAACATTTTCCTAACGCACGCTCTCTATTATCCCCGAGTAATCTAACATCATTATCTCTGCTGATTGCAGAAAAAGGGACTGCACTGGGGACAAGGAGGTGGGCAGAAGATGTAGCTATATTTGCAGCATGAGGTTTTAGGCGACCTGTTCAGAAATGCACAGATTACTGCTGTGGATGGGGGAGCATGGGTGCTTCTGAATTTTCCAGAGGGTCTTTAACTTAAGACAGTGTCTCCTACAACCGCACTGCTTTCAGCCAATATGGTTACAACATACTGGGGCAAAATTACACTTTATGACAGGGTTGCAGTTTCGCCGCACCTTCGTGACTACTTAGAAGGAGGGCTAAGAGATCTGGGGCAATCCTTCCTGCTTCATATTGGCAAATCACAAAATGTACCACTGCATAAGAACCCATGGAACAGACAGAAACAAGACGAGCAAATTCTTGCCATTTCTCCCCTCCCCACTGCAGAGGTTGGAGACATCAGAGCAGTGTTACAGAGCAACTTCTTGGCTGCACCCCAACCTCAGCAGGGGTTCTGTTCACAAGGTTATGTAGATTTTTTCATGTGCAGACCAGTCACCTAGGTTTTGCACAGGGCGTAAGTTTTTGATTAATATCTTAGCCAAGCAACTTAGCAAATATGAGTTAATTCAAAATTCTCATTTTACCCACGAAGGTGGAAAATCATTAACCTTTCACACACAAGTAAATAGAGGCATAAAGGAGTTACGGAATCTGCCAAAGCACGTGAATCAGTAGGAATACTTGAGGGATAAAAACCCCTAGAAGTCTTAAAATCCTATGCAAAAGGATTTTCAAAGATGCATTAATATGGGTAGTGCTCCTTCTTTCCTGTGTTTGCCATTCTCAGAATGGTGGAGAGTGTGGAACGGTGCAAAAAACCACTCTAATGGAATTGCTGTGAACTGCAGTGCTGCTAGGTACTGTCACATCACTCACTCTGTGAAGTATTTCGTTTACTTTCTCTTGCTGTAACCATGAACGAGATCAGTAAATGATTGCTTGAAGACCTACAGAAAAAGGGCTGAGTGAAATTCCTAACCGAAACTTGTACCCGGCTTCTTCTGCAGTTTTCTACTATTTTGTAACAAAGAACGCATTAAAGAAAAGTAAAAAAAAAAAACCCAAGCAGCTTAGCTTTTCTTTTCTCTGAAATTAGTACTGAAATTGGATAGTTTCTTTGCACAGGAAGGGCCAGCACTAATATTTCCAGCAGAGCAGCTCGTACCTCTTCAAATCACAGTGCTACTGGAGGCAGCAGAGAAGTCGTAAAAGGGAAGAGGACACCAGAGGAAATGGATTTTCGGTTTCATCCTCAAAATTCTTACCATCTCCAGCAGGTTCAAGAGTAACTGGCTGTGTTTCCTGACTATATTATAAGCTCGACAACAAAGCTCCACAAACTCTTGAAAACGCTGCGGGTTTTTTCCACCTTCTGTGATGAAATACTCCATCTCTGATGTGAAGATGAAGGGAGCTCGGTCCCTTGAAAAGAGAACAATTACATGAGAAATTTCACAGAAAATAGCAAATCATGCAAGACGGTTAATATTTGTAATTCATTATTAACATTTGTTTCTCCAGTATTACCTTCCTCATTATTTCAACTCTCCCTTCCTCAATGTGGACACCTCTATTGCTCTGCCTAGTGTCACTGACTAATTGGGGGAGAGACAGGTCTCACAGCCAGAGCTTCCTGGTGCAAAACCCAACAACTGAACAAGTTTGGAGCTTACACGTTTTCTTCTGGCTCTTCTTTGCTTTTCTTTTTAAACTCTCATTCCTTTAATTTCTCGACTCCAGCCTGAAAGTGAATGTGGAAACAAGTTCTCTCCTGGTATTGAAATATTTAAAAGTTGTTCTCAAAGAGGATGGGGTATAAATATCAACTCTTTACTAGGCAAGAAGTGAATTTAAGAAAAAAACTGTAACTCCACAATCCACCAACAACAAGAAAATGCAACATATGATGCTATCATTAAATATACACCATTCTGAAGGGATGTTTCTGACCCAAGTTACAACAGAATAAATCTAAATTCGTTGTCTTGTTTTCCGTACAGTTACTCTGTATTCATCCTAGAGTAAATGAGGTGCAGAATCTGACACCATGTCTTCCCTTTTTTTCTTATCACTAGCATAGTTTGTGGCTATGGCATGCTATTGCAGAAGAAAACAGATTAGCCAGGCTTCTGCTAACAATCCTATCTATTCGGTAGTTTCAGAAAGGCCTGATATACTCCATCCTTGCACAGACAAAACTACAGCAGTGATTTACTCATCATAACTGTGTATACAGAGGCATGTAAACAGATTAAAGGGCTATACTCCAAGGAAATATACACAGTGTGTTAACCCTTAATTCAAAATGAACTTGAGTAAACTAAATATTCTTGGGAAGCCTGAACGCAGAAACAAATTTGAGGATCTCTCTTTCGTGCTGAAACCTCAAATCTGGGCTGAATCTGAACCCATTCTGCTTGCTAATTCATTTACAAATGAGACAGAGAAGCTTTCCTAGGTGTTTTCCTCATTTTTGTATAAAAATGCCTGCCTCCTACGATCACAGAAATAAAGTCAAGCTGCCGTGAGATTCTAGGCTGCAACGGGAAGTCTGAGTCACAAGAAATGTTCAGGTGGCCCTTCCTTTCTTACGTCTGGAAATTCTTTCTGGTTTACACTGAAGCTAACTTTGAAAGCACGCCTCCTGTGAGTGTTGCTCATCTCAAAGCAGCCCCAGCCGCCAAGGGTTTTTTTAATATATTATTCAATTTCAGCTAGGTAGTATTAAGAATGATGAAAGTCCGCAATAGCCACTCTTATTCTTTCCTTCCACATTTTCCTGTATTATGCAAGATGGGAGTTCACAGTGTGACAGTCATGTTGCAGTATGACTCTTACACAGTTATTGTGTAGTTTTGTGCTGTAGCTCACTGAGAATTACAAGCCTGTGTCTGCCACTGATTTCAGAGAGCAAGATTTTCCCAGAACCTTCATTCATCCATTCATTTGTCTTTTAGCTTGTCTTTTGTTTAGCAGTGGTATTTAAAATAGACAATTATTAAATAAATTGATGAAATTAGGGTCACAGAAGTAATTTTATTGAAGCCAATAAGAAAGAGAGCCAGAAAATTAGCAATATTAACATTTTCACTTATCTGTGGACAGAAGTCCCATATAATCTTGATTTGAAAGCATTTTAGTATCTTGAGAATGTTAAAAAATCAAATCTGCTTCTTTTCTGCATTTACATTTTTGGGTTAAAATATCCGAAGTCAAAATTATTGCTGTAAAGGTCCCATATGATGTATTATCTTCAAAATTCATATTTGATTTCTGATGTCCAAATGCATCAAGAGACACAATTACACTAGGAAAACATAGGCCTTTCTGAGCTAGTCAAAGTCTCTCACATTCAGCTACTTGAGCTGAAAGCAGATACTGCAATCAGAAATTGCTTTACTGGAAGAAATACAGTGTTGAACATTGTTGGGTTGGGCTGTGGGCCAACTGCCACATAATGTAAGCACTGCAACATTAGTCAATTCTCTTACCGTTGCTGCTAAAGGATCCATTTGAACACGTAACTGATATTTTAGCATTACGTTATTTATAGATTAATTTTACTTGTCAGATGATTTTAAGCAGTTTTACAAGGTTCTTAAATGTCTCGGTATCATTTTAGACTGTCTTCACAGGTGGTAGGCCTGTCCTCCCTTGTTAACCTGCAAAACGCAACGTAGAAATTTGCTTTCCCTAGTTTTGCTCAAAGTCTTGTGATGCCAGAGCCTCTCCTGCAAGGACTGTAATCAGTCACATGCTGAAGTTCCATTCCTGCACGTGTCTAAGGAAGCCCGCTGCTCATAAAGGGAACGCTTTGCAATTGAAATTATAAAAACACATAAAACCAACTTAGTATAGGAGACAAGTCCCACTAGAAGGAACAATACAGTCATTTCTCACAACCATATTAAAAAGCAAAGTTTCAGTGGGAGGAGATGCTTACTCACTGAAGAGTACATAAAAGATTCCGAAAAACCAATTGACAGGGCTGAATGTCTGCATATAGATGCAAAATGTTCCTTGCTGCTTTCACAAACTCCTTTGGAATATAAAAACATAGAACGGGATAGTCTAAAAATTACTCCAGCAAAATTACAAACAGCCAAGTCAAGTCAGTGTCCAACATGCACGGGAAAATTTTCATCAGCAAACAACAGCGGCTGTTTTAGCCTACGTAAGAAAAAAAACATTGCATGCCCTGGTGTCGCACGAGCGTTCTAATTTATCACGCACACACACACACACACACGTGTGTAAATGAACCTCACCCTGGTGCACAGCCTGCATTTCTGCATTTAAACCAGCACATCTCTAACTGACAGCCTTCTTTGTGGCGCATAGCTAAGATCATATTACATGACAGCATTTACTCAGAAGATATGCTATTCATCCAAAGGCCAGGTAACAACAACTATGAAAGACATCACTCATTTGGACATAAATCTATTGCATAGCTTGCTCACATGAAGTTACCTAAAATATATAAGGATGAAATACTTCTTACCCCAAAATATACCCTCAAGCTAAGCCCCATAATACTTTACATCCATAGGATGTTCAAAGACCACTTGCTGTGTTACGGGACAAGGGCCCCTGGGCCTAAAATCTGTATTACAACTTGCTGCTTCCATCAAACAGATGAAATGACTGGCATCAGTTTAACAAAACTGGTATGATGAAGTATTTTCAAGTAAAAGCCTTTTACCATATCTCTGTAGAAGACCAAAAGCCTTTTTTTCTTTATGGTGTGCTAAAGAAATACAGAATTGAAGCATTCTTGAATGACCTCTACTATAAAATGGTATCGTCAGGTACCATCATTTCTAGAAAAAAAAGCCTCATTGAGAGAACTGACATGGCTTGAGATAGACCAAAGATGTACAGCCAATAAGCCTTCCAAAATCATTAAAGCCACCTTATCACAGCTTGTTCACTCCTTTTTTTTCCTTTCTTTCTTTCTTTTTTTTTTTTACCCACTGAAGTCCTAGATGAGATTAATGAGCCCTTTGGTTTTATAATAGAAATCAGTCAAAAAGGTAATACCGCCGTTTATGACAGAATCTGATTGCAGACCTGGACCTTAAAGGCTTATACTTTACTATGTCTGTGACAAAAGAGTTTACTCAGGTCATTCGGTGAGAAGCAAGGCTAGTTTTATGGTGTTTTTATTCTTTCTTTCTTGTGTACTGCTTTTAGAGATTTAAGATTTTCATGGGAATGTGTTTTGCAGTTCCTCTGGAGATTAAGAATGTTTGGATGATATGCCATGAGAGGGAGGAAAGAAAGGAAACCTCAAGCAACTGAAAAGATCATCATGCAAAAACAAACTTGGTCTGGGGTGATGGGAACATTTACTGGGACTTCGTTGTAGGCTAGAAATACGTTGCATTCCTAGAAGACCAGTGAGATCATCAGGATTTGTTATGAAACACTAGATGTAAACAGATTAACAAAGCTTGTAAGGTCAACAATGGTTTTAGTTTTCACTACTGTGAATCTCACGGTACAGAATATTTAAGAATGATACACTGACTTACTTTTATATTAAGTAACAAAAGCATATGAGATAACCAAAACCAAATGACCTTTACTCTGATCCAATCTAAACTTCCTAAGAGTGTAGTTATGGAAAAGTTCAAGTCACACACAGTAATACAATAAGATCAAAACAGATGTAGTCCAACTTGTCATATGGACATAGGAAACAGTGCGTGAGAAACCATACAGAACTGTTTGCGATTTAAAAATCAGCTGCTCATCAGCATACGCCCCCATATATTCCCTGACTGCTTTAAAACCATTTTGGCTGAGTTGAGAGTGACTGATAGTATTTAGCATGACTATGTGGAATTCAGATGTATCCAGTAACACAGGAAAAGCTTTTAGGGAGTGTTTGAACGCTGATATCCTTTGCTCTGCAGCAAAAGCGAAAAGCTTACTGAAGAACACACACAAAATAAATTAACACGAGTGCTTATTTCTCCAAGGCAAGTGAAAATATCTAATTATAGTAATCATATGTATTTGTAGACACAGAAAAAACCACAAGCAAGTGTATACCTTTCACATATTAAAGAATGAAACAGTGAAAAACTGCACAATACAATTCGTCTCAAGCAAGCACATAAAGAATGATAAAAAATATTCTTGGAAAGAGAACCACAAGAAATGTTCCATCTTTCTGCTTACCAGGACAAAATCGACCATAAACATGCTTCTGGGATGCTTATTTAGCTTTTCTCAAAGATTTTAGTGACAGAGTTCTTCTCCAACCTCCCTATCAAATTTCTCTTCCAGTATCTCCCCTCACAGAGGTTTTTCCCTTAATGCCTAATCTAACCTTGCTGTGCTTTCATCCTACCATTTCTTGTTCTTTCCTAAGGGAACATGAGGATCCCGTCTTCTTTACAGCAGCCTCTAATGTATTTGCAGACTCTTATTATGTCTTTCCTCAATCATCTGTACACAATTGTTTCAATCTTTTCTCCTAAGTCTTGTTTTCCAGATGTCTGATAATTTTAATTGCTTTTCTCTGGACTCCTTGCAATTTCTCTCGACTCCTTATCCACATCTTTCTAAAACTAAAATGTTGAAAACATTCCAGCTGAAGTTTTACCAGTGTCACGTGAAGCAAAAGGACTACTTCACATTTCGTGCTTTCCAATTCGATATTCTGTCATCAACTCATATTCGGCTTGTCTGTAGAGTAACTGTCAGATCCCTTTCTGAAAAACTACCTATCACTGCTAATCCCAACTTTCATCACAGTCAAAAACTCTTACAGTAGGCCCCCACCGAAAAAAGGAACAAACATATTCTCTATCCCATCATACTGGTTATTAATGAAAATACTGAAGGATGTCAGTCCCACCACAAACCTCATGGTATGCCATTTCATGTGTCCTTCCAACTTTACACTGAAACACAGGTATGTACTTTCCACAAATGGTTGTTAAAGCAGTTCTGCACAGTAATGGTTTTATCTAGGCAGTGTCTTCTTAACTTATGATAATGATATTTGTTAAAGTTACAGGAGGTCTACTAATGCTACATTGACTTACATCAAGTTATATGATATCTTTCTTCTCTATTTCACAAAGTGATGCTCTCCTGGAAAAAAATAACTATTCAAGAAAGGTGAGTGCTCCAGCACAACTCTACAGTGCTTATTATTCTTCTGACCGCTGTTATAGGAGATAACGGCCTCTTCAGCAAGCGTAGAAACTAAATGATATAAATTTATTTTAAGTGACCTCATAACAGCAGTAGTTCTGAGCTTTGCATAAAATATAAATACTTCACTTGCTGTCCCTTTGCCTTCAATGAGAGTTGCTACCACTTGCATTTTCACTGTCTTGTATTGCAAATCTGTGTTCAGATTTGTTTAGAAAACTTTTCTGTTTTGTTTCTTTTAGTGAAGAAATCTTGCTAGCAGTTCCCCGGATACATGTCTGCTCCCGAAAAGCGTAAACAACCTCTTGCTGAGACTTTATTACTCAAATCACCTAGACCTGATGTACATCCATCCACATCTAAATAAAATGAACTTCAATTGCCAAACAGTAATTACAATGCTATAAAAAGGAAAAGAAGAGAGAGGTGAATTAGCAAATTTGAAACAGCTTTCTAAAAAAACCCAGAATTTATTTATCCTGAGGGATTTACTCTCAATTGTATTTTTTAATAGCTTTTATTTCCAGTAACAGACAGATGGAGAGTTGCTTGCCCAAACAGGGAACTCAAGACTAAGCTTGAAGGCAAAAAGGACACATATAGCAAGTGGAAATAAGGACTGGCTACGAAGTAGAAATACAGAAACACTGCCTAGGCATGCAGAAATGGTGTTAGGAAAGCCAATGCTTGAACAGAGTTAAAACTGGTGGTGGACATGAAACGCAACAAGACATTCTGCTGATACATCATTAATAAAAGGACAAACAAAGAAAATGTGGACCTGCTGCCGATTGGTGATTTAGTGAAATGGGCGCACAGACAAGGCTGAGGTACTCATTGCCTCCTTTGCCTCAGTCTTCACTGACGAGGCTCCCGAGGTGATGGGCAGAGAGCTGAGCATGAGCCAATGGTGGGCCAAATATGAGCCCTGGAAGCGATGAAGGCTAACAGCATCCTAGGCTGAATTCACGGGAAAGCAGACATTAGATACCCTTACTTCACACTAGTCCACACCCTGCCAAAACAAGAAAGTTGTCGCTAAACTGGAGTAAGTTCAGCAGAGGGCCACCAAGATGTTTGGCGGGTAGAGCACTTACCTATGAAGAGAGGCTGAGGAAGATGGGCATGTTAACCTAGGAAATGAGAAGGTTTTCAGGAGACCAAACACTTATCAGGATATACCTCTATTAGAGATTATAAAACAGATGGATCCAGGCAAGAATACGAGAGAAAATTGAAACAGCTGAGGCCATAAGAAAAAAACCCCTCACTATGAGGATAATTAAATATTGAAACAGGCTGCCTGGAGAGGTTATCCTGGGAGGTTTTCAAGATTCAACTGGACGTAGCCCTGGGTAAACTGGTCTAAATTTAGTGTTACTTTATGCTCTTAATACTTACACAGAAAGATTCCTGAATGCCCTTAGCATCCTTGGCTCAGGTAAACCACATGGCCTGGACATTCAAAACATGCATCTAATATTTCTGACCTACATTCTTCAACCAAATGACCAGAAGTCAAGTCTGTACCAGATAACATGTTTTTAACTCTATTTTCTGCCATTTCTGCCGCTGTTTGAGATATCTACTGCATAAAAAGTTTTCTAACTACGAATTTTAAATCTAATTTCTGATTACAGTTTCACCCACATTATTTTTATATTAACATCTATCTTTAGAGGCAGAAACATAAACTAGAAAGAATGTCCTGAATTCCTTAGGTAACTGCAGACAGTTATTAAACCATTATGGTCTTATTTATTCATTAAGTTAGCTCTTCTTACGTGTATATCGACTTTGCTATTATCATTACTTTTCACTACCAGAGCCCTAATGTTAGCTTTCCAGTAAAATCAGTGTGTTGGACATACCCACTATTACTATCGGTAGTAAAAGAAATATTTCACACATTGAACTGGCCTATTCTGAAAGATTTATCTGTTTCTGTCAGTAATTGAATTGGTTACATCAAGATTTAATCATGCTTAATGGATATGGTAGAAAAGAAGCTATAATCCTCGCCTAAGCTAAGGGCTCTGATTCATCATTCTGTTAACATCTAGTTCCCTGATGTAAACTGAGCCATAGTAAATATTTATTTGTGCCCCTTTGCCTGTGCAAAGTGCAAGGGAATGTAACTTAACTAAAATCCCTTTCATTTTGGGCCAACTGAAGTTAGTGAGTTTGTAGATCATGGAGATTTGATTACACCTGGTCCCATAGGATTACTATGCTAAGTGATAGTATAGCTAACACAAACGTTTACAGCTGAGGTTAGACATGGTTAAAGTTCTTAGTGTAGCCCTGGTTTGTGCAGTGTGTATTGCTACAGGGATTCATCTGGAACCTTACCTTGTAAGAAAAAAATTGGCAACAAACTCGTGATGGGAAAGCAGAAACTAGTTCAAGGCACCTCTTGATGGTTTTCACTATGGCTGCATTGCCCCAGTCTCTGCTGTGATGACTAGTTATTCTGCAGTCTGACCACAGAATTTATTCACTTATGTTGCAGAATTTCAACCACTTTCTACGGTCAGCTGCTCGTATATTTTTGAAGAATCCAAAAACGCTCCTCCCTGAAAGAAGATGTACTCTGTTTTAAGAATATACATGTCTTCAATAGTTTCAAACACTGTCCTGTTGCAACCATGTGCATCTTACATTAACTGATTAAAAAGCACTACTGTGTCCAGCTCAGGCACCTTCTGAGCTGCGTTAGGATCCTATATTCAGATAGACACATATAAAGCAGCCTGCACTCAGTCACCAGCAACCAGACTGCGTAACAATGTTAAGGTGGATTTAAACCCTTTATATACTTCACGTTCAATACCTATATTTGAAAGTGCTCAGTACAGCATTCCTGATGCCTTATACTATTTTCTAAGACTATCAAATCTTCCAGGTTTGTTAGGAGTTTATTACTAACCCTATTGATAAAACACTTGAAAGTTAATTCACGAGGAGATTGGACTGATTCCTCTTGTTAACAGATTGTTGGATAACTGCTTTCTGTGTTCTGACTGACCCTCAGTGCTGAAAAGAAGAATTTAAAAGTCAGACCTAAAAGTTGCCTTAAAATAAATAGAACAAGCGGGCTTATATCCCATATCTACTGAATATTCAGTTAACATATGAGATGGCTATTTGGAAAACACAGTAGTAGATTGTTGCAGGAGTTTTGTATATCACCAGGCAAAACAGAGAAATAAACCAGTGATAAAGAAGGTCAATCACACAGAAATTCCTAAGGGCAGGGGATGAAATCTTACATGAATTAAGTATATCAGTATGCTTTCCAATTAAGGATGAAGGACAAAGGCGTAGTGTGCAGAACAAGCAGAAAAAGATACCGAGACCAAGCAACAGATTAATGTGAAAGTGCTTGATGTATACTTGACTGTGTGTGAGAACAGCGCCCACTGAATATAAACGTACACTCGACTGTGTGAGAACAGCTCCCCCGAACATAAAAAGGTATGTACAGAAAGCTTTTGGAGAAAGAGATGATACAATAAAATGTTTCTGATGGGAGCAGGAAAGAGAAAATCCATGCCTCTGTAAACAGTTATAGTTTGAAAAAGAGAACAAAGAAAATCATATAATCAAAATGGACAGTGAACGTGATGCACTTTTCCCTTTTATTTCTGTTTTATTGTTAAATTTCCTGTCTTTGGAGTCACATTCTACAAAAAATCATGGAGTGACTAACAGAAAGAGAAGGAGAGAAGGGGAGAGGGCAGGAAGAAATCTCTGAAGCAGGAAGTTGATAGGGAGTCACTTAAATAGCTCATGTGCAGTAATCTCCCAAAGCGGAGGGAATTCCATTGGTGGCTCTGAAGGCATCAAACAATTTCTATCGCCCAGATAATTGTTAACAAGAATACACCATAACTCCTTTAAGAAAGCGGCTGTTCCTGAAGATAGGAAAGAAGTTTATGCCATGCTTGACCAGAATGAAAAGCCTAGAAGCACACTGAAAGTTGCAGCAGACGAGAACGGGGTTCCAGGGAACTCAATTCAGCAGAACAATGCACTTGGATCAACAAAACTGTATAGAGTCAAATCCATACAGACACTGTTTGGGAAAAACAGGGCCTTCCTTAACCATCTGGGTACTTCGAAAAGGATAACCAAAAAAATTAAGGATATAAAGTGGACAGGGAACATAACTTACTCTGAATTCAAAAAGCTTTAGTTGAATGACCTCCACAAGAGGCTAATACTGAAAATAAACTAACCGAAGTACCATCCAGGCTTGATAATTAGAGAAAGTATCAAACCATCATCAATAAACACCTACTTTTCAGGGCAGAGGAAGCTAACAAAAGCGCTGCTGAAACTCACGACTGTTCCTTGTGCTGCTCATATGTTCTCAGACTCAACTTTTGCTTTTGGTGTTTAATTTGGAGCAATTAGAGACACATGACTTTTAGACGTGATAGACTGCTTGCCTCATAAATTCAAGCCCCTTTAGGCCTTGTCACCTTGGAGGTGACACTGTTTCACCTTTAGGTCTTTATGTATATTTCACCTTTCAGTCTTTATGCAAAGACTTATGTGTATGATTATCTTCAAACATCTGTATAATGTTATTAAGATCATTTGGGTTACTAAGGTCCTTTAAGCCATGAAATTAAATCTTTCCAGGATTTCAGTCAGAGATTTTTGGAGGGTGGCATACAGGAAGTGCTGAAAGCAGATGGTGGCAAAGAATTAGGAGTTACCGGTTCACATAAACCAGTAACTCCAGACCAATCATGTCAGAAAAAATAAATTTAAACTGCAGAAAATGAATTAATAAATAGGTATACTGAAAAGTCACACTCAACTCTTTCAGCAGGTAATATAGGTTAGCCCAACAGTTTTCATGCACAAATTTAGAAAATGAAAAGTGCTTATACTTGAAGTTTTTACTTTCAAGTTTTAGACTCTTCCTTTTGATGAGTACCCTAAATAAACTTTAAAAAAAGAAAAAAGTAAAATGTGAAACTCTCAAATTACTATCTTCCTTCTTTCCTACTTTTTCCTATTTTTAAAAAAAAGATGGAACACACGTAGATACAATGTAGCCAAAGAATGTAAATACGCTTATTTTTCCCTGACTGTATGCCAATTTTTCTGTTTTAGAAAGAAGTACCTGAAAATAATGCTTCTTTTCTTTTTTCAAATAAACACTTCCACTGAGACAGTACCACTCACTTTAGGTTATTAACACTAAAAAAGAAATGTGTTACTTTTAAAATAAAAAAGACCCTTCTTTTTTACACGCTCAGACTTTCTTAAGTGCTTTTCAGTATAGGAAGACACTGACATAGGAAGAAAGTGTGGGAAACATAATTTTCCCATATTTTTGAAACTTCCTTCAAAAAACTGGAATTTCCCAATGGAATAGCTAGCCTGCCTCTAGTCATTAGCTTTGTAGAAGAAAACCAGCTTAGCAGATTTAACTTCTGGGAAAACCATGCCAAGACGCAGGATTAGTTTGGCAAGGAGACAAGCGGGTCTCTGTGATTCAGATCAGGGAAAAGAAAGGCCAGTGAGTGTTGTAAATAATCAGGATGACTGAGTATTTTTTAAAAAAGAATGGACACCTAGGTTATCAAAAGGTGAATATACAGTGTGTCATGAGCTGGACTACTCCATAACTTGCCATCAGGTTTCAGACCACACATCATTAACTGAAAAAATATAGACGAGAGAGCTGGAAGTGACTGGTAGTGGAGAGGATGAGACACTGCTGAAGTTAGGATTAGTTCAGTTAGCACAGGATTTAAAGAAATCTCTGATTGCTTAATTCACCAAAGAAGAAATGTTCAAAAGGAACTGGTCAGAACTGAAAAGAAGAAAACAAAAGCAAAGAAACCATGTCAGGTACAACCATCAGCTAGACACCTTCTTCCATACCACATGATGACTGACCTAGTCCTGTATGATTACCTGGATAATATTACACCTCTTTCAGACAGAGTGCGCCTAAGACGATTGCCACAGAACACTCAGTAGACAAAGAATAGGATGGTTATATGAAACTAAATGAGAAACATTTCTTCATACAGTTTGAAGTGTATCTGCAGAATTTACTGCTTTGGAGGAATGTAGAGTGAAATGTGGCAGCTGCATTAGAGAATGAAAGAAGGAGTATTTTAATACCACTAACAAAATGTGTCATCCAGTATGATTAAAAAAAAAAAAAAAAAGGATAATGAAATCTCATGGTTCAGTAGGAAAGTTCCCTGTGGGACTTTGGGAATAATTCTTCTGCCGAGCTCTGTTATTATGCTATTGGTTAGATACATCATATGTCTCTCTCCAACACTTCTGAAACATTAGTTCCTAGACCCAAGTAAAGACAGGTTATTAGTACTATTTAACATATTTGCTGCACTGTGAAGGTACATGGAACCGGAAAAGACAGAAAGCTCCTGATTCCTCTTCCCTCTGAAATCAGTAAGAGCTGAGCTACTGATTTGTGCCTCGGACTAAAAACCAGCAGATTTATTGGACATCATTTAAAGATGAGGGCAGGCATTAGAAAAGTTAACTAATCCCTTGTTAGGGTGTTATACAATCATGAATGCAAAAGTGAGCATGACTGCACGAATCATATCTGCTTCAAAGGGTTCTCTGAAGACTCATATTGGATTTGATAGAAAGAGCTGCAGCCCATACATGACAGCGTGCAACTCTCAAAGCAGCCATGTATGCCTTTCACTTTATTTACATCATAAGAAATGCTCCATGTGCAGAATACTGGAGAGGACCTACCCTTGTGGAGCTTTCTGAAGAATAAGAGTTTCCTAATGACAAAAAGCACTCCCTGAGAACAGAAAATGGACAGCTGTGGCAACGAAGTTATCTTCCTAAATTCTTAAAGGAATGACTACTTTAAATAGTTCAGACAGGGACTCCTTTTCTGTAAGCCTTCATTCATTTGCATAGATTCCATTAAAAAAAAAAAAAAAGTTTGTTTCGTGTGATGTGTGTAAAGACCGGTTGCATGTATAGGCATTTGCATCAGATATCTTTCATTCTTCAAAGCCACCTATAGGACTTCACAAGCATGTGTGTAGCATCCACAAAACCCAAACAGCCAGCGCTAATAATTCTAAAGATTTGAAAGCATTGCGCTGCTGTTTTATCAATACTATTTTAGGAGCATGATATTGTTTGGGGTGCAAAGAGCTCAAATAAAAATCTAATAAGAACTCAAATAAAAACCTAATATAAAAAGCTGTTGAAGAAACCAGAGCCTAAGCCTATTTCAGGACTTGCCTTGTGGGAATGAGTAGATACAAATGGCAATGGGGGTTTTGAATTTTGAGAGAGCCTGAAATTTATGGGATGTAGAAATGTGGTATTCCTGTGTTAGAAATAATATGTTACATTTCATGAAGAGTTCATATAGTTCTTGAGAACTAGTTCTTTTCATATGGTTCATGAGAACTATAGGCATTACTGTTGCATCTGCTCAGTTGCATGTAGGTATGAGGAAGACAACCATTGTGCCATGATGTTCACAACCTACTGTTAATTGTGAGTCCTAGTTTTACTAAAGAACCACGGGGGAGCCCCATGAATGGAGGTCCTAAAATGTATTGTTTTATTTTATAGTTTAAAAGCAACATACTGCATGGAGAAACAGGAAAAAATGGCTGCTGCTTATGAAAGCGACTACATTTTAAGTAATTTTCTTAGACTTTATGAGAGGTGTAGTATGCCTGCGTTGTAAACCAGTAAAATTAACAACTATTTTTATTATTGATATTACATGATTTCTGTTTAAATTTGGTTGTTGTGTCCCCCCCTGTATTTGCTTCATCCTGTCATTCAAACTGGGTAATTCTTTGCCCATGTAACATTACTGCTTAAGGAAATTCCTGTTAGGCTCCAAAAGGAGGTTTGCTGGAGTGAGGGATGCAGCACTTGACTCAGAGTGTGCATGAGTATCTTTTTTTATTACTCTGGTCTGCTTTATTCTTTGCACAGCAAATAAGTAGGATTAAGGGAACGTATCTTGAATGATTGACGATAATTCTGAGCACTGCAACTAAATCTTTTGACTGCCTGGCTTAGAAGTACTTATTAGCCCCATCAGCTTCCCTCATATCAATACTCCCACGCTGTTATTTCTGTCTAACACATTGAGACAGTCCAGAATAGTCAAAGGCCAGCTTAAAGATAATAAATAAAAAAATAAAAAGGAAGGAACAATTATCTCAAAATGAATTCTGCGACTAGTTCTGGAAATTATTAGGAAACATGTAGGAAAGACACCCCCTGCCCCCATATACACACTACACAGCTTGTCAGTATTTAGGATCATTTATCCATTCTCTATCCTGCTATAACAGCTTCTGTGTTTTACACATAGTAACATTATCCTATCTATAATTATTCCATTAAAATTCATTCCTCCATAGTATGTTCACATTAGGAACTAGGACATGTGATCACACTATTTTAGTTATCTTTATCATGGGATAGTTACATCACAGATAGACACAAATACAGAAAAATGACAGTCGTGTTTGTGTAAAATCAGACATTTGCAAAACAACCCCTGAGCTCAGTGTGGTTAGATGTAAAACTTCAAAAGATAATGAAAATGTTTGCAATTTTACCCACAGAGGCATAATGTAAATATTCTCCATGTCTATTTGGAAAATTTGGTTTCTTCTCTGAATATGGGAAGAAAGTGGTCAATTAGATACACCTATGGTTTTGGATCCATTATAGGAACACTCCTCTGCTAGAAAAAAACAATGGACATCAGAATTCTTTTGGCATAGGCCAATCTACTGTTCTGGTCACTACTGAGCTGCATCATTCAAATCTCTGGCCAAACAAGGATTTAGATTTATTTTCTTTTAGACTGAAAGGGGATCTCCAACATCTCATTTTAATTCCTTTTCCTGCCATTTCTATATTTTTTAGAGGTTTTGTGAACAATGAAAAGAAGTCAATTTGGAAAATTCAAAAAGGAAAAAAAGCATGATCCCATTTCTACTTTTTCCATGGGTGCTGATAAGACTGTGAAATTTCAGAACACTGCTTTAAAGTTTAATATGTGTGTTACTATAGATACTAACCTTTTTATGCTTCCAAACGTCTGTGCATGACCTAAAAATCTTCCAAAATCAATGTGGAACATGTGTCCGGCATTTGTCAGCATTATGTTGTCACTGTGTCGATCACAGACTCCCAGAATGAAGGTAACAACACACCAGCCAGCGCAGGAATAAAAGAAATTCCTTATTGCCTAGTTAGTAAAACAAAAGCATTTACTGGAAATATACAGAAACGTATTTGTTTGTGATGCTAACAAGAAAACCAAAAATTGTAGTTCTACAAATGCTATGCATGTTGCTAAAATTTTAACAGACGGGTGTTAGTAGCAATGGTACTCAAACAAGTAATACGCAAATTTCAAAGTTACAATACAAGAACAATTTTATGCATGAGGTTTTTACTTTGTGTTTTATGGATACTTGGAATTCTATGGAAAATTTCTAAGGTAGAGATGTACCTAAGAAAACCAAGCTTCTTTGCAGGAAGCTGACATTTTCTGTTCAATAGCCTGCACGTATATTGTAAAAACAATGGTTTGGAAGTTAGTTGGATATCCACAAATTTAACCATTTGCTTTATAAAGAAACAAGGTTATTTTACACCCATTCTGTACCTACATGAAACTGAAACTTTCAGACAACTGAAACTCAATTGTCTTTCTCAAATCCTAATTAATCAAGTCTCACAAAATTCCAGCTCAAAGAATTAAATCCCATTTTACAGAAATGAACTGAAACAAAGGAAGGCTAAATTGTTTTCTGCTCCTAGCATCTGTGAATCTGAACAGACTACGGGGTCAAACCGAGTGTCATGCAGAGAGACCCAAGAGAGTGACTAAACCAAAAACCAGACTGGCAGTTGTGCTTCATGTAACCTACTCCTCTGATGCTCTTTTTTTACGTGGTGGAGATATGTACTGTCACCGTTAGTCTGCTTCATGTAAGTAGACTGGCTCGTTCAGATCTATCTTATGAATCTCTTTACGATGTTACATTGTGGCACTGCTCTTTGCCAAAAATGCGCCCATGGCACACGTAGGAAAATGTACAAGCTAATGATCTCCTCACCAGACACTCATAGGTGGATTCCAAGTTTTCTGCTAACTTCAGTGGTAAGTATTTAATAACTGTGACTTCTCCTAATAGAAGAATCTACCCAATCTCTATCACAACACACATATTCAGTGTCCTCTCTCAGGGGAAAGTTATTCCTGATTCAAATGATGATCAGTCTTCTACCCCAAAGCATAAGGAATAGCTTTTGTCTTTTTTTAATCTTACCTGCTACAGTTTAAGAACTGAAAATTCAGTTCTTATTCAGAAGTCTTAACCTCCCATGAATCTAAATCACAATGTAATTCATTTATATGGAAACCCAAACAGTCCTAATTTGTGATTGTTACGTTTTTGGACAAAACCTACATTAGTCAATGTAAATCATTATTCAGGCATTCAGGATTTCCCTGCAGATGCAGGGTGTCACCTGCGATAGCTGATATGGATGACAGCACTGTGGAAGCCAAAGCAGAAGAGTTGGTTGAATTTTATGTCTCACTGTACTACTTACTCACTTTGATGACCTTGGATAAAACACCTAAGCTTTCTGTGATTTTGTTCACCCAACTGTAAAATGAGGATAGTAAAGCTTACTCTGCATTAGTTGTTTGAGCACCTTAGATAGAGTATTGTATGAGTAAAAAACCATTAAGGAGTAAAAGAGAAAGGTTCATTCACCAGCAAATCCACGGTGAAGGCACAGTAGTCATTTTATGCGTGCCCTATGCAATCAGATCCAGCTGCATTTTATATGTTTAAAAAATTGAAAGATAATGGATAGAAACTGGTTTTAGAATATTCCACATTAATGGTAGTTTTTACAAACTGCAGCTGCAGTAAGAAATCAGGTTCTCATCAATAACTAACAGTGCCTCACTTTTCAATTTAAAACTTTGCTGCACCATAACACTGTAAACATATAAACTTGTAAAAAAAAATCTATAAAGATTGTTCCTGTTTAATTGACTCAAGATGATACAGTAGGAATTCAAGTACTCTTACTGAAAATGAGGATAAACAAATGCCTATGGAATAATTACAAAATTAACAAAGTTTATCAAGTATATTTATGCTATACATCTATTAATGAACTTTTAGAAAGCACTTCATTTTCAGAGTAGTAAACACTCAAGGCTCCCCTTTAAATTTAAAATTTTGGCTACTAATCTACATAGGCACAGAATAGGGTTTTAAAAATTGCTGTAGTAACATAAAGATTAAAAGATTTTCCATAGGCCTTAGAACATGCTCAGCCAACAAAGAATGAATAGAAAGAGTTCCCTTCAAAGGGAAATCTCTGCTTCTATAAATAAAATTTCCAATTTTTTGGCTCATTCATAATGCCTAGTTTCATAAAATCAGATGCATTACATGGGATCCTACAATGTGATATGAAAAGCATGATCTTATGTATCATATGACTAGCTAGTTTTTTTTAGAACAGCTTTCTAAAACTCTGAGTACTGATGTGGTCATTTCCAAATACAGGAAATCCACAAGACTTTTCATAGTTTATATAGAATAAAGTATTCCGAGAGTTGACCTAAAAAATAAATGCTTTGGAAGTCGATACGTACTTTCTACTTCTGTTCTTCATTTTACTACTATATTTCAAAACATCGCTATGACACGTTTTTATAGAAAATGTATTACAATGCATCTGATTCTAGCAATATCTTCTTAGAAAGAGAGTGGCATTTAAGTCAATTCCCTGGCTTCTTTGCATGTGAGTTGTTTGTCTTGAGTCTGAGTCATTTGTTTTTGCTGCTTTCTGCCATTTGGTTTCTTTTTTCCCATGGTAAAACATGAATTGTATAATAAGCTTCTTTATGATGTTACCTCTTGGTAACTTGATTCCAGAGGATGGTGATGACGGAACCATTTTTTAATTGTGTTTTCTTTCAATGGTCCTATCAGACCAGACTCCCTGTGGATCTTCGCTAGTGTGGTAGCATCTGGCACCATCTGTACCAATCCTAATCAGATAGAAAAGAGTTCACATGAAAAACCTTCAACTTTAAAAAGATATGAAGACCGTCAAAGCATATTGCATATTGTTGGATCATTCCATGCAGAAAAAATACATGCTTAAAGGTTTATAAAATAATGAATGCAATGGAAAATATAGATCACGATTTTTTTTGTCTTTCTCTTCAGAAACAAAAACCGAAGGACACTTAGTAAAAAGTGGCAGTTCCGTGAAAGAAAAAAAAAACACCCATAACAAAATTGTGGATATAACTGCCTCAAGGTATCACCAAGGCCCACAATTTAACAAGATTCGAAGTGGGTAGAATATGTACACAAACAACCCAAAATCTACAAAAAATAGGATCAGACATTTTCTTTGAAATAAAAAGTTATTTCATATGTTTTTTATTGTCAAGAATGCTACACAAATTTTTCTGCAGCTTGTGATGCTGATCACAGCTGGGAGAAAGGACACTAGATAGTGCAGAAAATTAGTCTGATCCAAGATGACATAAACTGGGACTTTGAAGTGCAGAGAGAAGCCAAGCATTTTGCAATGCTTCACTTCAATCCTCTGTCTCTACTGCATGCACTTAATTCCTTTTTTGGAATCGAAACCTGGCTTGCCAGCCTTCTGTCCCTATCTCTGTGTGTGGTCCCCTGGCACATCATCCCACAACTCTGCAGTTCAGGAAGGACTTCCTCTAACAATTTCAGTCGATGACAGGCTCCTCTACAATATCATGCCTGGAAAGTGGCATCCTACCAGTGCTTTATCTGCACATCTATGTGAAGAATGATTTCCATGTTCCCATGACTATGAAATTATCATCTCCTACCTCCCTTGTGGGGAAGAGGTAGACCATGGAGCAAGTTGTTACACTAGGACTTGGAAGACCTGGGTACACAAGTCTACTTAAGCACATGTCCCGTATGTCCACAGGCATGTCACTTGGTGACTTATCCTTAATTATACTTAATCATTAACTGTATATCAATTATATTAACACTTCTGTAGCTCATAAGGAAAGACATTGTGTGGAAAATCTGTCACACACTAAGAGGTTTTCTGCTGCTGTGGCAGTGAAAGGAAGAGACTGTCAGGCAGAGAATATTATTTGCAGACGATCCTTGTATCCTTCTTGGCAAAAATCTAATTAAGTGTTAGTATGTAAAAGAGACTATAATATTATGTTCAGAAATAGTATTCTTGTATTATTTGCCTTTGAAGCAGAAGCTTTAAGCTTTGACTCCCATCTCTACAAAGAAGAGAGGAGTCTTTTTCTGGTCACCTTAACCACCCTCCATGTGCACGAACTCATCTATACTTTCTCCTAGCTCCTTCAGATCATTCATCCTCTCTCATTTTCTCTTTGTGGATCAGAAAGCAATGAATTTTGGGGTTGGTTGGTTTGGGGAGTTTTTTGATAGTTTTTGTACAGCAGGTAATCTGGATACATCAGTCTTCTGTTTGTGTAAGGATGATTTTCAGTAAAAGACTTGGAGAGTCAGTAAAAATAGTAAGCTTATTGCTGTCAGTAAATTTTTTTAGCAAGCAATTGGTATCCTGCTACAGCTCTGCTATAAAAACCGTAAAAGGGAGAATAAAGCTTTCAGATGAGTCAGGCCTGCCCTAAGCAGCATAAATTGCAAGAGTGATATTTCAAAATCAACACTGTGAAGCTGTCATCACTTGTCTACAGGTACCTTCTGTAGCCACATGTATCTAGGTTCATTTAAGCATCCGTGCAGGATAACACTGGATTAAAACTTCAGTAGCTACAGCCACTTTTCTCCAAAGCTCTCTTTCTGATGTGTGAAGTTACTTTTAAGAATCTGGTCAAAGCTGATGGTGTTGATGCTTTTGGAAAATTCTAGCCTAAGTTGCTACAAAATTCAGTGAGTTTGGTTATCCTCCTTCTGGAGAGGCAGAATGAATAAATAAACTGAACATTCGGGAGTAGGCAAGTATACAATTCAGGGCCTGAGCAACAGGAATTCTGAGCACTTTTTTTCTTTAAGGGGGAAGATAAATAAGAGACCCGTGAAAATAAAGGGATGATTTTTGTATGCTGTTGTTTACATGAGATACGGATAATATAATACAGGTAATTTTCATAGTGTAAAACTGACCTTGGCCTTTTCCTGTAGATAAACACCTATAAATGATCATTTGCATATCCAGACCCTCTTGGAGCCAAATGCTGTCCATCACTCGAATAATTTGCAGAACCAGCATATCTTGACGTAGATCATCGCCCATCTGAAAATTGCACAAGAAATCCTGGTTTCTCCTTCAATATCAGATAGAAATAACCTCCTACTTCATTTGGATTTTTTCCCTCACTGAAACGGCTACGTTCATTTTACAGAAATCCGTCTTGTTTTTCTTCAAAGTTGCTACTTATCTTTCTGTGTCAGAAGGGGACAGAGTAAATGGTACACATAGGCAGAAACAGTTTTGGCAGACACAGAGACGGTAACAAAAGCTCCCCGATTAACTGCAGCCTTTCTGCTTATTATTCCTATGTAATTATTAGAGTTTGAAAATTTAATCCGGAGGTAGGATCCTAATTTAGTTACAGTTTAAAGTCTACCTAATGCTAGATCCCTTTTCAGAAATGACAACATTTTTCTAATGTTAAGCTTCACAAATTGCTATTTGCAGCAGGCTGAAAGAGAATTTTATCATGAATTTATATTTTATCCATGACATGATTCATATTCAGTTTCAAACAGTGATGCAGTGTTGACTGCTCTCCCCATGGAGTCGGTGAAACCACAATCTTAGTGAAATGGGGCTTTAATTGTAGCCATAAGAGGTAATGAAGAGATTATCTTCAACCACGGCTGAGTAAATGGCCTATGAAAACAAAAGCCCAGGTTTTTTGTTGCCCCTGCCTACCCCATCTGAAATACATGACTTTTACTGGTATTTTTAAGCGCTTTAGTCTTTTATTATATTATTTTTTTATAAGCATTCCAATCTATAGACTTTTACTGCCATGAAATGAGGACTTGAGGAGATATAAATTATTGTTTAAAAAAAAATCAAAATCTATTTTTATTTTATTTAAAGGTAATCTTAACTCCAATTAATCCATCAGCCATTTTATGAACTTCAGTGTTCTTCTCTAAAAACAATAATCACTGTTATGGAAGACTTTTGATCTTCTGAAAGAGAAGTCATTTTATGTAACATGTATTGTCTTTTGTGGATGGACACAGCACTGTCCTGAACTCCGAAGCTTTGAAGGTGACAACTGGAAAATAAACCGGAGTTTATTTTCAGAGTCAGTTCCTCCAAGTAGCTCCAACGAGACCCAGCTCCTCTGCTGTCCTCTCCACCTCCCTCTTCCTCAGCCCATTTCCCACGCTGGCTCAAAGGGGCAGAATTAGTTCTGTGTAGCAAATGCAGTCTCTAACACTCCAGTATTTTGATTCGTTAGAGACATATCAACATGGATGGATTCAGTTATTCTGAACTCAGATAAGAGACCTGCCCTCTTACTTCAGTGTGGTAAATAAACCAGGTTTAAAATATAAACTTCATATTTTAGCCTGGTTGTCTCCGCTAAGAAAAAAAATAATTGCAAAAAATCATTTGATTCTCTACTGATCAAAAAGTTGATACTTCAGTGTGCTGCCTCAGCATATTCCATTAAAAGTTCTAGTGTCAAAAATAATTAGGAAAAAGGAACAACAGAGCCAAATCAAACATTCTCAGGCTCAAGGTTTAAAATATAAATTAGGTGAATCTCAAATCAACATTTTTCATATAAAAGGAACTAAGGATTAGAGGAAGAACATACCTTAAAAATAACATTGATGTTTCCACTTGGAGCATTCGCGTTGATGAAGGAGATTTTTAATGGAAAAGCATTGGATGTAAAATATGAACATGACTTCAGGGAAAAAAAGATGAGAGAGAAGAACAACAGTGTCACATGTAGAAAACATCAGGCTAATAGAATACCGCCGGAAAAGGTACCATCTTTAATTACTGCTCAGTAGCACTGATAAAAATAAATAATTCTTGATATTATTGACTGTTTAATTGAGTGAAGAAAATGAGAAATTATTTTTCTCAGACAATTTGTTTCACTCAATAAACAGATTATATGAATGGATAATATTTTCCGTAGTAAATGTTTTTCATTTTCAACGATAAACTTTGGCTGGGACTGAGTGGATGAAGTACATAAGACTGATCTAATGAGAATCTCCACAGCACTGACAAGCCTTTAGTCCTATTATTTTCTGCAAAAAGATTTCCCCATCATACAAACTTTATAGTAGAAAATAAACCTACTGATTTCTTTGGTGACCTTGCCCTGGCTGAGAATACAGGAAATTCTGAAAATCACAATCTATTTTATATGGAATTTATCTTAATTAAACATAAACTCTGACTTCTCGTGCCCTACAGCTCCTTCCACCTGAAGACCTTAAAGGGCTTCAAAAAGCATTAATGAGCCAAGCACTGCTAATCCGGTGTGAGTTAGGGTGCTATTATCATCATCATTAAAAAAAGAGGGGGGGAAAAAAAACCCTGAAAAAACAACCAAAGACAATGGTAAATTAATGGCCTAGTTTCTAGAAATAACGAGCACCTCACAGGAGCTACCGCTGTCCTTACTGGGTGGAGTGAAATGCAGGCTAATTTGAACAAAAACGCTACTAGACACAGCTGCCTCTTGCTTTTCATCTAAACATCTCAAAGCATGGTACAAGCATGCAAATATTGTCTTACCCCCATCATACCTCTGCAACGTGCAATAGCTATTATTGATGATGAAATCCTGACCCCCTATGGAATTTTGCCAACTGAAATGTCTCAATAAGTGCTTGAAAGGTTACTGTGAGAAAACGCATTACTGACAGAGCTGGGAGCAGTGCTGGCTACGAGTAAAATCAATAGATGATACCAAAGTGAATTAAATTTAGGTAATTATAAGCACTTAAAAATGCTAATTTACATGATTATACTGACATACAGTTCAATCAAGAACCTGCATATATTTATAGCAAGATAATGGCCTATAATGATGCAAGAAAAATGAAAAAAAAAAAAAAAAAAAATCTCTCTTCAGATTTAAACATTTTGTATCCGTCCAGCCAGGCTGGTGCAGTATAAATAGCATGACTGTATGGTGAGATACCTTCCCATTAGTTATTATTTCCAAAAAGCCTGAAAGCAGTGAGAAGCAGCAGGCTTCAAATTCTTCTGACTTTTATCATGCACAATTGGCCCAAACCTGCGGGGTGCTGGAAGACCTCTGTTCTCAGCCAGATCAAGGCTGAATAGCAATTACTTGGAGAATCACAGGTCAAAGGCAATTGAAGGGATCAGCACCTCTTAGAATCAGGTCCACTGTGGATAATGAGCCAGAGAACAAAAACAGAGCACAAATTGCTGTAATTAGGCAGCTATAACTGGTAATACATATGGCTCTTCAGGTTTGTTTTCTCTTGCTGCTGGGTACGTTTTTCTTCTCTAGAGCTGGAACAGCTTATTCTGGGCATTATATTGTTTATGAAAACATTTCTAATCAATGAATAACTGAGCCTTAGTACTGTAGTCAAAGTAAAGTCAAGTAACACTGAAGAGCATTACTGTTTCCTTATTTTTAAGTCATTTTTAATAGGGGTCATAGACATAGGTAAGTTACTGTGAATAGTTAGTATTTTAGCAGACCTCAGTCATGTGCCTAGGCTCACCTCAGCGAAAAGAGAGCTACCTCGAGACCTTTAGCTGCTCCCATCCATGGCAGGGGAGAGACTTGGATGAGAAAAAATTGCCACCAAGAGCTACCTGGGCAGGACGGTAACCAGGTCTTAGCTTCAGGGGACCCAGGTGCCTTTGCCCATCCCAATGCCTTGGCAGGGCAGCTGAGCTGGGAGCAGCCTGCTCAGAGTTTGAAATCGCTGCTGCTGCTGCTGCGCAAGGTGAGACATGCATGCAACACCCACCCCACCAGACCCCTTCACCTCTGCCTCCAACAAAGGCCCCCAGTTTGAAGGGGATTAGGCTGGATGTCAGTTTACCAGACGACTCATGCTTAACACCAGTAAGATTATTTCCCAGTCAATGCAGCCATTCACTCCCTCTTCCCCTTTATACTACAAAAAAAAAATAAATTACAAATGTAATCCGTTGCATGAGCTAGACTTACATCTGCCTCTACGCCTTGGACAACAAGTGCAGGATTCAGGGGAAGCCGACAAACCGTTACCTCCTGGAAGAACTGCTGAAGTCTGTGGAGTTCCACCTTTAACACCTCCTGCAACATGTGAATCATTATGGTAACACGAAAGAACATAACAGCAGCTTTTAAGCCGTTTACTGTCTTTCTGTATTTTAAACAAGCAGTACAATTTCTGGAACGAGTGGCATCCATGTAACCTTATAACAGCTGATGAGGTGACACCGAGGGGCAGTTATTAAAAGTAAGAACTGTTATTTTACTCCACATTCAGGCTTTTACTGTCTAGATGCACTACCAGTTCATGCTGTCATGTAGGTTCAGATTCAATACCCTTCATTAGGGGCTGATTAGCCTTGCACCTGCTCTGCTGCATCTCATATCTTTTTTGCCTTGCTGGACAACCTCACAATTTGTTGCCTCAAAACTGTGATCTCCCTCACCTAACTGTAGGTATGGTACCTGCAAGGTTTGGGAGTTTCGCAGTATTACGGTAACTAGAGCCTTGAGATTAATCTCTAAAATCTGAATTATGCATCAGTAATGCATAATGTATCACTACTATTTCTTTTTCTTTACATGGATTTTTGTCTTTGCAAATATTTTTGTCTTTTTACTTCCGTGTTTGCTTTGCTGCTCTCAGTAGCAACACAGAGTTTTCTGAAAAATCCTTTGAAAATCTTTGAATCCTTAACAAGGCAAAAAGAACTCATGATAACTTTCATGATAACCAGCAGTGGCAGGTATATTTTTATTTGGCTTTCTGGTCTTTCTTGCTGAGATCCCAGCAAGAAACTGTTTTACACATCAGCTAAGTAACAACGGCTGTCTCGGAAAATTAACAGTTTTGAATTGGAAATATACCTACGCAATACAAAAGCTGCACCTGCTGGAGAAGACGACTGCAAGCCTTCTACTGCCAGGAATGCATCTCTGCAGATACAGTATTAATAGTTGAATGCTATATTTGAGTATTAAGTATAGTCCACTCTGGTTGGCTTTGCTAAGAAATGAGGCCATTCTGCTCGTCCAGGACAACTCTTAGCCAAGTTTTCAAGAAACACTGCAGCTCCACAGGAGTCAAATATTATATTGGGATGAGGTGCTGAATGTGAGCATTCCTTTCAGTAAAATATTAACCAGCATTGTTGCCATTGTTTCTGACCACCTCGAAGTCGAGTTGAGAAACTGGTTGATGAAGGAATTTAAATGGCTTAAAAGATCTGCTGACCTCAAGAGTAATAGTGATAAGAGTTGGACCATTAAATACATGTTTTACTTGTTTTCAGAGCAGCACAAAATTTTACAAATTTTAGGCAAATCTTGGGTTTATTTATGTAAAGGGCATTATAGGAAAGACGTGTCACCTTAGAGAAAATAATCACCTGAAGAAACTTAGATGGAAGAGGAGGTATTTTTAAACAAACCTTTCTTTTTGGGTCACTGGCAGCTTTTACTTTTTTGGCAATGTCTTCCAGAATTCTGATAAGTTTCCCCTCCTTAGAAAACTCATTGTTCAGGGTTTTGCCAGCACAGAATTGGAGAGCAGCCAGTAGTTTCTGATACCAGTTTTTGAAATGAACTTCATTCTGTGCATTCTTCAACAGCCTGAAGGAAAGAGGGAAAAAACATCTGTGTATCTAAAACTGATTTTTATTTTATATCACCTCTAGCAGAAACAATAAATGCACTCCAAACTAATCTGTATTTGGTGACTTTGGACAGCGGAGAATGAGAAAAAATGTTGTTTATTTGTTGGCAGTACTCAAGTCCCATTTGATAACTAATGAGATTCTGAGTGTGTTGAATCAATAGGAACCTGCCATTTCTTATTGTCATACATAGTGCAGTGCCTCTATTGCTTCTTATTTCTGCAAGAAAAGTTTAAAAAGTGAAAATAAGTTATATTTTTTGAAGTCCAGTCTCAAATAGACATCCCTAAATTTATTCTTTTTTTTTTCTCCTGCCAGTACATTCACACAATCAAGCACATCTTTCAGCTAGGAGGTACATTTAAAGAACATTTTAGTCACAGATGTATCACCAGTTTTAGAAACTGTCACTGTTTTAAGTTAAGGAGACATTTCTGAATTTGGCTATAGTGCTAAAAAGAGTGAAATGAGCCCACTTTTTTCCTTTCTTTACTGCTAAGTGTTGCTCTAGAGCAAAAACGCAGCTCTTACTTCTACTGAAGCTTGTAAGAGCTTTGGAACTGGAGTTATTACCAACGTAAAAGTTAGAAATAAAACCAAAACCATACTTTCTTTTTTTTCATGTTTACCATGCAGTCTTCTCTAATTCCACATTCATTTGGGCCAGGAAAGCCGTAGAGTTTAGAGGTTTTTCTAGTTAACTGAATTGATCACTGGGAAATTTTTACCTTATGTGGCCAGACGTTTTGTACATATTTCATTTATTTTTATAATTGCAGATAGAAACACCAGCTTTATATTGCTACTGACATGCTGCCCATCACCTGGCATTCCCCTTTGCTTTTGTCCAAACTTCCCTTCCCACAACTTCATCCCGAAGAACATCTCAAACCTTAAATTCCTTATAAATGTCTGAATCTTAATGCAGTTTCCCTTACCTGATGATGTTACTCAAACCTAACAAATAATGCTAGTTTTCACAGGACAGAAAACAGAGCAGCTGTTGATTTTCAAGGCACATCAGATATGAATACGTCGCATCACAAAAAGCAAGAATAACATATATATCAAGCACTGATATTTAAAGGTAAAAAAATCCTAATTGCTATAGACACTTCAACTCCTTCAAATCATATATAAGGCATTACAATATTGCTACCACAGCCCATGCATCTTTTGGTGATGAGGGATTCTTGTAAGGCAATGATCCTTCTAGGTCCTCTTTTCCTATATAATTCAATGCAGAATAATATCACCTACTGGTTTCTGAAAAGCCTTTCCAGTTATACAAAACCTCTGAACATCTAAGGGTTTATAAGTACTGAAAAATCTTAAAAGAAAGCGTGGTGTTTCTATCAGAAATGCCTAGACATGAAAGGGAAGACATATGAGAATTTTATCATCAGTACTCTCTGGAGGAGATTGAAATGACATTTCTTCCTGTAGACTAGTAAAAACAAATAATTACTTTTTGGATCGGAAAGAAATACAAATTGTCATTGCAGTGCCTGGTGGAAGGCAAGCCCCAGCACACAAAGACAGCTGTATTTTTATCCTGAACCCTCCACAAACCGAAGAAGGCTCAGAAAACATGCATATATGGAGGTGGGTAAACTAATTGTTCCAGGTTTCAAGCACAGTAAGTCCAAGATTTCACAGGATAGGATTCATTTGCTTAGAAGTAGATACCTCTGCCATTTTAGATACGCTAGGAAATCCTATTTGGCCTCCAGCTGCTGCCTTGGAAGGGCATGGGTCCACTAGAGGCAGTATCTCATGTGTGCCACTCCCATGCAGATGTCTCGGATGCCCTGTGCTGTGTAAAACAGGCGATGCTTAAGGTACTGAATCACACTCTGCAGTGGCCTTTTAGCTCAGTTATAGGCAAACAAGGTGATTTAAAACAAAAGCATACTCAGTCCATTTCAACACCAAGTCATGAACAGGCTTGGTGATTATTTTTTAAACAAAAGCATCACTGGCACAGTCCAAACTGTCACACAGGCAAGAATTTTAGTCTGCTGAAGCAGAGCCCAGCTTAGTCTCAGTCCAGCTAAACAGCCTGCATTTCTCTTACAGCACAGGCAGAATGAACTCCTTCACTTCTGCCCTGCAAAGACAAGTGCAAGTGCACATAAGAAAAGACAACATCGCTGTGGCATCTATTTTGAACTGGCCAGGTTATGTTGGTGCAGAATCTTCTGTCTGCACTTAGGCTTGCATCGAAATCAGCTCCTGAGCATCTAAATTACATTAATTCACTTACTCCATTTTTAACAGTACGTATTTAGGGAATACAGAAAGACTACCTTTTCATGTTTGAGATTTCCCTTTAATCCTCTCAGATATACAGACCACTAAAAGAACTTTTATTTCCCTAAAATGAAAGGCTTAGGATTCCACATACAGGAAGCAAAACCAAAATGTTTTCCTATTTTAAACAGAGCGACTCCGTGCATAAGGGAGATCAACTTAGAAGATTCATTTTTTGATTATTCTTATGGCTGAGTGTTCACAGAAAATAAGCTTATATACACATATAATATAAAGATTTCTTTTTGACCTGAGAAAGGATTATGGGGCAGATTCAGAATGCTTCCGCATAAGGTGTACATGGGGACAGAGGGTGCATAGAGTCTGAATCCCCTCACATGTGCTTCTTGAGCCCAGCCCGTGGGGAAAGTGGAGGCAGTCATCATGAGCTCACCGGTAAAATCCATTTCCATGCCCGCTGCAGCCCTGTGAGGCACTCAGGGCTCTGCACTCAAAATGTGTCTGGTGACTACGGTACGGGCTCCTTCTGCCAGCCCGCTGGGGTAGGTATGCTTTTAAAAGCCTGTAGACCTTAATTCGCAAAATGATTTGGATTAACTGGGTCTGACTTTTATATTCATTTTATAAAAGCAGTCCCAAGGAGGATACAAAGGACAGCTTTTAATGTGATGAGTCATTGTAAGCTTTGCTGAAATGTTTATTCAACAACGGAACAAATATGCAGTTGTAATTCTGTCTTCCCAGTTTCCAGGCCCACACATCTTCACCCTGCCATTGCGAGAACTCAGCGGAGATAGGAAAGTCTGCAACTTCTGAGGTTGCAGAATGGAGAAGTGCTCAAGACACTAATGAAATTTTCAAGTTAGGACAGGATGCCTAGCTGCGACAGAGGAAGACAAAATTGAAATGATTTAAAACTCACGGCTGCCAGTAAGGAAATACATAAAGTTTTGGGGTTTTTTTTCTGACAATTTTCACAGGGTTCTGCAAGACAGAATTCAATATAAAAGCCTGCCTTTATGCCATGCCTATACAGAGGATCTCGTGCCTAACTACAAGGAGATGTCCTCACTCTTCAAGGTTCTCCGATTTGAAACAAACGCTCTTGTACTCAGCAAGGCCAGGGTATTTCTGATACGCTGTCCCAAGGTCACTTTCTGGGAAATAGCACAATGGTGCTGGGAACAGGATACTGACCTGAAATTTAGTAAAGAAGCAAACTAGACTGCCCCTGCTTAGCAGCAGTCACGAGGGTCCCAGTCAGATTCTGGGGTGTCCCAAAAGATGCCCCCGACTTCCTTCTTGTCGTGGTTTGGGCCAGACTGGCCACTGAAGAGCGACCAGGACACTTCTGCAAGCGGCTGCTTCTCTTCCTTTCTGCGTGCACCCACTCCGTGCCTGCAAGCTGGCTCCAATCCCATTTTCTGGCACTTGCAGCTGCAGAAACACATGTATGTGTTTTCCAGATACGGAAACACAAGTGTGCTGGAGAGATTTTTGCCACCGGGCAGAAGGGAAGATGGGGTTCAATCAGGCTGAGTTGGCTGCTGTGTCAGAGAAGGAGAAACAGGGCTAAAACCAGCAGCTACGGAAAAAAGGGAAATTTAAAAAAAAAAAAAAAGGGAGGGGAAAAAAAGGAAGGAAAGGAATGAGATCAGATGGATCTTGGTACCAAAACAGCTGAAGTGGCTTCATTCTCCTTCTGTGGTGTGGGGAGACAGGGAAGTTGGTGCTCTAAAGGCCTTGCAGCAGACACAGTCTGCTCTCTGAGGTGGATTTGGCAGAGAAGTGAAAGAGTGAGGCTGTTCAGACAACTCTGCCGCTTGAACATCTGTTCCTTGTCTCCTTCCCAAAGGGGAGCAGGGTGAACTAGAGAGTAATGCCTGACAGGACAGATTAGCTTGCAGGTAGCCTGTTAAACCATGTTGTAGCAAAAGAAACCCAAGGAAAGGCCAGGATCTCCAGTATCTTACTGCAGGCTTAGCCCCTACCTGCTATGAAAGAGCGAGATATAGTTTGACTGGGTTGACATGTGGCATCAAAGTCAGAGCAGTGACCCTAGTTAATTCGTTTCCAAGTGATGCCTGGTATTTATTATACAAAAGCTGTGCTCCATATACTCTTTGCTTAAAGTGTTTTTAATTCAGAGACACACCATGAAAATGAGGTGCCTTAGGGTTTTAAGGCGAGTGCTGAGGTACTTACTATCATTAGTCAATCTTTGGTAAACTTGACCAAGGAAGTCAATATGCTTTGTTGTGAAGGTGTATTTTATGGTTGTTTTCTGTTTCATTAAGCAGGACAAGTCACAGAAGAAGAGAACATTAGTACAACACTGTTGATCTTTATAGCAATAATTGTTTTAAAATGATTCTCCATAGCCCTTTGTATCAAATATCAGCACACAAACACACTTCTCTACCACTGCACAGCTTCCGTGTCCGAGGTTGCCGTCCGTCTTGATTTTCATTAGATATCCTGCAACACTCCTTAGGTGTCCTCTGCGCTTTATTGTGCCATGGAGCTATGTCACACACCCGCCGCCTGAGACTGATTTCATTTTTGACTTGAAAACATTTTACTGGTTGCATTCTTAAACAGGAGAACAAGTAACAGGAGTGAAGTGGGGCTTGCCAGCGGGGTTACATTTGGGCTTTGCAGCTTCTTAAGTCCTGCTGCAAGTTACCTACAAACACAAGGATGAGACAGATGACAAAAATGTGCAGCTGAAGATTTATACCTGCATCTGTGGAGGAAGTCTGTGATGGGCCACGAGGATGGGTGGGCTACTGCTGCTGTTAACTACTCAGTTGCAAGTAAAACCTTTCTTAGTTTTTTCTTTTATCTCCCCAAGATTACACTGGACAAGGTTTTTACTTCCCTGCCAGTGATAACGGGAATAATCCATTTGATAGAGATATCAACACAGCAAATACTGCACAAACACTGTGAACTCCAATGAATTCCAGATTCTAACAAGTACCTGTCATCCTCCATTCCCTACACCCGTAACTCCACTTGCTCCTTTGCAGAGCACAGGAAAGTCTCCAGAACTCATCTTTTTCACTTGCTAGCTGGTCTGCTCGGGCACGGCCTCTGTAGACACAGCCAAACTCTAAGGCAGCAGAGTGCCAAGCTAGCAAATACAACTAGGGCTTTTCTGATGTCTTTGCCAGTGCCCAGGATGGATGACTGAACTCCCAGGAATGTGTCTGTAAGATGGCAGCCATCCCTTCAGAGAACAGAAAGGAACACTTGCACTTGGTGCGATGTAATCTCTGTTCCCAGCCTCCTTCACACCTTCACAGCCTCGGTGAGATAAGCCTTCACTGGACAGCAAAATTTAATTTCATTAACCTTGCTGGAAAGCCTTAAAGTGGCTCTGTTCTCACGGTCCTTTGTTATTCAAGAGAAACATACAGGCTATCTCTGTCAACTTCTTTTAAAAATAGATACAGGATAATACCTCCCTTTTGAAACTAACCCCAAATTCTAGAAAGGTGTGATTTATGTACTACAAGTCAGAAAGGAAAACACAGAAAACAGCATCACCATTCTGTGTAGACTTACTGGCAATCAACAAAGCCACAGATATAAAAAACAAACAAACAACGGAGAAGCACAAAATGCCTAACATGTTGAGAACCACACAATTTCTGCAGGGGAGAATGGGGAGCAAAATCAATTAGGCAGAAGAGTTAATGTACAACAAAGATGGAAGGGACATAGCAGATCTCCCAAGGGACTGTAGTACTAAGCATTTTCCAGAACTTTACAGAAATGCAGTGCGAGGCCATCCACTTGACTGGAAGGACCAAAACTGAACTCCCTTTCACTCTCCCTTTCTTTGAGCAAGTACAAAGACAGCAGAGAGGGGAAGCACAAGAGGGCTGGCAGAACTCTGCCTCGTCTGCTGATCTTCCTTCTTTCTTTCTATTCTAGAACAGAAGTTAGTTTCCATTTCTTGAATAGACTGAGTGAAGTGTGGTACCACATTTTCTCTGAATCTTTCTACCCAAGTAAGTCTCCAGGATGGAAGAGCAGCAGCTGTTCGGTAGCTTGCAGCACCTCTCCACTTTTGGCTCTTCGCATCTCTCACGTAAGATACCTGCAGTCAGTTTCACCTGCTGCTTCTCATGTAACAGAGCTGCTTTTATAGACTCATTTTTCAGAGCATTACCCTTGAAAGGAAAACACTTCTGCTTAACGCGTAATTTTGTTTTAAAAGGCCACACGATACATTTGCTTTTGTTTTTCTGATTCTTTTTTATAACATAACTTGGAACAGATGTCTAACATGTTGGTGTCCCTTAGACAACAAAAAATTGTTGCAAACTTATTATAAAGTATGTCGGTTAGGCTTGAGAAACACATTTCTGTAGGAGCCAAGGGACCAGTTGTCATTATTTGCTAATCTTCTCCCAAGGCAACACAATCTGCATCCAGACAAATCACTTGATCCAGTAGATTCAATCAACCCATTTCCCATCACTCTCACTGAATGCCATAACTGTGGAATGCACGTCCTGCTGACTCACAAAAAATTAGCAGATCAGTGAAAAAAAAGCCAACGCTACACTATGCGAGTAAGTCGCCAACCCCTGCTGCTAAGGTTGCCTAGCAGAAAAATGTTGTATTTCATACATAATATAGTTAGTTGCACACACTTTTGTATTAAGAAAATAAACCCCAGATCAAACGGGTTTTGTCTAGACAAGAAGGGGGATTGACCCTGAAAATGAACTGCATCAGGAACTAATAGGAGAGTACAACAGCGCACTGGTACCACTATCACTACCAGATAGTAAATGCTACCTGGTCTAACGTCTAAGCAAGGAACAATCACCCTCAGAACGTGTCTCCTCCAATTTGTTGAATGAATGTGTTTTCGTCAATATAACTGCTAGAAGAATCACATAGTAAAAAGAAGTGCTAACAGTGTCTGTCTCTGCTGCAGTTTATATAAAAAAAACCCAGACAAACAAGAAAACAAACACCAAAAAAAACCCTGAATTGTTAGCAAAGCTGGACTCTTTGTAGTCAGCTCCTCTTCATTGGGTGGGATCTGCAAGCAGCAGAGGACCAAATTTATTAACACACTATCATGAACACAAAAAATACCTGCAGCAGAATACCAACATATCAGAATTAGTGCTTGTTTCCAACATCATCTTTACACGACAGTGCTGACACTGGATAACTTCAGAGTCCATGAGTGAGGGTTCACAGCCCACCAAAGGTCCCACCTTAATAAAGTGTCAAATCCAAAGCTCCAGAAAAGAAATGCCTTCACCCTGAAATGTCACTAATGCCAAGAGCGACTTAAGCTCAGGATTGCAACTATAGGTCTAACTGCTCTCTTTTAACTGAAAAAATACCACTGTGTCAGTACAGAGAATCAAAGCGAATTACTAACCTTCTCCTGCCAAAAACTGTATCCAAAATAAAAAAAAAACCCAATCCACAAATGTATCACATTTAATATCTGCATGAAGATTATGCATAGGCCAGTATTATTTTGCATTCACTGAGAAACATGGCATTTACGTCTGGCACTTATTTTGGAAAGTCTGGTTCCATCTTTGCCTGTACTTTCTTCATGTGACTAGGTATGTCCCATTCTGCGCTTGTTTCAAAATTGCGGATTTTCTCCTCAGACAAATGCCATGTTGTCAGAATGTCATGCAGCATCTTACTTACACCAGAATCAGCAAGGCTGAAAGCTACAAATCATTTATCTTTGTAATAGCTTAGAGTACATTTGTGGGACAGGAACTGAAACACACCATTCATTCCAGGCATAACAGAAATCGCTGTATTCTTCCCAGTGGGTAACTGCATTGGAAGCTTGCAATGAATGGGATTAGATGGGATAATCACCACTAAAATAAGCAGACCCAATGGCTTTAATGGGATGATGTCCAAATATGCCAGCAATTAATTGGATACAGGAGGTGACTAAGCTACTCTACTTTCAAACCACACAAATAAAACACAAAATTAATCCAGGTTCAAGTAGTTCACTACAGCCAGTGGAGTTGCTTTGTACTGTATCTCAATTTAGGCCACAGTTATCACAGCAATACACTGAGGAGAATGTGAAAATGTTTTTCATCATCTGCCTATTGTTTGGGTAGTTCACTTCTACCAAAATGGCTTGGAATAGCTTCTGCATCTTCCCATTAGCTTCACAGCTGGAACAAAAACATCCCTCAAGACACTATAAAACAAAATGCATGACACAGAAATAATTCTGTATCATTCTGTATGCACTGGGCAATCTAGATTTACACAAAACTGCAGAATTAAACTTGAGTTACGCTGCAACACTTTGTTAACTTCACTTTAAAATGCTGTATGCACTTTTTTTTTCCCCTACTTTGTTTACATGCTGATATAGAAGTAGCTTCAGGGATAAAACTAAAATTGTCTTTCTACAAGGTCTTTATGGCCTTTGGCTGCTCTTATTAGGAGCAGTTCCAGATTTTATTCATACATTCTGAGCCAGATCTGTATATATAATCCTAGAGTTTTCAGATTACTGTTCTTATGACTCACCCTGGCCATGGGTGATGCAAATATTATGTCATTCAAAAGAATTTATTCTGCAAAAATGTAGATCTTGAGATGGGCTGTTAATTTTCATATTTTCTCTGCGCTCAGTTACAAGAATTTGCTTTGCTTTACAAGGTCTACAATCAAAACTGTTATCTTTCAAGTAGAGTGTCAGATTTTTACAGACAAGGTGCTCAGTTGTCAACAGCAGGGGAAGGATAGATGAGATTCAGTGCATTCCAAATACATGTGGAGTTAACATTTCTTTCAGGACAGTCTCACTTCTACCTCCCTGGAAGGACCTGTATGTAGATCCACTGTGTTTTAAGTGCAGGTAATACAGGTGCCAGAAGAACTAAGATCCTTATTCCCACATTACTTCCTGATGTATCTGTCTCTTCTGGATCTTTACTTTCATCTGGACATCTCTGCTCTAGCTAGCGGCCCTGCTTATCTTCTTTTCCCAATATCTAACCAAGGGAACTTTTTTCAGTTCACTGCCTACACAGGAATAGGGATGTATAATGAGCCTTCATCAGGTGCTGCTTTAGGCGTTTCAGCAACGACAGTACCTCAGTGTAATTACAAGATTGCAAAACTTTCTGTTTTAAGTATTCCTCTCATATCCAACGTAGTATGTTCTCTGTAAGAAGTCAAGTCTTCTTTTTCTGGCAATTTGCCATGTGGCATCTCATTAGAGAAGCCTACTGAAGAGTACGGCTTCAGTAGTAGGACCAATGCTGCACAACAACAAAGGATGCATGGATCAGATCATCAGATCACAGGAACTTGTTACCTCTGTGCATGTGTGGTGTGACTTTGTCAAAGGAATAACTTTGATAGAACCTCCATAGTTCAAATAAAGTGGCATCATGAAGACATATGGTCCTTTACACTTCAAAAATAACTAGCAAAACTCATGTGTTTTCAGGGAACAGAAGACAGAGAACCAGACTTTTAAATAGTGGAGTCTCTAGAGTCCCAATAATGCTTTTTCATCTCTTCAGACTGCATCTCCCCTTATGCATATGGCTATTCTGCAGCCTTCCTCAAACAAGGTGATACCTACCATGTTTTCATTTAATTAAAGCAGAGGAGACCACGAGATACAGCTCTCATCAGCTCATTCCTATCAGTCGCAGAAGAACAAGCATTTACAATGTAAAAAGAACAGTGTTTCCGTTATCTTTAAACCCCTTCTTTCTAGGCCTGTTCTCTTTTCTCCTCTCTGGTTTTATTTATCTTCCTCTTTTTTTGGTCTCTATTCATTTTTTGCCCCCCCTCATATATAGCAATAGTATCTTTTGCAAGGGTAGGAGAGGAGGGCAAAGCGGGGAAGGAAATATCTTCAGATTTCTCTTTTTTAAATACTGGTCTTGTTCTGATCTTCCTTCTGTTTTACCGCTTTATTGCCACCAAACATTGTCTTTGTAAAAGGAGAAGTGGGAATTTGAAGTTAAGCTCACGTACCAGGGAAAGCTTTCTGTAAGATATTAGTAAGAGAAAATTTTTCTTTTTTAGTTGGCCCAAGGGTATTTTCCTAGTCGACAGCTGGCCTAGTTACCATGGAAAACAGAAGAGCTGGAGGGCAGGCACAGTAGGAAAGTGAGGCATAGACCTATGTGAAATTAGGTTGGCTTAGTTTGCAGAGGCTTGCTGAAATTAATCTCTCATTTCAGACAGCTTGTGGCTTTTTCATTGATGGATAGTAGATATTAAGTTTTATCTAGGTTTACAAGTCCATCTTAGCTCTGCTGAGACACGTTCAACTGTGGGACTAGATCTGAATAAACTTTGGAATAAGCTGAATTCCCTTTTAATGAACCCCTAACAAGAAGGCATTACTTCTTAAGCTTTTATCAAGGAAATCTTACATGACTCTCTTCAGATCAAACCATATAGTCTTGGAGTTAAATTTCATATTTTAAAGACAGAAGAATTTAAGGCAGATATAGGAACGACAGTCCATCTTGAATTCCTCATTTTACTTGCTGGGTGACCTTGGCGAAATTCGTAAGTTTTTCTATGCTTTTGTTTTCACTTTTGAAAGAGGAAAGGGTTATTTACCTTCTCATAGGATGCTGTGTTTGTTTGTAAGCTGCTCTTACGCCACAGAGGTAAATGTCATGGCAAATAGGTCTGTTTAATAACGTTGCTGCCTCCTTCCCATATGGTTCTCGCATAGCTAGCATTTTTCAATCATGTGGGAGAAAACAGCAGCCCCGGGCATTTTTTTCACTCATGAGAAAAGCAGAATTAAGATTTAGTTGTTGTGATGAAAAGTTCAGCTCTCGTTCCAAGATTCACAATCACATTTGTGGAAGTATTATTGCGGTAAGCAGATGTCGTATTTCCATATGTCCTGAGTCAGGTAAAGAGCGGAGCGTGCTCTCCAGGGGCAGTTACTGCTTTGGCAGAATAAATATAGATCAGCCATCTGACACAAAATGCCGCCCGGACTTTGAAACTCACTGGCTCTTCTATAGGTATCTTTCTTGTACTCAGAGTGCTGTCCTCATGCTCAGTCCATGTGAGGGTGCAGCTGGATAGAGGACTGAGAGGCAGAAATCATAACTTTCCTCCCTTCTCCCAACATACACATGCTTGCTCACTTTCTGTTGCCTGAATACCCCTGAATCAGTCACATTTCTCCTTAGATGTGTACTCTGACAAGTGAGCAAAAATCTGTGTGTGCCAAAAATTAATATGGATAAGTGCCATATTATTTCTCCCATCAAAGCAGTGGCGGTACTCACAAAGGTGGCAGGCATGGGTGAGCTTTGCAGACCCAGGTAAATTACCATTTAAACCTCCTTTAAATTGCTGTTTAAAAAGCTCCTCATGATAAAACAGGGCAACAGCTGAAGACTGCATGTGTCAGCTTTAAACTGATACAAAAATGATATTAAAACGGGCTGTTATTTAAGTGACTTTTCATTTTCATACCATGACCAAGCAATGTACTTCTGAGCTACACGCAGCAGAAAGCACTGACAATTGCAAGAAAATTCGCCGTGATGGCTGCTTAAATTCACTTCAACAAACTGCCCTATCAACAAAAACACATACATGAGATCTGTTGTTTACGCAAGTCACTCAGAAGCTGGCTAAGCAGTGCCTATTAGAAAAGTTTAATTAATAAAAATGCTTCTCCTGATAGAAATCATCACACACAACAGAATGACATTGTGAAGAAGGTTAAGTAGAAGAATAAACACTGACTTCTAATACCAGACTCAACAAAGGAAACACTACAGGTCAAAGCAGAAATTAGCTGAGCTACATAAGCAGAGTTTTATCAGCTGTCATTATGCCAAGCCCTAAGAAGCGTTGAAATCTTGTTTACTATCTGACCTCCTCTGTGCCCAGTGCTCACTGGATAATTACTACAGATAGCAATGCCCTATTTCCTGGACAGAACCCCACTTCCCTTGCTGATGTACAAAACAAGGTCTTCCCTCAGTTAAAAATGTATAACGTGTTACAACACTCAACGATGAGAGAATGTTCTTTAAATTAATCCCTGCTCATGGATCTGGCTCTGGAAATCCCTGTTCAATCCCTTCTGCATTAGCCAAGATGGCAGCTGCCACACTAAAGCTAATGAGCCTGATTAATATCAATTCAGTAAATTAAATTTTTTTCCAGACATCAGATAATTTTTTACTAATCCAGACATTTATACCCATTTAATATCAGCTGACATAACATAATTTCTCATTTAACACTAATTGAAAACTACAGGTTTCTTATTCCAAAGAGCATTTGCTGTCACTTATAACTTATGTCTTTTTATACAGCTATTTTTCAAATAATATCATCATCAAATTTTATGTTTTCTGCCTAGTTGCAGAATTTTTATACCCAAGAATGTGACTGGTGATGTGGGCAGAATGGAACAATCAGGTGATTTCTCTTGAAGGTTTTCGTTGAAACAAATGAATAAAAGTATAAGAAACAACTCTTCATACAAGTAGTGTTTAACTTAGCCGCTGTAGGTTTTGATGTTTTTTTCCTAAGTAATTTTGGGTTTGTTCAACTTGCCTTCAGGCTTGGTTTCTTCAAATGCTACAGAAGAAAGTGCACATCCCTACTGCTATGCCATTTGCTCTTATTCTAAGGTAAAAGATAAAATCCCTCACTGGCTACAATTGAATGTCAATATTTATGTATCACGGAATTGACAAGAGGTAGGGGGAAGCATGCTTCATTACACTTCTGGGTGAAAGACAGTATTAACATTTGTGCAATGGAGTGTTTGCTGTGGCCCAACACTGTAATTGCTGATGACAAGTGGAATTCCTTGGGGTTGAACATACCATTTGACCATTTTTGTCCATCTGTGATCCTGGCCTGTGGTTTTTACATGATACTGTCTCTCAGCTGTAACGTGACCTGTGGGGAATGCTACAGAAAGTTACTAATCAAAGTGTCCATCCAACAGATGATACCTATTACCAAGCTGCTTATTTAAGAAATGCTAATATCGTTCTCAATGCTTCCTGAGATGAGAGCACCCTTTCTGCAAGATGCTATCTAAGGATGACCCTGATGGCTCAAAGACTGCAGGACTGTGGAAACTGAATCAGTAAACAAGCTAAGGCGGTTACAGAATTCATTTGTAACTTACAGAAGCATGTAATAGCCGACATCAGGAGGGACCTCAGCAGGTCCTCTGGTCTGTTCCCCGTTCAAAGCAGAGCTAGCTCTGATATTGGATCAGGTTGTTCAGAGGCCTTGGCCTCAGCAGCAGGTTGGGAGAGTTCCTGAGTCAGGGTGCAATTGGACCATATGACAGTGAGTCCCCAGAACATGAGGCGGTTTCAGAAGGTATCACCTAATGACAGGCAGGCCTTCAAGGATACAGTGGATCACCTTAGGAAGACTTAAAATTCTGTTGACCATCATAACTTTTTGGGCATAGTAACATGAATAAGCAGACAACAAACTGCATTTCTAAATGGTGAATGTCCCTTCGGTCTGCCTTCAGTCCCATCTTGCAATTTCTGGCAAGAACTTCTAGCTGGGGCCCAGCTGTCACAGGAACAGCAAATACTTCAAGATTTATGTGATACAGATCAATTTTAAGGTATGAACAAAGTCTCCATATTATTCTTTACCCTGCCTAAATCACATCAGCCAAAACTACTCTTGGATACAGAATAGCAGAGAGTGAGGTTTCGCCTGTGCCACGGCCTAGACAACATTCTCTTGTGTGTTTGCAATGCAAAAAATGTAAAAGCATCCTTCTCTTAATGAACAAATGACTATTTAGTTTCCACTATTTGGCCTAGTCTTCCAGGTTCTTAGAAAAGCTATGTCAGGCAAAGGAGGATTGTTCAGTCAGTCAGAATTTGTGTGAAATGATCAAGTATGAGTCTCCAGTGGCTCCTCTGAAAGGGAAGTTGATGACTGTTTGTTTTCTAGAATCAATAACTTAGACTGAGATAGAAGCACAGAGTGGTTACATGTCTAGGCACAAGGGTCTCCAGAGGAATATGTAGCAATATAGGCAATCAAATCAAAATTACACTATATAGAGAGGGGAGAGTAACAGCACAGGTTATACTTGGGAATAATGCTTTTTTGGTGGAAGCAGTTCTAGATCTCCTAGTTCTCTCAGGAGGTCTTCACCTGAATGTAAACTTCCCAGATGGGAAAAATTAACTCGCTTATTTCTTAGAGAACACAGCAGAACTACATTAGTGTACTACTTATCTCTGCTCTCCTCTTGCTTTGCTGCGTCCTTCCTTCTATAAAGATATTTTTCTTTGTTATCCTTCAGAAAACAAAGGGAAGAGCTGGGTGGAGGGAATACCCAGTTTCAATCCTTTCAACTAGCAGAAGCACACTGCTTTGCACTTTACATCTTCTTACCCATTGCCAAGTGAATCTTGAAGAAACTTTCAGTTTCCATACATGTAATGCCATAGATTAGATTATACAGAGTGAATGCAGGAAAGCATGTGAACTTGTGTATGTATATCTGTAAATATAAGAACACTACTGCATACATGTGAGAAAGCGCTGGTCTGGGAATGGAGTGTAAGGAGGCCTTGGGGGAACTGTTATTTTAACTTCACCAAACGACAGACTGTGAACAATTGCTGGGGGAAGCTGAACGTGAAAACTGAGGACTTATGTAAGGGGAAAAAAAAGATTTTTTTTTTTTATTTTTTTTTTTTTAAATCTACTTGGATATAAGCCCTGCTACACAAGCTAGAAAAATGAAGAGTAAGAAGCATAAAATAGGATTTTACTGAGAGAGGTGTTGAGGGCTGCTTTGTTGTTTACACTGAAATACTTAGAGTCACCTTTTATATCTAAGGATTTCAACTCCCCAAGCCGTTTAATTAGATGAAAAGAGAAAGGAAATCTCAGTTTGAGAGAGGGATGGTGCTGATTCAAGAAGGTCATCCATGTGTGTATGTGCCATTGCTTCTTTATTCAAGCGACCAATAAATTTTTGTTACTATGTTATATTAGTGTAATACCTATCTCAGCGCGCTCTCTCCTTTTAATGAGAAGGTCTTTACTATTCTTAGTTTTACTAACAAGACAGTTCATTTACCTGCTCGTTCCCTATGGTTTCTCTAGATACTTAGAAGCAAGAACAGTCAGCAGTAGAGAAATCCTTTTTCTAGTTCAGGCCAGGCAATCCCTAAAAGGCACCTCCTAAAACATCTTAAAATTGATCACCTCTGCAGTTGCTTTCATCATTAATAATACTAACAAAAGGTGTTGGTGTTACTTCCACATCTGTTTATATTCACAACAGAAGCTGCACCACTCTAGAGCTGCAAATACTCTGTTGCACTCTGCTCACATGGCTCAACCACGCCTCGGAAATTCGGTCCTCTTAATTTTTTCCCCGATGAGACCAACAGCCAGCATTTAATTTGCTTCTGTCTACTAAGATCCTGAACTGAGTAGAAACAAAGTACAAATAGAAATAAATTTGTATTCACCATTCAAAATTTTCAGTGGATGTAATTTGTATTAGCTCTTTGAAAGAAAGACAGACAAATGAAAAGCAATAGCTACTCCAGAACTGAAGCTATCAAATTTACAACCAAATAATTTCCCTTATTTATGCTGCCAGCAATTTATCCCGTCTTAAACCCCACCCTCCACTTAATAACAGTGCTTTTTTTTTTTTTTTTTTTTTTTTTTTAAATAGGCAAATGAGTTTTCCCTCAAGTAAGAGACATCACTGAACAGCAGCCAGGTGGCATATGGCACAGGTGAGATACCAATGGTATTTCATAAATCATGATGTTTAAAAGACGGCCTGTTTTCAAGCTAGGAAGTAAGACAATCTGTTAATGGTTTAGGATTGAGGAATCAGGTGAACACCAAGAGAAGGAGATGTACCTGATATAAAAACCTTTGTATTAGGGATTGTCTTAAAATACGCATTGCATCTCCTCTAGGGTGAGTTGAAAAAATGCTGGTGACTTGTTTTAGAATGAATGGGGTACTTCTCAACAACAGGGCGGGGGGAGGAGATAAATAATTCAAAATAACTCAACGTGGTTACCTTTGCCGCAAGTGCCTACTTTCACATCTCCAGTGACTTGCATAAGTATTAAGACTTTTTTTTTCAATTTCACCTGGCACTTCGGATAACCATCTGAATGTTTGCATCTAAGCTTAATGTTTCTGTGAAAAGCTTTGATTTTGATGAACATTTCTCAAAATATTCAGTGAAAAATTCCTTACTAACAACTTTACAGTAATCCTTCAACCACAGAATTATTTCAGCAAAACTACCACTATAGATATAATATTGCGATGATATATCTTTAAATATCTTTATATAGGAATAACAACCTTTCAGAGACAGAAGTTAATTCTTGTAGCCTGATTTTCTTTCTGAAACAATGAAATAATGTCATGAACTTTACCAAACAGTATTCTGTGTATTTGATAGACACCACAGTGGAAGCTAAAGAACAATCCAGCTGTCTGTCTTTTGACTGAGATGTCTGCTGGTTGTATAAATTATTGGACAGAGTTTTACAGGCTTTAGATTTGGAAAGAATCTTAATTCCTTTAGATTCATTGTTCACTTTCTGTTATTTAATTCAGAGGTCCAACATATATCAGTTTTAACCAAGTGGGTTCTTTGCCAAGAAAACACTGAATGAGACGATGTGAAACATGGTCCGTTGCGTAATTCTCTTGCTTAAAAGGAGGTTATTACAACACGTTAGCAGTGCTGTTCAAGCAAAAAAGCCACACAAAGACAACTCATCTGACAGTTGTAATATACCATTTAGTATGGATGAGCATTCAGAAAGCAATTAATGCTTAAGGAAATATTTTTAAACAGCAAGGGTTTTATGAATTTAATCCCGACCTGGGACCCTGCACTGACCTGGGACGACCTTTTATCAATCCTTCCCTCCCTCCTCCCTAGAAATATTGCCTTTTATTATGGTTCTTGACTATTTTTTTTATTATTTTAAAACCTGTTAATAATTATATTTTATTTTACATTAGGGACTTGTTTTCTCAGAAAAATTCCCATTAGTCACAAAGTAATTTTCTGTTAAATCATGTACTGATGGAACATATTCATCAAAGTACAATTCATGATTCTCTTTTTTCTAACGTTTCAGTCATTTGGACAAGGGTCCAAGGCCCAGCTTTCGTTCTGGTGGGAAATGACGATTAAGCCTAGAAATATTAACCACAGAAACATAGAACCAACAGTAATGCTATGATGACCTATAATTCATTACTCTGAATGTCCTGCATCCACTTGAAGCCTCTCGCTGTTTATCCATACTTCTCCCTAAATATGTCACTGAAAGTGTTCAGAAATAGGAATGACTTACTAAACTCAAACCTGTCAGACACGGCTGTGATCAACTGCATGATAACTATAAATGAGGGCTCCCAACACATCAATCCAAGAAACTCGGAGCCTGCACTGCATTTATTCAAGTCATGCAGTAAGAACTTTGTGACACACATTCAAAGACAAATGGATTGAAAACAACTCTCTAGGGTAGCTCAAGACAAATTTTGCCGAAAACTGGTTCAAACAGCTATAGTTAAAACACAAAAGCTTGCTAAACTGGAAAGAGAAAAAGACCTAAAACAGAGCAAGATTTATAAAATGTTTTACATAATCTGATGCAATTTTGAAACACCTCCAGATTCATTTTGCATACAATAATTGCCATTTACAGAAAAAAAAGCTTTATACAAAGGAGATCATAATGAAATAGTTTCCACACATTCATAAAAGTCAAAAAGTGAAAGTGCAAACATGGAATGTGAAGAAAATAAGCTTTTTCGATATTATATCTGACAAATTTGAAGTGATGCGTCCTCTCCTAACATTTCACCTCAGCAATCAGGATCAGGTAGCGCCATGACTCTGTAGCAGAGCAGCAGCCTCCTGGAGGACCCCTCTCACCAGCAGGATTGCTCTCGGCTGCAGAAGACAACATTTCACCCGTGAAACACACCACCAACTGCTCAGCTGAGAATCACAGGAGATTCTCCACGCTGTTTGCTTTACGGCTGAGGATTTCAATTTCCAAAATCATTACAGCCTGATCTGGGAAATTTGCATCGTCTTTAAATTGCAGCTACTGTTATTATTTATGATTTGGACATTTCAGATTATTAAAGTTGGTCACTCTTCATATATTGGCCTAGATCAATGAGTACCTACAGCAAATTTCGCTGTAAACACATAGCTTCCTGGATTACTTTCAGTCATCTTTTTCCAGCAGTCTTTCACAGTATAAAAAATAAAACAACTCCTCCACATCCATCAATTCATGACTGAAAATTATCCATTTGAAGTGACAGAACTAGATGAATGTTTTGTCAAAAGCTTTCCTGATTTATTACTACTATGGTTTACATCCCCAAATGTTCCTCTGGGACAAACAAAGATTATGCGAGGTATCCATCAGGAAAGCTTTTGGCTCTCTGTTTTGTTTTTGAAGGAAGCAACAATAAAACATTTTTAATGGAAAAAAAGATGAAAGGCGCAGATGAAAGCCTAGTGTGACATCTGCGCAGAGCCCTGCTCTGAATCCCTTCCTCAGCAACGCCCTCTCTGCTTCCTCAGTCCAGTTCAACTCCACAAGTGGGTCATTATAGTCCATCACATCCCAGCATCAGAGACACGGGAACAGACCACCAAAATGGCGCGTTCAATCCTTTCCACAGAGGACATCCAAAAGACAACACCCATCTTTCATATTCAGTCACATTTTTGGAGGGGTTATGATAGATATGACTTGAAGCTAGTAAGGAGTTTTCCAGCATAAGTGAAAAACTAGAGTTGTCAGCTTCAACAGTTTTAAATGTAAAAGGAGTCAAAACAAAAATAAATCAGACAAGCAGTGTTTTGAAAAACAGTGTAATGAAAAACATTTTCCTTAATGATACCTTATAAATCATGAAGCAGCTAGAAGAATTAAGTCCAGTTGCTCTTTTTTTTTTAATTTTCAGAAATATTTCAACTTTTTAAGTTTATCTTTTCAACTCTAAGTAGGTTCACTTGTACACATACATAGCACTGTATTTTTTCATTACAGTAACATGCACCGATAACTCTAGCATTTGCAGACCTTTTTGTGTTGTACTTGACAATGTTAACCCTCCTGAAATATGTTTTTGGTGTGGAATTTCCTCTGTTCCAAAGAGGACACACACACAGAGTTACCTCTATGTTCTGTAGCTTATTTAGCTGCAGCTAAATCATACTTGCCTGTGCAAATACAATCAATGGCATGCACTCCATTCTCACCTTGATATATTACCACAAGGATGCCTTACCTCTTTTTCATGCTTGCACACAATTTGGGAAAACACATAGAGTTCCTAGATTTCTCAACATTCAAGAACACATTCATTCTACAAAGAATCAGTAAAATAATTAAAACCAGACACATGCACAACTATGTTATTTATATCCCATATCAAGGATTCATCAGATTATATTATATTCACTGAATTACAAAAAGGCATAGCTTTGATTGCTTTATTTTTAATTGGATTTCTTTTTTTAAAGTGGTAATTTTTAACAGAGTGGGAAAACTAACTCCCTCTTTATAATTTAAATGTTAGAATGCCACATTTAGGTTTTCTGTTAACCTTTCCCAGTTGTGTTTGCAATTTGTTTTTAATTCTTTAGAACTTATTTTCCATTTCCTTTTAGTTGGAAATTTAGAAGTTAAAATATTTATTACTTTAGTCAGAATATTTAAATTTATAAAAAGAAAGCATAGCATCTGCAACACCTTTGGCAAATACATATTACGTGCAAACGCCTTTAAATAAATGAACTTAATTTTAGCAAAACATGTCACACCATTAGTCCCAGAGAATAACTGCCGGATTAAAAGGGCACTGAAAATAATAGGAAGAGTCTCAAACTGCAAAGTAGTACGGATTCAGACTTCTATCCTTCATACATGGAACACTATAGACAGCAACTTTATAAATATTTCTACTAAAGGCTAGAATACCTGCGAATCTGCCTGTAGATTTGCCTAAAACAATAATTTCTAGCATGCAAGCCAGGCCATCCAGCCTTTGGATTATGTCAGTCCATGTCAGTCTGCATTGTAGGGTACATTTATAAGATTAAGTCAGACACGTGGAGTACTTCTTGGACCTGGAGCCAAACGGCACAGACGTAGTAGGGCAAGTTCCCTCTGCAGCAGCCAGACTGCGTCTTCACTACCCACCCCTGAACTTAGGGACTTGCTGGTGCTCCATGTTCTACACCCTGCGGTCATAAGATTGTGCGTATGTGTGTTTGAGCCCATAGCTTCAGAAATACTGTGATGGTTATGTTAGAGTCCACAAAGAGTAGAGAGATTAAAAGACACTGAAGGTCAGTGTTATCTGCCTCACATGGTCGACACGAGCATGCAAGTTTGGGTAGAGCAGTGCTGTAGGACAGACCGTGTCAAAGCCAGGGCACTTTTGCCCATCTTGTCTTTTAGGGGTGGCTCCTGGAGTGAACTATTCCCAAACTGTGCTCCAGTACTGTTTTTGCGAAAGCAGTCCAAAGCAGGGCCAGAGATGAAGGCAGCAGTTACAAAGTATGGCAGACCAGAAGTCTAGCACTTGGTCTTGCCCCCCAGTCCTCTTTTATTGAGCAGTATTAACAGACCCAGACAGCTAGACGTTGACAGTAGCTGGCATTGACAACCCAGAACGACAATATACTATCGTCTTTTACCAGTTCCAGCTGTGGTCACAGCCAGCTCACTCCTCTCTTTCTTTAGAGACGGAAAATGTGAGTCTAAAATAGTATTTTTTTCTTAAAAACTAAAATGTATTGACTAAAATGCAAGGCATGGTTTTGTTGATTTAAATGCACCATCTGCCCACTCGGTCTGTGAAGGTCAAAACCAACAGAGAGTTATGAAACTTCTTTGTGCTTCTTCACAACAAAATCTCTTTGTTTCATTTGACACCATCTTTTTCTAAAACTGGAGCCTGAGAAAATTGAAAGTCTGTAAATTAGGAAACAAAATAATTATCTGTCTGTTTTCCAAGGCAATAATCCAAATCCCACATGGCTAATAATGAAACAGCACAGTAGACGGTTGAATCATTATCTCACAAAAATAATGGTCTAATGGTGTTACTTACTATATACATAAGTAAGTAAAGAAAAAAAAGCTCACAAAATTATTGCCATTTCATAAGTAAGAATTATGAGTTCAGAACTAAAACCCTTAGATGTGAATCCGCTCTATTGTTGAGGTTCTCTGCTGTCCAAAACACAATGATGATCACCATCAAGTGCTCCGAATTCAGACGAACTTTATAATCATCACTTGGTTGAATGACACATTTCCTCAGAAGTTGTACGACTGAGCAACTCCAGACTTGAACTCAAATCCTAATGCAGAGTAACAAAACAACTGATCAAACATATACTGAGACTGGCTATTCAGAGGTTTAAAGTTACATACATGATTAAGCGATCTTCTGATGGTGATCAGTAAGAAGGACCAAATTAACACAAAAGAAAATAGACTCTTTTGATTTACTTTAATGTCATTTTAATGGGTTGGGCTTTTCAGCCTGCTCTACACAGCTATTTAGGAAGTTCATTAATAATTAGCAGACTTGACAACTTCTGACTGTGGGAGAAAGACAGCATAATGTAGGAAGAGAACGAGCTGGAGGATGGCCGTCTGTTTAATGTTTAGATAATTAAGAGTGTTGGACAGATGAGTATCTGCTTGATTTATTCCTTCTTCTGAACTCTTCAAGTAAGTTATGGCTCATGTAAACCAGTTTTGACAGCAAAAAAATTATTTCCTTTCAGAAAACATGAAGCAATAATCTATTGTTCCAATGCTGGAGCGCTGAATGAAACTAAGCGCTAACGATTTTGGCAAAGCCAGTATTGAGGGACAAACCTCCCAATAGTAGAGAACTTAACTGTGATCTTTTTAAACTTTTAAACATTGGTTATGTTCTTTCTGATTCTTACAGTTCTTTCTATAGAAAGAAATAAAAATAAAATATTATGTTCTAGCCTTGAAATCAATAGTCTAATTCACATTGTTTTCAGTGTACTAGATTTCACCAAGAGTTCCTTTTTAATCTCACATTCTTACTTATCTACCAGATGTGGACTAGAAAAGATTGAAGACTACTCCCTTTTGAGCTTCCCTTTTGGGACTACTTCCCTTTTGGTTGTCAGTCAAAATGTAGAGAAATGTTATAAACTAGAAAAGTTTTGTAAAGTTTTTGTAAAGTGACTTAAAAGTCTAAGAAAACTTAGAAGACAAGCTACAAAAGGACATTTTGCCTTCAGCAAAGATTTCACTTAACTTTCTTTTCTTGAGCTAAGCATACCAGAGCCTCACGCTCTGCCAAAATTTACAAACGTTCGTAAACTTCCACAACAATGAAACCTGTTCCTTAGCACCACCTTCAAGCAGCTGCCACAGCTCTTGGAGGACACTACACTTCTCCCCGTTATTCAATCCTCCTGTGGAAGGCAACCATCTGCAAGACATACTCCTGGCCACCTGCTGCCCCAGCCAGCTGTTTCGATTGCACACTGCGGCTGGCACCTATGAAAGTAGCAAAAAAGCCAAAAACACTCAAGCAAGTGGGAAACCGATTGGCAGGCTGCCAGAGACAGAGGGCTGGATTAAAACTCCAGCACAAAAGCTGACAAAAAAACCCCAAACAACCACCCCTCTGTGTGAAACACAGTAGGAAGGAGATAAACAGAGACTTTCAGCAGGCAGAAGGGCCCAAAGGGGCTCAAAGTACATTTCCTTCCCCTCAAGCAACTTTTCTGCTTTGCTAGAACCTGTTTATTAACTTTTCACCATAGCTCCAGGGAATGGGAAAAGCTTGCTCCAGCCTTTCTCCCCTCCCAGGAACTCTTATGGAAAAAAGTCTAGAATCAGAGTGAATTATTAGAAGCTTCAAGTGGTACAAGGGTCCTGTGCTGGCACTGTATGCATGGGCAATTTTTAGTCTCCTTGGGAAGGGGAGTACATTCAAAAGTACCAATGGGGAGTTGAAATACTGATGGACACAGATGGCCCAAACTCCTCAGGAATTTAGAGACAAAAAGTCACACATGATAAGAAAAAAAAACTAGCAAGCACAGGGTATAAGATCAATTTTGACCCTAATTAGCAGAATTAATGGAACAAATCTGCAGCAAATACAAGCAAAGAACAGACTAAAGCTATCCTGATTTAAAACAGCTAAAGATGCATCCCAAGAATATTCTGTTCTGTCCACCTTTGCCAATTACTGTTCCATAAGTTTTAAACAAAATCTCCAGACAAACTTCTCACTGACTGATGGAAAGGAGTTTACAATTTACTATCCAACATTAATATTAAAAAGGTGATGAGCTGGTACATCATTGTTGGGTAACTGCTATCTTCGGTGTGCAGGGAAATTGAGTCAATTTTAAATAACCGAGATTATTATAAATTGTATTTGTCATTAAAATAAGTCAGTGTTGACAGTCACCACCAGTTCTGGCAACTAGCTTCTAGGTCTAAAATAGATCTAAAAAACTGTTGTAAAACATGGAAGTTAAAATCAGTTGACATTTCCCTGTGGTTCTGAAATCACATCACCAGTTTTCTGAATTACATTAGAGTCTTTTCCAAGTTTTATTTTGGGCAGGAACACTGTGCACAGTGTTGTATTATTTAATAACGGAATGGTAATGTCATTCATTACAATTAAAAATAAATATAAATATGTGAATAAAGTTGGTTTTTACTAGTCCTTGCTTCTTGATTGCTAATTTGGTAATGAAACAGAGTACAACACTTGAGAATAAAATGTTACCTAATCGCATTTTTTAAAAGAAGTTATCCGAGTGAACATGCACACGTGTGTTCCCCACATTATTAAATCATTAAGCTTCTTTTTAAAATCTCTTTAGAGATAAGTGGAAGAGAACTTCTGTTTTCCATTACTTTTATAAGGACTGAAATTCAATTTGTGAGGTAAAGGAAAGCCTTTATTAATTAATTAAGGCTTTATTAGTAAAAACTATGAAATTACTGTTAAATTTTCTGAATAGCATTTATGACTTGGGAAACTGCCGGAATATGAATAATTACATAAATTGAAATGTTAGGTATAAAACAATTTACTACTGAAGAATATGGCGGAGCAGAGTAACCAAAGGAAAAAAAAGCATATAGTGTGATGAATACAAGAAGCAAAATTTTAAGAGATGTGTGCTATATTGAAGTTCTCAGGCTAGACTGAAACATTTGAACAAAAAGCCTAAATAAAAGAGGTACCCCAGCTCCTCCCACTAAATTGAATGAAACTACTAGATGCTTGCACAATTACTTTGTGCAGCTAAGCATATATTATACACACAAGTTTAGTCAGACTGTTTAAAATTCACCAGTTTTTGAAATTGAGAGCAGCCAGACAGCAAGTATACCATGTGAAACAACCTCCCCACCTAAACCTAATGACCACTCAGTTTATATTAGGCGTACATAGTTCTACCACTACATTTCTAAGGATGACTACCACAGAGGTGGCTGTTGTTATTGCTGTCTGCTGTATTTGCTCACGTTTCCCCACTCTCCCAGGTTTTGGGTTTTGCCATATTCTAAGACATCGCCATTAGGTGAATTTGTTCTCAGAAAAAAAGTCATCTGTTGCCGTTGTTCCATGAAAAACAACTCAAATATACACACCTGATCCACTATCACAGTGTTTCCCTCTCCTAGTATTATCTGGGTTTTTTTGGCTAAGGAGGCCCTGGCAGCAAACTTTTAAGATTGCCAAGTTTACAAGGAAAGTTAGTGGATGCTAAGTGTTAGCTAGCAATGTACTCTTTCAGTTATGTTGCCAAGATCCTAATGCTGACATTATTACATCCATTTTTGTCTTGTGGCTCAGTAAGACAATATCAAAAGAAAATAATGAAGAATAATGATTCAATACATTTTTGTATTATAAAGAAGAAAAAAACAAAGGTAAATATCCTTGAATATTTCTAGAAATGTATGTGTTTTATGTGCATACACATATTTACACATACATACATATAAATGCATGTTCATTTTAAGATTTAATCAAAAGCTGCCCCTCTAGGAAACTAAAGTTCACATTTCAGGTAGAAGATACTGTTTATTTAGGGACAAATAACATATCACTATTTATACAATTAGAAATATTATTTATGGGAAGTGGCTACAATCAACTGCAACTCCAGGATATGTGTAATTACAAACAAGTTTAGAAAACTAGTAAACTGCCCCATCTGCAACCAAAGCAGAAGATGATAATCAAAATATTTAACAAACACTCAGTAGCTGATGGTAACTCCAATTGCTAATGCACACAGGGAGGAAATGTGCTTGAAAAACAATCCATGGTTGCATGACATGGACTGAGCCACTAACAGCTGAAAGGCAGAGAATACAGTGAATATTCAGAAATATTCTATTTGATGTGGGTATGTGGAATTATGATATATATTAAGCTATATGTAAAATAAATGTATTTTGCCACATACTGTGCCAGATAAGGACATCTATTATTCAGGAAGAAATATTTGCTATATATTAGCCAATATTATAATATTAGATAGCTTGAACAAAATTTGGGAATAAAATGGGGATCTACACAGGTCTACGCCGCAGAGTAAAGAGGAAGACGACCGCCATATACGTAGTCATTTTTCTTCTGAGAAGAAGAGATGGGTTAAAGAAAATACAGGCAAACTGATGATGTTCCCACTGCCCATTGAACTCTAGAAATCATTTCTAATTGCAGAGGAAAACTACCAACTCTTTGGGCCCATTTAAGAACTCTAGACTGGACATTTTTATCCAGTACGACTAAGTTTAATACAAGATAGTAGAAATCATCTCAGGCATATTTCAGGCACTGTCAGAAAAATGGCTCGCTAAATGTGGTTCCTCTTTATTTGACAGATACGCTCATTAGGCATGGTATTGTTACCCTACTCATTTCAGTGAAACAAACACATTCATAATCCTATTTTACCTCCACTAACAGTTCCAGAGATCATGCAGGTATGAAAGTATGATCTATGCTCTTTCCAACCTCACACTTCATCAACCAAATGATTACATTTTAAGTTGTTGTCTTTCCTTTGCAGGGAGGAAGGCTTTTGCTTTAATGGGTCTGAACCAGTTGAACTGTAAATGAAAGCTCAGTTCATCCATCATTATTAAACATGAAAAAAAACCAACCCCACAACAGTTTGATTTTCAGATCACAGGGCAGTTGTTCAGATGGCAGAAAGCCACAGTCCTACTCAAAGAGCCTGGAAGTAACAGCACAGCAAACAGCACACGTAATAATACAATCACAGAGGTCCTTATATTGTAGAGGTAGATGATGAATGGCAGGTACTGTCAGGACCAGCACATCTCCATCATCATAAAAAGGAATTATTGTAAACTCTACCATCACAAGTCAGACTGATATGTGAAGGGGCAAGAGATAGGCTTTCACATACATGAGAAGTCTTAACAACTTCAGGAGAGATCAGAGAAATCACAAAATACTTTGTAAGTAAGCCAATGCTGCTTTGAGCTTGCAGATTCTGAGGAGGACTATTTTTGGCTCAAACCAGGAAAATGCAGAAAAAAAATATGGTATCTTACTTAAGTGAACAGAACTTCCCCCCTCCCTCCTGCCGGGGGCAGCATGAAAGCAGAGATATGTAGGTCTTTTGTACAATTTACCCATACCCAGTACCGAAAGGAGAATAAAGAGGGAGCAAAACCCGAGGTTTTCTGTTGATTTTAAACAAAAAGAGAGTTTGTCACCAATAGAACCATGGATAAAGTTCACTGTAACAGAAAACAACTACGGTAGTAATGGCAAATGATCTTACCAGTAAAGCTGATGGGCTACTTGGATGCTTTGAAGAGAACGATTCAGGAGGAGTTTCACTAGAGGGCTTTCAAGATTCCACTCAAACTTGAGCACCTTAACAGATAAGTTAATAATAAGAATCACTTATATGCTGGCTTTATTGTCTTTCCTTTATAAGAAAATTAATCAGAAAGGACCCAATGCTTAGTTTGAACAAAGCAATCCAACATATGGAGAATGCCCTAGCAATGCAATGACCAAAGAAACTTCAGGACGCAAGTGTCTGCCACCATCTGTAAAACAGGCAGATATCATCCTGATTCTGGCTGTGTTAACATATATGTAAATATGCAGCTTTTCTTCCCCCACTTAAAACTATCAATGCTGTATTTACATTTTTATCTGATTACCTGGTTTGGAAAATAAACTTATTTGTGAAACAGAAACTGTAGAAGGCAAAAGATCACATAAGTGTCCTACTGTGTGAATGCTGTAAAGCTGTGCAGGTTCCACAGCTTCACAGTACTGGATTACATAAATATATTTGAACACGTGTGTGTGTGTAGATCTGTGCATGCATTTATATAAATATATATTTCAAAATACACAAAAAAATGTATTTTTTGAGATTGAGATTTTTTCTCAATTCAGATTGAGAAAATCTGAAATGTGGAACTGTAAGCAATCCATGCGCGCAGTGTTACAAAGTAAGGGGATACAGCTTTCAAGGTGGCTGGCTCCTCCCTAACTGCAACACGGTACCTACTCAACCACAAAGTAACTGTTTGGAAGTAGCGGGCCCATAACTTGTAAAACATTAATTTCCAGTGAAATGCAATGTATATCTATGAAGAAAGAATTCTACACCCAAGTTGCCCTGGTTACCCTGTGCTGACAACGGCTTCCCCCATATACGTGATATAAAGAAAACTGTGATTCATTGCAACACCATTTGCTTCCTTGACTGCAAGGAAGCCCTGCCACCACCAGCCCCAGCTTTGGTGGTCACAGCAGAATTTCCCTTGTTCAGATACATTTTTTATTTTTCTTTTTTACTTGAAAATACTTTCTTGTAGTATACAGAAAAGTTCAATCAGCATGCCAAACAACTACACTCTGTTGAGTGGAAAACAGTCCACAGCACAGCCCTGTTGTTAATTCAATCATTGCATCAGTTGACCTGCCTTTCTTATTTATTCCTCTTACAATGTATCAATCAAACTGAAAGGATCAAAAGTATTTAATGAAGTTATTGATCTGGACAGAAGACTTCCTTGGTTATCAATTTCTTCCTTACCTGAACCAGCTGTGGGAGGTATTCTAACAATTCATCATTTGAGAGATTTTCTATTTGTTGGACTGCTGTTCTGCGAATATCTTGATCTGGAAAACTAGAGCAAAACAAATAGATATCATTGAGGGCTACTGAACCACTGCAACTCTCCTGAGCTCTCACTGATATAAAATGTTAGAAAAACAGGTTTTATCTCAAAATGGAATAAGTAAAAAAATCAACTCATTTGCTTTACTGTAACAAGAGTCAAGAAACACATAGCAGATAACTTAATAGGACTGACTGTTACAGTGTCATACAGGGAAAAAAAACCCAGCCCGATCTTCAAATACCTTTTTTAATTTGAATGGTCATATGTTGTAATTTTCTTTATATGTACTGAAATATGAGGCAAATTATGGATGTTCTCTTGCTGCTCCTACTTACCTGAAATAGGATAATTCTGTGCCATAGGAATGTTTAACAGTCACTTGAAGACTTCTTTTGTTTTGAGCAACAACATAAAAGCTTGAAATTTCGCACACAAAAAGGGTTCATTTCAGACAATTTATTCCAGTGTCAGCTCTTCTGGTTTGTATCATAACACAATAAAAAATATTTTTTAAACACAAGTAATTTTTAAATAGAAAACGTGTTTTCTTTTCAGTTTTTCTAAAGGAAAATGTTGTAAATAATCAACACCTTCCCCCATAAAGGCTCCAAGTTAGTGAAACATCCATTTCTGATGGGAAAATGTTCGAGTATTCAGCATAAGCTGTATTCTCAAAAATTCTGGTTGAAACCAGAATGGCTGCAACCTAATTCAGATTTTGTGATGGAGCTCTAACGGTAAAAATTATAAAAGAGGAAAACATGGTGTATCAGCAATGATAAAAGAGGAAAAGGCGGCTGGGTAATATAGCTGGTCAAAACATTTTTCTTTAAAAAAGAAAAAGAATGAAATTTTGGTGTAACCTGACTGATCAAAACTGACTCTTAACAGAATATTTTCTCTCTTTTCAGAGAAAAAGACAAAAAATATACAGTGTTTCTTTTAATATTTGAAATCTGAAAAAGATAATATTTTCGGGCCTTGTTTTGAAAACATAAAACACAAAAATAATTTCTACCTTTTCATGCGTGGCATTTGTGATATTAATTGTGATACATGGAGAATTTAACGTATACAGAAGTTGCCTAGATTGGCTGACAGTTAGCTGTTCTGCTACTGTCCCGCTTTCACGAGGAAAGGAATAGATGCGCTCTTCTGTGTATTTCTTCTACGTGGTGTCACCCTTAACTATCTGTCAGTACTTGAAGCTCGTCCATTGCCATCCTAAGAGTCTTTTCTCTCTTCTCCTGAAGCAAACTGGAAATGTTTCTACAGACCTTTCTGTCACCAGAGCTGCAAGAGTGGTCATCTCTGCCAAAGGGGCAAAAATGTCTTCAAACAGCACCACAGTCAGTTAGATATTGTTCAAAAGAGCTGCTGGGCTTCGATCCAGTTCTCTGGGGGCAAGTACTTGCCCCACAGAACGCAGTGAATCCCGCCCCTCTGAACTGATCTGGCTATTAGGCTCTTTTGAAAATCTCTGATGAGGCAGTCTAGGCATACATAAAAATGATGAGTAAAGGACACAGATTATTCTGTCAGTTCGCCCTGGAGAAAGTCCTTTGAAATCAGAACGATCATGTATGGCAGAAGGTGTCACGAGGCCACCAGTATTACTGCTTTATGAGCACAACACAAAAAAGAACTGTTCTCTTCCCAGCTTCCCATCCAGCACCTTTTGCCTGCAATATACCCACTAGAAAAATAAATGAGAAGTGAAACACGGGAGACAGATAGTACCACATTTGCAGCAATGACTGCTCATTGCTGTCAAGAGAGAAAGACAAGAAATTGTAAGGGCAAGCGCTCAGCTCAGAAGTACAATGGCACCTGCAGCTCTAAACTTCAGCTTTTAAGTTCAATAAAACAAACTGAAGCAAAACAATATGTACGCTTTGATCACTGAATTAGCTATAGTCATCAAATAAAAATGTGGACTTTTGGAAAAAAAATGGCTAACGGTTGGACCTACTTGAAAGGCCTGGCTTCTGTGCTGCAACCAGCTGCCACCTGTCGCACTTTCAAACCCCCTTTTAACAACGCGGCTCAGGTCCGGTTTTATTATTTTGTTTGTCTGTTACGGTACATATTTGATGATGTTTTTAATACAGTTTATATTTGTTTGTATAATGCTGAGAGAGGGCCTTGATGGGGAGAGAGGGAATACGTTATAAATAAATTATCATGATAGCCCCAAATTAGCCTGTTTTGCAAGGCATATTTATTTATTTATTTACTCTAGGCAACCTATTAGGATTATGAAGATGTTACTTTAATATTCGCGTAGAACAAAACATATTTGAAGGAGGACTGCATATTAAACAAAATTAATCCCTTTCATATCATCCTATCTTCTAATTATGCAATTGCTCCAAAGGCCTGCATGCCAAGCATGTGCAGATAATATGGAAATTAGTCTTTCCCTTTCCCTTCTCGCCTAGTTCAACAGGTTACTGAACAGCGAAATGTGCTGTATACAGGCACCAGCCAGGCAGAAAAATGTTGTTATTTAGTTACTGCTTGTCCTTACAAGCAGCCAACATTTGAATATATGCCATGCTATGACGAGAGAAACTCCTACATTTTTTTCAGATAAACAAAGAATGATAAAATTATTTTAATCCAAACCTTTCCGGAAAATTCAACAGTTAATATTTGATATGTTTAGAATTAATTTGCTGTAAGTCATAGCTGGGCCTATATCTAAGTTAGTAAAAGTATCTATAGAAGATGTGATTAGAATAATGATGAGCTCAAGTGCACAGGCACTGTGGTGAAAAATTACAGGTTAGTTTGTTTCAGAAAACATGGCTCTTATCGCTCGTCTTGAATGAGATTTTGGCAATTTGCTGGTCCTGGTTACTAAATTGTTTCCTTCAGCTTGTAAATCTTGAGGTCGGCTTGAGGCTGCATTGAATCTTTTTTGAAAGAACGGGCAGTTAACACATTCTCTTAACTACCTGACAATTTGTTAAGCCCCAGATGTAATATCCATTGCTGTCTTGAATGTCAATGTTGTTCAGGGCCACAGGTACAGTAGAAAAATACATTTTACCCCTTACATTTGTATTTAAGCAAACACTTAACGTCCTCAGAAACACTAGAACTACAGCAAATACATATGAACTCAACTAGTATTACATGGTGCTTATGCTTTCGCTCTTACATACATCAGTCTATTTGCTAAAAGCCAGTAACAGAGTAAGGTCTGGATGCAGATCTGAGTAAAAAATCCTACCCTTCACATGCCTGAAACTATGCCATCCTGTAGCCTGGTAATTAATTAGGGCTAGAGGGGTTTTTCCAGTGAATAATCTTGCAAACTTTTGAGTGTTGCATCAAATCTGATTTCAGTAATCCATAAATTAGTCTTGATTAGAGGACACAATTAATTGATTTTTTTTGGCTTTGCAACTAAATGCAAGAGAAATCACTTTAGGCCTAAGAAAAACAGCTCTGTAGTTTGGATATTAGAGGACAGCTGATTTCCAGAGCTTGCTACAATGAATATTTCCCCTTCACAGCTCATCTCACAACCTGGATTCTCCTTAGTTATTTAACCTCAAAACCCCTTTTGCTTTTTTATTTTTCACTCCCTCCATGATGCCAGTGACTGACAGCCACCCATTTTATAACTTCTGTCTAAGTAGCTGTAAGATTGTTAGGTCTCCATCGAGACTTTAAGATGGCTTTTGTAAAAATTGAATTTTGAGCTGGTTGAGCATAGATTACAATTTGCTTTAGAAGTAATAACAACTTACAATCTTTGATTCTTTTCATATAGATAGCCAGTAGGGAGCTATTTGTCTATCTGTACCTTTCAGCTAAATCAGATTCAAACAGAAAACTAAGCGCTGCTGTGGCATCCTGTGGATTTCTGCAATTCTCTTGGGATTTTAGTGTTTGCCAGTGGTGACTTGATTGTAAATGAGAAATAGACGTGCATTTCATTTTTAACAGTTTTATTATCCTAATTTTATTGCACTGTCTCTAATAACCCTATGCTGGAAGATATTTGTCAGGTAAATGGAACTGTACAGTTCACTACATTTTCTAGCATGTGAGGATCTCTGTAGAGAACAGAACAGCCTTTCATGAACCATATTTTAAGTTAGAGGCTTATGACATGCCACATATTTCTGCAATTCCCTTTACGTTTCCAGTTCTCATGCACTTTCAAAAAGAGAAAGACTCCGGTCCCATGAAATGCATGTTATTAAGTCTAGAAGAAACACGGAAGGCTGAGCTAGAAAACCTACTGGAATAAAAATACCAATTGAAAAAAAAAAAAAAACAAAAACAACCTCTGAGTAGTAAAGGATATCATGTCACCGATGGGTGCACCTAAGCCAGGACAGAAAGTATGGGAGAATCGTTTAAAAGAATAAACAGATAAGTTTTGGATGGCAGTTTAAGTACTTTAAAAGTAATTAGACAGGAAAAGAGAAGAAACTTAAAGATTTCCGTAATTTAAAATAAGGGAATTCCCTTAATTTAAAATAAGGGAATAAAATTAGCAGGGCTATTTGCTTTTCGTTGGTGATTTTTTTTCACTCCTCTTAGGGCTTGTAAAGAAAATACTGTGTGAATGCATGAAGGCTAGAAAATGGTAAGGACTAAAAGAAAATACAGAAAGATAACAATACTATCAGTAAGAAGGAGATCCTGGATTTTCAAAATTTTCTGTTGAAAAAAAGAATAAAATATTCATTCCTCATTGTGATAAGACATACGAACCCTCCCCATCCCCACCCCCTCCATTGCAAAGCTCATGGTCAGATACACTAGCTTTTGCTTCAGCTGATCAATCGGCAGATGGATCTATAGAATTTACTCACAGAAAAGATACTTTAAGTAATGCTTACATAGATTTTCTACAAGAAATTCTGTCTAAAACAACTAGTAATAAGTTTAAGATGTTATAGAGACCATATGGTGAACCATATCCTCGGAGAGAACGAGATAGGAAGAAATTAACAAAAAGCAGTTTTCCATTTGAAGTATGATCTAGAATGTTCTTCCCTTCCCAGAGACAAACTTTGTTCTCTGTTACATTAAAGCAAAAGAACAAAACATGGAAAATTTGGTTATTTACAGGTTTAGCCTCCTGAGTAGATGGCACGCTTATGTACAGAAACCATGCCATATCCTACATAGTCCATTGTTAGTTGTCTTTCTATAGCTGTCGTAGTACCTTCATATTTATTGCCAAGAAAGCTAAAAATGATTAAAGGCAGTGAAAAGAAAAAGGAATTAAACACATTATGATACTGACAGTGAAGTGCTGTCTCTTCCTAACAATGCATACATCTCTACAGAAGTTATCACTAAATTTCATGTACATTACTAACAAAGCAGTTTTAAAGCTTTCTCAGTAGTGTGTTCTGTACATCAAAGTACCAAAGTAATTGTAGACCGTTGCTTTCTTCTTATTTCTTTGTGGAAGCTCATGTTTACTCTCCACATTGATATACAACTACAGCCTTTTAAACCAAGTAAGACGCAAACAGTCAAGATACGCTCTAGTTGGGCACTCTGTTGTGGACTCTCAGGGAACAGTTCACATTCTGCTTTTATTAAAACAATGATAATCTGATTCAACACTTCTAAAATCAATTTGGCTTTCAAAGGTGTAATAACAAACTGTGGCTTCAAGCTATCACATTTTATTATAATTATTACTTAGAAAGTGAGTTTTGCATATGTTGGTATATAACCTAACCTCAGAAACTCAATAGCTACTCTGCTATGTAATGTGAAAATCAACAATAATACTGTGAGAGTCAAAAGCTGAGGGATGCTATAACCAAAAGGCATCTTCTGTGGTCAAGGAGAGGTAGGAGGAGTCGTATCTTCCCCTACTCTGCTTGCTCCATACAGGGGATTAAGTAAAGTGGCATAAAACCCCTCTGACACCTTAATGTCTGTTCTAAAAATCCTCTGAATTTGTGCATGGTTTTAAAGGAATGTCTTTTTCTGTGCACTTGCCCTGATAGAGCTAGAATTTAGCAGAAAGTTTCTGGGAAAAATTGTTAAACCTACCAGCGAGGTTATGTCGTCACCTCCCCTGTCTACTGATAAAAGTTCTCTCTTCGGAACGGTCGCAGCCATGCACAATACTGGAAAATGACATACCTACTTTGGTGGCTGTTTCCTGATTCTAGCTTGATTTCCTGATTCCTAGCCACAATACTTCACAGGTCTGCAAGCATACTCTAGATGTGCCAGAAAAACAAGATTGGAGCAAACATTCTGCTATTTCAGTTAATTAATATATTTTGGCTTTCATTTTCAATAATTTGAATAGCAAAATAACCTGACAAAAATTTGTAAGTGCAGTTGTTCTATACACACACAAAACACTGGCATGTTTAGCAATACATCATAAATGACGGCATTCCTAACATTGCCTTTGGCTTCTTTCTGTCATCGAGAAAATTCTCTGAATAAAAAAGCGTGCTGGTGTCACTCCCCTGGCTAGTGTGCCACGTGAAGTAGATTATAGTTATAGATATATAGAGAGATATATATATATCTACAGTTATACAAAGCTCTAACTCCACTAAAGCTTGGCTTTTTACCAAACTCAGTAAGTGAAGTTAATGGTAAAATGCACAGGGCACCAATAAGCAGTTCTGAGTAGGAGGGACCAGCTCTATACCTTCTGCCTTAGGGAAAATTAGCAATGGCTTATAATCACCCTTCCCTGAAATTAGAGCTAAAACTAAGACTGTAAAAATCTTACTCTGCACTTCCCCCTGCCACCCTCTCCATCCTTTCTTTATTGATTAAAGAAACATTCATTGTTTTTTTAAATTGTTTTTTTAAGCGATGGCTTCTGGGGCCGTAAGAATCAATGCACTTGCTGCAAGGACTTGATGCAAGGTTGCTACTGAATTTATCTGTGAAACGTACCGTGATTGTGTTTCCAATTTATGAAAGTTCTTCCTTGCACTGCATAAATGAGCATGTCATCATTTGGCTGCCTTGAGATGTGCCGGCAATGGGGAAGAGCATAAGCTGTAGAGACATGCTCCAAGAACAAGAAACAGCTATTAAATTGTACATTTAACTGTGTAGTGAAGAAAACAATTTAGATGTTTCAGAAAGTTGCAAAGAGCGTTCTCACTTAAAGCATGATAACAGGGCTTGATCTGATAGGCCACGATACCTCTCCCTAAGCTCTGTGATGCTGTCTTCTAACCCAGGCAATGAGGTAGCGCCTCCAATGATTTTTCATTCCGGTATATTGCAAATGTGAGCTTGAGCTTAATAACCAGGACAGATGCTGCTTTTTCACCCTGAGAAGAAGGATAATTAAGAGTCCCCCGCCCAAGGCTTGCAAAAGCGACGAGTGATTTTGAGTTCCCTCTCTAAACCATATAAAGCATAAGCACATGGCTGCAGAAGCAATTCAGGTTCTTTTTAAGACTCTGCAAACTGAAGTTCCAGCAAAGGAAGCATCCAAAAGTCTGAGTGATTGGAAACTCTTGGTCTCTTTTACAGTATTGCTAACAAAGTGGTACATTGTGGTACACAGAAATGATAAAACAGAGCTGAACTGTGGATCTCCTTTGTACAGGATGTTCTAAAAGCTGAATGTTTACATGGAATCAATTTTTATTTAGAAAAAATCATAGAAGATAAATGCAAGAGGGCACTTAAACTAAAAAATTCTGTCTCAGGAAGTCTCTGAGCTGCAGATTACTGGAAGTTGGGAAAGTAGCACAGTGTCATTATGTTTGGCCCATTCTCATTGTCTTCCCTAGGCATCTGTTGTTGGTCACCATTGGAAACAGGATGCGCTAGACTGGTCTTTGGTCTGATTTAGTGCAGCTGCTCCTGCATTCATGCATTATGTTAACAATACATGTAGACAAAGATCATCCCTAATGTATTTTACTTACCTATCATTTAATAGTGACGGTACCACAAGTCCTTGAAACACACATGAACATATAAAGAGCATTTCTTTTATATTCTGCTCATGTCTTATACAAAAATGGATCTTTCAGCTGTGTCTCAGAAATCACAAGAAATCAGAGAGCTGTTTTGCGGATGATAGAAATGAGGAACTGAGTTGAATTGTCAGCGCCAAACATAATACAGGATACAGCTGAATGAACCTTCAAAACCAGCTCAGTTACGGAGCCTACAATCCCAAGTTAGTGAAGGTAATGTTGAAGGAAAGTTGGACCCTATCCAGTGCTACTTTATGTTTCAAAATGATTGAAATCTGAGAAAAAGACAACCAAGAGAAGAAACCTCAGAAATCCATTTATACGGAAAGTACTCGTCTCCTTCAACCCACTTTCTCAATTTGCATATACATGTCTCTCAGCAGTTAAACCATGCTACCTAGACATCTCTGAAACTAGACATCTTTAAGGAAATGTAATCCCGCTGTTTCTGAAGGTTAGCTTCCCAGTTGACCGTGCACCTGCAAAATATTGTGGATATGTGAAGGACAGAGTTATTTTTTTAAGAGGATTTGTACTGTGATCCAGAACTTCTTTCTGTAGCGTTAGCATGAAGCAAAAAACCCAAATTGATACTATCTTTTGTGAGAAAGAAACTAAAGGGACAAACCAGGTAAGATCCTCACCAGCAGTACTTGTTCTTTGGCACCACTGCAGGTGCCAGCCACTCCCAACGGTGGCACCAGGAGAGACAAAGCGATGACATCTTCCCGTCTTTTCATGCCAGCAATCTTTGTGGTAGCCAGAATGAACAGCGTGTACGCTGCATCCACTACACACTGAGAAGCTATGTGACAGGCTGAGTCATATTAAATATCCTGTGAAGCACCTGACAGAACTGATATTCTGCACCACACCCTGATGCAGAGCTCCATCTTCAAAAAACGACCAAGCTCTTTGTTTGCAGAAATGCCAACCATACACAGAAACAAAATTTGACAAAAGGTCTGATCTGAAAGCCTGGCACGTTCTAACAAACCATCTCAAAATCTCTTGCTACTGTGGGGTGTGTAAGACAACACAGGGCCCACATACTCCTTTCTATGTGGTTCTTTTATAAATTAAAAATGGATTCTAATAATTTAATAATGGCAAATAAGATATAAACATGCTCCAGAACCTGATCTTTCAGGAGCTTTGCTTCCACCATTCCCACTAAATGTAAAAAAGACATGTGTGCAAACATGTGAAACTGCTCATAGTTCAGATATAAACCTGAGACAGAGATATTCTTAGGAAATCACATCCAGAGGGAAGTAACAGTCGATAGTTAGTTTTATATTATTAAATAACTATTTTTTAATAATGTGGAGGTGAGCGTATAAAATATTTTCTCAAGTAAAGCTTTAGGCAACGCGTTTTTTTCTAAAGGTACAATATGGAACCGAGATTGCAAAGCTGGTGCAGCTTGTGCTTACCCAGACAAGCAAGGGCTTGATAAACCAAATTTGCTCAACCATTTCATCTGCACGTTTAATGTTTTCACAGGTAGATCACTTAACACAAAATACCTCCCAAGCTTTTGAAGGAAATGTAACTGCTGACACAGATTCTGTCCCCTGACATCTGCTGTTACATCATAGGCAAGACTATCTCCAACATCAAGAAGCCTTCCAACAAACCACCAGCTCCCAGTGTAAGTGGGGGCGGAACGTAAGACATCACAACAGAATTTATTCGAAGTGTGCGGAACTGACTTCAAAGTTTCACCCTACCTACTTCAAAAATTTGGGCTACAGATGGGACTGTATGTATTTACATGGTATCATTATCTGGAAGCATATTTCAGTCCTGCTTATCTCCCATTAGTCACTTCATGCCTGTAAAGTAGTTTGAGGATACGGAGTGCTATGTAAGTGCTGAGTATTTGACCAATCACCCGTTACCAGAAACTGACTGAATCTGCTATAGAGAATGAAATACTCTTTCCACTATCCTGAGAAATAGAAAACCTTCTCAGCCATGAAGGCAGGGCTGGCTCTTTCAACTCAAGGTCATCACAAGAGTTGCAACTATATCTTCGCTTTGACACCAGGACAGAGCTGAAAGCAGAGTCAGTGAACCAAAGCATGATACTGTGCTGAGTAAATTACCTGAATTAATCAGCACGTGATCATTCTGCTTATTGTTATTTTCCTACTTGGTTAATTTTCCCTTACCTGAAAGTCAGCAGCCCAAGTGCCTCCAGAGGGTTAGAAAATCTCCATCTCCTCAACACGGCATACATTTCTGATACAGTCATTCGATCCCAACTGGGTGCACTGCCCAGTACCAGAGGAAGGGAGCAATTTTGATTATTGCAGTAGTAACGATAAAACCATAAGATTCTTCTCTGTTGCTCTGAGAGTCTGGAAGAGAAGATTAGAAATTCAGTTTGAAATTAAAACCACCTGGAGCTTTGTGTAGCAACAAACTTTATTGTACAGAGTGGCCAAGTCATACAGTACACTGCTTTTCAGCTAAGTACGTGTTTTCCTTAGGGTAGGATATCATTTTCTGCAGACCAGCTTTTATAAGAAAAGTGATACTTATACGCTGGATCTGTCAGCCTTGGGTCATATAAAAATGAAGTGTCAAAAGACACACATATATGGTTATTTCACTTCCCAAACACTCTCATTTTTCTTCTCCACTGCTTCTGTTGTTGGTGGTGTTTGTTTTTCACTGGGGTTTGCTGACAGAGACAAAGAAGGTGCAGTTATCGCCGGATAAATTATTGTTACATCCATCAGCTACACATCATCTCTAACTAACTACTGTAACAACTAGACACACAACACTACTAGCCATAGCTTTCATTCCTGCCCTTGCTTTGACTGTTTAATGCAGGTGTGTCCATTTTTAGTGTATCTGCATTTGCAAATAGGGTTTAGGCACATCCATGCATATACACAAGAACAGGAGCACATGTGCGTGCATACACACACACACACACACACAGAGTGTGATTAATCCCTTCACTGGTATGAGTTTGGAAAAGGGAAGGAAAGTTTCCAGCAACTTCTATGTCTGTTCGCAAGGCCTAGAATGCCGTGTTTCGCTGTACTCACTCACAAAAAAGGATGCAATACCAAATTCCTCATAGAGATATCGGATATCTAAATGACATGTTGATAAAAGGGTCAGTCATCACACCATATTTCACCACAGTGAGGAATGCTTCCTCAGAATATTTTTTGCTATATATCCTCTGATTTGTCAACAATTCAGATGTCTTTGCCTCATGCATATTAAATCCTAGGTTTCGCTACCATCAGAAAACAGAAAAAGAAATTCCCCATGAGAGACAAGCTCACGCTATCTCCTTAATTTGATATCAGAGCCTTCAAAAGCAAGCTTTGAGAGCACAAACTGATCTCCAGTTGACACAAATCATTACTGAAACCAAGAGGAATATTGGTTTTCGTGGTCACACTTCACCAGATTTGTGATCCATCTGCTTAATATCGTAACTGTGACTTTAAATGGACCTAGGTATTTCACAGCAAGGTGTGAGAAACTTTGTAGATGGCTGTAAGTAGCTCGTTTCCAGTCAAGCGTTTCATTATCCAGCAGGGCTCCAAATCCAAGTGTTTACATTCCTTCTGAGGTCGTCTTCCTTCTGCCTTCTATTTGCAATGTTTTGGGGCATTCTTAGCCAAAAAACTATCTTAGCCCTGCTCTAACTGTCAAGATTGTGGCTTTTACAACTCATAGCAATGAGTTCCTTTGGCTCTGTATGCACTGGAAAACTTTTCTTCTTTGCAATTTTGAATTGCCAAGCATTTAAGAACAGAGTGGTGGTATAAAGATGGGCATGCTTTTTACTGTCACAAGAGTGAATGTTTATTTCTTGCCTTTTGGAGAATAAGCTCATAAATATATGCAGAAGATGAACGTAACTGTGATACAAATTCTGTCATGACTTTTAGTAACCATTTCAAGAAAAGCATCATTTTGGTATTTCAAGAAATGGCTCCAGAATTCACTGAATGTCTATTGTGACAATAGATAGATGTCTTTGTGTTTGTGGGAAGAAGTCACACACAGAAAAAGAGAAAAAAGTAGGCCTAAGACTTTATTTTCTGTCTAGTTTTCTTATGCATTTGGATGGTATTCTGCAGGACAGTTCAGCTAAAGGACCCCTTTTGTATGTTGACTTTAAACAGGGATTTGAGCTTTCAGACAGCATCCTGCAAACTAGACAATCTGTTGTTCAGATTAAAGCAGCTAAAGCCTCTACTGAGTTTACAAAGGAAGATAAGAAATCAATCCTTGTATCAGGTTTTCTAAATAACAGATTTCTCTGACTTCACACCAGAGGCAATGACATTTCCTTTTTCCACATTTTAAAGATCAGAGATGAAATTAAAGGCTGGGTGGGGTTTTTTTAGGTTTTCCTTTTAAGTTTCTTAGTTGTAACAAAGTTTACATATACACGTAATAGGACATTTAAGATGGACGGTCAAAGTATTTTGCGTATATACAGCACCTGAAGATTGTTATGCTAATAAGGACATTTCTTTGGCTCATTAGGGATAAAATGCTAATAAACTGTCTTTATTGATAAAAATGCAGTTGATGTTGTTTTAGGTACAGTTGTATCTAAATTTCCCTCCACATAACAGCTGTATTAAAACATATAGCCTTCTACTCAACACAAATAAAAATAAAATATCTTAAACCGTAAATAATTCAGTAGTTTTCAGTTTGAAAGTTTTCATTAATCCCTTTAGCTAAATGAAGGAAAAAGCTTCTGTGAAAGCTTTGTTAGCTGGTCTTAATTATTACTTTTTTGGGGGGGAGGGGGAAATGGCAAAAAATGAGTTTAAATGCTTCTGAGCTGTTTTTGTTGTTCGTGTTCTGTACTAAAATAGAATAAGACAAAAGGCAAAAAGAGAAAAGAGCAGCAAATCTAGAAAATGCAAATTTCTGTCCCCTGGCACTGATCCTCTATTGCAAGTTTCTCTCCCGTGGACACACTAGCAAAGTGTGCAGCAAGACTGCACTTTTTTAGACCTGTTCTACTATTCACTGAACTGAAAGTAGCATTTCTAAATCACAATTCACAGCAATTGCACTCTCGTGACAACTGGTAGGCAAACTAGATTCCTACCAGGTAAGTGGCAAAAAGGAAAAGGAACACAAAAAGGGAAGCTGAAAGAGAGGAAAAAGTAAGGTAGGAAGAAAACGATGAATGACGGAAAGAAAGATAGAAGAAACAAGACTGTCATCTTCCTGGCTTCAAACCAGTCCCTGGTCCTTACACTGGGAGCCACTGCACACAAGCAGGCTGTATCGTGTTTGAAGAGCAGCTATTATCTCAGATGGCTAGTTTTCTTGGGTTTGTATTTCAAACGCAGTAATCCTAAAAGGAATCAAGGGCTTACACCAGAACTGCTTTCAGAAGTCAGCCAAAGTGGCTGGCAGTAACTAATGAATTCTCTTGGTCCCCCCTTTCTTGCCCGGTGTGGTGATGATGCCAAAGATCGCAGAGCGGCACACAGTGTAGGGCTGTGAGGAGCACAAGAGCCATATGGCAAAGTTCATTTCCTTCAGTCCCATTGATCCCCTCACTAATCAACATCCAGGAGATGCTGGCTATGGGGACCAGTGATCTGAGGCAGCTACCAGAGAGACAGGGGTCCAAGAGTCAGCTATTGGGAAGACCATATGTTGGGACCAGCTACTGAGAAAACATATGTCCATGTATCAGGGAGAGGTCCAGCCACCAACAAACAGAGTGTGGTTGTGAACCTTGGGGGCTCACACGTCTGGTTGTCAACAGCTGGGGAGAGCAGGGAGATCTGGAGCCAGCTACAAGATGGACTGTTTGAGCCCAAATACTGAAACAATTTATATTTTGGTACTATATCTATAAATATACCTATGTGTATGTATTCCACCAGTAGACTTTGACCCTGATCAGGCAGAGAGGAGGAACAGAAGGGGATTGTCTGTGCTGCCCGTTTTGTGGCAACACTACGTGTTTGTGCGTGCTGGGAAGGTACTGCTTTCTGCCTGTGTTTATTTGTTCATATTCCTATCAGGAATATGTGGTCCACCTCTCTAACGGCTGAACCCGGGGACATGGAGCCACAGCAGCCTTGCATTCATAACACTACTGGATTCACCAGCCTATAACAAGGACAACCATGCAGTTTTAACCATTGTTTTTTCTTTTTCTATGATAGGGTTAAGAACATTTTCTGTCCATTCACATATTTCCTCTGCTTTCAGTAGAATGAACGGAAGGATCCTGACAGCCTGAGGTTTCTTGCATCCTCTAACCACAAATACCCATTTATTTCAAAATCATATTTGAGGCTTGTAAGCCTGAAGCATCATCATACGGACATATTGCCACTGAAAAGCTACCTAGATCCCTCTCTTTTTCTTGATGTACAAAAAAAGAAAAAAAGGAGGGAAGAGATCTTCTTTCTACTACACCATGGTAATATTTTGTTTGGATACCAATATATTGTTACAGACTTTTTTAATAAACCTCTGTCATGACTGAGGAAAGTAAAAAGAATTCCTCTGATAGAGATACAATAAAAATTACAGGACAACAGATTCCTCTTGATCAGAAAGTACTCAGAAATAGAATTCCTCCATTCAAACCTCAAATATGCTATCCTTCACCTTGATGATTCATTTGGTAGACCAGCTTTGCCCGTAAGATAGGACAACTGTAAATAACAAATTGTGGAAAAAACCAGGACTACCATTGTCTTTCCTCCAAGAACTTGCTATTGAAGTTACCAAAGCCTTAACTCCAGCCTGGTGACTTTCAGTAGTCTCTTCCCTTCATATTTCCACAGAATCCAAAATTGTTATATTAAGGATGTTATAGGGTCTACCTTTGCCTGGTCTTCTAATACCTATTTATGAACCTGTTATCCACGAATTTGTGCGCAGCCTTCATGAATCTGATGATGTTGCCTACTTCCACAGCTTTGTGTCAGCAGATTTTAAAAGTTCACTGCTGTCTTAGGAAGTACTTTCTTCCATTTGTTGACAATTGATCTCCTACTTGTTTCACTGAATGTCCCTAGTTCAAATATTGTGGGATTTGATGATGTATTCACCTTGTCCACCACCATCATTATTCTATAAAAATTAATCTTACATACACACACACACACACCCCCTCTAGTCTTCTCCTCTCCAAACTAAGGAGTCCCATGCTTTTTAACCTCTCTTGATCAAGCAACGGTTTAATCCCCTTATTTATTTCAGTTGCCCTTCTCTGCACATTTCCAAATCTACTGTGTCTCTCCCTCCCTACGCAGCATACTCAAAATACAGCACATCAAGGTTTTGGACAGCAGTGAAATGGCACCCACTGACTTCTTCTCAACACCCTTCCTGACAATGCCCAGTATTTTGTTGTCACTTTTGGCTGCAGCTGCTCATTATACTCATGACTTCAGGGAAATATCAGCAGTAATGTCAAGATGTATTTCCTGCATTGTAACTGCCAGTTCTGAGTTCAGTGTCACGTACAGATGCTTAGATAATTTTTCCTTAAATATATCCCCTTAAATTTATCCACACTGAAACTCATCTGCCATGTTTATGCGCGGTTCTGTAAGGTCCTTCTGGATCTCCCCTCCATGGCATGGTCTTCAACACTGTGGCAGAACACACCTGGAAATTTCCCCGTCCACTTCCTTCTCCATGTCATTGATGAAGATCCTGAATAGAACTGGTCCCAACCTTGAGCACCGATCCTACTGCTGATTATTCCATTCTGAAAAGCCACCATTAAACATCCAATCTTTGCCTTTAGACAGTTTTCCTCTAAATCCATGCAAAATTAATTTCTTTAATATTTTGATGTGGAACGTCAGCACAAGTTTTTTGAACATCCACCAAACCCCCAATATCCATGCGCCCACTGACAACCTTCTAGGACAGCAACAGGTTGGTGAGGCAGGATTACTATTCACTGTCTATTTCCTGACAAATTACTCTGTAGTTTGCTAAATGCTTAATGATCTTATTCCTTCTTACAGAACCATCATTTTACCATGAATAGAGGTCAGATGCATTGGCTTGAAGTTCCCCAAATCACTTCTGGAGCACTTTTTTCAGGTGGAAATTTTACTGGCAACTTGCCAGCGCCCTGGCACAGTGTCTATTTGAAATAAAATACTGATCTCCCATTCGTAATCAAAAATAAAATAAAAAAGAATCAAATCACAGATCCCATGGTAAATAAAAATAATTTTACATTTCATCCTGTCTTTTTAAAAGCTGAAGTAAACATCAAACACAACATCAAGTTTGTCTTTTGTCTTTTTTTAAAGCAATTGATTTTAAAAAACCCAACCAACCATCATAGAAATCAGCACAGGAAAGTTGTCTTAACGGATACATCATAGCACACCGAGAGGGCTGAACTGGCTTTGAGTTATTTAGTTACTGTACAACTAATGCACCTTTTGGCCTTTGATGGAGGATTAATTCACACAATTAACTGTGATTGGTATAAAGGCTCTCAGTAAGTACCTGTGTTCCCAATTCCACTGTGATTATATCTAAAATTATTTGATACAGTACGTAATCCTAATTGATAGTTTAACATATGTATAGCTGAGCATACTAATCGGCACCAGTATATACGGTGTGTTTTCTTTCAACTTTGTCTTTATTCACCTTCTGTGAAAGCTAAACTTTCCATACTTCTTTCCTTGCTTATAACTTGACAGTTTTTTTTTTTAATGATTATGTTCCGTTTAAGTACTATAGCTGAATGTCAGAGTGTATTATTACTAAAGAAGGCTGATTTTCGTAGAACCCAAAGGTTTTCTTGCTAATACTGATGTAGACTTATTGCATCACCTGAAAATCTTATGTTTTGAATCAAAAATGTTTCTTGCTTCAAGGACACGAAAAGATATAGCAACAGAAAGGCAAAACCAATCCTTCTCTAAACTCGTAAAATACACTGCCACCTCCAGGGGCTTATTTAGGCTTTGCTGTGATCTATTCTCTCATTTAGAGGTGCTACTTCTCGAATCAATCAAGCTAGGCTCCTTCAGAGGAAAATTTTGTTTTTAAAGAATTGGATGCATTTAATTGTGATCGATAGAATAAGTACAGCAAGCCAAGAATCAGCAGGGCTAACTGGGTACAACTCACAGCAAGAGCGAATGCGTCTGCGAAAGTCTTGTAATATGCATCATGCAGTCTTTGGTTGGCTCTTCAAGATCACCTCTTCTTTCTTCAGGTTCAGGCTTAACAAACTCCAAATTAGTTTCTGGAAAGTCAATCTTTATTTACAAAGAAAAAAAGAAAAAAAGAAAAGACAGAAGTCCTTTTAGCAATACGTATTCTCAGGTACAACTGTCAATAAATGTTATCTTGGATTTGTACAGGAAGTATACAAGGTATAAGAGAAAGAAGAGGGGATAATTCTTTGAGGATGTTCACTGCATGCACTATATTACTTAAATACGTCTGGGATAAACTCAGCCCATGAAAATCAATGGGAGCTTTGTCACTGATTTTCCTGGGAGAATTTAATCCACTGTATTGCAATTTTATTAGAACTGCATGAACTCAAATCTGAAGTATTTTTTTCCTCCTTTCCTGTTTTTTAATGAGATGGGTCTTAAATGGAAAGCTTCCATTAATGTAGATCTATTTTTTTTTCCTGAAAAAGTAGGCATAATTCTGATGTGTAATGTGCCAGTGTACGAAATTAAAATTAGATTCCTGATTTCACTTATGGATGTTTGATTTCCTATCTATTATACAACATCTACCAATTTTTAATTTTTTACACTTAACATATGGGGGTCAGAAATTTAGGATAACATTTTTAAGATACAGAGAAAGAAAACATTCAACCAAAATTAAAAAGCTTGAGGTGCTTGATAATCCCACTACAGACTTAGCTTAAAATTCGGGTTAGTTCTTCAAAATTCATCTCGACTTGCACATCCTATTTTGGTTTATTAGCACTGTCATAATCTTCCCTACAAAATATAAGTGTCTTGTTGGTCGCATCGGAAAAGCTATCATCATGACATTTCCAGCATGTTCACAGATCATGATACTGTCACATGCATGGGAATAACTGAAAATGGGGTGGGGGGTGGGGGGGCAGAATGAGAGATCCTCCTGTTCCGTTTCTTTCAGCAGACGAAGATTATAAATTAATAGCCATTTACTGTCTCAACTTCCCTTTATTATTAATGGGGGAGCTATTTTAAGGCATCATCTTTGACTGAACTCCTCAGACTAGAAAATCCCCATTTGCTTGTCTATTAAAAATAGGGCATTTTTAGGCCAGCCTCATTTATCTGTATTATCTACTTTTACATGTCATTTGCTAATAGTCATTCAGCTTTTTAATACAAGAAACAATTGGCTTTGCCCTTTAAGTATCCAGTTGCTAATTTAACCTGGAAAGGTGAAAAAACTACCATGCAGACCTAATGCATTATCCATACTGGAAGCACCATTCTGCCCAGAACGAGTGGGTGCTCAGCATGTAGTCATCGAGGGAGAGCTATACTGATGCCTATTGACAATTTGCTTGTAGCCACTTCCTTTACAAATCCTTTATGCTACTCAGTCTAATTGCAAGCTGTATGTTACATTTATAATGGCATGCAATTCAATAGTACACAGAACAAAAGTTCAGATTTGAAAACGCAGCTGTAAATCAGGTACCAAGTCATTAATTTGTGTCAGAAGTATTTTTGGAACCGAAATTACAACAACAAAAATTACCCTAGAAAAACCTTCTCTAGTCCTCAGAGGTGGCATTTGATATGGGAAGTATCATATATATTTGCTACTGTGCAGAATTATACGCTTCCATCCATTACGATTAACATGCTCTCTTTGAGCGGCTATAATGGAAATAGGATTTTTAATTGGCGTGGTCTCAATGAGCTGTGGGAACAATCTTTTCCCTTGCACTTTGTTAGAGAACAACCCTTTCTTTTGCTTTCTGGCTTTCTTACCTGCAGTGTCACTGAGGTTGGTGTATCAGTATTGCAGATGCCTGGGGTAATCATTGTTGTTGTAAGCGTGCTGTACAACGTCATGCTAAGCAGCACAGTCCCGTGAATGAGCCGCCTGCAATACACACAGACAGAAGTACTGTGTCAGTACTGGAGACAAGGTGAACAGGGTTTATTGAAATTACATCAAACAACATGGAACTGGGTAGCTTAAAAGACAGTCAAAAGGAGAACAAACCTTTTATCTTCATGTGGCTAGTACAAATCTGGCCTAGATCAGTAGAGGTTGCACACTGCTGGCCTCACTGCTGTAGTGGTACCTGTGCAGTTGCAGGGATCACGACACAAATCAAGCTGCCAGGATGTTCCAGGTCAGCTCTGCACTTTACCACTGTTGCCATTTAAGCCAGATGTAAAAGGATAATACCACATTTCTATCTCCAGACTTAATTTTGAGGACAAATACGTTAGAGATTGTGAAGTGTCAACACACTATATGAGATGGAGGGCAGTATACGTTTATTCCACAAAACCCAAGAAACTCATGGCAGCCTTCTGCAACCACAAAGGATCCTTGCTGATTTTATGTGTAGATGGCAGGGAGGCATGACTATGATATCAAAATCTTCAAAGAGCCGAACGGAGTTTGAGTGGGATAGCTTGTACTGCATGTGTTGCGTATGGTTTTTTGACAGATGAAAGATTATAGTCTGAAATACCGGTCTGAGCACTGCATGTACAATAAAGTCTTATCAGAAACAGGCATGCATGTGGTCTGCAGATAAGAAAACCAGCATGATTTGGCAGGTCAACACAATTCAGTTTAAATAACTTGAATAAAATCAGAAAATTCTAATCGTAACCAATCCACTCAAATTAAGAATGCAGTACTTGAATAAAAGAAGATAGAGCGCACTGGACTTACCCTTTAATTTGTCCACAATGGTTAGAGAGGTCAGAAATTTGATTATATTCAACATCTCTTCTTTTACTAACAAATAATTTTTATTACAATTGTTTCAAGCACTGTTTCAGTCAATACAACTGAGAGACTGAGATAGATTCTCTTCTGCCCACTGCAACAGAAACAGCCATCCAGGTAGATGAGATATGAGTGTACAGCTTTTACCCGAGGACGGGGATGCTAGCGGTACAAGAGAACCCAGATGGACTTTGTGATCCCAGCATGAGTTTGTGACATTGCTGTAAAAAAGTACCTTTCGAATTGCAAACTAAAATAAATTGTTGCTAAGTCATCTGAAGAAGAAATAAGAAACTCCTGCAAAGTAATTTTTATAGTCAACACGCAGAGTAAACCTAATTCAGGGCTAATTTTTCTTTTTCACTTCTCAAGCCATTCATGTTGTTAGTGCAAACATTTTATGTTATTGTGAGAACACAGCCCAGAAGGATTAAAGACGAAACCATTTTCTGAAGTTTCTTTTGCAGCTGTAGGTGTATTTGCAGGGGAATGGAGGCAGAAAAAGGAGCTGTGATGTAAACAAGACAGCACTTGGTGGGAAAGCAGCTGTGTGCCATGAAGGCTTTCACATTTAGGTCACTGATGTGAATGTGGAAGTGATCAATGGTGGTTCAAAGCTGTTTTTCCCTGATGGCAATGTGTACTCGAATGACCTTTAATAAATGAGTTGCATCCACTTGTTTGTGGACAGTGGTTTACATCATAATTTGAACTAACTGGCACTTTTGTTAGAAGGCAGAGGGGTAGTTGAGAACCGAATGAACACGGAGACTAAATTATTCTTTCCAGCTCTCATTTTGGCTAATCACTTTCATATTGTGCTCTAAAACTACGGAGGGCTTTAAAAAAGAATCCATACAGTGGATTTTTTTTTTCCTGGGAAACCTGGAAAACTGTATAGGCAAATACAAGAAGTAGCACAGATCTCAGTGGCACCGTAGATGCGTTTAATTGAGACATTTCCCGAGTTCATTATTTCAACTCATTTGCGCCCAATGCAGATGTAGCTAAAGACTGTCCAGAAAGATAAGGAAGAATCAGCAGGTGGGCTCCTCAGAGTCCTCAACCAGAGAAAGAGAAAGGAAAGCAATGTATCTCTGCTGGACTGAGAAGACTTCACATTGTTAAAGCAGATGACAGGACTGTGAGTAAAATCAGACATTAAACTGCATTGATAGTACGGAGATGATATCTCCTAAGAAAAAATGAATAAGTTGTAAAAACTAGACACATATTTATGCCTTCTATATAGAGTAGACTAATTTACACATTTACAAATAAGTGAGCAACTTATGTATCTTCCATCAGTAAGTCATTCTTTGGACTAAGGCTAGTCTGTAAACACAGGAGGCATTTTTAAAAAGCTGTGAAGAGGCATTGACAACTGCAAAATACAGTGTATGTTTCTGAGGCACAGCTTTCCCTCGCAATTGTCGGGGCTCTGTAATGCAGTGCGCAGCTAACGTTCTTCAGGACCAAGTCTGCTTTTGGACACGCAAATGGAACAACAAGAGGGCCATGCAGGTGGAATGAAACAGTAAAGAGATACTTGATAATTTTTAGAAAAAGGAAAGGAAGCAAGAGAGTGTGCAGGATGCATTCAGAAAAGGAAGGAGCTAGCATCATGAGTATGATAACCATAACCTTTACTAAACAGACAGATGCCTCTCTCTGCTACCTGGTTCTGCTGATGAGCTCAGGCAGGTCACTCCCCATTCAGCCTGCCAGTTTTCCCATCTGTAAGGTGAGGGCGGTAATAATGACCTTTGTAAAGACTGTATAATGACCACAGCCATAGACAATGGCTTCCATATAGCAACTTCAGCGTCAAGCACATCAGAAGGTGAATAAACAAGTGCTGCTCTGTGCCTATTGCCACTTATTTATTCATATGCTCATGCAGATGGAAACCCCTGGAATTACACATATTCCCAGCTCTTGTTCATTACCGGAGCTAAAATAAACTTCCCACCTTATCAGAGCAGAAGAAGACATTGCTACTTAAGGACAGCTCAAGTTACCTTAACTTAATAAAATCAATCTTGCGTCCCTAAGTCACATGGGAGACTTCCCTCACCACACCCAGCAAGAGGGAAATTTTTGTTGCTTGTTGTGTCTGATTTGGAAATACCCGTTCAAAACAGTGATGTTAAAATCAGTGAAGTCAGAGCAATGGGCACTGTGGGGGACATTATAACTCCCAAATTGCCTCAATTGATGGATTTCTGATTTGTTAATTAGCTCTGGAGCACTAAACTATTCAGCCCAAGAGATAAATACATTTTTCTGATGTGAAGGAATGGAAAGTTGGCACACGGGCTTGCAAACACTTTTTGAACCGCTTTTTGTGTCTAATAAGACTTCTTGGTACAGATGCACCACCAAGGGCCTTACTAGCATTGATTTAGGGCCACTATCTAAAGTCAACTACCTGATAAGGATGAGAAATGTGGATGTGGAGACTCACCTACTGGACAAGTTGGCAGCAACAATCATTATTACCATGTTCATTCCCAAAAGTATACAACATTAGAGTAGAGTTACTGCTTAGACTGGGTATACACCAGGAAAATGAGGACAAAATATGGTGTAAAAATAACGTAATTATCCCCAAACCTGACATCATAAGCCTCAGAAATTCAGAGCAGAGGGTAAATTTAAAGGAAATCCAAAGCTGCTAAGCTATAAAACCCCCATATCTCATGGCCCAAGCACTCTTAATTCTGCACTGGAATGAGACTGAAATAACTACTTTATAATAATTAGAAATACTACAGCATTCTAGAAAATTCACATTAGAGATACGATTTTCAACTGCAAAGTAATGCTAAATGTCCTACAGACATTTATAAGAACCACATCTTCCATCCCCACAGTTTCTAGTTTAAATAACTTCCAGAAACTTGAAGGTGCTGAATACAGCAAATACAAAATTATGTGATTATTTCAGACTTCTTTTAAAACAAATTTGCAGTTATGTTAAGGATTCTTCCCTAAAGTTTGCCCCAAAACAACATTACAAAATAAGTGTACAAGCAATAATTTTAAGGTAAACAACCTCATTTAGGCAAAGTTTGGAGAAAATTTGCAGGAAGTCAGTTTTGTAAAGAGTGAGACTATTGGTACACAAACATGCAAAGTTGATAAGCAGTAATCCCAACACACATTTGATAAAGAGTACAGTGGCTGCCCTATATATCCATCAGCTACTGACGTTATAAATCAGCACACTGTAAGGCAACTGTGAGAATGGTGAGAAATATTACCAGAATTCAGGAAATAATGTAAATTAAGCAAATTTCAAATTTACTAAACATCTGTTCACTGACAAGTCTTCAACAACAACAAATAAAAAGAAAATTATACAGGCCAAATTCTTGAGAACATTTTTAGTTATTGCATGGTTTCAACATGGGTAAGGTATGGAGAAGAGATTGTAATAAGAGATGCTAAATAATGAGTAATATGCTTTATTTAAACAGTTGGGTTTTGTTTCTACTTTTTTATATATTTCACATACACTCTGCTTAGTCAGTATTTTTTAGAGAAGAACTGGAGTGTTAAAATCTCAGGAAATAGTCACAGCCCTTTGATCTGGCAAGGGACTTTGACATGGTCTTGCCTAAAAGCATTAGAAACTCTTCATACTTCTGGAAACAGATGAAATGAATTTGTATACTTTATATGTTAAAATAAGTTCAGTTCTTCTTAATCTTCAGTTCAAACTAAATAGAAAGAATTATACTACGAAGGAGAGAAGCAACCGTACAATGACAAAAAACATTTTGGAAGAGAAAATAGATATCAAATTTACAGAGGAATAAATTCAGTCTTTTAAAATAAAGTGTTCTTTTGCCATAGGTCACTCGAAGGTGAAGATTCCTAAGTAGTATCTGAGAATAACCCAAAACTGATAATTTTTTTCCCTTCTCTTTTTAACATAAGCCACAACCAGCTTGAAGAGAATTCCTGTGTTTTTAATCAGAAAATGATATAACGGGACAGAAACAAGGAACTGTATTTTTAAAATGTTTGACATTTATTTTCTTTTTCCAGTGTTAAAAAAAAAAAAATTGTATTTTTTTAACAAGCATCTGAACAGAGAAAAAGAGACCGCTCTCTGTCCTTATCGTTGCTGACCCTAAGAAGAATGGCTCAGTGACCAACTGGGACAAGGATTTGAACAAGGATGTTTGATGACCCAGGCAAATACCTCACGGCTACTGGATTCTTCAAAGAGCTTATTCCTGTCCTTTCCCCTATAAATTAAATCCTAGACATGAGAATGCTAATACTTTTTTAGAACTCAAACTCACCTCTGAGAAAAGTTTTCTTTTGAGAAAGTGGTATTTTCCAAGTTAGAAATGTTTTGTCAAAGATTTCCTGGTCAGATTTCTTTATAATCTCTTTATATACATTTACAGAGTTTGTTAATTTAAAGACCCTAATACTATTTGCAATAATAAAAGGTACTCCTGAGACATTAGCATGACAGTACAGGTACAAATCTTTTCTTGATACATACTTCCAAGTTCAGAAGTACTCTTTTGAAATAAGTCTTGAAGTTTAGTTGCACTCCTGGAGCGAGGGGAGTGAAGTTACGTTCATTGCTCAGTTTATTAATGTTTTCCACAAAATTGGAAGGTCAAATTAAAACAATTATTAACTTTTAAATTTTTTGTGGAGCAGGATATGGCCTCCCAAAGTCCTACTGCTGCTTCTCAATTACTTTAACAAACTGATAGCACTACCTATTAAGAATCACCTGACAGTTTTAATCCTGATACTTTCTAACTAGCAGGGAGGTAGGTAACCCTGAGAGGTAGTTTACCAAAAAATATTCATAATCTTCCAAAGAAAAGGAAAAGCAGGAACGTTCAGATATTTTCAAGTTTCACATTTCAGAAGGAATTTCAGGGGTATCCTTATTTTTAAATCAGTACACCAATTGAAATGATGGTAAATGAATAATTCTGTGGAGTTGTGGTTGACTAAAAGAGAAAAAAGCATTTAGGCTTCTTTGTGTTAGTAATTACTATAATTGTAAATGACAGAGTTATCAGATTAGAGGGTTTTAAACATGCTATTCCTAAAACATTCCTCCCCAACAACTCAACTTTTATTTCTGCTTTGAAGGGTCATTTCAGCAATGATCTGTACAATTTTACAGCAGATGAAAAGTAACCCTCTATCCCCTTCATTGTGCTGACTGTGTGTACCACGACAGAATGGAGCCATTTTTCAGTAAAATTTTTGAAATTGTCTGAGTGACTTTGAGATATTCCTAATGACAATCAACATGCATGCTCTGAATGCATACATTAAAAAATTGACATCACAGGTTGCTGAGGGCTTTCAGATCTTCCAAAAATCATTCCTTTGTGAATTGAAGAAAATCTCACGGGTTCTCAAGAACAGGATTCTCACATATCCCATTTACCTCCCAAGGTGTCCAAGTGTTCTCCAATTAAGTTATCATGCCTAATGCTCTGTTTCTGCACATACTCAGCATATATCAGCTTGCTGGGGATGAGGACACTTTAACTCTTCATCTCAAATTAGATTCTTGGCCAAGACAATCCCTCTATCTATTTCACCCTAAGCACTAGGATGGTAGAAATACTCAACATAATGGTTTGGGTTTTTTTTAAAAAAAGACACACAGAAGAGTGTCACGCAGAACAGTGAGTGATGTGCTCTTCTTCACACTAACTTAATGAATGAAACGTCATTGAATATAATGCCCAAGCAATCTTTGGAGCAGAGAGTTGATTCGTGTTTCTTTCCTTCCTTCAAGCTAAGTGCTCTAATTACTAAGTCGCAGAAGAATGCTCTCGTTTTCTGAATGGAGTAATCTGAATTTTTTTTCTGAAAAGATGGAAAAAGCCTCTAACCCAGTCCAACCTATTTTGTAGTGTTTTAAGCCTTTCAGCTTAAAAATTCAATGGAACTCAAGGCCTTCCGAACATAATAAATTCATATGTGCAATCAGATTTTTTTGGTTTTGTTTCATTTTAAATGGTGATTGCAACCATATGCAGAAGTAGATGAAGATGTCTCAAGATGAGGAAAGAGCTATAGCTTAGAGATGGATGCTAGGATGCTAATGTAGAAACTTGTGGGGCTTGAACGTTATCCATCTATTGCCCAGAGGGCATGCAGGGCTATGGAGTCCAAATAAAAATTAAGTATCATTGTAAAGTCTTGATCCAAATTCAGATGTCTCAGTGCTACTAAAATATATTTAGGGGACTCCAGAAAATTTACCTTAGATCTCTGTTTATGCATCACTGCAGAGACATTCAAGGTTACGAACATCTTTAAAACACTGTTACACTGTGTGCTGTGTAGAAAGAAGAGGTTAAAAAAGAGGAGAACGCTTCTAAAGTGGCGTGTAGTGGGAAAGGTCCTCATTGTGGTCATCACTAACTGCCCCACTTTGAGAAGAATGAATGGGTGTGAGAACAGAAGGAAGACTGAAAAAAAAAATCAACCGTTGTGAACAAGAGGCTACCCTGAGAAGGATTTTGAAAGCTACAGGAAAGGGTACAGCAAGGTCTTCCAACAGGCCTAGGGAAATTTACTGTAAGTGTTAAACAGTTACATAAGCCAAGTTCAAAACCAATGTATCGGAAAGAAAGAAAAGCTTATAGACGAGGCTCGTACTGTCACATCAAGAGCAGTTTACTGTAAGTGACTGTCTCAGTCTTACAGCAAGGTCCTGAAAGGAATATTTCTGTCTTTTTATATTTCTCCCAAGTAGAGTGCAATACTATTCAAGAATGGTCTTAAGCTGTCATACAAAACTGAACTTACTCTTTTGGATACAATGGGGAGCATGTCCAACCAAGCACTTCTGTATTTTTAGAGGCACTGTTTACTCCAAGTAGTTTTATTGTCAGCATAGTTTCCCTCGGAAGAGCCTTTATTCGTAGAGGAAAATTGATTCTGAAAGAAAATCAGAAAAGAGAAAAATAAAAGCTAAAAAAAAAATTGAGCATTGTTACCACAAGTGAGTTCTTTCTACATTTTTCTAGATGCCTTAACACGTACATCAAGCTATAAATTACAAAAGCCGCACTGAAGGAAAATGCAACTGACAGATCCCTTCAACACATTGATAAGTATTGCCAACCATTAACTTGGGTCACAGTACTTGAGAAGAGGCATTAAAAAAACCCCTCATTCGCTTCAGTGGTCACCGCTAGAGTTGACAAAGGCAGGAAAAGCTTAGTTAAACTTTTGCTTTAGAATTACCTTATCAATGAAGGGCTATTTTAGAATAAGCATCCCCCTAGGGGTGAATTGTAAGCCAATAGTGAGTTATTTGCTGTCTTATGTCTTCAGAGGAAAACACTACTTAAGAAACTAAAAGATACTTGTGAGTACAGTGTGATAATCACTCTCTTGTTACTTGCTCTGGTGATGTGCTATTTCCCAACTAGAATTTAAAGGCAGATTTTGTCTTAGCAGCAATGAGTGATTCACATTTTTTAGTGCGAAAATTCAGATCTATCAATATTCATCTCAACTTTGTATTGACCATTAGCAAACTTGACTGGTCATTCAATTTGTTTATATAGATTATATGAATTAAAATCATAACTTAGAACAATTCTAATAAATAAGATACTGTCATGCTGTATGTAAAAATCATGCCTGTAACTACCCAGACATGTGCAAGTCTGTATTTTCTTTTTCCTGAAGAGAACGTTTATGGTGGACGTTGCATTTCTAGATTTTTGCATGTATATTTAGTGCAAGCTTAAATTTCTCAAGTGGGAAGTGAAATTAATTACCTTTTTTCTGTATAAACAAAATCAATATAAGGAGCTAAGGGCTAAAAGAATTATTCCTCATTGACAACATAAGCATTGAGAAAACGAAAGATATGCATAAAGTAGAGATTAAGAAAACAAACTAGAAGATAAACTTAAATAACAGATTCCATTTGATTTTCAGATATTCAATCTAGACTGGCAGAACAATGCAACTCAGCTTTTCTAAAAAGGTATAGTCATAGTTAAGCAGTAAGCATATGTAGAAATTGGTATTTAAAAAGTGTAGTAGCCTGAAAAACATAAGGACTATGGGTAGCAGAAATAAGTTTCCTTGAATGCACTGAGGAGCCACTGAAATTAAGTAGATGGTTTTCATCTGAAATTCTGAAGTCTTCCAAATTAGCATTAGTGTCAAAATTTCAGATGATCAGTCCTAAACATTTGGAAATTATTCAAATTTGCATACCTCTCTCTTCGAATAACAAGGCAAGACATCAATTTCCCACTCTTTCTAATTAACATGAATAGAATTGAGAAGCAATTCTCAACTGTCTTCCTACGTGTCCCTATTTATAGCTTTCAAGTCTGCTTTCCCTGTCTCACGCCCTCTTCCTCACTCATAATTACTTAGAAACAATTATTGGGAAACTGAACTGTTTTACATGCTATAGATAGCTTGTCTCTCTTTTTCACTTATAGGCCAACAACTCTGCCCATGTTACATAAAACTGTTCGACAGTGAGTTACACTTAACTTTAAAGCATCGTTAATGCTGTGAAGAGACAAGAACAAGAAATCGAGAAGTGCATTTTCTAACACAGCCATTTGTTAACACTCTCTGGGAACTTGGAGCAAGTGAAACACTCACAATAATCTCACTGCAGAAAGCAAATGCTTGCTAGAGGTTCCCTGGGACACGATATATGGCACTACCAGATGCACACCAGAGGGAAAGAACTTGGAAACTCTGACAAGAGTTAGACATCCCAAGAGTTAAAGTATGGGTCAAAGAGGAGCAAAATTTCCCTTCCAGTGACACATGATACACAAAGAAGGGCAATACCTGTATTACTTTTAAGAACTTTGATTAATGCAAGTCTGAGCTTACCCAATTGGTATTATCCTTTCTGACTGCATGAGGCTGAGTCAAATGGATGACTAAGAAGAAAGAGGAAATGGAACAGTGGCCAGAAATAAGACTCCCTGTGGGTGAACAATTTCAACAGTAATTGAGAAAAACAGAGGAGCTACTCACTGAGAAGGTGCTATTCACAGACACTAGATAAAGTTATACAGCCGGTTTCAAAGGCCAAGGGCCTAATATCATAAGAGCACTAAACACAGAAGAGCTCTGGGGCAACCCAGGCTTTGCTCTGAGAGAGTGTAAAGAAAACAGTGAAGCCAAACAAAATATGGAGAAGAGGGAAATCCAATGCCAAGAAAGTATCTGAGGTGATGAATGGTAGGTTTAATGTTAATTCCATATTTCACGTCTGTAGGTTTAACATAAATTATGGAGGATGGAAAAAAGAGGAGATGGTGGAACATCATCTAAGCAGCTAAGACAAAAGAAAGAAAATCATTAAGATGTCTCAGTCATTGAAAAATGAAATTTAGGAGAAAATTAAGGGGGCAACTTTTGGACTTTACTGATTATGTGCTAGATAGTATCAGCCTGTTTGAACTCTGCACTAAGGTGAGAATCACGCTTTTCAAAGATAATACACAAGTTCTAAAGCAAAAAGTATACTCTTAGAAAAGGACAAAGAGAATAAACACTGAATGACGCAACCTCCTTAGGTATCAAACAATTCCTATGTTTTCTGAGAACATTCTAAGACAGACTAAATATAATAAAAGACTTCAACAGAAGCTCATGTTTAAACACAAAAAACCCTATCAAGTTAATGTTCAGACAGTAACTGGTTAAAGCACCTGAAAAGACAAACGAAATACTTGAAAAATCGGTAAATAAAGCAAGTCGTCTCTTCAGTAAAAACTCTTTTCCTAGATTCCCAGTCATCAAAACACTACTCTCCATTTTTTTTTTTGCCTTGTTTGAGTCATTCCTAATCTAAGATCAGGGCTCATTTTGAATTAGACAGGTTTATTTTTGGCCTTATTGATCCCTACCTGTATAGACAATATTTGACTTCATAATGCAACAGAAGCTCTTCCTGGTGGCCTTTTATCACATGCATTTTCAATGGCTGTGATCAACCGAAAATTGCATATGGGTTAGAACGAAAGTAGCACTTTGTAACTCAAGGCATGAAACTTCACAAAACAGAAATTGTCTCCTCTGTAAACTTTTAAGGCAAACGTATTCCCTTCTGTTTCAGAAAAGTGATGTTATGGCCAAAAGATAACTAAGAGTGAACATAGCTTGGTTACAGTTTCAAGTGACCCAGACCTCCTCCATTAGGAAATGGTGCCAGTTGATGACATGAAAAACAATTGCAGTAATACCTACCTCTGCAAAAGACTCTATTTTTTAATCAATTCCTGCTTGAATTCTTGCAAAAATTATTAATTAGTTTTTATATACATGCAGTCATTGCAGGAAAGCCAAACCAGCCTCTCCTTGTATATGTTTTAAATGATGCCAGTCAGGCATAATGCACCACCTCTACACTTCCTTCTCTCTCTCTATTTCAAAATATTCTGAACATACTGATTGTTCTGTCAAGTTTGGTGCTGTTTATTCTTTCTTAGAGGGTTAGCAGCACAAACAGCAAAACCCACATTTTCTCATTATAGGACTATGGCAAGTATTTACTATTTAAAATAAAGTAAAAACAACATAAACATTTCCTTTCCTATGCATATTTTCATACAGGAAAGATCTTCTGGCATCTCCGTCCTACCTAATATTCTGATACTATACCAAAGTCATACTATGGTAAGCACAACACAGTAAAAAGCAGCCAGTTCCCGTCTTGATGTGAAAACATTTGATTTTGTTGTTAAGTGCTGTGATAGATTTGGAATAAAAACAAAATCCATTTTCATGATCTCAACACGTTCATGTCCTACAGTAAACATCTGCGTGTCACAGGTTTCATATAAAAAGGTCTTCTTCCATTTGACCAGCTTCAAACTCTTATAATAAGTCTTAGATGAAGGCAAACAGAAGTTATGAATTACACTCTGCATTCAACTAGAATTTAAAAAAACCCTTTCAGCTGACTTGTAGCCTTTGTTCAATTTTAACGTAATCAAGCTGCTTTCAGATTTAGAATACAGTAAACAGTGACGTAAAATACCAAAAATTTGAAAGATTGTAAATATGAACATGTCATGCTCAGGAAGTTGGAAAACTACAATATTACCCACCAAATCATAAAAAATTGCCTACTTCTTCTCTCCCATCTATTGCAAATATGCTTTTTATCATCCTATTGCCCTAACTGAATGGTGTTTCCTTGTGCACCTTGCTTTTCAATGGAGTTATTTTCCTCAAAGCAGACACGCAGGTGACAGGCAGTTGTTAATCTTTAAAATTCCAGTCTCAAACTAAGGTCCTCATTTTAAAACTGCAGAACCTTCTTTAAAAACAAACCAACAAACAAACAAAAACAACAAAAAAAAACCCCACCCCAAAAACCACAACAGCCTTGTTGCTTCCTTAAAGAAGTATTACAATACGTTCTCATGTTGGACTGCATACCTATTGGAGGTGGATCCAAAGGGCGGAAGTTCTCAAAAGAGAACAGAAATACAGCCTTTGGTTGTATCTCCTTTTGGTTCCAGTATTTCTCGAGGATGCTTCTAGTGAATGAAACCTATTCTCAGCTTAGTTTAGCTTGTTGTCAGACCAGATTTAGCTTAGTCCTGTTTCTCTCCCTCTAGCTATCCCATTCCTTTCACACTCCCATCTTCCTAAGTTTCTCTGAATTATGCAGAGTTTAATTTGCTCAGAAGAAGATCCATAATAAAGATGTGGGTCTTTTTGGGGGGAATAAATATTCAGTGTGTGAAATCTATTAGACAAACATATATCAAGCACAGACCAAAACTTACTTCTCATTCCAGTCAGCCAGGAAAAAGAAGGATCTTTTAGCCGGTATACTTTTGCAAATCTTGACTTGACATATTGTCTTCCCAGCGTAAGTTAGTGAACAAGAAAAAGAGAAAACTTTGTAGCTACAAAGAGAAGGGGAAAAAAAATAAAAAAAATGATTAATAGTAATGTAACACGTCCAGCACAGTAAATTTGGGGTTAACCATTCAGAAACTTGTGAAGATCCATCCTTACAAGCAAAAAGAATTAAAACAACGAATCTCATATTAATATGGGAGGTGGAAGAGGTTTATCTTGGGTTATTTTTTTTGTAAATGTTCAGAATTCAGGAAGAGTACTTAAGACACCTAAATTCTGCTCCATGTTTTTCTCATTAAGACTAATTTTTTTTTTCATTATTGCAGTCGAGGGAAATTTGGACGCAAGATTTGAAGTGTTACAACTTGCTCGTTATAAAACTTCAGTCAACACTAAATCTATACTTTTCCCAATCAGTGAAAAACAGTTTAGTAATTAAGGGATTCTATGCATTCATTACAGCAGAAGCATTAAAGCCCTCTGTGTTGGCATTATTCAGATACTTAACTGACTAGCTACACAGTGTTAATTCAGGTCTGGGGCTATCTGTTGGTTTGATATTCTTCTAACTGAAGTCTTATAAAATTTAAGTCAAAATAGATGAATAAAGTATAATCAACTAATTTTCTTAACTGGTCTTGTAACTTCCAGATCTTCCTGCCACTCTCAGCTTTAGACCACATTCTGTACAAGGATGATGAACAGGAGAAACAGAGTCAAATCAGAACAACAAACTTGAAGCATTTGCAGATTGAAGGTGTCTGGCTTTGTTTTATTTACAAATATGATAGTTGACCTCTTCCAGAACATTATGGTAATTGTTATAATTATTGTAGCAGATATGCTTTTTCTTTTTTCTCTTTTTTTTCTTTCCTTTTTTTTCTTTTTCATTCGAAGAAAAAGATCTGGAATCGGTAGTACCTATGAGGTATTGATGCAGAGAAAAGAAAAAAAAATACCTTACAAGACTAGAAAATACTTCTGTTCTTAAATATAGCATCTTTCCTCTGGAGTCTAAACATTACAAACAGTTGGAGAATAGTGCAGGAAATAATAGGTTTTAATACAATCAAATGATTAAGCACTCCTGTTTAAACAGAACTATTAATACACAATATACAGATATATCCGTGATTTTATACACCAAAAAGACCTAATCCTGAGAAGATTAATGCTTACACAATGTTTCAGTCTAACTAAAGTCAGAAAAGTTGTTCAGAGTGCGGGCACTTCAACACATTTTAGGTCTTTGTAGAGCATCTTGCACAGGTACCCTTCCCTGTGAGTTCAAAGGCATGACTCTACAGTCTTGTCCCCAAAATCACTTCATATCATCCACATGTAGATAGGAATTTGATTTTTGGTGGATGTAGAAACAAATGAAGCTAGCAATGTTATGCCACTAGCATCAAATAGGGCATATCTGCTTGGGATTTAAATAAGACAAAACAACAAACTGGATTAAAAAGAAAAAGGAATGAAAATACAGTAAAGAAAGGTAATCAGTTTTGCAACATTGTTCTGCAACTTGTAAGGTCTTTACCTATCTTTAACGAGGACAGTAAGACTGGAATAAGAAATTGAGAGCATAAATATAAAAATTGACAAAAAACTGGCAAAAATCAAATCCAGAAAAGTGAACTTGAGAGGGATTTTACAGGAAACTAACACGGTTCTGTAAAACACTAGACAGTTCACTCTCCCTTATCCCAAATGATTAAAAGAAAAGCCATTTATCACATACTGGTATGTATAGAAAAAAAAACAACTATGTGGGACAGACAGCAAGGGATGTAAAAATTTTAACATTTATAATACATATATTTTATATATATATGTAGGAACATATATTAAAATACACATTGTGAACAGCAGCAAGATCATAAAATGTGACCTTTGGGAAAGGGAAAATGAGAGTTGTGACATAGCCAACATGAATCATGCAATGCAGAAATAAGAATGGGGAGTATGCATGACAATGAAGTTAGTGAAAGTATTTGAGGAAAGTAGGTGTCAGAGCGGCACCCCATGTTAAGAAGTTCATGCTAGCTACGCATATTGGAAAGAATGGCAGGGAGATTAAGGAGGAAGAGAGATTCTCATTTTCACATGCTTACACATAGCATTCAAGTCATCAGTGGCCTTTAGGCCATATATAATGCAGAATCATATAGTGATTAGAGTTCTACATTTTCACCTTAACTGATGCAAATTCTCTCAGATTTTTACTAAACTGCTAATTACAATTAATGCTGTATACTACACTCTCTTGCTTACAGTCTAATGCAAATGATCCCACTGTTTTTTCATCAGTCATTTAGACTTCAAGGTAAAGTGGGAATAAGGGGAAAATATTAATAAAAACTTGGAGAACAGTATTTTGACTCAAAAATAATGTTACCAGACTGTAGTCACCTGTCCTCTTTTGACTGCACTGGAGTGGTAAGAGAAGAACACCAGTTTTGCTCAGAGTAGGAACAACAGCTATTTGAAGAGACAACTAATTTGACCAAATAAACAATTCAGAAGAGAATTTAAATCAGCTTTTTATTAAAGATGCCTCCCTTTTTTCTTTCCTCTGCTACGCTAATATACTACATATACTTGGACCTACAAACTATACTTATTTTAATCACTATCTATAAAGAGGATCGTCAATCATAGAATCATAGAATTGCTGAGGTTGGAAGGGACCTTTAAGATCATCAAGTCCAACCTTTAACCTACCCTGACAAGAGCCACTTCTAAACCAGTCCCTAAGTGCCCCATCTACCCTTTTTTTAAACACCTCCAGGGATGGTGAATCCACCACCTCCCTGGGCAGCCTATTCCAATGTTTAATAACCCTTTCAGTGAAAAAATGTTTCCTAATATCCAATCTAAACCTCCCCTGACGTAACTTGAACCTGTTTCCCCTCGTCCTATCACTTGTCACCAGGGAGAAGAGGTCAGCCCCCATCTCTCTACAACCTCCTTTCAGGTAGTTGTAGAGGGTGATAAGGTCTCCCCTCAGCCTCCTCTTCTCCAGGCTAAACAACCCCAGCTCCCTCAGTCGTTCTTCATAAGGTTTGTCCTCCAGACCCCTCACCAGCTTTGTAGCCCTTCTCTGGACACGCTCCAACACCTCAATGTCCCTCTTGTAGCGAGGGGCCCAAAACTGAACGCAGTACTCGAGGTGGGGCCTCACCAGTGCCGAGTACAGGGGGATGATCATTTCCCTAGTCTGGCTCACCACACTATTCCTGATACAGGCTAGGATGCTGCTGGCCTTCTTGGCCACCTGGGCACACTGCTGGCTCATATTCAGACGGCTGTCCACCAACACCCCCAGGTCCTTTTCTGCCAGGCAGCTTTTGAGCCACTCCACCCCAATCCTGTAGCGCTGCATGGGGTTGCTGTGACCCAAGTGCAGGACCCGGCACTTGGCCTTGTTGAACCTCATACCATTGGTCTCAGCCCATCGGTCCAGCCTGTCCAGATCCCTCTGCAGAGCCAACCTACCCTCAAGCAGATCAACACGCCCGCCCAGTTAGTGTCATCTGTGAACTTACTGAGGGTGCATTTGATCCCCTTATCCAGATCATTGATAAAGATATTAAAGAGAACCGGCCCCAGCACCGAGCCCTGGGGGACACCAAGGGGGGACACACTTGTGACCGGACACCAACTAGATTTAACTCCATTTACCACCACTCTCTGGGCACGGCCATCCAGCCAGTTTTTTACCCAGCGAAGAGTACACCTGTCCAGGCCATGAGCAGCCAGTTTCTCCAGGAGAATGCTGTGGGAAACAGTGTCAAAAGCTTTGCAAAAATCCAGGTAGACAACATCCACAGCCTTTCCCTCATCCACTAAGTGGGTCACCTTATCATAGAAGGATATTAGGTTTGATAGGCATGACCTGCCCTTCACAAACCCATGCTGACTGGGCCTGATCACCCTGTTCTCCTGCATGTGCCGTGTAATGGCACTGAGGAGGATCTGTTCCATGGCCTTCCCAGGCACCGAGGTCAGACTGACTGGCCTGTAGTTCCCTGGATCCTCCTTCTGGCCCTTCTTGTGGATGGGTGTCACGTTTGCTAACCTCCAGTCAGCTGGGACCTCCCCGGTTGTCCAGGACTGCTCATAAATGATGCAAAGTGGCCTGGCGAGCACTTCCACCAGCTCCTTCAGTACCCTTGGGTGGATCCCATCCGGCCCCATAGATCTGTGCACCTCCAGGTGCTGAAGCAGGTCCCTCACCATTTCCCTTTGGATTACAGGGGCTTCATTCTGCTCCCCATCCCTGTCTTCTAGCTCAGGGGTCTGGGTACTCAGGGAACAACTGGTCCTACAGCTGAAGACTGAGGCAAAGAGGACATTAAGTACCTCAGCCTTTTCCTCATCCTTGGTCACTATGTTACCAGCCCCATCTACTAGAGGACAGAGATTATCCTTAGTCCTCTTTTTGTTGCTAATATATTTATAGAAACTTTTTTCGTTGTCCTTGACAACAGAAGCCAGGTTTAGTTCTAGCTGGGCTTTGGCCCTCCTGATTTTTTCCCGACATAGCTTCACTATCTCTTTGTAGTCCTCTTGAGTGGCCTGCCATGCTTAGCCAAGTAATGTGGTTTGAATACATCCAGAGCAAAAATGGCTGATAAAGCCTCATTCAGACTGAGTTTAAGAAAGCCCCCCTCTTGTCTAACGTGGTAAGCTGGCCTTCAATCCTTCCAGTTACTTGCACTGCGGAGGCCACACAAAGTCCCAGTCCAAACTCTCTTGGCATGCAGCACTCAGCCTTTCCTGCCTTCCTCCCTCTGAGCAAGTCAGTCACACAAGCAAGCATTTGTACACACACCCATCAAGGCAGCGCTCTGACCTTGCTTCTATTACCCTCCTTCCACACCGGTCAAGGGCAACCATCTAGGCCACCTCCTCAATTTTCCGTCTGTCTGTGGGACCCAGAATTCTCTTAGTTAAGCTTAAGTAAGCGCACTTCATGCTAGAAAAACAGGAGAGATACACCCTCTTACCCAGTCTCCGGCATTAATACAGGAGTATCACCAAGCCAACGGAAGTAAGCTAGCATCTGTGAAAAACACGTGATCACAAGAGACAATACCCCATCTTGTGAACAGCTGCTAGATCTCCTCCTACCTGTTCACCCAGGCTTCTGGGATGTTATGGGCAGCGTAAACAGTGAAGCTGAGCTGGGAGTCTAGGTTGACATCTGAACATGAAGGGCTTTTAGGTATGCTGGCAAGCTGGAAATTGGCATCAAAGCTGCTGCTGTAAACATGGATGAGACGAGAGATGGCCATGGAGAGCTCAGTCACAGCAGCCTCTATTAACACTAAGAGGAGAGAGAGAAAGAAATAAAGGTTAGCAATAGGTCATTTATGAAGAACCATATTTATCTTAAACCATCAGTTATGGCTTTGAAATGCTTCCTAATAAAATTTAATTAAAATGACATAACCTACCAACTGAAGCCAATTAGCCATCTGTGCTTCTGAAACCAGCCTTAGCTCATTTCTGGTGCATCATTAACAGTCTTTCATTACAGTGCTTTCAAATTAAGGCATTTTCAAAGTAAGCATTTTAAACTACAGCAAGCTAGCGTGTGCCTCAGATATGCCATTTTAGTCTGTTAATTTTTGTATTGGATGGATTTTTGTTATATAGGTATTTTGTACTTTCAGCAGCTAGTAGCTTCTTAGTTCAAGGGACGGGCAATGCAAGAGTAGAATAGAGAAAAAGCACTGGTTAAATTTTAAGACTCTAAAGCTGTTGCAACTGTAGGTAAACAATTAATAAAATATATACAATAGCAGCCACAATCAGACATGGTCGGCATTCAGATGTGCATGGACTGGTGATAAAATTACACAATGATGGACACTGAAATACAGACGTACACAGATGTATATGAAATGCAGGCTGTAGCTTTATTTATATCACACCTTTATTTATATTATTTCCTGTGGCTTCAGCTTTGCAGTGCTCTTTTTCTGCAATTACTGGCTTTTATCCATCTTCCCTCTCTCTGTGTTTTTGGAGCGCCTAGGGGATTGCCTGATTGCCAGCGAAAATTAAAAACCCCAGTCCTGGCAGCCTCCACCGAGTGAGGAGAGCTGGTACAAGCACTCATTTCTCAGGCAAAGGACAGGTTGAGAGAGAAAATGTCAGAGTACATTGTAGCATTCCAAGATCAGGATGATTTGTCTTCCATGAGGAGTACCCCAGATTCTCCCTTTTTCCCCCCTTCTAACTCATGGCTTCCTACACGACAAGAACATACTCTCATCACCTGCTACAGTTCCTGACATACTCCCTAAACTCGTCTGGCCACTGTATTCAGCAGCCCTCTATTAGCTGTCCAATAGTATCTATTGAAATAAATAAATAAATAAATAATTTACAGGAATAGGAAGCCTGAGACTTGCTTATATTAGCTTTTTATACTTGGGATAAGTGCAGGAATCACCACGATTCACTGGACTTAGCCACCTCAGTTTCCTGACAGAAACGTCTCCAAAAAACATGTGTTCAGTCTGGAATTTTATTCCCTTTCTTTGATACCTTCTGCCTTTAAACAAGCTAATACTCAGAACTATTGAGTCACAAAATGCATTGCAAACAGTGCAACGGAGTTATTTCAGTCTTCATTTTATAATAGACAAATTTTAACTATGTAACAATAGAGATATTCATGAAATTGAAATAGTTTGACATATAGTGGGGTGTGCTATTGGAAATACTGACAGTAAATTATTGCACTCGTGAAGGACTGGCTAGATTACTACTCCTTGTTGTATTGTAATCATCTTCCACATACGAAAACGGAATCATTTTAGGGACTGACAGGTTAAGAAAATTCAGCCCTTTTACTCTCTGTTCATCTATACTTCTCTATCTAGCACTCATTTTTAATTAATTTACTTATTCTCTTACTATTTTCTCCATTTATCATCCTTCACTATATTGTTCTGAATAAATCTCTTCCTCTAATGTTTTTTTTTTTCCCCTAGAATACCATTTTACTCTTATATCCTGTTCTCTTGAATGTGTAATAACTTGGTACCTCCCAAACTAAATGTTTAATTTGCACTGAATTCTTTTACATTCCAAGGAATTACCTATAGTCATATACAGAAAGCCTTCTTAAGACATCCAGAAGAGGACATTGGTGGACTATTATTTGAACTAATATTTTATACTTTATCTGAAATGCACCAAACTATTTATGTAAAGGAAAAACAGCTACTTAGGAGACTCCCTGCCTCCAATCTGTTCAATGTGGCAGACAGGTAGACATAGCACAATAGCAAAGTCCTTATTTAGGCAAATTGGCGTATTGAAGTTAATGATTGTTGAGTGGAACCTTCTCAGCATTTTCTCCAAAAAAGGGGTAAAATGTAGCTCAGAATCTGTGTAAACTTCCTGCTGCGTGTTGAAGTGAACCCTTTGGCCACCAGCAGTTTTTACACAATCCATATTCTAGACTGTAAGGCAATGTTTCAAATTTTGTCCACAGAACAAGAGGAAATGCATTGTATTTCAGCTAAGCCACAGAAAGAAGGGAATACTCCTTGAACAAAAGAAAAAAAAAAAGTCAGGAGAAACATACACGATAGGGTAAATATTTTCCATAACAGAAAATCTACACATGCCAGGCAAGGAAGTGAATAAGGTACCTATCACTATATCTAAGGTGCCTATTGCTATATCCAAGCTATCTTGTCCACTGGCCATTTTTGCAGAAGAAAGACTGTCATGATTTACCTGAGAGACAAAACTGAATGCCAGATACATAAAAACCAGACAAACAAACAAAAAAACCCACCAAGAGTGATGGAAAACAAGGAAAAGCACAATTTTGGCCTCAATTATTTATAACATGCTTCTATCTGTCAGTGGTCAGGTGAAAAAAGTTTCCTGGGTGCCAAGGACCTGCCCACCCTACAAGATCTATGTGGATAGATGGGGCAAGGTTAACAGTCTTCACTTAGTTGCAGACGATGTTCGTGATTCTCCCTGCTGAAGGGAGCTGGGAAATGTTCTTTTTCCTCCCTCTCTTAAATTTCCACCTTTCACCCGTGGCCCTGCAGTCTGTGCCTGAATGCAGAAACGGAGCCAGTTTGGAAGCAGGGCCTGGGGGAGGACTACAGGCTGCCTCTCTCGCTAAGATGGCATGTGAGGGGTGAAGACAGCAACAGGGCAATCAGCTCAGCTGCCATCAAAGGGAGACGAATGAAACTTCAGCATTATTTATCTAATTATTAGAAGATCCAGAAGGAAGATCTTCTCAGGGACTGAGTTTCTCAAGTGTATGCAAATGTCCAAGTATGACCTAGTTTGCAGCTGCAGCATTTTTTCTACATTCGTTTTCTTACTCTTGTCAGCTCTCAGTTTAAAATGACTCTATGGTTTCCATGCCAGAGTCAGCCCTTTCCCCCCCGCCCAACTCTTCACTCATTAAGCCCAGTAGCAATTAACTAAATTAAAGACAAACATCTTGGCTAGTCTGTAAGTGTCCATTACTCACAAGAGCTGGTCAGCATCTTTTCACTACATTTTTATGAGCTGCTGAATAGGATTTGGTACACTGAAATTATATCGCTCATTCATGAAGCCAGAGAACTTTACCGCTTCTTATGATTTTTATGATTAATAAATCTTAGATGAGAAAGGACTATGGTGTTTCACTGACTTACACAGCACAGGCTATGGACTTCCTACAGCGGATTCACAGCTTCAGCTATGCCAAAGTTCATTTCCTAGAAAGGTGTCCCAGGCATAGCCAGTATCTAGGAGACAATGAATACACCACATGGCAAAGTGAATTGTGACCAAGATTAATAATCTCATAACTCAAACCTCATAATTTATTTCTAGTGTGAAATTATTTGGCATCACCTTCTCAGCGAAGGTGAGAAGGAATGAGACTTGCAGAAATGAGATGAGACTAAGGGAAGTGAACTTTAACTACAGCTGCCAGATATGCTTACTTCTGACAGATGTTCCTTGTACACGAAGTTTGAAGGAATACATTTCACCCTTAGTGAGACACAAAACAATCCACACCATCCTTAAAAGTGTTAATGTATATGCCTGCAGGTGCCTTCAAGAATTAGTAAGGAACATACTAACATATTCCTTATAGAAAACCACTTACTTTCTTCTTCTCAGTCCAGTATTACAATTCACATATTATTTTAGTGCCAGACCTTCCAACAGAGCAGGTACTTTGTTGTTATTGCACTAGCAGTTGATGTCAATTTAATACATAGTAAACATGCCCTCTCTGTCTCCGTACACACATTTTCGCTCCGTAAAACATGACAAATATCTTGTTAAACAGAATTTGGAAGGAAGGCTTAAGACCCTTTTGACACCTTAAAGACATTTTGGAGAACAGGAGCTTTATATTGTTTTTTCCCCACTTATTTTTAGAGGCTTCCCTCTAAAAAAGAGCAAGCTCCTAAATACAGTTTAGGTCATACACACACACGCAAAACACCCAGAAAAAAACCCTTTAAGATTTAGGTAAGGTGCTAAGCAGTGTTGATTAGAACATATTTAAAAACTGGTCATGGTTAAAAAACCCCTGGCTTTCAGAACAACGTATCAGGATGTAACACAGCAAAAATTCAGAGGTAAAGAGTCATGCTCAGATTTGAAAGCAATGCAGGATACACTTACGGAGATGAAATGCAATCAATAAAAAGCTCTTGACGTTTTTCTGTATTCTGAAAAAAAGCAAGATTTTTTCCAAAACAAAACTATAATGGCTTTGTGCTAAGAAAACAAGGAAGCTGCATTTTCAGTTTTATATAGCAAAACCTTCAAAAAACCTTCCATTTTTTTCCCCTGCCTACTTTTTTTGGGAGTGGGTGAAATATTCTGTGGTGAATATTTTTATGATCAGGTCTAGAAGCAACTATCAAATCCCAAGCACAATTAGTGAACCTTTACACCCTTAAATATAACGACAACTTCATGAAATGTATCATCATCAAGGTGTCTGATTTCTGCATTTACTCGAAAAAGCTAGCAACTCCAGCAATTCAGTTGGAAAAGACTGTTGATTCAATATCATCAGTTCATGGCGCATACTAGACTTTCTGGGATAGGTCCCAGAGAACTACTAATCAAATGCCAAAAGCTGCTTATTATGTCTGATCCGGTGAAATCCCAGCCTGAAGTAGAAAGGCTGTAGACATTGTATAAACAGTCATTCATCAGCTTTTGAAAAATATGCACAGACTCAAGTTTTGTACCAGCTTGAGGCCTGTCTTTTCATACTCTGGATTGCAGCAAACTCCAGTGCTAAATCCCTAACTTGAATAATCTCATTCTTTATTTTCTGGGAACACTTGATGCTGCAGAAAGGCGCTAATGTCTAGAAATGCCTAGCGTTCCTCACATTTAGGAAGAAATGAAAAAATAATTTGAGTACTAAAACATTAATATAATCTTCTAAGGACTTCATACAGAGGAAAAAGAACATGATCCAGACTTAGGCATAACGTAAGTACTGCTCTGTTCACAGCAATGGAATACTTCGGTCTACAGAGATAACACTGTTAATAGAGCCAGTTATTGCAACACTAAATCAAAACTGGGTATTTTGAATATAGTCTTTGACTTGCTTAGTCCATGGTGAATTACTAATATTAAACCACTGATAATCTTTTATTAAAGAGAAAGATTAAAGCAGTTTCTAAACAGATTATTAAGTAAGGTTTTAATTTTAATAGTAGCCTTTATCTTTTTCTCTTTTGTGGTAGAGCGAAGCTATAATGAAGAAAACCAAAACTCTTTTATGATACTTAGGGTAATAACTATCACTTAGGAGAGGAAAACGAAATTATCGGTTGGAGTAACTGCTGCTCTTGCTGTTCAAATTCGATCCTGCTTTCTTCAAGATAAACATGAATACATGCAAGAGACAGAAAAAAACATTACACATGGGAAATGCAGTCTGTTTCCCCCTCGGCTCTCAATGGTGACTTCATTTGTAATTGTGCTGCTAGAGAAAGCAAAGCACATAGTCTTTAGCTTCCTGGAGATCTGGAAAAAATTTACCAGCACTGAGCTAAGGTGGTGATTTTACTTTTGGGTCACAGACTTGCAAATTTTTGCATGCCTACAACTCTAGCCAGGTAAGCGTAATGAGGCAAAAAGAGGGCGGGAAGCAAATGAAGTGGAAAAGGAAACACAAAGGTGATTTCAGCAGGAATGCACATCTCACCACCTAGCTGGTTTTTACTTCTAGCTTCAGCAGGTGACAATATCATCTGGGTTCCTCTCAGGCTCAGGGTCCCTAGGCCAACAGATGGGAGGCCCCATGGCATTATCATGAAGGTGAGCACTGAGAAGACAGGAACTAAGGAAAGCTCATGATCCCCAAAAGAGAAGATGTGTAGAATGGCTTTGTCCACTTCTTGGGGATCAGGCCTACGTTCCAACAGATCGGTTTTGGTCATTGCTCTCACACTTTGGTTTTTATCAGACATGCCCTTAACACCAGCTTTGATACAATAGCTAGACTTTTCTGTTAGCGCTCATTAGCCTAATGTTAATTATTTTGCTGGCTTTTAGAAGTTTATTTAATAGGTGCAGATATAACGCATGCAGTATGTTTTAACGTATATGAAATGTGTATCACTGCGTGTAAGAGGTCAATTTGAATTTTGGTTACCTTGGACAACTTTGAACGTAGGCTGCTCCACAGGATGACTAATGGCCTGGCAAGTTCTGACTTGCAATCGGTAAGTTGCAGTTTCTAATATTACGCTACCAAAAGGATTCTGCAACTGTTATGAAATTAGGGCGTGCTGAGAACAAACAGAGAAGCATCACTCTTCACAGCTGAAGGTTTCCTGGCATAAATAAATAGGTAAGAGAAGTAGAGAGTAAAAAAATCTGATTCCTTTACTGTTATTCAATAAATCAGATTTTCCTTGAGGAAGCTGATGATTCAATGAAGTCCAAATTTGGAAATATCTTTAAATAAAGGAATGTTTTAAATCCTTTCCAGACAGGTTTTCTGAACAGCGTGCAGAGGAAGACATTTCTAAGTTAGATGTTGATTAGTAACTATTCATTCTTTTCATCATCAAGAATTAGTTGCTGTTAAGTGTTAAAAAACCAAAAAAGATGGGATAAATTACTATATCCAAGGGAGAAGAATCCTACAAACCGCATTTACCTTCTCCCCCCGTTCCCCTGGCCCTCCAGCTGCTTAGCTTTTCCTGGCAGCTTACAAATATAATTCCCGTTTCTTTGTTTGCTGTTCATGAAGTTGAATAATGGTGAAACAACAAGCCTGGCATTTGGAGGCCTGCACTTGCACCACCTCTGTGTTTGAAAGGCTGCTGCAGTCTTTGTGGTCGGTTCACCTTTTTACCTCTCTGAGCACACTGCAATTGAGAAAAGCAGACAGAGGAAAAAAGAAAGAGGGGAAAAAAAAGCATCTTGGAGGCCACCTTTTTTCTCAAACAAAATGGAGAGAGCTCACTGTTCCACAGCCCAGCCCAGCCCACCCCAACATTCAGACGGAAGGCCCTCTGAAAGCATCCGTGTAGCACCCCCAGCTGCATGTCGCAGGCCAGCCACAGAGGGGTACAGCAGGACCTGTGGCCCCATGTGGCTGTCCCCCTCCGGGTACCCGGCACAGGGACACATGACAGGACTCCTGCACATCCCTCAGTCCGCAAGGTGCCCCGCAGTAATGCTAATCGTACTGGGCATTAGCAAATGAGTCTAAGCTAACTGAGGAATTAAATAAGGCAAGGTCTTTGATTTTGTCCATTACTATTAATTAACCTACTCTTCTTATGACATTATGTAAATTTAAGATAACACACTATTTACATAACAAAAGACAACAAAGAACTAAAGCTTAAGGAGGGAGAAATGAAAGTTATCAGAGCCAAGTAGAAAAGCCATACAAAAAATATTTTTTTAGGCTTTCATGAAGTTCCTTATTTTCCCTTTTCTCCACAGAAAAAGTTGGGGTTTAGGACAACTGCCATGATCACCACTAACTGTAATCAATTCTTTCACTCTACTATTCATTTTCCATATTTAAATCTCCGGATTAGTTTTGGGAAATGCTATGATTTATTTATGTTTTTAGATCACTTAAATTTTAGCTTGTCATAATTACCTTATAATATGACCAAATATGTAAACATCTGCACTATGCCAACCATAACAGTTCATTAATACAAACAAATAGCAAGACATGTGTTTTCTAATGATACATCTTGAATTAATGTATTTTTAAAATAACACTTTACCTTTGTCTGGTGTGTCCACACTTTGAAGTGAATTCTATAAAGACAAAACCAGAGGGAAAAAGTAATCAGTTAGTTCAGAAAAGACCAGATAGCAGTTATAATGGTTTTAGGAGTAGTACTCATGGGAAATAAGGTGAGAAACGGGAAGGATGTGTCCTAAAGTTATGATGACAGAAGACATGACTGGGATTCAGAATAAACAGGACCTGCTTCCCAGCTCTTCCATCTGCTTCCTCTACCATCTCAGACATCATATCATCTCAGACTCAGGACCCGATTTCTGACGTTATTTAGGCATGTCAAGGTACAAAGAAGCCCTTATCAACATTTGAGGTGCACACACATTTTCAGCCTCTGCATTGGTATAACAGAGAGAAGAATATCCTTTCCATCCCTCTGCATGCCTTATCTATTGATGTGTGAATCCCACAACCATGCTGAGCAAGCAGAACCTTAGCTTCCCTTCAAAGCTGAGGAACACCAAGTCTCCACTCAAGTGGCCTACATTTCACATATGTTTCTGTGGCAAATCAGCAAAAATAGCTGTACTCTTCAAAGGCCTCTGAGCAGGCAGCTAACCAGAGATGGCCAACAGGAAATATTAGGTGCAGGGATTTAGGAGGTGTTTACACCCTTGGTGCCTAAACACAGGTCTTGATCCCTACCATTACTTCAGTATCTGGATTCCCACCTCTCCTATCCCACTGCTGTCAGCAGGAGCTGCTGGCTGCTTATGACTGCTGAAAGATCAGGCCAGTTACTTAGATTTTTTTTTTTTTTTTTTTTTTAAAAGATGCTCTATTAAATCCCCAAGTACAATAACTGCCATCAATTAGACCTTGATCCAGCCTTCTCAGACACTGGATGAAATTAAATATTGCTACACTGCCTATGCCTCCCCATCTGCACATGAAAAACTGCCGTTGGGGCAGGTATCTGGGCACATCTCCCAGCAGGACAGGCAGCACCCGCAGCCCCGGGGCCGCAGGTGGGACCCGGCCACAGCTCAAAGGCAAGTGTGGGTGACCAGCTTTCCCTGCCGGCTGCACGGTCTGGCCTGGCCTGTCCTGGCCTGGCTCTGACATCAGACTCGCATGTACCAGGGTGACAGAAATAAATTACTGAGATGCAAATCTTGACCAGACAGTTAATGTCTGTGTTTCAGTATTGCCCGTGGCTTGCACTGTTTGAACCCTGAAAGGTTTACTGTCCTTTATAGTCATTAAACCCTTTCCAGCGGGTTGGGAATGCTTCGTGTTAGTACATAGGTATTCAGCAAGATGCAGAAGAGACATAAGAATTACAACGCTGGATGTATATTCTCCCTCTGGTACCCAGCTTGGAGCTGCCAGCATTTGTCTGGTAAATATGAAGAGAAGTCAAACGCTTACTTGAGGGGAGGAAAGCAACCTCCAGGCTGAGAAATATGTTTTCACAATCTTTATAATGCAGCGAGACAAATGGGAACAGAGACCTTTGTTCAATTCTCTCAAATTTTGGAAAGTAAACAACCTTTTGGAACAGCGCTTATAATTTCAACATAGTGTAGCCCATTTAATATATAGTGGATTAGTGCTTGTTCTGGCAGGATTTGATCTCCTAGGACTTTTGTGAGCTGCTGTAAAAAAAGGAAGGAAAAAAAAAAACCACCAAAACGAAAAAAGAGATGAAAAACATTAATTGTGTAGCAGGCCCAGAGTTTCCCCTGAACGGATTTTAAAATCCCAGGGTTAGGTTGGTTAGAGACTGAATGAATCACATTTATAAAGAGATGCAATCAGTTAAGAAGAAACTGTCACCGGTGCCAGTTGCTTTCATAATCTCTTAACCACAGTACAGAAATGCATAGTACTGGCAGTGAGGAACTAATAAGTACAGTTTAATTAAACACAGAAGATTGGAAATAACTTTGTTTCCTTTTTTTTGTGTGTCTGCATAAATCCAGAATTAAATAGAAGCACATTGAGGTTTTTTTCTAAAGTATGCAAGCACACATGTACAGATACCTATACACAAACATATACTGGCACCCTATGTATTTTACGTTGGAAGGAGTAAGCAGTAGATTCCCTGAGGCATTATGTGCACATGAAGCTTGCCAAATGGATGCATTAAAAGGTATTTCACACAAACCCACACCATACATTACACTAAAGCATCAGGAAACCATGGTGAAAAAGCAATTAGAACTTTTTTTTCTGGCATTTCTCCCTTACCCGATGTGTAACGCTGCAGCACTTGAGATGTAACAGGTAGCCTCAAAAATTTCACTTTACTTGTGGTGCAAGTTACCTGCTTGTCTGTAAAAAGCCTCTCTTCTACCTAACAAAAAGTCTTGGGGCTACTATGCTGATGAATGTAATAGAAACAATTGGAGCTGACTGACAAGATATGCTAATACTGCAGTATTTAATAATTTTGTCAGTACCCAGAATTCACATAAAATGTCCCTACACTTCAGTCTGAGTTTAACTCAAAAAAGGTTTGTAGGAGTTTGTACTCCATCAAACATCCAACTGCTGAGTACTAATTTTGGCTACGTATGTTGATAGAGACAGGAGAGATGGTCCATTGTCTTCGTATAAATATTGATAAATACAGATAAAATCTGATTTATTATATTTATAGTCTTTACATGAGGTAGTTGCATATAATGTGCAATCTGTATTTTCATAAAATGGAACAGCGTTCGAGTTACAGAACGTGCAGAAATATATATTACTGCTTTGTGACATTTATAGTTCAGTTGCTGCTAAGAAAGATGAAGCTCTTCATAAAAATGAAACCCGAACTTTTTCTAGATTGCTGAAGTCTAATCGACTGTCCTAGCACTTATTTCTCAAAGGAGTAAAAAGCAAGAAGCAGCAACAGTGTTTGCTGGTGCAGGAACAGTTTGGCGCTTTTTTTTTTTTTTTTTAATCCATTTGTTTGAAGTCAGTTGTTAGTCTGGTCTGCTTCACCAAGGAGAGTAAGGGGGAGAGGGGTGTCAGTCAAGGTCATAGGCAGCCTTTACAGGAAGGCTTCAAGGGACAGACAACTAGTTCAGCTAACCAAGCCTGAAAGGGAATGTTAAGGGAACAAAACTTCAACAACTTAAAAACTTTAAACAATGAGTAACAATCTAGTCAGTATTCTCCAAGAGAAATGTGGAGGCAAGCAGCTTCTTATGTGAATATTAAGACAGAAAAATATTTTAAGGCTAGCGATAAAATATTCAATCAGGACAGAATCTTTTTAACATTCAGAAGAGAGTATTCAGGAACAGTATCATTTTGCTCATTACAGATGAGCAAACACCATCATTATCATCATGATCACCACCACTTATTTTCAGCCTCTGGAGATCACAGCTAGTACCAGCACTCTACTGTGCTGGAGACTGTACATATAGATAAGGAGAGGCATTCCTTGCCCTGAGGAGCTTATAATTTAAATAGGTAAAACAGAAAAAGGAAAGTGTATTACTCCCTCTGTGCAAGGAAGTACATGGAAGTTGGCTCAGCAGAACCTGTATATATTGGAGACTGTCTATACAGCGGAGCTGGAAATTGGACACTGCTGGGAACGAGCAATGGCAAGCTATTAACACTTGGAGCAGGGCTTTTTTGTTTGTTTGTTTTGGGTTTTTTGTTTGCTTGTTTGCTTTTACAACAGGATAGGATCAGCTCATAATACAATTATTTGCCTAGTAACAATCACTCCATCTCTAAAATAAAAACTATTTGCATGACAGTGACTCAGAAGAGAAGCAGAAGAAAACACGAACATCAACAGAAACCTTAGACTTGAAAAAGATGACCTGTACTCTCTGTTTTTTACCCCATTATCTTATTCTTCATGGCATGACATGTGGTGTTTTCTGATTGCTCAGGACAGGCCACACTAATAGGAACTGATCTGGCTCTTTGACTACTATTTCTATCTCTTTGCTGGAATTCAGAGAGGATGGGGCTGAAAACGCACTCAGGGATACTCAGTAAATATAAGCCAGTCATAGAAGGCGGTTTACACATTGGGTTCACAGAGCTGACCTTGAACACTCAAAGGGAAAATACACTAAAGCTCTTTTTACTCCAAAAGAAATCTGTTAACAAATTAGTCTTGATACATTTCTTCTGCTCTGATTCCATCCTAAAGGAGAACATGTTCTGTTACTGTCTTCTCTGTCTTTTTACTGGACCAAGCTCTTTATCTATCTCTTAAGAAAGCTTCTGGATTGACAAAACACTTTTCTCGAGGGTAAGATCCTGCTGCCTCTCAGGACAACCTGGGGTTTAACTGAAAAGCAGATCATGTGAATCCCTTGTTATTTCTTTTATCCCTTTCTTTACTGTATTTGCCCTCTAATATACAGGAAAACCTTTTCTTAAATGGAGATATTCTTATTTCCATTTAAATCAACAACATGCCAGACAAAATGTGTGCTGTCACAGACCCATTTATGCTGGAATTTACCCAGAACAGTGACTTCTAATAATTGATGCTGAAGTGGACATGAAAATATTTAGGATGCTATAAAAACAAGATTTACAGTGAGTCACGACCGAGAAGGGAAGCAAGAGGGGGCACTTAAGTGAATCATCTGGTCGTCTCTGAGCAACAACAAAAATACCTTTCAGCTTGGTCCTTAAAAATACTTGCCAACCTTCAGAAAGACAGCACCCACATAACTAATTCCAGAAGGTCGCAGCTGGTTCTGCCCAAGGCCATGCAGCAATGTCTGCTCTGTGATCTCTAGTGTCCTCTGTTACAGAAACATGGTGCAGGGATTTACTTAAAACCCAGACCTGCAAAGAGCTACATTGATGTTCTAGAGTTTATTTGCTTGGGTCCTGTATTTTACCTAAGTTGGAGGCTGTTCCCTCCAACCCCCCACACCATCTAAGAGGAATAAACAGAGGCTACGAATGCAGAGAGTTAAGAAAAGAGGTTTTCTGAGCATCATTAGAGCCTCTTCAACTAATATACTTTCTGCTCTCTGGTGAAACTTTTCACCTCTCAGGAAGATGTGTGCCCTTGTAAGATGATAAGCATTTGAGGTTTTGAAGCTGTCAAGAGTAAGTGTATATGGATGACAATATATAATTAATTTGCTATATATCACTCCTGTGACACAAGAACTGTTATACAAAGAATTACGCTAGGTTTCCCCAGTCTTATGTTTGGGACCTCAAACTGCGTATCAGGCATAATTAAATAAATTCCACTTATGTAGCTAGACATGTTTCTAATTAACACTCGGTGGTTAACTCAGTTAACACTAGTTATCCCATTGTTTACTTTCCTGTCCTAGACGTTCTTACATATATCACAAGGAATCAGCTTAAAAAAACAACAAAGAGAAAGAATAAGAGTTTTGTAAGCAGTTAATCGTCTGAGAACGCAAGCCTCTTGCCCAGCTTGGCATGTTTTTCTACACAATATTTGCTGTGAGAAAGAATGACAAGACAGAGACCATACAAGAAAAGAAAAAAATTCCTTACTAACTTACTAAATTTTTTAAGAAAGTGTGAAGAGGGAATTTCATTAACGTGGGAAAGAATTAGCATGTTTTAAGGTTACACCAGACTAAATCCAAGTGATTAATGGCTTGATTTTAAAATTTGCTGAGCACCTGTATTTCCAAGATGCTGACTTCAAAAGAATTTTTGGGTGCTCAGAACTTCTGTAGATCAGGTCACAGTGACTTGTCCAAGGTCATATCAAAACAGCTGATGACAAAGCTGAGAACAGATACTGCCCTCCAAAGTCCCAGTTCACAGAAGCCCACTTCATTGTTTTAAGAGTGAGCATTCTAGCTAAAATTGGGACTATATGATGCTGGTGGTTCTCTGCATAAATAGCAGAGACATTTCTATCTGAAAAACTCATAATTTAAGTGACATTTACAGAAAGAATGATTTTTTTATTTTTATCAACCTACGTTAAATATATGAAAATCGAATACTTTGAAATTGCATGATTTGGTACATATGTGATGTGGCAAAGCAGAGATTTGTACACTTGGTGGGAATAAGAAAGAACAACCAGAGGAGCACATCAGTTAAACACAGGACAAGTCCTCTGTTGCTCCTCTGTCACACATTGTCAACAATCTTTTCTTTTTTTGTAGTACCTCTATCTAATGCTTGTCAGAGGGAAAATACGTAGTAAGACAGTAGAATGGCCTTGATCAATCAGAAAATTAGTGATACCCATTCAAGCTCCAGTTTTAAAGAGAAAAACAGAACATCAACTTGTGTCTTTTACCTGTGCTTTCACCAATGGCACTGCACGGAGTTTCTTGACTGCATCAGTAATGTCTTTGGTTTCCACAAAACAGAGGACGCTGCAGATTGTTTTAGCTACTTCAATCACATTATCAACTTTATGCTGTTGATAACAAAGAAGGGAAAAAAAAAAAGCAAACAGTAGACACATACCATTTATCAGAAACGCGTTACCATAAACATCATGCCAATGAGTATGTAGAAAATCATATCTGCTCATGCAAAATTCAAACACACTGTGCATTAGTCTGGCCACGTTGAAATTGCTAGTGAACAATAGTTTCCTAAGGATAGCATAATTTTTGTTGAAGCCCAGTTATCTTCCACAAAGTGTGCCTTGTTGAGACTGTGACAAATTTGGTATCTAAGACTGATTTTGAGGCAAAACATTGGTTTGTCTGAACTTCATGAGTGTAGAAGCACTGTAAAGAAACTTCTGAGGAAACACGAACCCAAAGGATTCACCTCAACTTTGAGGTTTGTATGATACTGTGAATTTATCCCCACTATTGTCTTCTCTCCATCTCTGTGAGAGCTGGCAGACAGCCATGTTCCTCCTAAAAATAGTGAGCATGTGGGAGGCTGCATAATCTGAGACCTGTGTACTTCTGCAACTAGCTTTTCTGCAAAATATACATATAGTTCAAACTATTAAATCTTATGGATAATAAATTTAGATCTTTAAATATTACAATATGAAAAAAATCTCTACATGAATAATCTCAGAAATACTTTGGGGAATTCAAGAAAAAGTAATTGGGATCCCAAAGGAAGGAAAATATCAAGCACTCTATGTTCAGGAAAATTAATAAATGAATAAAACTTCATGGGTTTCCTGCATAGTTATATCACTTCGTTGAACCTTAAAATACATTCTCTGAACAAGTAGAAGCTCTCCTATAAATATTCTCCGTGTTTCTGTACTGATAAATGTTCCTTTTAGTGCGCTACAGCATGTCTATGTACTGATAAAACTGTTTCTCTAACTCATCCATTTCATGCCTGAAAAAGAGAAATTGTACGAAGATGAACTTTCTATTTTTAAGCTTAAGGTCTATATCCAGACTGCACTGAGAAGGTTACCACCTGTCATTAATACAAATAAACGTAAAAATATATTGAGGTTACTAATTCCACATTGCCTGCCTTGAGTAGAGCTAAAGCAGGTATGAATTACATAAAATATCCTCAAATATTTGGTGGTCAGAATTCTTTTAAATATAAGTTGTTGGGGTTTTTTTTTTAGTAATTAAAGACAACAACAGCTTTTCATACTAGAGGTTCTGGGGAGAAAAAGGCTATGGCTGACTGTGATCTCTTGAGAACTTTAGACTTTGGTCTCAAGTTGATTCACCCTCCTGCCAATTTACAAGGGGTGCATTTCCTTTCTTTCATATTTCTTACCTACCACTTAGATTTTTAAATTGTACTCTTGCAGGATTTACTCTCTATGCACATGTACATTGCCAGCAGAAGGAGAAAACTGTAAAAATGCCATGGCTTTGTTACCATGTGTAACACTGACAAAACCAAAGCACTATACATGCCAGTTTACTGTGCAGTTGTTGAAGAAATGCATATATATATATACACACATATATACGTACATATAAGTTTTTTAATTACTATATATAGTTTGTAATTAAAAATTAAATATAATTATAATTTAGCATTTAATTTATATACATTTTAATTTAGCATTTTTCTCCTTCACAAATGGATATGGATTATTAGAACAAGGGATATTATGTCTATAAAGACACATTCATGCAGGGCAATTTCTGAGCAGTACACGAGCAACAGACATACACAAGAGTAACCCTTGAGTAGAGAAACAGCTGTACTGGTGGACAGAAAAAAAACCCAACAAACCCAAACTCAGCAGTTTATATTTTTTTGTACATACGTATATATCATGTATATGCTGTTCCACAAAGAGAGTTGGGTACTTGAGGAATATAGCCATTTCTGTATAATATACTATTCTGTTTAGAGATAAATTAACAAAGTACTTAGTATTTTCTGGAAGCTACTATACCATAGACTTTGTTTATATGGTTGCTAATTCTAAGAAGCATACTGCAGATCAAGGAGAGGAAGCATATAAAAAAATTATGTAACACTGTATACTACGAATGATTGCTTCTTTCACACTATTTCTTTTTGAGATATTATAATGCAAAGAGTTTTCCTTTTCCATATGTAGACATATGACATTGATTTTTATCCTAAAGAAAGGAAGACAGAGATTCATTTCTTACTGAAGTTTTACATTTTCTGAAAATTCAAAAGAATTATAGTCAACCTCTTGTATATGTGTTTTTTCCCCTCTACATATTTAAATACCAGCAGAACCTTTGAAGGATATTTTGGTGTTTAAATTATTTATATGATTAAAAAAAGGCTAGTTCATTCTAGAAGTTCTACACTCTGTATTAAAAATTTACAAAGTTTTCTCTCTAATAGTACTTTCTGAAGAGATTTAAAAATGAAGTGCACGTCAAGTGTTTATCAGGGCAACCAAAATGGCTAGGCATCTGACCACACACACTCTCTGGGAACATTCTTTACCTTTCAACCCCAACAGCACCAATCCCAACACCACCTTGTGCCAAATATCCTAAACTTTTTTTTCTTCCCCCCATTTTATAGAGGCATTATCCATCATAAAATGACTTTTCCATTTATTGACCATTATTAATAATAATGTTATGGGGCTTGTCACAAAAGTCAGAAGTATTGGTATCTCCGAGGCTTTTTAACAGACATACTTGAACAAGTAAATTTGGAAGTAGGTAGATAAATGTGAAAAATAAGTTTGTTTTTTTTTTTTTAATGTAAGAATCTCAAGATCTGTCTGATTAAATCTGCATGCTTAAGAAAGTTCCAGCTGAGTACAGAACTTAAGCAGGTATGTGTATACTTAATTTAGTATACGTGAGGAACTCCCAGTGGCTTAAAGTTCAGAGTGTGTTGAGGGTGGCCTGTGGTGAATCAGAAGAAGAGTAACAACCCTCCCAGTGCTGTGAGTGCTGGCTTTGAAAATCAACATAATTATTCCCGTGTAACCTGGGGATAGGGGGCAGCTACAGAGATCCCAATTTTAAACCTTCTTAAAGGAATCTTCATCAGATGTTAGAGAAAATCAGTAAACAAGGATTCAAAGAACAAATAAAGCGTTCTCATTTTTTGCTTTCTTTGCTATATATTTATGACTATAAACTTATTACATTATAGCTCCATAATTTTTCAAGCCACTTATTAAAGCAAAGCAGTGACACTAGTTTTAATTATTATAGGTTTGAAAAAGCTCTGTACACTCTGATGCCTTTGAATGAAAACATCTGCATGGTGATCCGACCTACATCATTAACTTGCAATCCTGTTCTTTTAAGTAATTCATATGAACTTTATTGAGTGTCCCTGTGTAGACAAGACCTTGTTAAAAAAAAATAAACTATGGAGAAATTTAGCTCTAGAGTAACACATGCATATTTGTTGCATAGCATGAATATTTGAAAAATGTCCTGTCTTCCCTTTATAAAAAGTTAATGATCTCGAGCAATTGCTTACTCAAGGTAAAAATCTTTAGCAAAAACAAATTTAAGAGCTCTTGATTATAGGTCTGAGGAATATCTACAGAGTGTCAGTTGCAGAGGACGGATTGTAATGTCTCATTAATGTTAAGATTATAGCTTTGAATTTGGAATCTTCTTACTCTAGGCCCTAAAATTTCAGGTGAATGTGAGTAACTACACTGATGGGTCTACTTCAGTAAAGAAATACATCTGCACACGTGAGTTCAGGGACCTCAGTTTTCCAAATGGTCATGACTGCATCACTTTTTCTATAATAAATAGTTCCCTTTGAGAAGTTGCTTACACGGGAAAGTTCAGTGAATACCTGCACAGTATCAAACCCAGGGCTTTACTTTGTAGCTAGGCACAGTTCAACAGCTTTTAAATTTCTATGCATTTTGCAAAAGCAAAGTGTCAAAGATTTATGCAAAAAGTGTAGAATGCTCTTATCTACATATATTTATTTACATGTGTATTGATATATATTTATGTATTTGTGTACACATCTGTATGTATATGTGCATTTTTATATACATGTGTGTGTATACATGTACACACTTTTATGTATATGTTTTCTGACTAGTCAAAATAGAAATAACCATGGAACAAGGATATCCAGAAAGATTAAAATCTGGACTTGAACACAGGTGACAGATTTCTGAAACAAACTAAGAATTTTAGGTTTCAACATATATTTCAAAGAAATCCATACTTCAGCATAATGAGTGATAACTCCAGAAGGGATGCACTGGAATATCTCCATGCTACATCAGTATTCTTTAATTTTACTATTTTCCTTCATTTTCTTTCCAGTTCCGAACTCTAGAAAGTCAATTAGCATGACACCTGAAACTCAGACCAAATAGCCATTTGGTTTCTTCCAGGCTATCACCTAAATACGCATTTGTCCTTTAGACATTTGTCCTTAAAACACTAGCTAGCAGAGAAGATTCACTAAGAGATTTTTCCTTCAAGCATGTAACATTCACTTGGCAGCTCACAATACTTTAAGTACTTGTGAGTTTTGCTGCCTAAACCTAATCTGCAAACTATCGCGTGCTTGAATATATATCCTAAATATGCAAACATTTGGTTCGTGGGTTTGCAAATTCTGCAGATACATATAGTGTATTACACCTCTACTAATTCCAAATATTATACTGCCAGCCCAAACCATCCTGTTTTTATTTACAGTTCCTTGACACTCAGAAATAGTCACCTTTGATATTTTAAATTCGTAGCACTTTGTTCCTAATCTCAAGCCAAGTTTTATTAAAAGAATTAATATTCTCTCAAAGTCAGGTTGAACAGACTTAATTAAAAGTCTTCCTTAATTGCATTTGAGACAGATTAGTAATTAGATATCTTTCACTTAGAAGTTAATGCTTTTCTGGTATAACAAACTGAGAACAAATACCTCATTTTGCAACAGATATTCCACTTGACCTCTGTATTTCATAATAACTGAAACAAGGTTCCGTCTGGAAATCAGAAAAAAGAAAACAACGTCAAGTTAATAACACTTGGATAAAAAGAACAGGTTTGGGTGTGGGTTTTTTTTCACATTGGGAATAGTTTAATTGATGGTGATTCGACGTTGGTATAAAGTAAGGAAAAGTGTTTATGTAGCCATCATGCAATTGAGCCTAGATCTCCATGGTCTTTTGGTAGTCATTTGCCACAAAAGCATAGATATAAAAATCTTCTACTTATACCTGGAGGATAAACGTTTCCCAAGTGAAAGAACTCCAGTAAGTGATTTGCTATTTTAGTGTCTATTGAACTCCAAATCCCGTTTATTTTACTCTTTAAGGTTAAGCAAGTGCTTAAATACTACCTTGAAGAAGTATGGACTGACGTACATGCTACAATGCCTTCTTTCTCAATCACTTCACAGAATAAAGCTGCAGAGAATCAGGCAAAACATCTGCAAAAGCTCTACGTTTCAGAAGCCCGTACTAAGTCACAAGTATAAAGCTGTATATTATAAAAAGGGACATCATTGCTACATAATTCATTCAACTTTATTTGCTTACAGTTCTCAAGTTTACACACTCAAACTGTTTCAGCAACTACCTTTTCCATAGTATTACCTAAGCTATGAATTTGTTTTACTTCTATAGATAGAGGTACACCACCCTGTAGTCCCATGCCTTTGTCATGCTACAGAATTTACCACAAAGTTTGTACAGGCAGATTGCTGTGCCTTAGCAAAGCTTCACTAAATTAAGTAGGATTATGAATAGGAGCACGCACCTCTCTAACTGAATTCCGGGACCGATGCTTCAGCTGTAAACCTCACCTTTTTAGAACCACAGGCTCCAAGTCCTATCCCGAACAGATAACCACAATTAGAGTCTTGCTTTTAAGAAGCATTTGTGTAATTTTCTGTGTTTGAATGACAGTCAAATTCTAGCTGTCATTTATTTGTCACCGAAACAGGTGCCTATAAGACCATGGCTAAGGCTGTTACACACAGGAATACACCTTCCACCTTCCTTTTCCTTTGACAGCCTCCTCTGTTGGGTCAAATCTTCAGGAAAAGGTAGGGATACCTTAATTCCCACTTCCACACCCTGCCTAGACTACTGTTTGCGAAAGCAGGCACATTATTGCCTTGATGGTCCTCAGTGGTATTTAGGGCTTGCATGTGCTTTTATGAAAAAGTGGAAATTTTAATTTATATTCTTTCTTCAGTGTTTATTTGCTTTAATCTATCACTTTGTCCTTGACTTTTTATTTTTCCTCTTCTATTTCCCAATGACCCTTTGTATTAGGGTTCTCTCTCTTCAGAGGGCTTAGAAGGAATTTCCCTGCCATTGCAGTCTGGTAACTGAAAGTCACAGAAGTATTTTGATTGCTTCAGAGCAAATAGGCTATTGTTTACAGGGAAATTGTGTGTGTTCTCATGTATCTTAGTTGGGCTAACTGAGCAATCGGAGATTAGACTCGCAACTATGGTCCAAAGGACAGGTTTCACGGTATGTGGTTAGACTCTCATTATATATACTGTATGGCAAGAGAAGGAGAGAAAGTCATTGCACTAAAATCATCGTACAGAATAGAGAAATGTTAGGTGGCCTTCCCTGTGCTAATACCGGAGTGCATTTCCCTGTAGATGCCTACTATTCACCTCCTCCCACAGATGGTTTTGCCTTTACAGCTTTTTATTTCCAATCTGCACTAGCCTTATCTAGCCAGGCAGTTTGTGTGTTGAGTAGCTGTCTGGCAATCCCTCCTGTAATCCTGTTAAATCATAGCTAATACAAGTTGTCGCTCTGCTTTGACCAAGTCTCTAGGCATAACATCTTTTTCATAGTATTACCCAGCTCAAAAGTAGTTCTGGACATATGAGCTGCCTTGTTGCCTTGATGCATACAGGTAAGAATGTTTATTAGCATGGTTGGCCTAAATGCAGGTTGCAGAATAATTTCATAAGTTATAATACTAGTTCAAAAAATTAGCATATTTTCCATCAGTTTATTCTACCCTGGAGAATTTTCTGTATAAAGTAGCCATAATTTTACATAATTAATAGGAAACAAATCCAGCAACTTTTAAGTGATCAAGATACCTATAACTAATGCTTTTATGAATCTTTGGCTGCTAGATAACTAATAATACCCATATGTTATCACACAGACATACTTTATACTTGCACATCTTTGATAACTGTGTATAAATATGGCAGTGCTAACCAACACATGAACATTCAGCGTTTCTTTGACAATGAGGAAATTTTCAGAGCTTTTAGCAAGGCAATAATTTTGAAAAGAAAGTAAAAAAGAAAAGTACAAACAACTTGACAGTAAGTCTTAGATCCCAGCTGGTCTATATAGGAGGAAGACAACAAGTATACAGCATATACTTGCAGCATTAATTTTTCAGTTTTCTAGCAGCAGCACCTACTGTGGAGCTAGGTTTCCTTTCCAAAATGCTGTTTATCACCATGCTGCCTAACTAAGCTGTGCCTAACTGCATGGATCTGACTAGCCATCGTGTTATAGTTACTGGCACCTCAGTGACAGAGATTATGGGCCAACGTACTGCAGATCTTCTGATGCACTCATTGATTTACATTGTGTTTGGTTCTCAAGCTATAAAAATCAGTGCATGGAGCAATGTAGGAGCTGCTGGTTTTATTTTTTCACGTTTGCCTGTGAGAGTAAATCTGATTATTACAGAGGTAAGGTTCCGGTTCATTCTTTCTACTTGATCTCAAGCCAGTTCAAACAGTTCTTTTTCCTTCCCTGCTGGATCTAAGCAGACTGAGCACCTCAATCAATATGTTCTCTAAACCACAAATGTTTGCGTGCTACAAATCTAACTGCAGTGTATGCAGACAACCCTAAGCATTATTTTATTTAGCTAATATAAATACAGCTATGAAGGCACAGCAATATGGGAAAGTAATCTGCTGGCCTTCCTAGATGCCAGGCAGATTTGCATAGCCAGTGTTGAGCCCATTCTACTGCATCTCCATTCCACTGCATTCATCTGCCCCTTCCCTGTTACAGCCCTAGCTAGATATATAACTAAGCAATTATAATGTTGCAAAGATACATCCCAGTGCAGAAAAAGCACAAAGATGTCATTGCATGTTATGTTAGAAACAGCTCCTATGACTAGATATGATATTGTTGACTGGCTCACTCACAAAAAAATACTAGGGCGGTGCTGCTTACAAGAACAGGGGCTTTTCTTCACTTTATGGCTCCCCTTATAATTTTTGTGGTACTTCAAATGTAAGTGCCTTCTCAACATAACTGTGCCAGTGCTTTCAGGTCAAACTAGATGCCTCTAATGGGGAAAAAGAATATGTGAACACTCCTAAAGAAGTTTGCTCAAGGGAGTGATTTTTTTGATCCCTAAATTAAGGAGTGCATAAAGGCTTGTGCTCACAATACTTGAAGCAGCTGCAGCTAGACAGAACCAGCTGAGCACCCTGCGTAGCACCAAGTGAGAGCCTACTCCAGGCCCCCTACAACTCTAAAGTGCTACCACGACATGTAGGGTTTTTTTACTCATTAAAAAAGAGGGCCTTCAATTTCAAAATGCCCAACATAACATGGCGGTATTTCCATACCATAACATGGGAAGTATGTAACGCACGTCCTGGAGCAAACCTTAAGCGCAATGCTGGAAGACTGGATATGTGCAAGGAGTCTAGTGTGGTGCTGTCTCATGGACATGGCCTCCAGGGAGCAGTCCTGGCAATGAACTAGGAAGTGGGTGAGGTTAGAGAATACTTAAACTGGACTTACATAAGTCCACAGGCCCTGACAGGATGCACCCACGAACGCTGAGGGAGCTGGCTGATGTCATTGTGAGGCCATTCTTGATAATCTTTGAACAAACATGATGATTGGAAGAGGTGCCTGCACTCCCATCTTCAAGAACAGCAAGAAGAAGGATCCATAGAACTACAGCCTCACCTTGAACCCTAGGAAGTTTGATGGAACAACCAATCCTGAGAACCATTTTCAGGCACATAAACTACAAGAAGGTGAGAGAGAGTAGTCAGAATGGATTCACCAAGGGAAAGTTGTGCTTGACCAACACGATAACCTTCCATGATGGAATCATAGGTTTTTGACACTCTCACCCATAACAACCTCATACAGAAGCTAATAAACTACGGTCTGAATAAGCAGACAGTGAGGTGGATTGAAGACTCGCTGAATGGCTGGGACCAGAGGGTGATGATCAGTGGCACAAAGTCTAGTTGGAAGATGGTAACTGGTGGTGTGCCTCAGGAATCAGCCCTGGGTCTAGTACTGTTCTACATCTTCTTTAATGAACTGAATGATTGGGCAGAGTGTACTCTCAGCAAGTTTACTGATGACACAAAACTGGGAAGAGTGGCTGATACACCAAAGGGTCATACTGCCATCCAGAGGGACATTGACATGCTGGGGAAATGGGCTGACGGGAACCTCACAAAGTTCAGCAAAAGGAAGTGCAAAGTCATGTACCTGGGGAAGAATAAACCCACGCACCAGTACATGCTGGGGGCTGACTGTCTGGAAAGTTGCTTTGCAGAAAAGGATGTGGCAATCTTCATGGACAGGAAGCTTAACATGAACCAGCAATGTGTCCTTGCAGCACAAAAGGCTAAAGGTGTCTTAAGGTATCCTGGGCTACATTAGGAGGAATATTACCAGCAAGTTGAGGGAGGTGATCCTTCCCCTCTTACTCGGCACTGGTGAGGCCACACCTGGAGTGCTGTGTCCAGTTCCAGGCTCCTTGGTAGAAGAGAGTCATGGATGTACTGGAGAGAGTTCAACAAGGGGCCACTAAGACAATGAAGGGACTGGAGCATCTCTCCTATAGGGAAAGCCTGAGAGCTGGGACTATATAGTCTAGAGAAGAGATAGCTCAGGGAGGATCTTCTTGATGTATATAAACATCTGAAGGGAGGGTGCAAAGATGATGGAGCCAGGCTATCTTCAGCGGTGACACGTGTCAGGACAAGTGGCAATGGGCACAAACTGAAACACAGGAGGTACCGAGGGTAACTGAGCACTGGCACAAGTTGCCCAGAGTGGTTGTGGAATTTCCCTCCTTAATGTAGTCAGAAACTATCTGGACACAGTCCTGGCTAAGCCAGCCTGTGTCCAGACATTACTTAATTAGATCTTATACAAAGAAATACCTACTCTTGTCTGTTTTGAATCTGCTACTTTCACTTCATGTTCCCTTTATCCTGCATTGGAAGATACAGTAAATGATCCTTTTCTGCAGACATTCTCTGTGCTCCTCAATTTCATAGACTTGTCATCTATAAAATACCCATCTTCTATTATCTCTTCATCAGGATGAAGAATATGGTTACTCATTTGTTCCTCATATGGAAGGCATTTCATTCCTCTGGGAATCCTTGCTGCTCTTCTCTTCACTTTTTCAAGTTCTATTACATCATATTTGAAATGAGAGAAGCAGAACTCTTGGCCATATTCAAGATAAACGTACACCCTACGCTGATACTGTGGCTTAATACTGATTTTTGGTTTTTCATTTATCTCATAATAATTCCCAACATTTTTTATATCTTTTTTTGCCGCTTCTGTGTGCCAAGCATTCAGAACTATTTATTATAACCCCAAGAACTCACTCCTGGTGGTAAAAGTCAACTGAGAGCCTATGATTTCATATATGAATTTAAGACCAGTTCCTGCCATCTACATTTATCTTCTCAAACTTCTATCTGCCACTTTATCACACACTCAACTCAGCATAGTAAAATCCTTCTGCACATCATCACAGGCAGCTCCTGTGCACATTATGGACAGCAAACTTTTGTCACTTATCTATTATCCCTTTTTTCCCCCTCATATAAGTTAGAAACGCAATTGAGAGGGCAGGGTCTGACCACAGATCTTTCTGGGTCATCACTGCTGGAAAACGTTTTCTCCTACCTGTCAACAATCCATGGGACAAGCAGGAAATAGTGATCAAACACAATTCAAGCTTTTACTTTTTAAGTACTTAATGAACTTGTCGTTGAAGAATTTATTGCCTATGCTATCAGCTCTTCATTGCCCTGCAGTATCAGAGGAAATTTTGTGGACCATAGTTGATTTGCAGCTCAACATCTTTTATCACATATCCCCTCTGAAGACTGTCTTTGTAATGGAAAAGGCCACACACTTTACATCACAAGAAATAAAACAGTCAATAACTAGTGTGTGTATAGACTGTATGATTGGTTTGATCTCTTTATAGCAAGGACCAGAATGGAAATCTGGGCCATGCTCCTAGGAAACCAGATGGGTCCTCAGTAAGCACCAGATATTCACCTTGAACAAGTCACCACCTCTCTGTTTTCCTCCATCTGCTAAATGACAGGTGTGGCATTTACCGTTCTTGGCAAAGTACTTTATAACACATTGATGAAAAACATTACAAAAAAGTGTTAACAGCTTCTTTATCTAAGTGCATGAAACAGAACATAGTGAAAGCTGAATGAGGAATCTATCTCATTTAGTGTTTGTCCATGGTAGGTTAGCTTTCAAGTCAAATGCGTTTTGAGTGCCAAGTTAAAAACTTGTTATAGCTAGCCTCTATTAAAAAAAAAAAATAAAATAAAACATCACTCAACTGTGAAAACACAGGCATAATGAAAAGCAAATCTATTATTTTTACAGTATTTACTCTTAAAAATTCTCTAAAAGCAACACACACGTGAAAATTATGACTCCTTCAATCCTGGGAATTTTTGTGAAACGTGAAAGCTCTTATGAAACCTTCAATGACAAGAAAGGTGGAGAATGAGGAAAAAATACACAGATCTATAAATTACTATTGATTTTTGCTAAGCAACCGATAAGGTCTGAAAATGAGAATCTAAAACATTGAATGAATTTTCTTTCTCTTTGGTATCATTCCTTTGGGGATGGGAGTCTCAGAATTTTCCTTTGCGGATGGCAGTCTCACTATAAATATGAACAATTACAAACAGAAATACTGTTAAATACCAGTGTTCTTACTGAGTCAGTCTCCAGGCACAAGTGTCTTCTAACAGCTGATTCACACTGAACCGTCTTTGGTCATCCTCATGCTGTGGAAGAGGAGCATATAGTGAGATACGGTATTTTGATAAGAAGAATTCATGTTGGAGATATTTTCTTGGTATTTTCCAAAGTCAGCATGTTCTTTTAGGGCCTCTCCTTTCAGAGTGTTCAGGGTGTTTCAGTCTGAAATTTTATTTGGTGAATCTCCGTCATGTTACAGTGGGTTGTACTATATATAAGAGGCCAAACCTGACTGTCACAGTAGTTCCTTCTAACTACATATAGATTAAGACTATAGCCAGGCCTCAGTAAACCCTGCCTCTGCTTTCTTGTTACAGACAGCAGAAGGCACCCCTTTGCAATGGCAATATACATCACATATACATTACAGTCATAAAGTGGAAATTAGTTTGCATCCACAACCTCTCTGCTGCTTCCTCTTCTGAAAGAGCAGAACAGAGAACATCTGTACCATCCTTTGCAACCACTCTGAAGGGACTTCTCTCAGTGAAGAGTCACAGAGATGATCAAGGCACTAAAGCATGTTTTGTATGAAGAGAGGCTGAGCTAGGACTATTCAGTCTGGAGAAGGGAAAGCTCAGGGGGAACTTTATCAATGTGTACAAATATCTCATGGGAAATAATGAAGAGAAGGGAGTCAGGCTCTTTTCAGTAGTGGTCACTGACAGGACAAGAGGCAAAGGGCAGAAATGAAAACACATGGAACCCCACCTTAACACAAGAAAAGAAAAAATACCGTGAAGGTAGTCAAACACAGAAAAAGGTTGCCCTGAAAGGTTGTGGAGTAGGTCTGAATATCTAATGAGATATTCAAAACTTTACTAGACATGGTCCTGGGCAACCTGATCCAGCTGACCCTGCTTGAGCAGGAGGACTGGACTAAATGATCCCACGAGGTCCCTTCCAGCCTAAACGATTCTGTGGTTTTACTTTGACACATTCTGCTGACCAAACCTGTTCCCATTCAGATACAGTCCTTTGTCTAGCCCCATGGATTTGTTGCCTTTGATGCCTTAAATCCTCCCACCCCATGGAGGTAGCTCAGCCCATGCTAGGCATCTACTGCCAGCTTGCAAGCACCACCATGCCATGAAAATTCTGCCCTTTTTCTGACTCCTGGTTGAGCCCATATCCCTATAACTCATAGGGAAACGCTACTGAGAGGCTTGTGACAAGCATGACCCCAAATTCACTGGTCAAGGATTACAAAGAGAATGATACTTATGAACAGGTATAGCCCTGGGAGGGGTGTGGGGATGAGAGAGAAGAATTAAATAAGAAAACAGAAGCAGGAGAGCAGCTCAGCATATAGGCATCTAGTGGTGATTGAGCTTCTGTTTCCATAATGGCTGGGACAGCTGCCAGATGTTATTTTTCTTAGTATCTCTAGAAATGCAAATGATGCTGGGATGGACACAGCTTCGGCAACCAGGCTACAGCCTATTTATTTACATGTGTACTGATCTAAAATATTTGTCTGCTCAAAGGTGAAGCAGAGGACAGAGATTATATCTGGCCAAGGATACAGAAGAATCGGAAAGGTGACTCCATTTTAGGCTGGACTAAATCTGTTCATCTTTTACTGTTTTAATTTTAATACAATAAACAAAATGTCAAAAAAAAGAGAACTGCATAATCCAACAGTGATGAAATATGATTCATGATTCCTCCCCCCCAACCAAATTTGAAAGAAATTCGTATTTTTCTAAAGAAAAAAAAATAAATCAGTCTTTTAGTTGCTTAGCTAAAAAAAGCCTTCTCCTAATATTTTGAATGTTAGTGAATTCAAATATTGAAAGGTTGTTCAGAATAAGGTGGTCACACTAGCAATTTTTTCTAGTTAATTGAAGTATAGTAGTGGTCTAAAGCTACCATTCCTGATCAACTTCTGTCTCTGCTACGGTTGGATTCAGTTTAAATATGTTAATTGACACGGGAATTAATTCACACTAATTCTGCTTCAGATTGCTATACAGAGATTTAGCAATAGCACCATTTGAGGAGCAGGATCTTGCTGAGCTAGATACATTACAGATGTTCTGTAAAGAATTCCCATCTGGAGTGCTACTATCTCTTATATCACATAGTGGCAATAAGCAAAAGATGAATTATATGAATGAAATGGAAGGGGGTGAAGGTAAGAAAAACATTCTCGTGCATTAAGCCTTGAATGTATGTGTCTTAGACCTAAGCACTAAACTCTATTTTGTCTGGGCATTTGATCTCATACAAACACCTGTGTTCCTTATCTCAGTGTATTGGCATGAGAGCATTAAGTGTTATTACATAGGAGAAGACAAGGTTAGTGGATGCATTTAAGAGTAGATGGTCTTTTCTCAGCTGATTTCAGAATCTGTCTCTGAATCCCACTGAGTTGCTCCTACAAAAATGACTACAAGACATACAAAAACAGCTTATGGATGTCAATTTCTTGAGTGCAGCCCTAATTGTGCTACATATGGCTCTGACCTAGTAACTGCTGGTTTTGCTCACAACTCATTTCTTCTGCCCATACCATACTCTGAGGCTTGGAGCACCTGACCTCTGACAGCTATCATGCCACTTCAATGCATGCTATAGGACTGGCATAACATCTCAAGCCTTGAAAGTATTTTGTAGCACTACCGTAATCAGAAGCACACATTCCAGGTAGGAAATAGCACCAAGAACTCCATAGCTGTGTGCTGTAATACCATGATCTGATTTTGCAGCTTCTAGACAGAGCAACGGTCACTTCCATCTGGACTCAGCAGGTCATATCTCCTTTTTTTATTTTATTTTTAAAGTCACCTTACCCTACAGATGAGTAGTGTACATGTTCTGCAAATCCATCCTGCATTTTCCTAATGTCACTGCGTACTTAATTGTCACACTGCCACCTCTGGAGACCTTACAAATAGCAGAGCACATCTGAACTGAGCAATCACGGGGACAAGCCTTGAGCTACAGAACAAGACTGATAAGTGACAAACTTCCTCCTTGATCTCATAGACTGACAGGACTAGAGGACAGGGAGGGATGAACTTGGAAACAATGTGACACAGGCTGAAGGAGGGAGCCCTGAAGCTTAGAGAGAAATTAGATATGTATGATTGATAGGAACCCAGAAGCTGCTGGTGGACTAGGGCAAAAGGTGGGTATATGTGAATTATTTAGCACCTGAATGCATAACAGCAATTATTATATAGAAGGGTTGTCGAGATATGAATATGTTTCTGTGACACTAGTTAAACTACAACCTTAGTGGAGATTTCTATAAAATAACATACTCCAAAGTTCAAAATTTGGAAGGATCCTATAGATCACAGGTTAAATTCTCCTCACACGTGAGTGCAGATTAACTTGCAAAAATAAACAGTAGCTGTATATGTACATAACTGTCTGAGATAGCTGAAGAAACTTAAAAGCCTCAAAGTTTGTGCCTTTTTTTCCCCCCCCCAAAAGTAAACCATTTTCACATCTTTTTATATGAACTCTGATGGAGGAAAATTTATCTTCCATAAACTGCCTCTAAGTCTGTGACTTTCAAATGCATTTTACAACCAAAGCCACACGTTTCAGAGAACGGCAACAAAAAATTGACTGTGAGCTCAGTGTAGACTACCTCAGATCCTTGAATTCAGTGTGACTGGACCAGGTTCGAGCAGACCCAAAGAGATCTGCAGAACTGGGTCCAGAGCGAAAAGAAACGCTGCAGCTTTCAATGCACCACAGCCTGTGTCTCCTCTGGTCCCGACACGTTTTGGCTGGTCCAGACAGACTTGCTGGTGCCCCTGCCTGCGAGCAGAACCTCTCCTTTCCAACACGAGTGCTCTGCCACAAGCATGCCCTGGAGCTGGAGGAAAACTCTGGGTCTATGGCTTATACCAGCTCAAGAGCTGCTCATGTTCTTTGCTATTATTAGTAACCCAAAGTAACTTCACGGCCTGAAGCTTTCAGAGCCGTGTCAGCTACCATCAAGGGGTGATCAATAATTCACTTGAAGGTATCTTAAAATGTCACTCTTCCTGGTTAAACCCTATTGTAGGTTATTAATTATAGTTTCACAAATTCTTTGAGACAACATATGTTTTCTAATGGCCTGAACACTGCTAATTTGTCTTCCAAGCTTGTTAGTTACCTGCCTGAAAGACTGCTTTTGTTTGTTTATAATCATTCTACCTGGTAATCGTAACCATTTCCAAAAAGCGATGAAATGTCAAGAGATGCTCGGTCTCTGCTCCTGGCCTCCACAGTGCATTGCAGTATATTAAACCACATTTAAATCGCAACAGAGTTGAAGGAGACTTTGAGCATATTAATAGAATATGAAGCATTTTACAGTAGCACAATTTCAAGGGATACTTAAATACGCGAAAAGGTTCCCTTCTATTTGAGGTACTACACAATCCCTCTAAAACGCCACAGACTTTTAAATAATGGGGGAAAAAAACCCACCTTCTTATTGTGATGGACCACTGACTTTTCTCGTCTGTGATTATGCTCAGAACGTTAACGCTTACCTCATTATGCCTGGTAAAATATTAACACAATTAACACTGGTATATATGAAAATAAAAATGGTTTTGAGCTTTGAAACTTTTGAAATTTTTGAAATACCGCTTGCTGGCTGCTTTAGTCCAAAAAACACCTTTCTGGAAGCAAGTGAGGCTCTTGTTAGAAACCCGTAAGTGTTCTTTGCTGCCTCTCCACTGCAAAGAATCATGCTTTCCCCAGATAATCAGTATGTGGGGACAAATCTGGAAAAAAAAAAAAAGAAAAAAGAAAAAAAAAGGGTCTCTTGGATAGGCAAAGCACTCCCTGGAAACGGTATCTGGATAAGGGTTTCTGCTTCTATGCTGTTCCACTCAGCATTTCTTCCTAAACACCATCCAGCCACTAGGAATTTGACACTTCTGACCACTACAACTTGTGGAGTTTGTGCTTAAGAGTTTTCTCTTAGAGCCCACCTAGCTTAAACTACAGGGTAGGACAGGTGTGTGGTCAAAACAAATCTAGCAGTCATTACTCAGTAGTCTTGTAACCTGTGTACACTGTGGCACCATTTGACAGGAGGACTACTGGATTGTCTCCATATTCATTTTCATTCCCAAAATTTCAATGTGTGGACAAAAATCTGCAAGGTGCAGAATACCCACTCCTGTCAACAGAAGCTCTTTGGCTAGGTGCCATAAAACCAAGCTTCAGTATGTTTCTATATTATAAAGATAACCTTACGTTCCCTGCATAAGCCTTATTTGGAAGTTTAGTAGGAATCTAGCATCTTGAAAATTCAGGTCTTAAAAGACTTTTGTTCAAGAGTGTTAAGGCTGATAAATTTCACGTCTCAAAAAAACAAAATCAAATTAAAGGTCACCCACTGGCTGAAAGACCTGTGATTCCATGTAAAACCCCAGGCTAAATTTCTTGCTTGTAATTGCTCAGTTCCATACAATTCCCGAATACTTCATTACAGAATGCCAGCTTCCCACAAAAGGAAAGGAAGCGAGTATTCACCTTAAAAAATATGTTTTTCAGCTGAATTCACAAAAGAATTTTGAACTTTTAGTTATTGGTCAAAGTTCATAAGCTGTCTGGTTTAAAAAAAAAATTAGTTGCACATTACTTATAAGTATCCACTTATATTGGTTATTAAGCATAATAAGAAAATAATAGTAATTTGCATGTACAGACAGATATTTTTAACTATGCATCCTGATTTCAACAGTGTTATGTAAGGTAAGCAAGAATCATGAAGGCAGTCTCCAGATGGCATTGGTATAGAGTTTTGCTTCCTTAGCACACAAACAAGCTTTTAAGGCTTCAGAGATCATTAAGTTCCAAAGCATATAATTTTGAAGATCTATACTAATAGCAGATTTATATACAGCAAATAGGTCATTTTCTCAATACTTTATCTTCAAACATACAAAGTAACTTGTAGAGAATCAATCATTGGCTTGGAAGTTTGAAGAGGAGATTGTTAGGAAGCTGTTTGAGGCTCCCTCTTTTCAGTATATGCATGTAAAAAACACCTTCACCACATGCTATATGCATGCAAGTATCAAAACACATTCGTATCAAACTTCTAATTCATGTCATTGATTTCTCACTCCAGTAGAAGGGTCAATAATATATTATTACATTTAAAAGATGCTGACCTAAAAAAGGTAAATAATTTTTCCACCATTACACATACTTATATGTGCCCATAATTATATCTAATCACCAACACTCCACTCTTCTGAAGCCCTTCTTTGTCAGCACTATATGGAAAAATCAAGTTTTCCATCTCGTAACACAGGATGTCTTGTCACAGATCTAACACCAGAAAGGACTATGATAACCATCTAATCTCTGTTTAATGCAGACAATGGAAATCACATGGTGATTCATGCCTCGATCCCAACAACTTGTAGTTATTACAACAATTATAAATTATAACAAGGTACCACAGATACTTTCATAGACAAAACTCGTTCCAATGGTCACTAGACATGTTCTTTTTGCTGCTGTGATATGGCGATGGGGTGAGAAAGGACACGTGAGATGGGCACTTGCTCACCCCCTTCTGAATGTATATTCAAACATCAACTTATTTTCTCTAGACTGAGAGCAAGCAGTTTGCAATTTATTGATCTGAATAATTTTTGAAGTGACCTGGTGATGAAAGCTTCCATGTTTCCTAATTCACTTTCATTTGGACGATGCTATACCAAGAAGAATCAATAATTTTCAAAAAATAAATAATTAAGTGAATAATATTGTCAGTGAAGAATAATTTAGGCCAGAATTATACATATCAGCACTAATTATTCTACTTTTATCTATAAACTAGCTAAAAATGTTAAATAAATATATATATATATATTTGGCTTCATTATTGTCCTTTTTAAAGGCTCCAGGTAACATTGTACTAAACTTGATGTTTCACATGGCAACACATAACAGAAATGAAAAGAAAGCCCCTACCCTTTTTTTGTTAAAAATCTGCCATCTGACCCGTATATTGACAGACTCCGGCTGACAGCATACTTATGCAAAGCGGGTAATTAGTACTATCTGTGAACAGAGTCAACACGCTGCCAGTGAACACTGCCCACAACAAAGCTTCTACTGTACTGTAAACTTTGGGTTGGATGTAATTCAAGGTGGTCCACTGGGAATAAAGCTCACATTTAACAGCATAGGTCAGCGTCATTAAAGCTCAGTAATCCACTGCAAAGTTGCTTAAACTCACATAATCTGAATAGGAATCTCCCTGGATGTAAGATGATGATAAACCCAGGTTTCCTATACGGACTACATGTCCTTACAGACATTTCTGCACGTCTACATACAAGCATATATACACACACACAAGTATGCATCACACATTCACAAACACACCAACTGTGATTCTGGCTTTTATCAGCCTACCCCGGTTTTCAGTGATAATGGCAAGAATCCAGATGCAATTCATTTTGCACAGTACTTCGAGTGGTTTTTCCTTTGTTATATTTCAAAACATAGAAAGTCCAATCAAAAATAAGAATTCTTTGACCACCTGAAATAAATAGCATTAAATTCTGACAAAACTGATTTTTTTCTAAAAAGGTAACCTTTAGTCTTTTTCAGTTGTGTGCTCTTTACAGTAACTCGCTAGATACAAGTACAGGAGAAATATGTTTCTATGGGAATTCAGCAATAATAGATGCATTCTCAGGAAAGCAAATAATCTCTCTCTGATTATTACTGCAGGTTGCTACATGAAAGGATTGGTGGAATTTTATTCCTTCAGGGATGCTGAAAGGAAGAGGAAGAAAAAAAGACAACATACCGTTCGAGACAAACTTTGCTTCAAATTACTAGTCTTGTGTAGTCGAAGCTGAATGCAGGTGGTTGCCTTGCGAAGACTTTCATGGCTGCCCAAAGTATGATTACTGCAGTTTGGGGGAAAGGAAAAAAAAAACAAACCACAAACGAATGGTTATCTCTGCTTGCCACGTCCTTCTTTTTTTTCCTCTCCTCCTAAAAGGAGAATTAAATTCTAAGCGTAAAGCAGATTGAATCATATAAAACCTGTAGCTGGCACTTACTTCCATGAAAACTGATGGGGTTCAGTTCTGGCATATTTTGTGGTGAAATAATTTAAGAATAATTGCTTAGTTGTATATTTGACCATTAAGTTCTGTAACAGAACAAGAATGACACAGAGAAAGAATATCCTAAACAAACTGCACGTGAGATTACTCATGCATGTTCTTCAAACCCAAATTAATGAAATTTATACAAAGTATCTTGGTTATGAATGCACCGCTGTGGAATGACTTGTAGTGTTTAATACCCAACCTGAACATCAAATATTAACTACAGGTTTGAAAATCACGTACATTAAGATAGCTGGCCTTGATTCTCGAAGAAATCAAAGTTCTCATGCTGTGCAGCTCACACAGAGACGGTACAAGAAGCTGTGAGTCAGTCTTTCTCCTTCTCAAATCATATGCAGCTAAGGTCAGATGCAGAGCTCAACTCACTCAGATAGAGTGGTTCCTACAAACTACTCTGCTGGTCAAGGATGCTCTAGCACCCCATGAGAGGGGAATTCCTTATTGTTATTTGCCTCTTCAGAGTAGCTTCTAGTCCACTTATTGCTCTTGGCAACTTCATCCAAGTTTATCAGCCTTAGTTTATCACTCTTAAAATTGCTTGGAACAGAGATAACTTCAGTGTTTCCCTTCCACTTCCCTTTTAATCAGATGGAATAATGCAAAAAATATTTCAGAGTTAAGGCAACCATGTTTTCACATTTTAAAAAATCCTTTAGGATTAACGGGTACGAAAAATGACACTGATTTTTGCAAAGGCAAACTCATAACCAAAACAAGTTAATATGCATCATCAGGTACAACTCTAGTACATGTTCAATTAGATTCATGTTGCTTTTTTTCAAGACTCCAGCCACAGAAGCACCAAAAGGAACAATCCATATTTATATGGATTTACAGCATGGTAAATTGTCTCAGAACTCCCTGGGCCTGAAGGAAAGATGATTCTTTTCTGGCCTGTCAAGTGCCACGGAAAACTCGGAATTCAGATGTAAACTGTGTTTCTTTTTACCAAAAAAGACCTTTTGATGGAATGTCTGAATAAAACTGGCTGGATTTAGTTCCAAAAAACCCACTCACCCTATGAATAAATCATGGAAAGCATGACTTAGGAAAGAGACTCATATCTCACGAGGCAGCAGAAGTCCCCAGCACAAATGAATGGTTAAACTTAAATGAGTGTGCTGTACATAATTGCCATTCAGCACAGTTACAGGGAATTCATATATCTTGTAAATGTTCTGCACCTACACTGCACTGTAGTTAAGTAAAATACATACTCTCCATTAGAGGTCACAAAAGGTGTAAGCGTAGATATAGGATTTTTTATTTTTTTTTTTAAATACAGGTCACAGAGGAGAAACCCATTTCCATTTGACATAACACATACCTAAAGCAAGGTCCTCTGATAGCACTTCCATACATTTGCAAAATTCCCTGATTTTAAAAGCATAAAGTACAGCTGTAAGAGTGAGGGAAGTTAACACCAACACAATGAAATACCTGTACTGGTGGAAAGCACATCACTGTTATGCCTCAACCCTTCTCAAATCCCTTTACAAGCAAAAGTCCAAGTGACCGATTCCTGGTTCCTCAGACTGTACCAATGCACAGATTCTCTTCTGGTGCTCCTCAGCTCAGGTCTGTGCTGTGCCTACCCATGGCTTTCTTGAAACTTCTTTCTCTCTTCATTTCACCTAACCATGTCTGCCCCATGACTCTGATGATGAACTCTCCCGTGATCCTTACACCTTTTAGAACTGAATCACACCTGGTTTTTACCTTTTACCCCACCATTATTCCTGCTCTTTCCATTCTGCCTTACCTTCAACCTTAGGACAGACATGGTAACAAGAAAATTACAAAGAAACACATCTGTGAGTCCTGAGTCATTTTTTCCTGATTCCTCCAGTACACAGATTCTTATTGGAATGCAGACATTAAACCAAGCCAATGACAGAATTTGGTATAGCTATAGCAATACAGCAGAGTGTTCTCCTAGTGTAAACTGGTATAGCTATACCCTCCTCTGTAGTTACAATTTTTTTACCACAGACGTATAAAAACTATCTTTTGCAATTATTCCATGTTATCATGCTTTCAGGCAAAACAAGCTACACCAACAGAAGTTGAATTTTGTGGTCGTAACTACATTTACTCTAGTGGTTTGTGTTAGCTCTGCTCTGTCAGGCAGATACTATACATGATCAAATCCTTTATTGACATAGCAATGCTGCCTGAAACACTGCAGTCAGAAGTATTGGCGATACAGTTGACTTCATGAGTGGATTTTGTTTGCACAAATACGAAGAGAAAAGTTTTGACAGGTATTGTGACACGAGAGACTAGACAAAATGGATTAACGCCTCAGTAAAATAATGTGGAAACCCGGTCTAGATGAAAAGTAAACTACAAGAAACAGAAGTGTATCTGCCATAGATTGACAGACTACCTTTTAGCCGCACCCCAGGCTGTAACACACTATGCAGATCTGCTACTATACCTGTACTATTAAGAAAGAAGTAATGTAGCCCCCTTTGGAGGACAGCACAATTACTAGTAACCGGTTTACAGTGCTCTGAGCTCTGTAAAGGAAACACAAATAAAAATGCTACAACATTATGAACTCAACAGTTTTCCCCCCTATTTTTTTTATGGGAATTGCTACATGGATAATACAGCTTTGACGAGAACACCATGACAAAAGACATAAAGCAAAAGGCAGTCTTTGTTTTTCAGAGACATGGTAATGAACTGGTCAAAGTGACGTGAATTGCCTGTGGTCTCACAATATATCAGAAGCAGAGAAAGGGAAAATCCCTCACTCTCTTGAGACTCCCTCACCACTAGATGATTTTGCTTCCCCACAGCAAGGTTCTCTCATGTGCTATAAGCGCCAAATCCTAATACAGTTCAATCAGACTTTTTTTTTTTTTTTTAAAAAGGACTCAGCTGAGCAGTGTCTCTGAATGAGAAACTTAATCTGCACTGACAAGAGAAAATGAAGTTTATTTTTTACAAAGAACATATTCATCCAAAAGGTGCTTGCTTCTTATGATCCCAATCTGCATGAGTATAAATTTGCCCAGGGTATAATTAATAGCTTAAACTTCACTTTGAGTGAAAACCAATTCTTATTTAGGTCTCAATTCTCAGAGAATAGAATTAGTAAGGCAAAAAAATGTCATCAATAAGGTCACAGGCAAGCATATGAGCAGAAATTATAAGTATTTAGACTTTTCCATTCCACACCCCTGCTCACTACATTGGCTAAACTGCAAAGCAATAAGGTAACTGTGCAAATTACACTATGGTAGAGTATGGACAGAATTAAAAATACATATGAAGAGATCCTTTAAAAATCCGATGCCTTCAAAAAAAAAAAAAAAAGCATGTTTGGAAATAAAGCTTATAAATATTCTTGGACTACACTCCTTTGCTGGTCTGCATTACTGCAACCTCTTGCTAGCAGACAGATCAATAAAAAAATAAATTAAAAAAATTAAAATAAAATAAAAAAGAATGCACCATATTCTTATATACACTTATGTGTTTTGTTTTAGGCATTTCAGGATGCCCTGAGTTTGTGGCCTGTAGTTCTAAAGACAAAAAAGTCTAAATGGAGGATTGACTAATTTCTGTCACATGAGGAGGACTGGTTTTGGCTTGCTGCTGGCATTGAGAGCTAGGAGTTATTTGACACAAGCTGCTTAGACACGATTTAATTTATTTTTATATAACTTCTTTCATGAAGGTCATCATAAAATCATTTTTAGGGACATCCATTCTAAATCTAAGGAAAGATGGGAAACTGTGAGGGCAAGATTTAAAGGTAATATAGAAGGTTTGGATGACGGGATGATAAAGCAAAGGATTTTCAGGAACAGATGGCCCTCCAAGAAATAAAAGATGATCATGAACAGAACGAGCGCAAGGGAGTGGAGAGCACACCCACAGCTGGGAAACCCAGAGAAGGAGGGTCCGTGGATACGTATGAAAATCAGAAACTTCCACGAATAGTGGTAAAAATTGATGACACAAATATGGGTTTTAACTCCTTTTCTTTCAAGGAGTCTCTGTCTTTCAGACAGGGTTCTGCCTCCAGATGCACTTACAATGAACATCTAAAAAAGGAACTGCAGCAAATCAACTGGGAAAGTAACTAACGTACACCTTACAATGACAGAGGGGGCAGGGACGAGGTGGCAATGAATCCTGACAGCTTCCACAGGCGCTATAAGAAAAAACTTGAGAGAAAAGGAAATGTAGGAAGAAAAAGAAAGCCTGCAGGTTGAGACAAGGACAGGATTCCTGATCAGTAAACAAAATGAGATCCCAGGTAAGTATTTCACAGATGGCTCTATTAGTTATGCTCTGACCTCCAGCCTATATGCAGCTTTCTGGTTTGGTTTTTTTTTTTTTCTTTTTTAATTTGAATATTTGAAATCTGATATTCTACTTGTGAGTCAGATAGGACGTGTGCTCAAGGATATCTCCATAGGAAGGGAATAATGGATGATGAAATCTTGTGGTGCTGAGTGTAATGGTCATTAGCACAGTGTTTCTTTCCCCATCTCATACAAAGCTAAATGGATTCCAGAAACCATCAAGTCTTTGAGGTGCTTCTGCAGGAGGCAGGATGAAGTGCTCATTAATACAGTCCAATATAATAGTAAATGAAAGCTTTTGACAAATCGTCACAAAGTTGTCTGGTTCACTAAACCACTCTGGTCTGAGAACAATTCATCATGTCACCGTTTTGGCTTCACTTTAAATTTTTCTGGATTACAATAAAGCAGGAGCATCAAAGTATTTATTCCCTCTGCTGTCTCATAACTTGGGGAACTTCTACTGGAATTTATCCCTGAACAATTTCCAAATACTCTTCTGGGGAGGAACTCTGCACAAGTACATCAAATCACTCTGTTAGCAACATCACGAGGAAACCAATTTGCACTAAAAGATAGCCCAAACATAGGAAAAATTTTACCCTGAGGCAACTCCACAGGCCGTGTTAAGCTACCCAGGGGATCACTATGGTCTGGGGTTTTAAATTTCAGATACAGGACTCTGATGAGGAGGTAGAAGAAAGGGAGCTGAAAGTACGCCACAGTATAGAATTACAAGCTGCCGAGGCCAGAAGTGCAGCTCAGTGCTTTCTGCATGACAGTGAAGGAGCAAAGCAAAAAAGCTGAGAACATTATTGACCTTGTTTCACTGCTAATGAGACGTGCAGAGATTCTGCAAGTGCAGGAATTTAAACAGTCCACTATTGACGCGTTCTTCTCAACAGTGAGAATAAAACTGTTTAGAACATACTGTACACTGTGCTGAAACGCACTGAGCTCACCCTCCATACAATGACTCATTATTTCCATTTTCTTTAGCAATTAGTTTGAAATGAGAAGAGAGTCTTGAAAATAAAATGAAAAAAAAAAAAAAAAAAAAAGCCCTGGCCTTCTTATGTAATTAACGGATCTATGTATGACCTGATTCTCTGCTCGGTGGCTCTAGCGCTGCAATGCTTCACGCAGTGCTCTGCTGTACCAGCTCCTGCTTTACGGAGATTTGAAGAAGTGAAGAGTGGGCTTAGAAACGCTGAAGTCTCCATCTTTAGTTGCAAAGCATAATTCACCATAAACATTTGAACATTTGACCTGTGTACCTGTGTAAGAGCAGAAGTGTCCAAGCTGGATAGAGAGCAAAGCTAATTTACACAGCGTGACACTTGCTCTCACAACTACATTACTTCCATTAATCAAGCTGACTTGCTCTGGGCTAGTTCAGGTAATCTTTACGCTATGCTACAAATATGACTGCTGCTAAAAATTTCCCTTTCAATTATAGATGTATACTATTTTATCTAACACTTATCTAACAGATGAGCTGATCCCTGCAGTGCCAGCTTAACGCGTTACCACAGAGAACTGCCAACTTCTCCCCTTCTGCTGAAAGTCACCGTCCCTACAGCACCGCTGACAACAAGCATCTGCACTTTAGCTGCTTCAACACAAAATCTGCTCACTTATGCTCACAGCTGAATTTAAGCTGCCAGAGGGCAAGAAACAACTAGCTGAGTCCAGTAGTGCTTTCAACCTCCACGTTTATTTGAATGAACGCAGATCAGAGCACTTACTTCCTTACTTGTAGACTACATACATTCAGAAAGACTTGTTTGTATGTATAATGTGTTTTACTTCAACTTGCAGTCGGCACCATGGTGCTGACTTCATTTACTTTACTAGTTGCAACTGGATATGAAGAAAAATCACCTGCTATGCAGCTGTATAATACTGTTTTTCTCTTCCCTTTGGTGATTTTCCCTTTTGAGGATATGCATACCCCCCTCATGCTTATAAGACTCCTATGAGATACTGGAAGTAGCAACATCCTTGTATTACGGATGAGAAAGTACACAAAGGCAATGGAGTTAAACAAATTATTCAAGGTTCCAAAAAGCTTATATGAAGGAGCCAGAATTTGAATCCTTGCACTAGAGCACACCATCACCTCTGTAGAACCTAGGTACCACAATGTTCTGGGAGTTTCAGAAACTATACATTAAGTGTTTGGAACATAATACTCTAACTCTCCCTGTGGTTCTGTTTACATGGCATGTAAGCAGAGTGCATTAAATGCACAGCTTATATTACACAAGGCATACTCAATACTGTCTCTTCAGGAGATACTTACTTTTGTAAGAATTCATCAGACCCGCAAACACTTAGAAGACATTCCTCCTGGACTGGGTATTGATTTGTGCAATGGAGGATCTCTACAATTAAGTCATGAGCGATACAGCCAGCTGTAGATAAAGATAGCAAGAAAAATTAATAGTAGCTTACTAGAGAATTCCAGGCTAGATACTTGAGCAAAGAAAATAAGAATTTCTTTGTAATTCCTAACTTCTGCTGCAGACTAGCTCCATCAAGAGGAATTAGATCAAGCCACACCTGATTATTTTTTGTTTTCATTTTGCTTCAAATACTCTACAACAAGTCACAGAATCTTCGTCCATTTAGAGGAAATTATCAATTTGTTAGGGAGCTGGAATGAAGACCTGAGCAACTTTCCCAAGCAAATAGGAACAAACAAATGGCAACTTGATTTTTTTTTTCTCCTTTTCCTGATGAATATCTTGGTACATTTCCAATGTGCAAACATGACTTGATGCAAAACTTGACTCTGACACAAGAAGGCTCCGGAATTTTACTTGCTATTGTTTCTCCTGTGCACACCTTTTTAGCCATAACCAAGAAGTAAATTAATGATCATATGCATTTTATATACATATTTATTTATTTATGTAATATTTATGTAATATATTATATTATTTAATATAACATATAGTCAGAAATACATTAGCATTTTGAGAATTTTCTCCAGTGCTACTTCCTCTCTGCCCATTTTTGAAGAACTGATCAAAAAAAGGAAAAAAATAGCTGCATAATCTGGCAGTCAAATTACAAGCATGTCTGATGAGTTTAGTCTTTACAGGTATGCAGAGCATGCTGCACCAGCACTGATGCCACAAGTTTGAGATACCTCTCTCTAGCAGAAAAAGATCTGACTCTTCAGTGAAAAGTCTTCATGTAACGTACTGAGATGGTTTTACAATGCAAAATAAAGTCTGGACATCCTCCACAACTCTCAGGCAATCTCACTGTCTGTAGCTGAAATCAGAAAAGCCAAAGTAGATTTTCCTTTCAGTTGTTCATTCATGGTTTTTTTTTTATTGCTCCAATATTAGAGGCTGTAAGAGCTCTTACTAGAAACTGTAAGTGAACGCTTTGGTATAAAAATGCAAACTACCTACAGTCAAATACAAATCCCCAGAAACTAAACTCATAACCCAGACTTGTGTGTTGACTAATTTACACTGGTCCAGGTTCAGACAACTGGTTCAAACCGAGCCTAACCAAACAATCACATTTAATGGTGCTCTGAATTACCCAGTCATTGACATCAGCCAATTCATACCACCAAATCTGTCTCAGAGTTGCTCTGCTACTATTTTAGAACGACCCAAGAAATACGAGATCATTTTTGCAGGGAAGTCTAAGGGAATCTGATACCAAAAAGCCTTCAGAAAACATCTGACATTTCTAGGGAAGGGGTCTGCGACAAAAACAAAGCTGAAATAAACCATAGTTGGTTTACCATAGCTAGCATGGTTTTTTGCTTTAGTTTGGTTTTCTCTGGGGGGGGGGGGGGGGGGGAGAGAAATGCATCAATGGATTCAAAAGTTCCTTCCAAAAATTTTCATTTTCTTTGCAATTGCTCAGAAAGCCACTTCAATTAAACTTCTTCTACCAGTTTTACTAGTTTTAAACATCTAGCCCTTTGCCAACTCGCTGCTTTAAGCAAGTCGTCATAGCTCGTTTGAAACGTAAACTGCAGTTCCTGTTTGCTAAATTTATACCCACCAAAAAAAGAAGAATGGCACAGAATCTTGAATTATAATTGTAACGTGCTTTTTTCAGGTCATTCATTGCAAAAAATCTGAAACTTGCTAGTATTGTTCATTTGCACTCAGTAGACCCATTTTCCTTTCCTTACTCTGCCAAATGTTTTTTGCATGACTGAACAATTCTTTATATTAGATGGGTCAAAAAAGTGTACTCCCTCCCCCCACTCTAACTATATCTTATTCTTTACTTAGTCTGCAAGCAAGTTTAGAATAGGGACTGTCTTATATTCACTTCAGTTTTAGCTGTACTTTCTAAAGCTATTTTGTAAGTTAAGCAGACTGAAGATCGAACAATCTGTAGGATAAATGCTATATGATAAAGCATTTGCCAGTAGTTAAGACTTGCATTACAGGGAACTTCAGTGTAGATCCCTTGCTTAGCTAACAGAAGCACTGGAAATACTACCTTCTGGTCCAAGATGGAGTGATTACATCATTGCACGAGGGAAGAGCTACGGATGTTGTCCATGTGGCCTGCTGTAAGGCCTTTGACATGGTCCCCCACGAGATCCTTCTCTCTAAATTAGAGATAGGTGGATTTGATGGATAAACAGTTCAGTGGATAAGGAACTGGTTGGATGGTTGCAGCCAGAGGGCTGCAATGGCTCAACATCTAGATGGAGACCAACAAGTGTTGTCCCTCGGGGTCCATATTGGGACCAGTACTGTTTAATACCTTTATCAATGACATAGACAGTGGGATTGAGTGCACCCTCAGCAAGTTTGCAGATGACACCAAGCTGAGTGATGTATTTGACATGCCTGGGTGGTGGGATGCCATCCAGAGGGACCTGGACAAGCTCAAGAAGTGGGCCTGTGTCAACCTCATGAGGTTCAACAATGACAACTGCAGGGTCCTGCAGCCGGGTCAGGCAACACCTGGTATTAATACAGGCTGGGGGATGAAGGGATTTAGAGTAGCCTGAGGAGAAGGACTTGGAGGTACTAGTGGATGAAAAGCTGGACACGAGCCGACAATGTGCACTCACAGCCTTGCAAGCCAACCGTATCCTGGGCTGCATCAAAAGAAGCACGGCCAGCAGGTCGAGGGAGGTGATTCGCCCCCTCTGCTCCATCTCGTGAAACCCCACCTGGAATACTGTGTCCAGCTCTGGAGCCCTCAAGCCCTGGAAAAACATGGATCTTTTGGAGCAGGTCCAAAGGATGGCCACAAAAATGACCAGAAGAATGGAACACCTCTCCTATGAGCACAGGCTGAGTTGGAGTTTTTCAGTCTGGAGAAGAGAAGGCTCCAGGGAGACCTGGTTGTGGCTTTTAAGTACTTAAAAGGGTCTTACAAGAAAGATGGGGACAAACTTTTTAGCAGAACCTGCTGCAATAGGACGAGGGGTAATGTCTCTAAACTAAAAAGGGTAGATCTAGACTAGATATAAGGAAGAAAGTTTTTACAGTGAGGGTGGTGAAACACTGGAACATGTTGCCCAGAGAGGTGGCAGATGCCCCATCCCTAGAAACATTCAAGTTCAGGTTGGACAGGGCTCTGAACAATCTGATCTAGTTGAAGATGTCCCTGCTTATTGCAGAGTGGTTGGACTAGATGACCTTTAAAGGTCCCTTCCAACCCAAACTATTCTATGATTCTACCTTTAGCCCTTTCTCTCATGGAATCCACAGAATATTGGTTCTAGATGATATAATCTAACACTTTCCTAGGCTTTCCAGTAACTATGTAGATGCTCCCAAATCAAGCAACCAATCTTGTATGAATGAATGTGTAAGTCTTGGCTACCTTATTTATGAAGATTTTTATTTTTTGTTAAATATATGTTGACTGACATTCTGTAGATCTTTGGATTTTCAGTTTTCAACCTGTCCAACAAACTAATACTCAGCCTATTACAGCCCAATAATTCCTTGAGAACTGAAGAAATTATTTATTAAATAATAATAAAAAAAAAGACTATCACTTAATGAAGCAGCACAAGAAGAGAGGGGGAAGAAGATTTAATTTATTTAATTTTTGCATATGTGGTTTAAGAAGTAAAAATTACCAGGTCTGGAATCAAAGATTCTCCCATTCGCCGCAGATGAAGTGGTAGAAGATGCACAAGAGTAGTGTCAGATTGTAACACTCACAAGTGACAGAATAATTTCAGTTGGGAAGGACCTGAGTAGGTCCATCTAGTCCAGACTCCTACCCAAAGGAGAGTCAACACTGAATTCAGACCAGCTTGTTCAGGGTTTTATACTGTAAGACCTTAAAAACGGAATTCCAAGGATGGAAACTCTATAACCTCTGTGGGAAAACTCTTACAATTCCTAATTATTCTCCCTTTCTTGCCACCCACTTGGAATTTCTCTTTTCATTTTATAACCAACATATACTTTCCTTGACCTATACTTAACCTCGGGTGCTGAGGAGTTTTAGTGACAGCAGACTCTTAAGTCTTGGATTCAGAAACAGAGTCAAGGCTGTGAGAAGTTCCACGACTACATGGGGACTATCCCTACACTTTAAGTTAGGCACAAGCTTAAATTTCTTCTGGATCAAAGTCACTCAAGACTCAGATAAGACTTGCTCTCCAAGTATCTTTCCAGATAACAAATGTATTTCGTTATCATCTCCATGGAACTGAATTGTGGAAGGATATGGATACTTCATTCACTTACCATGCTGCGTAAGAAGCAGAGGATATGGTGAAGAATCTGTCCAAACACTAATTCTGAATTTTGATTCACCAAGGATATGGTCCGGGAACCTTGCTGCGACACTCCAGATTTTCCCAGTATTTGTCTTCAAGTCAAAAGCAGGGTAGGCATTTCTTATTCTGAAAAGAACATGTGATGAAATGATCTCTAAACAGGTATGCATTTCAGCTCTCTTGTAAGATCAAAACAAAAATTCTACAAGACGCCTATAATAATAGTACATATAGAGCTGTTAGGAATAAAATTTTGTGCAGAGGGGAAGATGGTAGCAACTGAAACTTTGTCTTCATAGTGAGATAACAACATATCACATAGCATACATATAACTACTTCTTTTACTTAATAGGAAAACCATCAGTAAAATCCTCATGAACTTCACAGAATCACTACTGACCTTAGCCTCAGTGAAGCCAAAAGGAGTTTAAACACAGACTTCAGTGTACACTGGGCACAGTAGAAATGAGGTTGCTCAAATATGTGCTTAAATAACAGAGTTTTAACATAAAACTAACCAAGAGCACACGCACAGACATCTGCGACCAGGACAGCTGATCAAAATGAATACAGGAACATGCTTTCTATGCAAAATCTTAAGAAGTCCCTATTTTCACAGTGCTCTAGAATCCAATCTGAAATCCTCATTACTAAAACCCTGGGTATTTATGTAAATATCTGTAGAGAGCGATACCTGTACAGTCATTGAGTCCCTCTGATATACCATTACCTATAAAATATATTGCCCATCCTGCTTCCAATTACCAAAGACTTGCAGAAACTAATTCCTCCTGAGGTACCGTTTCCTAATGAACACTGGTCACAGGTATTATGTCTGTCATCTGAGATTAAACTTCCTTTTTAAGCAAATACACTTTGCAGCTGCAGGTAAGGGTACACATTGTACCAGCTGAAGCTTTACATTTCACTAATTGTCCTGAATATTTTAGTAGCTAAACTCAGACATCCTGTACTAAGCATACTGCATTCTTTTTTTGTTTGTTAGTTCAAGCAGCATTTTGTAGCTTCTGAGTTGGCAGCAATTTATACCATCTCTGATTACAGAGAGCCATAGTTCTCTTGCATGAAGTTCTTCATTACCATGTTACCTCCTGCCTCAGGGCTGCCGCCCAAGCCTCTTAAACAACAGTATGAACTACTTTTTTATGCCATATATTTCTATAGCACGAAAAGGAAAAAAAGAAGCCTAGGCTTCCAAAATTAATAATCCAATGAAGCAGACCAATTCTTATAATGAAAAGCCAGGAGGCACAATGTTTCAGTGGGGTAGAAGGAAATAAGGCTTGACAATACCTCCAGTACGAGATAGATTTATACTCATAGTAAAAAAATCATACTACAGAGGTTGCTTTGGTGACCTATGTAGTTGATGTCAGTCTATTTTCTCTGCGAGCAAGGTACACATAAAGCTTTCCCCTATCACTAAATTCACTCTTGTAACCTGTTTCTGTAAGAAGGCCAAAGACTGAATATGACTGGAAACTTTGCTACCCTATTCTCCAGCATCAAGTTAATGGGTTATGTACACACAAGGGGCATGAATCACCTCCTCAACTTACTGGCAGTCATTTCAAAACTAAGCGATCTTCATCTCCCTCCCTACCCCCACACTATCTATATTTTAGGATAATGTGGGGACAGGAATTTACTTTTTATGCTTTTCAGATAAAAATGCACTCAGTTCCAGAAAGCGTTGCTCATTTATGTCCATCTCTTGTTTTCATATATTTAAAGGGCTTCTGGCCTGAGCAGGTGGGCGAAACATGCCCATCACAAAATTTTGAAAGGTTACGTCTTCCAAGGCATAACTGAATTACTACACAAGCACTACATGACAAAAGTCTTGTGCTACTTGTTTTCTGAGCTGCCACAACTCTGCACGTGCAGAAAGTACTAACATTTATAAGGATTTGCTATGTCACAGCATTTCACAATGCTATGTATTTCTCTGTGGTGCAGAGCACAACCTTGAAGTCAGTCAGAGGCGGAGTAACTCTGCATTTTGCAGCATTGAACCCTGAGACTATCAGCTTGGCATCTTCTGGTATCAAACTCGCTTTAGGATGTATTCTGAAGCCACCCATGGATGAACATTCCCTATAGCTATGTCCATAACTGTAGAAGTAACCTGATAAAGGGATTTTGAAAACTGCTTTACAGTTGTGTACAATGAAATGTTTCAATTATAGATCGCTACCTGTACAAATATGACCTAGAAAAAACATGATGGGTTTCTATTTGAGCTACATGCTGCAGGTGCAAGTCTGCATGACACAGAGTTTGAATTATACATCTTGCCTCTGATGTATGAAACTGCCAGTTATTGAGATTCTTTGGGGACTGGAAGGTTGCTCATTGGGCAAGACTGAATATGTTAGTCATTTGCAAATTTATGACAAGTTTCAGTCTTTTTTTTTTTTTTTTCTGTGACATTTTGTCCTAAGAATGCTTTCTCATTTATTTGACAGAAGAAAAGCAAAGGCTGTTCTTATTTTCTTTTTAAGAGTATTTGCTAGTGATGCACACTAGAAAAGTTACTGCAAAACAGGAATGGCACAGTTCTATTAATCTTTTTAGCCCTGTAAATAAACTCATTTATTCACAAAAAAAAAAATCAATAGAAAGCTTTTCCTATAATTAAAGTGCAAAGTTAAATGTAGAATGTTTGGACATTAAAAAAATCTGAATATCTGAGAGGAAAACCTGTCATGTGGAATGTGCCTTCATACATCTGATGTTAGTAGAATTGGGTTGCGGTTCAGACTGATGAACTGTGGAAAAAAAGAGAACTGAGACGTATGTGAATGAGTATGTTTTGAACCTGACCATCCACCCCGTATGAATATGTAATATATTCACTCTTAATTTCAGGGCAAAATCAAACTGGATTTTTAATATTTTTTTTTCTTTAGAGAAGCAGGCTTGGCTGACCTTTAATACAGTCAATTCATTAAAATCTAATTTAAAAAAAAAAAAAAGCAACATTCCATTTTCCGACTACTTTTCTGGGGGAAAAAGCATGCATTTGTGCTAACAACTTGATAGTGCGATCAGTGAATATCTACAAAGGAAAATGAATCTGCACAGATGGTCTAAAAACTTGTATGTCTTCATGCTCTTGGATTTCGACACGATTTCCTTTTCTGAAGAAGATTAAGAAAGAAAAAGTTTATCCCATTAAGCCATGCTATTAACTCTAACTGTAAACAATAATTAAAGGAGTTTTTGTCGCTTGCTAAGTCTCACTTTTCATCACGACAGTATGTAGTAATTCTGTTTTCAGTCAGTCAGTTCCTCCACTTCTTTTTTCATGCTCTGAGCTACGCAGACACTAATGTTGCCCAAGACAATGGCAGAAAAATGGATCTTAAGTTTCACATACCACAAACCATCAACACTGAAGAGTTCAATGTACTTATCACTGATAAATGAGAGAGCTAAGGGAGAAAATATTTTTGGAATTAACGCTCCTTTGTGGATTTTAATCTTTAAACCAAAATAAGGAGCGTTTCCATATTTAAGTAGATACTGGAATTATGGCATTGTTCAGGGTGTGGTGGGTTCACCTTGGCTGGATGTCAGGTGCCCACTAAGCCATTCTATCACTCCCCTCCTCAGCAGGACAATGTGTGGGTAGAAAATAAGATGGAAAAAAACCCTCATAAGTCAAGATAAAGGTAGTTTAATAAAAGCAAAAGCTATGCACGGAAGCAAACGAGAACAAAAGATTTATTCTCTACTTCTCATCAGCAGGTGATGTCCAGCCACTTCCTGGGAAGCAGGGCTTCAGGACACACAGTGGCTGCTTCAGAAGACATACATCGTAATAATGAATGCTCCCCTCCCCTCCTTCTCCTCTCTCTTAGCTTTCATTGCTGAGCAGACGTCATATGGTATGGAATATCCCTTTGGTCAGTTTGGGTCAGCTGTCCTGGTTATGTCCCCTCCCAAGATCTTGCCCACCCCCAGCTTGCTTCTGAGGGGGGAATGTTGGAGAGAGACAGCCTTGATGCTGTGCGAGCACTGCTCAGCAGCAGCCAAAACACTGGTGTTCTGTCAACACCTTTCTAGCTACCAATACAAAGACAGCACTACAAAGGCTGCTATGGGGAAAATTAACTCCAACTCAGCCAAACCCAATACGCAGGGATAACTAATCCAAGTAATATAAATAAGTGACATGTCATAGTTGGCTGAATAAAGGTTTTTCAATACTTACTTCTCAACTGCATTGCAAAAAGCAACTGTGTTTTCATTACTTCCTTGATTTGCTTCAACCAGCTGGATAGACCAACCTGTAGACTAAAAATACCAAAAAGACAACAGAGCTCAGTTACGTAGATAACAGCAGCAGAAGGAGCATAAGGCTAACCTTGCATTTGGTTCTGTGAGAACTAACTTTCAACCCTCATCATCCCTCCCATGACTTGATGGAGCTCCAAATAAGCACTAATAATCCCATTTTGACTGCACTCTAAATGCTTGCAGAGGAAAAAAAAAACCACGAAGTCACAAAGCATCAGCTACTCTGGGTTTAAAGATGATTTTTTCCCCTCTGTGCAGAATATAAGGAATTCTAGGCAAAGCTTTCAAAATTCACCTAGTGCTAGAGCACAGATAACTCTAAATGCACAAGATGTATGCTTAGTTTACAAAAGGGAGAGGGGACAAAATGAAGCTTATGCTGCAGTGAGTTTTAATCCTTATTTTCTCCCTGACCCAGAAGGAAGCTCAGAATCCCTTCAAATTCCATACACCTGTCAGCTAACTCCCTAAGACAGGTAACAGAAACCCAGTGTATTCTGTTGGACGTGAAAAATCCCCAGATACTTTCTCTAAACTTCGAGAGCGTGGGTCTGAGATACTATTTTGGGTCAAAACACCCCCTTGTCTGTTTGCCATTGTACCCTTCGGTCAGAACATTACCTCCAGCAAAGAGCTTAATACTGTATCTGCAAGCCTGTTCTACGGTTGTACAGAGAGACATACACAAAGCTCAACTGAGACACTGACTTTTAAACGCATTCAGAAAGAGAAACAACTAATGACATGTCACAGAGGAGGAAACTGAGATTTGATGAAAGGTGTATTTTATCATTTTAATAGTAATTTATATACAAGCATGTAAATTTATTAAAATTAATAATAAATAATAAACCAAACTTAAGTTTGTTTTTTTTTTCTGGGCAAGGAATTGCAACACACATGAAAAGATGCAGGCTGGGAAATTTTAGCTACAGTTTGAAAGATGACAGATCTGTTGGGAGCTGGCTAGTGGGGAGATCACAATAGCAGAACTGAAAGCTCAGAAGTTACAAACCTTTTTAGATACCATCAGTCTGGAGTCTCATTGTATGTAGTGGCACAAGCAACAGGAGAGTGCTTATGAAACTTAAGAGATAATAAGGGGGCATCATCAATAAAAGGAAAAATTGAAATGTCTGGTAAGGAAAACAATGGATAACCCTGAGGGTTGAAATGAGAGAATTAAATTAAATTTAGCAATACAAATTAATAGTCCACCATCCCCAGATTTGAAGAACTGCTGATAAAGCTCCTTCAAAAGTCACGGAAAACATAGCACTCCGCCTTGGATAGACACCTACTTTACAATTCACCTCAGCAGCCTCTGATACGAACTTCTGGTGGAGGTTCATTATTTAGAAATTATGAATGATTTAGTAACAGTAATGGCCTCCCAAAATTATGTAGTCATAAAAAAACGTCAACAACAAAACCCATTCCTGATCACACTTGCATCAGGGTGGGCAGTTTTATAAAAATATACATTGACAAGGCTCTAGGAAGTTTGCATCTGGAATGTTGTGTGCCCCTACATTCCAGATGGAGGAGTTCAAGCCGGAACAAGCTCAGAGAGACATTGCTAGTTTTGTGGGCAAGCTCCACAGCCAGGAGTAGGAGCACAGCTCACAGAGCCCAGCAGGCAGGTAAAGCTACAGCAGTTGTTGCAGCAGGGTGTAAAGGGAGCCCAGAACCTGCACTGACGACTATGTAGCAATGGTGGAGACACGCCACATGATGCAATCGTCATCATGGGGTGCAGAAACTGCCCCTGTGGACAGCAGAGACTTTGACGCACACAGAGCTCCAGAGGAAGGATGCTGCAGCTCAGGTCTCTGTCTGCAGGGCTTGTCTGATACTTCTCCCTGAGGCTGGGGACAGTAGTGGCCTTGCTGGTGGGAGCTGGGCTCTGGCTGCAGTGTCAAACTGATGGTGAAGAAGCTGCAGGGAGAAGTGAGCAGCCAGAAGGAGGAACAGGAGATTAACAGGGACCCTACAGAGCTAAGGATCACCCAAGCCCTGTACTGCAAAGGAGGCACAACTTAAAGACTACCCTACAGCAGCAGTGGATGGAGACTCCCACAAGAGGGAAGGGCTGGAAACCTGCTGCTTCCAGCAACACAAAAAGGTTCCTTTTCTGCTTGCCATTCTGTCATTACAGAGGACGTACAGTGCCCCAGAAAAAGTGCATTGAAAAAGAGAGATAGTGGATAAATGAAAGGCTAAGAAAACTAGGCCACAGGTAAGAAAAGTGAGACTGGGACATGACATGGAACAGAAATGAAGACATTAAAAGAGCAAAACTGCAACTGGGAACTGAGGAAGGAGGAACAGAGAGGAATTAAATTCGGAGAGGGCCAAGACTGGGAAAGGACGATTGGCCTTGAGGACGCTGGTATGGATCCTCAACTTCATGGCTTGAAGAAGAATGTGATTAAATAATTATTAAAGGATGTCAAAAAGGAGCTTGACGGACAAAGCTGGAACCTGGACCCTTCTCCGGGAGGAGACAGAAGTAACACAGAAGCCCTTTGCCAGCAGCATTTCTGAGTGAATCCTAATGGCAAACTAGAATTCTGTGTAGACTAGTAATAGTCTACACTGAGAGAATTAATATATCGTTGCTAACGAACTCAGATTTGTTCTGGTGGCAGAGGTGTACATAGTAGATATACATACTTCCAACTCCATTGACGAATCACATGCATGAGAGATTTAGTTTTGTCATTTCTATTTTCAGATGTCCAGAAACTTTACTTTCTTCCCATTGCATATAAAGGTAAAATATTAATTACACGATCACGTTATTTTTCTATAGGACTCCAGTCATTGCAAATACCTGAAACTGTGCAGTGAACGAAACAGAGAATTGCGTATGGAGAGAACTGATGACAACAGGGATAAAGTAACAGAGTGCATCCCTGACAACTGGAATCTGTCTTTTCCCATCCACGGATTTCACACATTTTGCTAAGCAAGTCAACTGAACCATCCTTCCCAAATATGAACACTTTATTGTGCATTTCTCATTTCTGGAGCACCCAAACTGGAATCATGAAGTTTGGTCTGATGATTGGTCTTTGGTGAAGAAGTGAGTCTTGCTAGTTATTCTGAAAACGTTAGATTATAAATATTGAAGATGGAGCAGGCAAATCTACTGGATACTTTTTAAGTTGTAATTCATTTTTCTTTCTAACATGGAGAAAATAAAATCTCTTTTCACAGGGACGTTATGAAGACAGTTTCTTTAGTATTTTTGAACATCTGACTTGGTGATAACAAGGCCAGAGAAAATTAATGTTTCCTTTATTACACTGGACATATTTTGATTAGCATACATTAAATAAAGCCTAGGGCCATACAACTGCATCCAAGAGCTAAGGATCAGAATGACAGTATTATTTCAGCAATGTGAATATTTCATCTTGCATACCTATGACCTATCTCAATGCTAATCTCCATGTTTCAGCATCCTTTCCATTTCACTCTGTCTGCAGGCTTGGTTCTCATCTCCTACTACTCAGATACATCATTTACTCAGCCTGGACCTCACCAATCAAATCTGTGCTCATTCTCTTTCTTTTGCTGTTGTGCTCCACTTTTCCAACTGTTCTGACAGTCTTACTTGGCATCAGCCCTGTCACCCCACAGACCTTATTTTTTCCAAAACTCCCAGCCCAGTAGCAATGAGTTATTTCTTCACAGGCTTTTTTTACCCTTCCCTCTCTCAACTTTCTTTCACTCTTACATTCCCTTTCTTACCATCTCAAGGTTCAGTTGCCAGCCCCTTGCCTTGGCTCTCTTTCTATCCTGACATGACTGTTTCTCCCTGAAGGAGTTCCTGTGACCACACTGATTTTTCTGCTGCAAATCAATTCTCCCCTCTCTCCCATTTCTTCCTCTTCTAGCTAAACAGCTCAAATACTTCCCTGACTTAATCAAATCCTCCCACACATTCGATTGTAGTCGCCCTTGACTCACTCATCTTTTCTTTTCCCTCCCCTATAATTCCCTCCTCCTCCATCACAGAAGCGCTTGTGACTGTTCTTATATGCTTACTTCCTCTAGCACCTCTTCTTCCCATACCACAATTTAACCTCCTCCTGCTCATTTGTAACCCACTATTTTCTACTTTTCTCATGAGAAGGCTTATTCTTTTCATCATGATGTCAGCATGCTTTAGTTTTCCTATCACAAGTAAAAAGCAACAACAGCCTTTTGCTCTCCACCTATTCATCCCCTCCTCTTTTGTATTCATCACTGAACTTCCAAAATGCGGTACCCAGGATTAGTCTTAAGAGTTCCTGTCCTCAGATATATTTCCCTCCCCCTCCCCATCTGTCTAGGTCTGCATATGTTTACTTCTACAGTTCTCCCTATTCCCAGACATAGAAACAAGTCAACCAAGTGTCTCTTCCCTTTTTCTTTACGATATTGTGATCACTAGGAGTTAAAAGCAGAAGGTGAACCTAAACTGTCTTTTAATATTCATAGTGCAGAGTTATCCTGTAGGCTATTTCAGGATTCCTATAATGATCCAGAATGCTAACAAGGACTAGAGGAAAGAGAGGTTTTATAATTTTCTTTTTCCTTCTCTATGTCAGGATTCTGAAAGAAATAAAATGAGGAGAGAACACATCAGAGAGAGTCATGGGAGTCCCGTAAGACATCGTTATTAAAAACAGCAAAATCACGAATGGAGCTATGAACACCTGATGGAAGGAGGAAAAAAATGTAAAAGTATTTGCTTCAAAAAGACAGCTAAAGACAGAGTGTCATAGGATCCAGCTTCCACAGTTATAGTAGATAGGTCTATTTTTAGAAAATAATTATATATGCTCACATAAGTGCATGCAGAACATAGTGAAGGCATGACATGGTATGTTTTGTCTCTCAGGATCAGGACATGTCAGCCAAACTAGACACAAAGACAACAGTCTGGCTCAACAGAAAAGCAGATTCAGCATAATGTATTGTTATTTTGAATCTTAGGTTTCGTATCAGAACATAAAGATTTGTTAACTCCTTCAAACGCATCTTACTCTACATTTCTGTATTTATCCCTCTATAGTAGTTTTATGGTTCAATGAGCCATAAAATGAGGCTACTGGAGCATTCTAGATAATAATCTAGATTACCTTCTAGTGTGAAATGGCTAGAATCAATGGAGATACTTAATTTTATTCTAGGTGAGGAACTGGCCCTGTTACTTTAAAATGAGGTCTTTTTTAATAGGTAGGTTGCAGAAATGCATCGACATTTTAAGTATAAGTTGTCTAAAACATGAAACAGGTAGGACACCGATTCTGCCAGTATAAAATCCTCATTAGCTAGCCAGAGTAGGCACCTTCCCTTCAAAAGTCATTTTTTATGGTCTGCTGGGTTCTCTTCAGACATTAGAATCAAAAGAGGAGGATACTTGGAGGTTTTCATACTGTATAAAAATCTCTTAACTAATCACGTACTGTTTGTTTGAGAGCATCCTCCTTGTAAAGATATAAAAATACTGTGGGAAATTCTGACTGCCAAGAAATCAAGTAACACAATTATTGGAAAGTGTACCTGACACTTCTCTGCATCTCTACCTTTGGAACTAGTAAAGACCAAATTAAAAGTGAATAAGAATTCTCACAGTTGCTTTTGGCCAGCTGAGTTGTAAGACACATGACAACAACTCTCTACAGGAGAAAAAGCTTTTGCTTCCCCCAAGGCATAAATGTTTTATTTTTCATAAGGTTTTTTTAAATCACAGAATGGTACGGCTAGAAGGGACCTCTGGAGATCATCTAGTCCAACCCCCCTGCCACAGCAGGGTCACCTAGAGCAGGTTGCACAGGAATGCATCCAGGCGGGTTTTGAATGTCTAGAGAGACGGAGACTCCACCACCTCTCTGGGCAGCCTGTTCCAGTGCTCTGCCACCCTCAAAGAAAAGAAGTTCCTCCTCATGTTTAGGTGGAACTTCTTATGTTCAAGTTTGTGCCCGTTACCTCTTGTCCTGTCACTGGGCATCACTGAAAAAAGACTGTCCCCATCCTCCTGACACCCACCCTTTAAGTATTTATAAGTGTTGATAAGATCCTCCCTCAGCCGTCTTTTTTCCAGACTGAAGAGACCCAAATCCCTCAGCCTTTCTTCATAAGAGAGGTGCTCCAGTCCCCTAATCATCTTCGTACCCCTATGCTGCACCCTCTCCAGCAGTTCACTGTCCTTCTTGAACCCGGGAGCCCAGAACTGGACACAGTACTCCAGGTGCTGCCTCACCAAGGCAGAGTAAAAGGGGAGGATGACCTCCCTTGACCTGCTGGCTACACTCTTTTTGATGCACCCCAGGATGCCATTGGCCTTCTTGGCACAAGGGCACATTGCTGACTCATAGTCATCCTGTTGTCCACCAGGACTCCCAGGTCCCTTTCCACAGAGCTGCTCTCCAGCAGGTCAGCCCCCAACCTGTCCTGGTGTATGGGGTTATTCCTCGCCAGGTGCAGCACCCTACACTTGCCCTTGTTGAATTTCATAAGGTTCCTCTTTGCCCAACTCTCCAGCCTGTCCAGGCCTCACTGTATGGCAGCACAGCCTTGTGGTGTGTCAGCCACCCCTCCCAGCTTTGAGTCATCGCCAAACTTGCTGAGGGTGCACGCTATCCCTTCATCCAGGTCATTGATGAATATACTGAACAGGACTGGAGCCAATACTGACCCCTGGGGAACAACACTTGTTACGGACCTCCAACTAGACTCTGTGCCCCTAATCATGACCCTCTGAGCTCTGTGTTTCAACCAGTTTTCAATCCACCCTACTGTCCCTTCATCTAACCCACACTTCCTAAACTTCCCTATGAGAATGCTGTGGGAGATGGTGTCAAAAGCCTTGCTGAAATCGAGGTAGACAACATCCACCGCCCTCCCCTCATCTATCCATCCAGTCATGCCACCGCAGAAAGCTATCAGATCAGTCAGACATGATTTTCCCTTGGTGAATCTGTGTTGACTACCTTCCGATAGCTTTCTTTTCCTCCACACGCTTTGAGATGATGCCCAGAACGAGCTGTCCCATCATCTTTCCAGGGATGGAGGTGAGGCTGACTGGCCTGTACTTTCCTGGGTCCTTCTTGTCTTTCCTCCAGTCCTCAAGCACCTCACCTGTTCTCCAGGACCTTTCAAAGACGACGGAGAGCGGCCCAGCAATGACTCCTGCCAGCTCCCTCAGCACTCGTGGGTGCATCCCATCAGGACCCATGGATGTGTGGATAACCAGTTTACTTAATTGATCTCTAACTTGATCCTCCTCAACTGAGGGGAAGTCCTCCTTCGTCCAGACTTTTTCTGTTACCTCCAAAGTCTGGGACTCCTGAGGGCTGGCCTGAGCAGTAAAGACCAAAGCAAAGGCGGCGCCCAATAACTCTGCTTTCTCCGCATACTCTGTCACCATGGCTCCTGTCTCATTCAACAGCGGGCCCACAACTGCTCTAGTTTTCCTTTTTCCTCCAATATACTTGAAGAAGCCCTTCCTCTTGACCTTGACATCCCTCACTGCTGTTAATCCATGTTGCATCAGTGTGAGTGAATACAAAAAGTGCAAGGACACAAACAAGAATCAAGAAATTTAAGCATTGTTAATATGAGAAAGTTTAAATACCTCTTTGCCATATTCAGAGCTGCTGGGCCGGGTAGGTCCTATTTCACATCTTCTGGAAGCATCGGTTAAACAACCTTCCCCATTTCCACTTTCATCTCTCGCTTCTTGTCCAAATGGATAGTTGTCTGTGAAAATGGGACACTGAGCATCAATATTGTCAAAGCCTATCTGAAAACTCAGATTTGTGTTGCCTCTTTCCACATTTGAATCAAACACATTTGTGACTGGACTTCTACTATTCCCTCCATAAAGTTCTCTCTCTTGACGGTAGGGGTAGGGATCCACCAGAGAGAAGTTTTTGTCATCAGATAGTAAAGAAGATCTGAAGCCAACCGTTGGTGACACTGTGCCTTGTTGCCAGTGAGAGATAGGATTTCCAGGGTAAAGTTCACCATAAGCAATGAGAGGCTGACCACAAAACTGCTGGTCAGGCACATTCAGACCAAAAACGTCTGATGGGAAAAAAATTTCTTCATGATGATGTGAATGTGATGAACCATAAAAAAAAAATTCATTGCTGACTTCATCAACTATTCGATCGAATCCTAGACAGACCTGTCCAGCAGAACCAGAATGGTACATTGGGCAAGATGCTTGGTCCCCAGCCTGTCCTTCACAAAATTCATTGTATGAGAAAGGCACCCTCCCAAAGTACGCCATGGCTGATTCTTCTCTTCACTCTTATTAATCCTCAGGGAAGTCTTTCAACAGTTCCAAGGTCAAGAGAGTAATGTTCAGAACTGGAGCTACATACCCACTGAAATGAAGCACAGAACAAAAGTTAAACAATCCAAAAATATCTAGTATAATGAAAGCAGTACATTTCTTTGGGTTTTTTTTGCTTTATAACTTATTCCATAGGGTGGAAATATTTTCGTAATCTGGAGCTAGATATTCTTTTGCCTGATCCTTATTTCCAGACTCATTACTATTATTATTATTATCCTGGAGTCCTAAATAGAAGCAACAGAATGCCTGAAACTATTGATCTAAATACCGACTAATTATGACAAATACTAAAGAAAATGTCCGTATTAGTTCCATTATTTTACACTTGTATAGCACACAATGCAGGAATCTAAAACAAGCAGGTAGGAAATCTTCATATTAATGGTTGCTTTAATGACGGTTTCATTAGTATCTTCCTCATTTTTTTCGCCTCAGATTTCTTCATGTTCTACCACTTTTTATCCTAGTGTAAGCAGGTGAAGAAAGTTAAGTCGAAGAACACAGAAGACATGGATCTCCAATGAATATTCAAAACACTACACCACAAAAACTTGGATATGGCATGTATAATAAATAAATCAATTTCAACCATTTTTGTTTCTTTGTTTTTCAAAACAGATATATCTTCAAAGCCTGAGGTTGTATCTTTTTTAGTAAATCAGAAGGCAGGAGCATGAGCTTCTGCAGAAGCTCACCATCAATCATACTGTTACTAGCAAACTTCCCGATAGGATTTTGGCACATGCCAAGTAGTCCTATGGTTCAGATGGGCAGCATGTACTGGAGACTGCTGTCAGTAGGCATGAGGGTATCTTTTTTAGGAAGAGAGTTTAGTTCTAAACCCAAAATCTATTCTGGGCCGCTTGCCCTCAAGGCCTTGGCCTGTTTCATTTACTCATACAGATGTAGCCTAAACACACAAATGACACAGAATTGCAATACTACATAAAGTACACAGTTGTGCTGGGTACTTTATCACATAAAAGAAATAGAAACATCTGATTTAATAATTCAACAAAAAAATGCACTCCCTAGCAGGAAAAAAAAAAGCTAGCAAGATAAAAAGCGTGCTCAGAAACTGCTAAAGCTTAGCTCCACAAATAGCTTTTCCAATATGTTCCCAAGATCTATACTGTATTAGTTTAGATAATAGCGCCTTGCAATAAAAATCTATATTACAACAGAAGGTATTCATCACAACTTTATTTATTTTTGTTTCATTTGAAGTCAAACTCTAGGTGACATAGGCTTCTGTCACCCAGCATGAGGAATGAGAAGAGAAATGAGAAGTTAAATAGGCTGAAATGAAATCTCCAAGTTATAGGCTGAACTACTCTTTCAAGCACTCAATTTAGTGATTCCACGTATTGTGTGCTTTGGTATGCTTTAACTGTATTGAAAAAAAAAGAAGCATTTATGAAGTTACACTAAGCCAGATAACCAAAATGATGCATACCACTTTGAATGGTCATCTAATCATGAACATCAATCACAGTCTCTGCACCTTTCTCTCAGAGTGAATCCTGAAGTTCACTATGTTTTTACATTAAGATGACACTCTTCTTTGCAGAAAAAATTAACAATCATCACGGAAAGAAGGGAGAGGAGAGGAGAAGGGAGGGGAGAGGAGAGGAGAAGGGAGGGGAGAGGAGAGGAGAAGGGAGGGGAGAGGAGAGGAGAAGGGAGGGGAGAGGAGAGGAGAAGGGAGAGGATATATATGCATTAAATCAAGGAAGATAACATCTTCTATTCTTTTTTTTTCTGTCTTGAAAATTGGAATGTTTCAGGAAAAATAAAAGATAAAAGAATGGTATCTCCCTCCTGCCCCATCTTCCTTAATAAAGTTTGGCTACCTGGAAGACTATAATGGAGGCACAGAAAATACAATACCTTTTATGCCCTTTCAACTGTTTCTAAAATATTTTCTTTAAGTTCCAAACAAAGTCTGTTTATAGTGATACATAAGAGTCCAACGGCAAACCTTGCTTATTCTCCACGAAGGCTTTTTTGTGTGTAGCATCCCACATTTCTCTGACAGACAAATATTCACACACGCACAGAGCCCACCTCCATCTGTCTGTATGTGAATGCTTATCTCCTGCACTCTCCATACTGTTCAGGAGAAGCATTGCTTTCCCACTGGCCTTTAAAAACAGGCAGGTTAGCTGTAGCGCCAAAGGCTGGTCTGTGCATTCTGCTCCCCTGTTCTCCTCAGTGGGCTGGGAAGTCCACGTGAGTAACGAGAAGCCTACATGATGCAGGAGGGTCCCTCTCCCAGCCTGGATCCCGGCAGAGGGAGGGCCTGGCAGGGAGCAGAGACTCGTACAGCGCTGTCTCTTTTATATAGGCTTGCATTTGAAACTGACCATTTAGACTGGAAACTCGGCATGCCATGGGGTTTAAGTCTTACCTGCTAAGTTCAGTTAGTAAGAATGAGGTCTGTATTTGGGCCAACTCCTGATCCTTTTCAGAACAGCGTGCAAAGTTCAGGAAAGGATTTGGCTCTTTGCCAGCCACTGTTACTCCATTTGAATTATGCAAAGTGCATTGATAACAATGAACGTTCAAAAATCACTAATGAGGCAAAAGTTACGTTTTTAGGTTCATTTTCTTTGCCTTGTGGTTTCCAAATTCACATTTTGGAGGGTTTGGCTTTTTTCTTCTACAGCTATGAAGCCCTCCTTTTCCTTTCAAACAGCCATGTTTTCACATAATCATGTGGTTCTGGGAAAGGGGGTTTTAAGGGAGAATATCAACAAATACTGTAAAATACTCACTACAAATCAAGAGATTTGACAGCATCACACAATGCTCACAACATTGTAGTTGCCGCCAAGCACACAAAAATACTTTCCTTACTTCAGCATACACATGCATTCTAGTATAAAACCTTGGTGCACCATGGGCTCAATTTTCCCTTTTTAGCAAAACCCAGGAGGAGATGATCAGGCCACTTGCTAAGCGGTAAGAATATTTCTTGCAACCTCTTACCTGAAACACATAATTTGTTAGAAGAATATACAGTCTTTTATGTCTTCCTGTTCACAGACACATTCGGATGACCTATGTGCTTTCAGTATCAAAGGGGTGTAACTTTTTCGCAGAAGCTTTCCTTCTTGTTTAACCGGTTTACTGAGGTAATGATTGTTTCCCACGTCTTCCTTCAGGGAAATTTCAAACAGCAATAACAATAAAGAGGTAACACCTTATCTGTTCTCTTTCTTAATTTGGGAACCCAACCTTCTTTTTTAAACATGGCGGTAGATGATCTCACACTTTCAGTACAAGTATCAAACACGCTTAAAATAACAAGACAACTTCTCCATGGGAAAGACTTGCCTCTTAGAAAGACTTCTACACAAGAGCAGGATTCAGAAATTTTACTCTTCTCCATCTTCACGCAGCTTCCACCTATCTGCGCTGGTGGTGTATGCTCTGAAAGGAGCTCCTAGCTCTGCTCACAGAAAGGGACGGTACAAATCTTGCATGGCAGAAAGGGCCTCTGGCTTTGGCTCCTCAGGATGCAGAGCTGGGACAGTCTAACCGGGGAAAGAACCTCCCATACGCTGGGATATTTCCCAAAGACTGATGAAGCCTTGCCCCTCTGCGAAGGGCCTGCTGAAGAGCTGTGGTAGATACAGCACTGGTCACAAACATCTTCCTAGACCTCAAGGAGCCCAAGACCCTCCATAAAAGGGAGCAGCAGAGGCTGCTCCAGGCACAACGCAGAGGGAGTTCCCTCAGGGACCATCTGCCTCCACACTTCATACCATTCCTTAAAAAGGTACAAACTGCTCCACTGAAGTGGCGATTCAGAATTCACACAAAATCCCAAGCCTAGTCTACTCCAACCTTGTTACAGGCAGGAAAATATCCTCAAAAATAGTGAGGGAGTCAGCATCAACAAAACAATATTTCAGTTATAAAAAGCCATGCAGTAAGACTGAACAGATTAGGATAAAGCATTTAAAGTTAATAATTAATCTCAGATATCTTATATCTGATAAACTGAATGAAGTAATAATTTGATAAAGGATTACAGGCAAAACTCTGCCCTTCAAAGTGTAGCAAAAAGCCATCAATGATGTCATTGTGATTTAAAAGCATTTAGCCAAGGACAAAACTTATTTCAGTTCATGAAAGGTGATGCTTTTTTTCTCATATATTCTCCAACCCTTAAAATGTCAACCTGCTCCACAAACTATTTGGTGGCATTTATGCTGTACTGTAGTCATTACCAGTGCTTACTGTGAAGCGATCCCGAGAGAGAGGAACACACCAATTTTAGGAGCTGCCATTTCAGAGTTTATGGCAGTGTGATGTTTCTTCATCTCACAGTGACTGGACACAGTAAAAGGAGGAGGATCAAGAAAACAGAGGAAATATGCATGGGAAGAGTTCGTATTCCCAAGCAAACACAGAAGGCTATGCATGTAATACGAAATGAGCTGGGACATGTCCCATCTCCCCCCACAGTGATTTCCAGGAAGGTTATGAAGGGTTTTTTTTGGGAAACTCTGAACATTTTCAGGATTTTATTAGGCTTTTAAGGTGGCCACCGTTTTTCTGTTTTCTGTTTCCCATCGAAGCAGTAGGTAGGAAACTGCTGAGTCACTTTCTACCCTAATTCCTCCTAGAACTACCAAGAATTGCCTCCTCCTCTTTTGCTGGCATGTGGGACAAAATCTCTAGAGACAAAGAAAACTGGATACTCCCTGGGATGCCTCCCTTCCTTCTGTTAGATACTCTCGCGGCTCCACCAACCGGCAGGAACCTACATCTCACTCAGATTAAAGAAGAATCATGTATTTGATTTAGCCACGTGTGAGCATGCTCGTATGAACTAGGTCTAATAAAAAGCTGTGGGTACAGAGCTGGAAAAATAGTCGCTCTAACACACCCCAAGATGAAATACAGCATCTTCAGCTTCGGCATTTGCTCTCAGTGTTGCTTCACACTCAGTTTGGAGCTTTCCCAAATCACACCCTTGTATTTGAAGCCTTGAGGCTTCGAGTAATAACAGGCTTGCAAAGGCAGCAAAGTCTTTCAGCAATCCGTGGGGCCAGAAAATTGGCTAAACAGAGAGCCAGTGAGGAAGCGACTCCATTTCATAACAGATCCAGCCGTCTGTGTTACTATTCTTCAGTGCCACCTACTGTCATTTCCCCAAAACTGTGAGGCAAGGAACAGAGATCACTGTGTCAAGCACAGTGGCAATGATGCTTTATGTTTGGCTGCAGGGAATGTCATCATATCTATCATCACCACTGACAAATACGGCCCCTGTCAGAAGGTTGCTCTTTATGGGAAAGATTCACGATTGTCAAGATCTCGCTTGAACTCGTGATACTACTTCTCTTAGATCTGTGCTCCGAAGTGATGCTGCACCGTGCTCCACCAGGGCGATGACAAAGTATCAGCAAAACTACATAGGTACAACAGGCCTTTTTCATGTACTGGCAAAAACACATGTCAAGATTTTATTGTGTTTAAGCAGATGAACAAGAATTCTGGTTAAAAGAAAATAAATATGTTATGATCTGTTTCTTTGTATACAGGCCCTTATTTCTTTCTCACTTACAAGTTTAATTAAGCAGGGATTGTGCTGCCTTACCTGTTTAGTAAAACCCAGAGTACATGCTGATGGGCAAAGAAAATAAAAGTTGCAACAAACACAATATAGTGGTTGAGTCATTATCAAATGATTCATCAGTAAAGGAGACATTTGCTGTAAAGGGCAAGAAGGACTCCTTACCCTCTATTTACTCACACAGAACAAGTCAGGGAAAAGACAGAGAGAGAAGAAGGGGAGGGAAGCAAAGTTTCACTTTTCCAAGAAAAATAAATAGAAAATATTTTGTTTTACATAGAGAACATTTTCACAGGCTCTGCTGACACCTACATATAATATACAAAGTTACTAAGTTACCAACACCCTCCTGAGGTTTGAAATACGCTGTTGTGAAAGATCAACCTCCATGGTACGCACGCACAGACTGCAAAACTAGCCATGACTAAACATAGACTACGGATTTTAATCTCTCCTTTTATTTGAACATCTTTTGTACTTTGATCCTCTGAAAGGAACAGCACACTTTAGCAGAGTTGTTTCTGGCAAAAACAATTACTGCAGCTTTAAAAAAAAAATCAAATTGCTGAGAAAATTAACTGCTGAAATGGGGAACAGTCTTATCACAACCATCTTAAAATAAAGTTAAAATAAGACAAGCAGGCAGATTTTTATGTGTATATATATGTATGTATATATACACTCATAAATGTATGCTAATATATATATAAATGTATTTTTATATATATATGTTTTTAAACTTATATATGCATGTATATTTATATATATACACACACCTCTCTATAAAAGCCTAATATATGTGTATACATACATAAAAATGCTTAACAAATACTAAGTGACCGAAGAAAAGAGCTTAAGTGCTTCAGAAAAGAAGTCAACCCACAAGTTTCATCTGAGTCAAACATCACAAAGCTGAGGAGCACTTAAAGCCAAAGCTTTTGTTCATACAGGTTTATAAATTTAACTCTGTGCTGTTTTCTTCCATTTCTCTTACCTTCTGTGATTTTTTTTCCCCACTGTTTTCTTACGCTATTCTTTTCGCTTCCCCCGTCCAGTGCTCAATGGCTTTCTGTGAAATTCAGCTTTGTCATTCCAGTGTATTCAATAGGGTTTGTTGACCTTCCAGAAATTGTTCATATCATGGGCTGTACAAATATAAAAACACAGTCTTGTGATACTAGCACATTGTTAAGACAAGCTCCCTAGCCACTACAGTAGGCTTTTTTCTATGGAAAATTTAGTGAGCTGCCTCATCACCATTCCTAAGACCTCCTCCTGTTGCAGTTTGTGGTGTATGGGGCTCTACAGGATTGCTAGAGGAGAAGAGAAGAGGAGAGAACACCCCAAAGCACAGAGCTCAAGCACTCTGGCAGATCTGAGCCCAGGCCAATTTTACTGCATTAGCCTGGCCATGCTGCCTCAGGCAGCTGTTAATGTTATGATTGCCTTGAAGAGGACCCAACTTAAGTACGGCTTTAAATTCAGCTACTAAGTCACCACATAAGAGCGAAGAGGAAATGGCAATAAAACTTGCACTCCTTGCTGGGCTTTGCTGTGTGTGGACCTTTGGTTCACATGACGTGTCAGCTCAGTGGCTTGTTCAGTATTCAGATGAACTAGGAGAGACCAAGTCCTTTTCTCTTATTGATGCCACACGTACCTTCAGTGAAACCAGTGAAATTATAAAATCTTATACTAGGTTTATGCTATAAGCTAGTATATATGATACTGTAAGTTAATATATATTGTAAACTTAGTATAAAATCTGAATCAGCTCTACTGTCGTTATCAAAGAAAACAAGTTAATAACTGTTTAAGCATAAAAATACAGGCGTCTAAAGCCAAAACGATAGCTTACTTAAACAGTATCAACCTTGTCTCCATTTGCCTTTCCACATAGATGCTTTGCTTACGTTTACAATAGCGAACACACTGCAGTACTGCAACATCTTAAATAATGCAATATTTCTGAATTTTCCCTGAACTTCTTGTGCATAGGTAGCTTCTTACGTCTTTCTTCTGACTAATTTTACTACCATAATTGCTCGCAGTACAACTGAAACACTTGCTTTAATAAAAAAAAACCACAAACTAACCATATGGCTTTTATAAAAAAAAAAATAGTTCGTGGGTGTATATATAATTTTTAAACCAACTGAACAGCATTCCTTATATGCAGTTCAGGATATAAAGCATCTGCTTAGATAGCTAATTTGGCTGCATACTTAGGTTGCCTATGCATGCCAGCAAAGCATTCATTACTGTTTTCATTAAAACTTTACCTGCAGCATGAAAGCCAACAATAATTTACTTGAGTTTCCCCATAAATAATGCAAAGGGATTGCTTACCTGCAATAAAACACACTTCAGCAAACTACCATGTGGAAATTAAGCTCACAGCAGCCTTCCACCACAATTGGACCGGCCCATGAACGCATGTCTGGCAGAGATACTCGCAGCACTGAGAATCCAGCTTCATCTATCACCTCAAACTACCTTCCCCATCAATGGTACCCACACACATTTATTCTTACAATAGCAACTGCTCTCTGCTGTTTCAGGTCCTGCAGTAGCTTGCTCATGGTTTTGCTAATGATGTTTTTGTATTTATGAACCAGAGGAGCAACAGAGAAGGCCCTGTTCACTGGACCTGCAGAATTAAACAGTTGAGGCGTGTCCACTGGGGCTGGGCAGGATATTCACACTGCAGCACTTCCGTAGCAATAAACAGGGACCCTACTCAATAATACCAAAGGTACTCATCCCATTGCAGTAGACGTTACTTAGATCTGTGTTCTGCTTTGCACTATTTTGGGCAGTCCAGCCAAGCCTTACTGTTTCTGCTCCTCTGGCCTCCACACCTTGCTCTGTCTTCCTCTCAAGTGCAGAAACAAATCGATGTGAAGAAGGGAGTCAGCAGCACCGTGCTTCACATCAGAGGTGAGCTGCTACACATGTACAATTGAGGGGAACTGCCCAGGGCAGAGAGGGCAAGAGAAAATTGTGCTGAAGTAGGGATACCTCAGGGGAAAATAAAGAAGTAGTTAGCATCCATGCACAATGGCCTTTACAGGTGGCTGGTATCTTCCAGGGACAGGTTCCCAGCTCACAATGAGATCAGATCATCTGGCAAAGCACTGCATTAGCAAAAGGAAGAGAGAAACGCAAGAGAGAGCTCTACTCATCCCCACCCACTCAATAGCCCATGAAACCCCCTCATTTAAGAGCTTCAATAGTCTCTACATAGACAGTAATTTCTTGGTACTTTTGGGTGGGGGGTGATGGATAACTACTATAAAAGAAACAAGTAGTACCATCCACCACTATGGCCTACAAGATGTCCAAAACCATCATGCACTGATGACAGATAGGGAGACACACACTTTCCACCACAGCTGCCGGGTAAAGTGAAAAAACAGGAAGCTTTGGGATTAGGTACATTCCCTGCATTCAGCAGTGAAATCTTGTCACCCCCGTCCCACCAGCCTATGTCTAAGCTCACTTCACTCTCCTCCTTTGAGGTTCATGCAAAATAAGAAACCTCAGTTTAGAAGTTTTAGACTGAGGGTGGTGACCCTGTCAAGATGACAAGGTTGTTCTGCTTGTTCACAAGCAGAACAACCATCTCCCTTCTTTCCCAAGGAAGCACTGAACTTAAGAGATCCATCTGATCCCAAGCACAGGAACACCAGACTGCTCCTTCCAGTTCTGGCAGCATCCATGTGGGAGCTGTCCTGATGCAAAGCTCCGAGCCCGGACACCTGACTGCAAACCTACAGGTCAAACATGAGCCTGGGGTATGCCTAAAAGCAAATGAATACAGAACTCACTGTCATTTTGGTTTTCATTAAGGGCTAGTTGCTTTTTGGAGGAGGAGGGGACCGGAGTTTCAGAATGTAAAACAGCAATTTGACCCCATAGGTTAAGAATCTTAAAAAAAAAACCACAAACAAAAACCCCAAGGAAATTTAAATACACCTGGCATTCAGGTGCTGAGTTATCATCTCAGAAAGCTGTACTGTAGGCCTCTGGGACACAGGCTAAAATAAGATATCATGTTGTACCACAGTAACATGCCCTTCCTTTGAAGCTTAGTGTTACAGCACGTACGATCGATGGCTGTGAAAAAAAAACACTATACTGGAACTTGAGAATATAAGCATGGTTTATCTCGATATTAAAATAAACCTTACCCACATAATTCCTTGAGCATCTGCACTTACTTCTGATTGCCTCAATTAACTGTGTCATGCTGACATTTAAGCAGCAAGTCCAGGAAAAGTCCAGACATCCTAGACTGGGGCTGGAGTGATTCATAATACATTGTTCATGTCTGCTGCAGAATAGGAATAGCTCTCTCTTTCTTGGCTTGGTTGATCTACTTTTATATCCGTGATTCAAATGGAGTTATGCAAACTTCATGTTTGCTATCAGGCTATGAAGAAGCCTATTGTAACTAGGATATGGTTTTCTTAGATGTAAATGCACATGCAAAATAGAAAGAGCTTTGATATTGAGATTTTTTTCCCCTGAGGTTCAAGTATTTTATCATTTTAATAATATTCCATTTTCTTGTTGCACTCACTTTTAAACATCTTTTGTATTAGCTCCGAGTATTATAATTCCTTTAAAATTCCTCTGGAGGGCACTATTACCATAACTATACAATTAGCTACAGATGGATGTAATAGAGATAAACACTAAATAGCCTTGTTGGCAGGACGCACAGTGTCTTTTAACCAAGATAACTTCTTTACTGCTGCCTAGGTTTCTACCCTACTTTAGAGGATAGAGGATATCTCTTAGCTACAAAGAGAAAGAGAATTTAGCAATTATTATTGCAGAGGTTTGTCTTGCAAAAACACGGTGTGGGTTGCCCCCCCCCCCCCCCCCCAGTCATCACCTTTGTTAGCAAGTACTAGAATTTGGTATATCCTTCAAAGGCTTTGCAAAAGTGGTATTTCCAAGGCACAGCATGATTTGTGACTGTTTGGGTTGGTAAAAGATGGAGGAACTGATTATTTTGCAGACTTTTCCTGTTCTCTGTGGCGCCTTCTGTATCCTTGAGGCTGGACCAGCTACTGTGAGACCTGTGTGCCACTCTGCTCCCATTCACCAGAGCTGCCCTGTTCCACAGTGCAGAGGAAGGTGATCTATTCCTCCAGGATTTTGAAAAGCCTGTCCAACATATAGAGAGGGAAGGCTAGCATTTTGGAGCTAGGAAAGAGACTGTGACATACCAGGGTTTCTTAGTGTTTTTCAGAACCGAGAAGGAAATCAGAATTGAGCCTCACAGTTCAGCGCAAAACGTTTTTGAAAACAGGATTGTCAGGAAAGCTTGGAAAGGTCAACTTTAAAGCGAACGCGTATGTCTAATCCGGTCGCCCTCTTGTGATCATGCAGTATGTTGCACAATTATTTTATCTACTCTGAAATTTTGCAGGGTAAAGCAACGGTGAGCTGCAATCCTCAGAGTTCAGGTTTTGAGGATTTGGGGTTTCCCCTGCATCTTCCGGGAAACATCATAATTATGTACAAAACAATATTTTCTTTACTTCGATTTTACTACTTTTTTTTTCCTTTTATGGCTTGCACGTGTAGTTGTTTCATGTATTTTCCAATTAGACTAGAAATTATTCAAGTAGGTGCAATACTTGTGTGAGAGTTATAGCAAGTAGAAAAGCAAGGTTATAACAGAGATGAGAGTCTTGGGATACTGTATCATATAGAAGAAAATTATATTGATATAATGTGTTTTTAATTAGGCCATCAAGCAAAGAATATAAGAGGGAAGGGTATATTTCAGTTATGGCAGGAATTATATATAACAAGCTAATATTACCAAGAAATCATCAACACATATAACTAGAATAAAAATAAATAGAGGTTTTGAATTAACTTTTTGTGAACTTAAGTTTGGATCTGTGTTGATATTTACATTAGTAAAAATTATCCTTCCTCTTTTTCATTGATCCCTTACCCATTTCTACCTGAATCCTCTGTTACTAATTATCACCGAATTCAAAGACAGTCCCCACGCTTGTGTTTTATTTCTGGATCTTTCCTTCTTCCTGACATCTGCATTGCCACACTGAACACTGAACTCTCACAGCTTCTCCTCCTAATCACTAGCCTTCAATAGAACTGAAGCATTTTGTTTTAGATTAAAAGATATTTAAAAACATAAAAATGAACGGCATGAACTTTTCAAATAGATGTAAGAGGGAGGCAAAAAAAAAAAAAAAAGATAGGTCAGATTTTGGGTGTACCAACCTTGACATTGTCCTTTTAAAGTACTCCCCAGGCAGCTTTAACTTTTGCAACCAGCACTCAAGCAGCCGCTCACCCTAGGGCCCAGTCAGCTTGGCAGGATGACAGAGGTCAGCATTTCACACGAATGAACAATTTCTCCAATATAAGGGAAGCGTTCAGCTTCCTCTCTCTCTTTTCACCTGTCCTTTAAAGTTTAAACCGAGACTATCATAGGTATTGTGCACAATGCAATGAAAATCCCTCTTTCTATTAACCCTTTGAACCCTTACGATGAGAAATGATAGACTTACAATTTTAAGCTGAGAGACAGAAGCCACAGAAGGGCTCCTCTTCCCCTCCCCGCACCCCCACCTCAGCGTCTTTTTCTTATGTACTTTCCTCGCAAACAAACCTCTATTACCTCTCTAACTCAATCACCAAGTATGAGAAAATCTTGCTGTTCTTCCAGAGCGTTCAATGTGCGTGCATGTGATGGGGCCAACTGGGAGCAGTACTTTGATTCATTTTTTGGATTAATACATTTCTTTCTGCTTTGAATGTGACTAGGTAAGAATAACATGTTTTTCACTTATGTGCAAAGTATTTTTGGGTGAGAGAGGGAATCTCTGTACAGTGGTGCGGTTTAGGAAACCACCATGTAGAACCTGCAGTGAGGACAAATAAAACTGACTACGGTAAAACCAAGTCTTTTTAGCGAGTCCTTATCAAGACGCTAAGCAATACGCACAAATTTTAGTAAATTCAAAGTGGTTACGGTTAAGTGATGAAAAATCTACATGCTATAACCAAAGACTTCACTCTTTAGTCCTAAAAACCAACAAGCACGCACCTTTCCTGTTATTAGTTGAATGGTCTGAACAGGCACGGAAAGTCAGTTATCTACTCAAATTCTCTGGACAATTCCCAGAGTGCACCTGTGTGACTTTGCTTCAAGCTCACTGTTGAAGGAAGATGGGAAGGAGAAAGCAAATGGAAGCTGGATAGGGAAACCTGCATTGGCTTTGCTGTGCTGTTTCACAGCCAGCCAACTTCCGCACTCCCAAAATTCAGACCTCAGGATCAGATTTCTCTGGGGTAGGGACGGAGTACTGCTTTAATCCAATGTGGAATCTTTATTAAAAAAAAAAAAAAAAAAAAAAAAAAACAAAACCCCGAAACAACAAAACATTCAGAAACAGTCTCTAGGCAGCTATTAAACATAAAATAGCTGTTTAGCAAGATTTGATCAAAATAGATCAGATAAAATAGATTAAGACGACTAAGAAAACAGTGGTAGTGAAGCATAGCTTTTTTTTTTTTTTTTAAACTACTTTACAGAGTTTAGGTGGGCCATTAAGATAATTTTGTGAGTCCTGGAGCCACATGCTGATGTTTGCCATTCCAAATTTCTGCACATAAGAGCAGCACCCAGGGGTCTATCAACACAGTAGAAACAATTGTGACTGAGCATGTCTCCTGAGCTCCAGATGATTGTAAGGGCCATTACTGTCACTGGTTTTGCACCCCAAAAAAATGCTTTAAGTAGAGAAAATCATGGAAGAGCCACGAGACTAAATTTATGACAAGAAAGAGTTAAGTTTGGAGCTTCTGACTATCCAAGTTGTCCCAACTTCAGTGTCGGTTAGAAGATCAGGTAACTAAAATGTTAAGATGTGCAGGATTAACCATGAAGTCTGCGCTTTCATTGCACAAAACACCACTTTGCCTTTTCCAGTCAGACGACTGTAACTAAGTAGACTACAGCCAAGCACCAGATACACATTTATTTAGACGTATATACCAAAGGAGGAAACATGGGATTGCAGAGGCTGCCCCTTTTAGCTAACAAGAGAGAAGCTTAAGCCACCCTGATGCTGATAAACCTAAAGAGGTACTAGACAGTGAAGAAAACTGTCTTGCATTGCAGTTTTTGATTCAAGGATTTATTTTTTTCTTTTTCTTCTCTTTACCTCAGCTGAAACTATAAACTCCAATGAACTACTGAAGATCAGTCACTATCTTTCTCAGCCCCACATTGTTGAACCCTTTTGTTGCACCACTGAAATATTTGGACGAGGCAAGAGATATCCTCTTGCAGCTAGACACAGCTTGCTGAAAGAGAACTGTAATACTCAAAACAAGGACCCTTTATAGAAATATTCTTTGTTTTGGTTTTTTCTCTCTTTTTGAGTGATACGTTTTAGAAAGTTCGCAGAAAAAAATAGTGGGGTTTCAGGGCCCCCTTGTTCCTCCATTTGCCAGAAGGCAAAATCTTATGATTCATCCACATCTCTGAGGGCTGAATTTCAGCTCAAATTCCCTGGAGCTTGGCCTGAAGTCGATGTTGCTTCAGTGAATTCAATTTTCCAGGGTATTAAGAACTGAGAAAGTAAAATAGATGACAGGCACTGAGGGTGGAATGCTAGTTCCACTGGAGGTTAATGGGGCTTTCTGCCACCAACTTCAGGTAGGCCAGGACTTCACCTCAGCTTCAGGAAGCAGAGCAGAAAAATGTTCTACAAGATTTAAACCTTTATGGTGTAAGGCTGGGTTTGGTATAAAATGTGAAACATGATGCTGACTTTGCTTGTAAAACTCTTCAAAAGTTATAGAAGGAAAGCACTATGTAAAAGTTGATATTAGGGATATTCCACTGCAATATTGAATGAAATCAAGACTATTTCTAAAAAATTACAATTTCAAGGATATAAAGTCGTTGAAGGAGTTAGGAAAAAATAAACCTTCTGAACAAGCTACAGATTTTCATATTCCTTTCAAGGTGGAGGGCACTTGAGCAATGCAAGATAGTCCTAATCCTTGATTGTCCCAATTTGTCCCATTCTAAACACAGTTCTCCTCAGCAGAGGCATAGTACCACAGCAGAAGAAAACCAGTCTTATATCACGTAGTGGGGAAGCCTCATCACTCATCAAATAGACAAAAAGCCACTGGGGCTTGAGACTAGAGATTTCAGCACGCTTTCTTTGCTCTGCCACAGTCAGGCCTCCTCTGAGATTTGGAGTAAATCCATTTCCACCTCTGGTCTTCCTGTTGACTCACCTCCCTCTCCTTATAGCTGGGGAAGATTTTTAATAAACATTTGGCTCTAAAAATCTCTGACACTTTGTCTCTACATCTATCGTAGACACTAAATCCTAGACACTAGTATCTAAGGGTATACTTTCTGTGTTTCTCGTCTCCGTTTCAGGGATGCATTTTACAAGATTCATATATAATGGTGATCTCAAACTTCGCTGTAGATTTTATGGTGCTAATGTAACAAAGAAAAAAAAATTAAATCTGTTGTAGCTGGAGGTCAATCACAAATTTATTGGAAGCACATTTGGTCACTAGTAAGGAATTATCAACTGCTAAAACTCATTTTGACAACTAGAAAAACACTTTTGATGTACAAGAGGTATTTGATGCTCCGTCTTATCCTCAGAGAGGAAAATAAGGAGAAATGTAGAAGAAATCTTTCTTTAATTCCAACTCACGTATAATTTCATTGGTCTGAATATTTTACCTTGATCTCAGTAGTATGAAAACACATTAAGATATAGGCTGTCTTAATACTACCAGATGTAAGGAAGAAAGCGAATTAAGAAAGAAAAAAGGCAATAAAGAAAGCAGGCAAAGCTGTACGGCAATGGATCAAAAACTCAGGAGCAAAGGAAAGAACAGCAAATAAGGAGGGGAGCAAAAGAGATAAAGTCATCAGAGAGGGCAATAGAGGATGGAAAAAGAAATAAGCAGAGGAAGGAAGGCATTATTTAAGGCAGAAGTGCAGTGGAGGCAAAAAAAAATTAAACGGAGCAGAGATGTCACAGAAAGAAAAAACAAAGTTGTAGAAAGAAAACTGATAAATTATGAAAATGGGATACAAAAGAGAATAAGGAAAGCAAAGGAGATGAAGTAGAGAAAGAGAATAGAAAAAAGACACCACTTCTGGGAATACATTTAATTCCAGTCAGGAGGTGGCTTGGCACCTACGTTCAGTTGACCAAATTCCCTGGGAATTAAGAAAAAAAAAAAAAAGTTATCTAACACCTCCCTCAGCCCCATATACTACCATAGATTCTGGATAACACCATTACAAGCTGCCTTCCAGTGCCTTCACGCTTTTTCTGGGCTCACTGGATTTCCCTCTTCTGTCCTATCATTCCAATATTTTTGCTAACCTTACTTTGCTGCCCTAGCTGCTTCCCTGCACTTTCCTCCCTTTACACTATTTTTTTTTTTTTTACTTCCTATTTTTCACCTTGATTTAAATGGACAACTATAATGAGTGCTTGTTTCTGACCAACAGTAACTGACTGAAAGATGACAGCACATCCACAAAAACTATAGAACAATTGTAAGGAAATGAAAATGTGTCAAGAAGAAATAAGAAGCCAAGAAGTCAGTGCAATTCAGTATTTTGTCTTTCATACTGCCAACTCTGGCTAAACATCCCCACCCACATGTTAAGTACTACAAGTTTCTCATGGGCAAAAATGTTAAAAATCTTACACTTTGAAGTGTGTAAATGAACAGCCCTGGTAACTTCAACCAAAATTGGTTTTGAAGGGTTTGGATTTTTTTGTTTTTAATAACTTTTTCAGTAATGCTGCCCTAGCTATGCTCTTTTAACCCCTCAAAAGTCAATTAGCAGTGAAGAAACAGCTTCCAACTCCACTACCAGGTCTGCAAAGCTGGATCCCATTTCAGTATTAAAATACTTGACCAGAATGTAAAGGTCTTACAGGCACAAATGCAATGCTTTTGGAGAGTGCATTTGATTCTATCTTTCCAACACCACTTAATTTGAACTCCAGCATTTGGTAACATAAAAAAAAAATAATAATAAAATACTGAAGTTCAGCAGGCTGCTTTGGCAAAGCAGGCTTTTAGCAAGAACTCTTCCCACACCGTTCTTTGCTATGAAGAATGGAAAGCAAACCAGACTTGAAGCACTAATGAAGCACTTCAAGAATTAATGGTATGCATGTGAATGTGATGCTGTTAAACGTTATTCATTAGAGCTCCTGATTAACAGCCATCTTGCTGAAAAGAGCGACAAAACCTTGACATTTGCAGTTCGTGATTTTGAGCTAAGCAATGCTATACCAATTGGTGCACTGTACTAAAGTAGCTTTAACCATCACATTGTATTTCGTATCTAATAGGGCAGATTTAAGGGGCAGGAGGGTAACTAATTAAGACTTTATTTTCTCCTTGTATAAAACTCTGACTGGGGTGGCTCATGCTGGGACTCGACACAACATGGGTGAAGCTCCCTGTTTCAGCGACATCTGTTATGCATTAGTACAGCCAAAATTGATGTCCTCCTATGTGAAAGCATCTTTATAAATAGGATAAAGCCCATTTCACTCACTAGGCCCAGTTCTGGAAGTGCAGGAAGACTCAGCTAGGTTTTGAGCATATAGCTGAACTTGCACCATTCTCATGGTGTACATCCCTGGATATAGGTAACTGGATTTTTCAACTCAGTTTCTGTTCTCTGTTTAAGTTCTTAATCTTTCAAAACCAAAACCTTTTGTGAGAATATAAAGCTTGCTAGAGTATTTTTTCCACCAGAAAAGTTTCTAAGCTCTATGATGGGTTTTGTAGTTAAAACCAGAGAAAGCACCCCAGGTGATGATCATGCTGAGCCAGTGTGGGAACCAGTCTTTTATTCTAGGGGACTTGAAAAAGCAAACAAGAAAACAGAAGCATTTCAACTTAGTATAGAAAAATACTTTTGAACATTTTCACATGAAGCAAGCATTTTCTGAAAAGAAAGTCAGAAAAGGATTGCAGCCCCCATCACTGAACTGAGGCTTAAACAGGAGAAAACTCAGGCAAGTGAAAAATTACATGCATGATCCGTAAAATATTCTGACAGCCGGACACAAAGTAAGCCTCACTACTTAAAGTCCAAGAACAGAGTCCAACTGGGCAACTAGAGCTGCTCAAAGTGCCTGAAAGGGACGGTTCAGTGACTAGTTTTTCCCACAAAGAAAATGGGCATGCAACACCCACTCATATTCATTTCAGCTTGTGCTGCTGAAGTTGTCCATCTGACCCACATGTGGCCTCTGAGCTAATGCTTCTTAAAATGTAAGCTTCAAAAATATTACAATTTTCTAGTTATAACATACCAGTGAACCATCAAAGCAACAGACAGAGGGAACTGCCAAGCATGAAAACCAATCATTGCTAAAAACTTCGCTTAACTTAGAGCGGAGAAGGAGGACTGTAAACACCAGGGGTTGAAGATTTTAAATTCAAGCAACCAAGACTGTTCGTAGGCCTTTAATAACCACCACAACTTTAGAGTCTGTAATTTCCACATAAAATGAAAAGAATCATAGAATGGTTTGGGTCAGAAGGGACCTTAAAGACCATCTAGTTCCAGCCCCCCTGCCCTGGGCAGGGACACTTCCCACTAGACCAGGTTGCTCAAAGCCCCATCATCCAGCCTGGCCTTGAACGCTCCCAGGGATGGGGCATCCACAGCTTCTCTGGGCAACCTGTTCCAGTGTCTCACCACCCTCACAGGAAAGAAGTTCTTCCTAATATTGAATCTAAATCTACTCTCTTTCAGTTTACAACTGTTACCCCTCGTCCTATCGCTCCACTCCCTGATAAAGAGTCCTTCCCCATCTTTCCTGTAGGCCCACTTTAGGTACTGGAAGGCTGCTAGAAGGTCTCCTCAGAGCCTTCTCTTCTCCAGACTGAACAACCCCAACTCTCTCAGCCTGTTATAGCAGAGGTGCTCCAGCCCTCTGATCATCTTCGTGGCCCTCTGCTGGACCTGTTCCAATAGGTCCATGTCCTTCTCATGTTGGGGGCTCCAGAGCTGGATGCAGTACTCCAGGTGGGCTCTCACCAGAGTGGAGCAGAGAGGGAGAATCACCTCCCTTGACCTGCTGGCCACACTTCTTTTGATGCAGCCCAGGATGCAGTTGGCTTTCTGGGTTGCAAGTGCACATTGCCGGCTCATGTTGAGCTTCTTGTCCACCAGCATCCCCAAGTCCTTCTCCTCGGGGCTGCTCTCAAGCCATTCTCTGCCCAGCCTGTATTTGTGCCTGGGATTGCCATGACCCAGGTGCAGGACCTTGCACTTGGCCTGGTTGAACTTCATGAGGCTTGCACGGGCCCACCTCTCAAGCCTGTCCGGGTTCCTCTGGATGGCATCCCTTCCCTCCAGTGCATCGACTGCACCACACAGCTTGGTGTCATCTGCAAACTTGCTGAGGGTGCACTCAATCCCACTGTCTTTGTCTCTGACAAAAACGTTAACCAGCACTGGTCTCAGTACTGATCCCTGAGGAAAACGAAGTATTTCCTCAGTACAGGCTGTGTAAATCTAGCCTATTGTAAACTGCTCTCAGTGGGTATGAGCAAAAAAAAATACCACCTAGGCAGCTGAGCACCAGACAAGGTATTCTCCTCTCTTCCAGGTTCACCTAGTCTTGAACAAGTTTCTGCTCGTGTATCCACATGCAAGTAATTTCAAAATTACTACTTTCCAAGCGTGGATGAGCATGCAAGACGTGCTCTGTAAAGTGAAAGCTACGGTGTTAGCACAATTCTTTTGTGCACTTAAATCTCACTAACCTCTAACAGTAAGCGTGTTTACGTATATTTAAACTGCATGTAGGTTAGATCTGGAATAGGTTTTTAAAATCCTGGTAAAAAGAACTCATTTGAAGTCCACTGTCCTATTATTAATAGTACTTTAAGCTCTTGTAAAACTTAGCTCTATGAGAAACGTAAAAGGAAACAAAGTGGCCACGGCCCAGTACTGTACAATGAAACAGATCCAACAAACAGGGTTGCCACTATAGAAGCAATTATCAGTGCTCAATAAACAAAGAGGGTACAAGTTCAGCAAAGCACATCAGGGCACACCATCCCTGCAGTGAACACTAAGGTCAACAGCTTGGACACTTCCCTAAAAGTATGCACATTTCTCAGCTCTTTGCTGAACAGGGATGAGCTGGTCCTCAATCCAGCAATCCATTATGGTGACAAAGTAGCGCTTAGCATGCCCAGTAACACGCATGACAGCAGCAAGTGTTGAGTTGCAGCCAAATTCTGTCTCTAAGTGAGATAAAATCAGATCCAGGGGGCTAATAAGATAAGGATCAGTGCTCTGTGTACATCAGAGCACTGACTTAAGCACAGAAAAAAATAAAGGGTATATGGAAAAAGTAAAGGGGGGAAAAAAGCCCTTCTTACATATTATTTATGTTTCAGAAATTTTGTGAGAACACTGAGTAGTTATTGTCCTTGTCAATAATATTTTCTGAAGGTGTTGACGAGCATGATAAGGAAGAAGCTGTGTTAAAGCCAAGCTACTAACTGCCTTTCACTCAAGTCCCATTCTACAATAGGGTGCTTTCACAATAGCTGCAAGAGGCAAGATTATAATTGTAAATAAGACAGTCACATATTTTCCATATCCCTATTTTTTTTACTGTAAATTCCTTAAGGCAGAGACTACTATTAATGTTAAATATATTAAAATTCAAATCAAATAGCAATAAGGAAAATAAGCAACAAGTTAATTAAACTTGCAACCAACACTGCACTGGAAAACGTTGCAAATACCCCTAAAGAAAATTCAGATTATAGAAGAACCTAAAGAAACTGATCAAATGGGCAAAGAAAAAGTTTTTGACTTGGAAATAATACAATGTCCTCAATTTATAAGCAGAAAATCATGTGCTTACTGGAAAAAAGTTATTTGCAAGTGATTCAGCCTCTGTTTTTACCTCTGGCTGAAGAACTGACCCCCTGGGAAGCATGCCACCAGAGCTCCCCAGTCCTTTGCCCTAAGGTCACTGAAATCCTGCTTGGATCTAAGCTAGCATAGATCTTTGCCCTTTTTGTTTCCCTCACCCTCCTGTTCATGGCTAGCTGATTCAAGTCTAGTCTCTATCTCCCATCCAGAGTTATTAGGTATGGGTGCACTCCAGGGAAACAAATGCCAGTTTATGAATGACTTCCACACTTTAGTGTGGGAATTAAGAGTCCTTTGCATACTCAGGAATATTCTAGAAAAATCACATTTGTGGGAGAAATAGAGGCCAACAGATGATTACAAGTGACAAAGTTTCCACAAAAACACAGAACGTAGGTTCTTAGAATAGTACCTCATTAAATATTCTGTGAAGAATAAGCCCCTATTACCAGGGGAACAGTCTTGATAAACTAAAAATCCTGTCCTGTGGGTTTGACTCAAAATACACTTTTAGACCCAGGTTTCATAACTGGAATTTTTTAATGAAGTTTGACCATATCTGTGTGTCTGTTAAGTTTTGTATGTGCTTCAGGCAGGTTTTGAAAACCTATTACTATCATCAGGATCCCCATACCTCCAGCTTCTATTAAGGAAATCAAGTGCGTATCTCATGTTACTGCTGACACTATTAAAAGCAACAGACAAGCACAGTGATGATTGTAGCATGAACACTCGCCTGCAAACAGTCAGCATGAAAGCTTTGAAGTTCAGTTAACAGAAATCTTCACAGTTGTGGTGCCTAGCTAATTAGTTGTGCCTAATTCATTATACAGAGATAGCAACTTTCTAAAACATAACATAAATATCAGGGATTTTCATTTCTTTGTTAGTTTCAATACAGCTAGAAAGAGATTTCAGGGTTTTCACAGCTAGTGAGAGTATAAATCAGCCTTGGCCTCAGAAGAAAAAAAACAAAGTATATTTTAGGAAGATAGCATGAAGATTCTTTGAAGTAAATTCATTTTCATGCTAAATAATGAAAAGTTAGTATAAAAATTGTTTAAAATGTTTCTTACTTAACAGAACTTTAGCATTTACACAAGAAGAGTCAGGTCAGCAGGCCAAGAGCTAAAGTGCTTTCAACCCACTAGAGAGGCTTGGTATGGACAATATACTCATACTACTGGCCATATATCAATATATCCTTAATATTGACAATAAAACTCATCCCAGTGCTGAGGAGAATCTCTTTTTGGAAAGATGGTAGCTGTCTTTATGATCCTTTTAGTCTTTGTCATCTCTTTACTGAGATGCCGTTTCCAACACACTTCTAATTCAACTAGACCTCAGCAAACCAAATTAAAAGGACTGGGACTACTGAATCACTTCATTTACCTAAACAAACTCCTCCTGGCAACAAAGTGCTATATTATCTTCAGAGGAAGGCAAACCACACAAGGGTCAAGGGTTCACATCCTAAGAATCACTTAAGAGTTGAGATCCAAGACTGGCACCCAATGGCACTGTATAGAGCCTCAAGAGATCAGGGCTCAGCTATTGGATCTGGTCTGTGAACTTAAGTCACTTTCTCTGTGCTTTAATTCCTCCATTTGTTTCTTCCTGGAGATTCCTGATAGTGTGAAAGTTTAAAATTAGAACAACGTACATATTGGTGGGGTTGGGAGAGATAAGGAGAAGGGAGGACTTTTAAAGACTTGACTAGAAAATTCAGTCCAAGTTCATTAATAACATGTAAATGATTAAACACAAACCGAATGGTACTGGATAGGGTACCACTTTCTCCTAGTAAAGAAACACTAGGGACTCTTTACTAGGAGTGAGGAGATGAGCCCAAATACTACACCGTATATTCACTATTGTCATTAACTATTTATAATGAAGAAGCACTGAAATGTCTGTATTCTTTATTTTGTGTGTGTCTTAATATTGTTATCCTGACTTTACATACATGTATTTAGTGCTCCTCCATTCCACACACCCAGAAAATTTATCTCTAGAGCTTCTTCCTATCACTGATGTGTTCTTTGCCATTTATCATCTATAACTTTTCTGGTTCCTGTTCACTTTCTTCTGAGAAAACTGGCAGTAGTGCTTTTAGGTTTTTTCACTCCTCTGACGCTTTAACAATGAAAACCCAAGCCCTCTTCTGTACTGGTGAGAAACGGTTTTACCCTTAAGATGCAGATTGTACTTCCCCAGATGAGTTTACGCAAGTATAAAAAAAAAAATATATATATTTCTTCCATATACAATTATAGTGATTTTCTTGTCCTGTACTTTTAAGTTACATCAGTACTTCTTTATTGCCTTCTGAAGAAATAAGATAACAGTTGCATTAAAAACTTCATCACTGTCAAATATATTTATTTTAACAGCGGAAAAAAGTTTTTGAGGAACACTGTAAAACTCTATGGCTCATAAATAGCAGCTGAAACGTAAAGTTCAAGCAGCTCCTACTCCTACATCATGCCCCTAGTTTCAGTTATATCCACTTCTTCATTTTCATGCCAAGTAGCCTCAGTTCTTAATTTTAATTTAATTTTCTATCACTTCCATTTTCCTGTGAAGGCTCAGGGTATCCTTTACCAACATTACACATAAATGCCTAGCCTTCTTGTTTAAACTATTATAATTCTGATTCAGAGCTTGCAATTCCTTTCCAAAGGTTGATATTTGATCCTCCAACTTCGGCACAAAAAGTTTCTGTGCCTGATATTTCACATTAAGCCCTCCTCCTAATTCTCTAATCATCTCAAATGCCACATGAGATGGACCCTCAGAGGATAAATTCACTGCTGACATTCCTGCCCCGCTTGCAAGTCATTACAAGTTAGGGACTATGAAACTGTAATTGAAAAATGCTTCTCTGCAACTTCTTCCCCTGAAACGTTTTGCCTGGTCAACAAATGATACTCAGGGGATTTCTGTCTTCTCAATATCATCTTACATGCCAGAAATAAAAGACTATTGAATCAGAAAGTTGAGGTAAGGCCTTTTTTTAAGAAAAAGAAGAAAAAGCAAGCATAGACATTCCTAGGAAAGCAAACTCACGTTTCTCAAGCTATCAGAATTTAATTCTGATATATAGCATTCTACAGCGGCGCCTAGATGTCCCACCTGAGATTTAGGCCTCATTCAGCCATGTGCTGCATGAAAAAAAACAGTCCCTTCTCTCAGGAGTTTAAAATCTATATAAAACCAATACAACAGAAAGTAGTCAGAGTAAATGCATTTCTATAGTGTTTTCATGCTCTTAGTTTAGCCAATATAGTTGAGGTCATTTCTGATGTATCACAAGACCACCACCACCCCTTTTGCCAGTAGTCACAAGTCAGGAAGGAAACCAACATCAAAAGAAGGTGCAAAGATTGCATCAGAAATGACACTCAAGTCAGAAGCAAGGTGAGGGTTAAAACAAAGATCTCATCAGTTCCATAAGCAATACCATAAACAACATTATCCATCCTCCCCATGGATTCTGCTACCTTTGCTCAGAACAAATGAAGTTGTACTTCACCAGTGCAAAGTTAGTTGATTTGTGTGGGACTGTTAACACAATGCACTATTGAGCAGTGGTGTAAAGATGGAAGAATCTGGCCAGCCTGTATTGTCACACAGCTGTTGTCCTGAGCTTCATCTTTCTCTGTTGTCCTCAGCCTTGATACTCATTCAAACTTTTGATAAAATACCAGCACTGAGACATGAGTGATTTGTCATCTTTATACCCTGTAAACGCAGCATAAAAATAAGTTAGACTGATTGAGATTACACTGTTGAGGCAAAACAAAATAGGGATCAAATCCAAACTGACAGCTACATGAATTTTATTAGTTTGAAGAGAAAAATTTATGAAAAAACTCTAATCCAAAAACCAATAAAGCACTTTGCCAAATATGATGTTATCTGAGACTCGTCATATTAAAAAAAGTTCTATTAAATCCCCCACTTTCAAGTTCAGCATCAAAACCACTCAGTTTAAATGATATTTCTGTCATTTTTTTTTCTTAGCCTTCATGAAAAATTTACAATACCATGCTTAGAATTACTTGAATAATACATATCTTGTTTTAAATTCAAGTTATTACATGCACTTGTAAAATGCTATTTGATTTGATTTTTCCTCCCACACCTTAAGCAAAATATGTGACAATTTTGTTTTCTCTTGGGTAGCACGTATATGAGCTAACCCATTCCTACAGGATTTTCAATTGCCAGCTAATCCAAAGCTATTTCTTTCAGAATTGCATGCAATGAATTTAATGGACTCAAGGGGCTTGCTTTTTTTTTTTTTCCCTTGTCTCCAGTGTGCATGTAGGGCTTCTTTTTTTGGCTTGGATGTTTTGGTGGTTTGTTTGGGGATTTTTTGGTTTTTTTTTTGTTTTTTTTTTTTTTAAGATAAAAAGGTCCATAACGTATTTTCTCTTTTCTAGACTTCACACACAAAAAAATTCAATTACGAGACCACAGCAGCATGACTAGCAACCTCCACTACCACAAAGGTTCGGGTCTTGCAAGATGACCCATGCTAATACACCTCTGTTCTTTTTCAGAGCCTCTTTGCTTCTATCATTGTTTCATGCAAGTCTAATGAAGTTTACCACATATTTTACAAAGGCATAAAACTTACTGTTAAACTAAAAGGAAAAAAAAAAACCTCACAGTTACGCATACATTACTGCTACCTTGGTCCTCCCACCTTTTCTCACTCCTCTCCTTTTCTCATATGGACTTGGTCTCAGAACAGAGTTCACCTCTTTGCCTCTTTCCAAGAATTTTACATCTCATTTTTCCAAACTGAAACCTCGAATTCATTCTGGTTCTGATATGCTTGACTTGGTGGGTTTTTGAGAAATAACTGAGTTTTCATCCCCACATTGGAGAGATGACATCAATGATGGCCCTGATTCTAAACAGCAAAGTAGATTTCATCCTTTTGATGCCCAAAATATCACAAGGTCAAAATGATCTGGGAGAAAGGGAGGGGAAGTCTCTCATCTCTACTTGAAGCAGTTCTGTTCAATTCCTTAACTCTTAACGAACCCCACAGAAAAATTTGAGCATACAAATGTGTTCTGACTGATTAAAAAGAGGATATCCCAAGAGCAGCTAATGTAATATTAGATCAAATGAACTGGAGTTGAAATTACCATGTTTTTGTTGACTATTTTAACATATTCAGGGAAGGCATAGGGATCTTCACATATTTCTAAGTCTCTTTGTAGTATCATTCTTCATATGTTATACCAGTCAGTGTGGAATACATGGATTTGAAGGGATGAGGGGGTGGAAGAAGTAGTGGAGTGGATTACTGATGTACCCCAGAGAAGTTTATCAAAGTGATAAAAGAAAAATCCTATCATAATTTATTTTCTCTAACAATAAAGCTATCTAGAGAACTTGTTGCTTTTGTAAGAACTAGTATCTCAGCTTAATGTACAACTGAATTGTCAGAGAAGCCACGGTGCTCCTCCCCCTCCCTCATTCCCTATGTGATCTCTGATTAAAATAAAGAAAATCTTGTCCAAGACTTGCAGGAATACTTTCTGGCAAATGAAGAAATCATTACAAGAAAACGCAACTCTGCTTTTCAACTTAGCTCTGTTTTTTCTTTCAGAGCAGTACCAATACTTCCACATGTTAGTCAGGCCCACAGATTTTTTTTTTTTTTTTTTTTTTTTTTTTTTTTTTTTTTTTTTTACAGCAAGATGGGAGAGATCAGGAACTATTTTATTAAAATTTTGACAGTGAACAGTGCTTGGGGTGTACTTCAATGGTGCAACTTACCTGTGTACTGAGCCACTCCAGTTCACTTCAACAACCTTATTTCCAGTCCAGGTTTAGAGCATCTCATCAAGTGCCTATGGCTTTGGACATAAGCTGGAAATACGTGGTTTCAGTTTAATTCTGGCTGGAACCCAACCATTTCACAGCAGACCATCCTCATTTCGCCTACATCTCTTCATAAATTGATAAACAAAATTATTCTACATTATACTAAGAAAAAAACATCCTAAAACCATGGACTACGGTTCCAGGAGAACAGAAACAGTGAGGACCAAACAGCACAGTTACTGTTTTACCCTGAGTGCCCTCACAAGATCTCAGAATCATCCACGACTAACATAGCAAATGAGTGTTACGCATGGATACAGTGCCAACTGTGGCTGAAGGTTATGAAAATGGAATTTAAAAAAAAAAATTATGTGTGTTTTAAGCAGCCAAAAAGAGCAGAGATATATTTACTTCTAGCTTTTTTCTAGAAGACTGAAAGAAGATGGACTATAATTCTATGATGCAGTGATGGTTCAAGGAAAAGAACAACACCTACAGAATAACTAGGGAGAATAGACTCATTTTACTAGACAACAAAAAGAGAAGTCCAGTAAAAGTGAGATCTGTGGAGGACAGCCATGAATCTGTTGACAGTCTAATTTACATCTTCGTCACACCAGCAAAGCCAGACATTCCCAAAACTGCTTCCCAAAAACTATGAGGGTTTATCCATCACCACACTACCAGGAAAAGGAAGGTGGGCAGTCAACCAGATCAAAGGTGGTCAGTTGCTTTTGCTCAGAGACAAGCGATCAGTAAACTGAAAACAACTGGCAGAAGGTGCAGTGGAAAGCCACATTTCCTTTCTAGGCCCTACTGTCACCGGTCAGGCGCAAACAGACAGAAGAATTGCTGAGGAGAAAGAGGACAGTGAACCGAGGCAACTGGCAGACACGTGTCAGTCTTTGCACACTGTTAGAAGAGAGGACAATTACACCTAAATAGCAAGCGTGATGATATATAGTCTTCTATGTAAAAAAAACAACAAAGAAAATAAGAAAATAAAAATCACAGGCAATGTCACAAAAATCTTTTCAAATGCAATTGAAACTGAAAGGGAAAATTTCAGGAACTGGTATCAAGCCCACACCAAATATAGATGATTTTTGAGAACATAGTGTGAGAGAACACTGAGGTTACATTAGAGAGCTCCAGTGGTGAAGACCAGAGTTACACACTGAGGTACAGAAATAATTTCGGAAAAGAAAAAAATAATAATCAAAAAATAAATCAATCTAATGATAAACTGTACTAAAAAATATGTCTGAGGTTATGACTTCAGAATTATGAAGTATTACAAAGCAAATAGCTCTAGACAGACCTGCGAGCTATAAAACAGTTGAGAATTTTAAACAGTCAAGGACGGAACGCTCAAAGAACATGCTAATATTTGGCATGACAGAAGCGTCAGCCTGAAAAAGGTCTCTTGCTTCTAGTGTTAATCCAATTTCACCACATATTATAAGGGTGTGGTGCCACTTGCAAACACACACTAAACACACACTTACATTGCTGTACAGATGAGGGAGGAACAACCAACAAACATAAATAATGTTGGAACAGTCATGGCCAAGTTTTGTATGCTCTAGTTATCACATGGAGCAACATCTTCCCCTATTTGTGCCTTCTCCACAGCTCACTGAAATCAGAGGAAGGATTACCACTATTTCAGTGTCTTTGGTGTTCAGCTCTACATGAATCTTAAACCACTAACGTTATCTCAGATGGAAAGTATCACCTAAAAACATCGTTTAAAGAGATTTTTCAGATAAGCATTATTCTATACGCTTTAATTTTCTTTTAGAAATCAGTTATGTGCCTACTGATGACCAGCTCAAGGAACTCATCATCTAAGAGGAAACAGACAAACAATTCCGGAAATTATTTATGGGGTTATTCAATATAGATATTATGGAGCTATTCTTCCAATTGTGGAAGGCAGATCAGACACTTTCAAACTTTCTCAATTCTGCAGCAAAGTGTATACTGTTCTGCAAAGGGTATGCAAACTCTTTTAGTAACATCCTCAATGATCGAAATTATTTTATATTTTTCATGTGACTGTTTTAGTCACAAGACAAAAGAAACCGATGGTAGTTCACCAATTTACGTCTCAACTATTATACCACTGCCTTGACTCCATGCATCGGGGCAGGATTTCACCGTACATAGCTGCGTAAGCTCATGTACAGTTGTATTCAAACTCAAAAATGTTTTAACTGCTATTGCCTAATTTCAGTGTCATCTGAAACTTCTCCTCAGCTTTGCTATCCTCCTCCAGAGTCTCACTGTTTTTCTTAAAGAGCAGTATCCATAATAACACGTTGTTTGTCCTGCTGATGCCTCATGACCATTTGGGAGTGAAGAACAACAATTACCTCCAGGGTCTAACACACCATTCTTGTTTATAAATTCCAAACAATGTTTAGTTTGGTTTGGTTTTTTTTCCCCCCTTAACAACAGTTAAGGCCAATTGACCAGTACAATTTGGAATCTACAACAGCCAGATTAATCTTCCGAGTACCGTGTCATGGCCAAATATGCCCCGTGCCCCCTTCTTACTCCGGTTCCTGTTTGCATTTTCAAAGTATGCCATTTAGCACTAGTTCTTTATCTCCTGGCCCAGGTAATCTCTCCTGCATGATTTCTACAAAGTATGAGGAACATTTTGAATTTCATTCTGACAATGTAACATGCTCACTTATTCTCCCATTTAGATCATAGAGAGCTGCCATTCTCATTCAGATCTTTAGAAAGATGATCTTCAGAGTTTCACTTTTTCCTTTTTTCTAGCTTTATAGAAAAATCCTTTATAACCATTCTGCTTATGTTTTTTTTGAATAGTTAAAATCAACTCAACCTTCCAATGGCAATTTCATTTGGACCATATTTTAGTTCTCTGTTTAGAATGACACCCAGAACAGGACCTTTTTTTTTTTTTTTAACCTCCTTTTCTAAACCAATGCGATGGAGTTAGGAATCACGGATCAAGGGCATTCTGAAAGAACTGCTTTCTGTCATGGCTTCTTCCATCCCCACAGGAAGGAAGCAAGCAATGATTCTGGATCAATTATTAGTTATGCTCAAGATGACTATTAAGAAATATTAGTTGTCTAGCATAAATAAGTAAGTTTTAATTAGAATAAATTATTTAGGATTATAATATGATGTGATTTGTGCAGTTTGCTAAGCTTTAGTTAGCATGAGTAGCTAGATTTGCTGAAGCCTCTAGGCCACGATAGAGGGTTTTTTTTTCCCCAGTAATTTTCCAGTAGCTAGTACAGTACTGTCTTTAGTCTTGGGAAGATATTGATATCACGCTGGTGTTTTGGTGGCGATTTTCCCAAGTCTGGGACTCTTCGGTTCTGTCGACGAGCACAGGTGCACAAGGAGTATAAACCAGAAGATAAGGAGGCTCCAACCCTCAGCTGACAGAGGAAAGAGTAAGGTGAACATTTCATGAAGGATCAAGACAGCAAGAGACAGTAACACAAAGTGCTCAGACTGAAAAACCTGGGGCATGTGGGGCACTTACTAGGTCAATGACCAACTGATTTTCTTGACGAAGCAGCCTGGATCGTTTAATATAAAAATTTAGTGTGACACACTAGAGTATAGGGCATACAAACAAAGGGTTACGTTCGATTTCTGCCATCCTCCTGTTTGCTAACAGCAAGGTGGCAAGCGGAACATATTGGACACAGTAAGCCTGCCACGCTTAGTCGACTGTCTGACTACAATCATCAACCAGACCGTGGTGCTGTAAACTCCCTGCATTTAAAATATGAATGTGTTTCAACAGTAAGAAGCAAGAGAAATCTTGAAAGATAAGAAATCAAGAACATCGATGCTAGCAAGGGAGCAGGTAAAGCACAAAAAAAATCCCCACAGAACCAGAGAATGTAAATGGAAATAATCCAGGACACCTTCGTAGGGTCTACAGAAAACAAGAAATTAGTTGCATTCAACTACCATATTGACCATATCTTGCAAATTTCTTGACGGTAAACCACTCTATTTTGAAAAAGCTGAAGAAAAAAAAAAGTTTAAATAAGGAATAATAGCGTCACACAGCCATTGGAAAAAGATATGATGATGATTTCCAAGCCAGGCAGGTCACTGAGTTACGTATAGATTTCCAGAGAATAAACGTGGTCTCATTCCCCAAGAGGTACGGGTACAGACCTGATGAACTATTAGAACAACTGTGGAAATCTGAGCTTACAATGGCATTTGAACCAGATGGTATTGGCAGATATCTCCAAAGAAAATCTTTTGCACACTATGAAGGCTCTGAATTCAAAACAAATGTCATTCACTTACACAAGAAAAATAACAGCATCGATCAGCTGAAATGCTCATCAACCCACAAAGAATATGCAGCTCAAGACATACATGATATCATGATCTCCAAGTAATGATGGGGAGGTCACAAAAAGTCTTTAGCAACAGCAGCAATGCTCCGATAAAAAACAAATCAAACGGGGATGATTGCAAACCCAGAGAAGAATGTGGCTGGGATTTTGATGGATTAAGACTAGGCTATGACTAGATAAAACTTCTGAGAGGTAACGTATAAGGTTGATTGCAGTAATCAGTAACAGAGACAGTAAACAGAAATAGTGAATGTGAATATTACATTTGGCCAGTTACTACAGGCTCTGGCGCCTCTGTTTAGAAATGACAGTACTACTGATAAAATTTATTGAAAGCGGACTAGGAAGATAAAGGAAAAAAAGAAGAGATTGCTAGAGATCTAACAGATTTCACTTGGCCTGGGAAGCACCATGTCCACAACCAGTGATCAGAGAACTGAACAGAGCTATTAAATTATTACAGCTAACAACTACTAGTGGGGAAAGCCCATGCAGATAGAGAAGAACCAGGAGTTGCTCATGCTATACTCTGACAACATATCTGACTAGGGTGAGAGAAGCCATGGAGAAATTACACTCCCAAGTACAGAAAGAATACAAGGGAGGGGAAAAAAAAAACAACATCCAAGTTACTTTCTTACTGTCATCCATTTTAAATCAATGAGGCATTGTGTCCCACTGTTTCATTAAATCAAACTATTATTAATGATGGGCTATTGAGGTGGGTGCCTCAGCCTCTAGCAACTTTCTTTGTCAGTAGATCATCATTAAGAGAGAACACTTTTTCAAACTTTTCAAAAACCTTCCTGTATGGAGCTTGAACCTTCCTCCTTCAGCCAAGGGTGGAACATGATGAATTTAAAACTCTGCAGTAGGAGCAAAGGCATACTGCTGTTCTCTACAGAACAGGACTTGTCTCATAGCAAGTATAAATAACCTTACATACTCTCTCCAAGAACACAACTCTCCTATTTTGTGGGAATAAATAAATGTACTAACAGGTCAAAAAAAAAAAAGATTAAAAACAACAAGTATCAAAATGGTAGCATTCAATATCAAACAAAGTCAAAAAATCATCTGTGTTACCATTAAAACATACAACTACTTTGACTTTGGCAGGACTTCCCTATCACTTCGGGTTTTTATAGCATTCAAGAGGAAGTTATAACATCCTAAATTCAGTTGTAAAGGTGTAATTCATTTAGGCTTCTCAATGGGAGATTGAATGTGTTTAGCTATTTTGAATAGCAGGGCACACAGGCCACAACTGGCAGCGTGATTTGGGATTCTTTTGGATGGAAAGGCAACAGCTGAACCCAGAGTGCTTGACTGTCCCGATATATGCAACCCCCCTTGGAAAATAATGGATTATAACAGGATGCACACTGTGAAAAATGTATTCTCTAGTGTAACTGCACTAAGGCAAAAGAGTTACATCAGGGATTAATTTGGCATTTACTCTTCAGATGTTTTTTCTGTGCTTGTAGCTATTGCTGTTCTTTTGGCACAAACCCAGATTAGCCATTAGTGTGTGGATTGCCACCAGTCTGCCAAGCTTTTAGAACATAAACAAAAAATAAAAGCCACTTTGCTAAGATGACAATAAACATTTAAAGCCCAATAATATCTCCTTGTAACTTTGGAAACAGTAAAAATATGGAGCCAGCTTTCATGTACAAACATGGAAAATGGGCTAAAATCATTAAGGCATTAGAGACTTTACATAATTAAAATTGTCATTTTATATTTGCTGCAATAAAAATAGCTATTTTACTTAGAGTAATTACCATCAGTGATTGGTGTTATTGTATATGCTTATTAAAATGTTTATTTCTGTGAAGATTAATTGAAAAGTGGCAGAAGAAAGCTAAGGGTAAAGAGTAGGGCTTTAGCAATACTTTACATCACGAGACACCAAAAGGGAGTGTTAACCTATTTTTAATTTGATTTCCTGAGAAGTGTCTTAATGTAAACTGTGGCTGCCTAGTTATTGCTTTGATTTAATTAGCCTGAAGAACTATTATGTATTTCCATTTTATCTTCCACTTTGCAGTGGAACAACTGAAATCTTATTGTTGTCTTCATGTGGATTATATAGATCTATTTGATGGAGTAAAGAAGATTACAACATATTAAAAAAAAAAATAGTAGTTACTTTTCAACCCTAACGTTTCAAACAGCAGGAGAATTTCAGGCATGTGTGAGGGAGGGAAGGGGTAGGGGACATTTTTAGGACTGTGGAAATACGTGCTTTCCTTAAATAAAAACTCTCCTCAGAGCAGAAAAAAAATTAGTATGATTTGTGGTGCTCTGGTGGCCGTAATACATTGGGATATGAGTATTTGTATGGTGAAAAAAATATCCCTATGACTTTAAACAAGATGGACAGCTTATTTGCTAATGACAGGAGAGGATTAACATCCCGTTCTTCCCCTGCCCTCCCATCCCTCTAAGCCAAAACCATTTCAATGACATCAGAGTTTCACCCTGCATAACAAGTTCTGTAGCAGTGATGTTTCTTATTTTAATGCTCCATTACCAGAACTACCTCTCTCGGATTTTGTTTTATTAGATTGAGAAAACAGAGCTCTTCCTAGTTTGCCCTTCTTGGGTAGGTTCACCAAAATCCATTTCCCTTCATCCTCTTTGTAGTATACTTCTCTTCTCCGGCCCTAGCTTGGGTTTATTATGCTCCTGGAGCACGGGTAACCAGACCTGTACACAGTATTACAGGCGAGTGTGTTCTGCAGTGTGGTTCATGTAATGGCAGCAACTGTCCTGTCTCTGTGGAAATAATCGCCTCTATTTCATTTTCACTTTGTATTTTCCTGCCTCACAGACACACCACAGTGGTGGCGGCTCAGAAGTACTCAGAGTGCCCACTCCACCCCAGTTTTTCATCTCAGCTTTCCCCAAAAGTAACAGTTTGCACTTTATAACAGAAATAGAGGGTTTTAATCCTTTAAAAAAAAAAAAAAAAACAAAAAAACAAAAAAACCCAAAAAAACCCCAAAACAAAACCCAAACACACACACACAAAACCCCACCTAACACTTTGTACTGCTGAACCTCATTTTCTTTTTATTACTTCAAAGTCATTAAATTCCTATTGCAGAATATTCTCCATCTCAGCTTTCATTCCCTTTCTCCCTTTTTCCTTCCTGTCTTTGAGCCCACATTCAGCCTAATCATCCTTACAGATTGTGAGGCGCATTATTTATTTTGCCGTTTTTACACTTTATCTTATCCCACCCCACAACCTAGAAGGCTTTTCTTTCTTTAGTCTCTTGTTATGTATATAGCTGAAAAACCTTTTCCTATTTGCTTTGACTTCTCTCACAAGGTCTAAATCAGCTTGACTTTTATCAAATCTTATCTGTACATAGCCTGAGCTCCAGCATGTAGTCTCCTGTGCTGCTCAGTGCTTCTTTCACTCTCCAAAGGTGTTTTCCCCTTGGAGCTTATTTTTGTCATGCTGCAACTCTTCTATATCTGCATTTTTCACTGCTTAGTATTCTCGTTTCTGATTTCTTTTGTATCTCTGATGAAGAGAAATGTGAAACCCCTATATATTCAAGTCTCTGAGCTTTTCAGCGCAGGTGACTTCTCTAACCAGACCTTGTTATGTTCTCCTGAGTTTTCCCTTTTGAAGTAACAACTGAAGCAACAATAAGAGACCTGATGGAGAGTCCAAGGAAGCATTTTCCTTCTGTTCTTATGGTCCCTGTATCCAGTTTAATTTCCACCAAACAACATGAACTGGAGAGATGTCTCAAAATGAAGAGATCTCCAAGTTGTTCTTATATTTATTTTTTTGGCACTTGTGCAAATACAGCATCCATACTTTACAAAGAAAAGTCCTGGAAAGACTACATTATTTCTCTCAAGATCATTCAGGACATCTTTCTTAAAGCAGAGAAGGGAAGTTATTGGTTTCCTGTGCCAAAATTATCTGAATGAAACCTGTTCTCCTCCTCTGCCTTTTGACATAAGCCCCATACAGATCACATCAACAAGCAGTCCCTTATTTCAATGCTTATTTTTCCAACTCACTTCAACTTAATTTCACCAGGTAGAAAGCAGGTTGAGGGGTGAAGGAAGAGCAGAAACAGGAAAGGGAAATAACGAGCACTGCAGACCACAGAGATATTTATTTACCTCTGTAGGTCATCATCTGGTAAAGCTTTAGTCTTTAGTACCCTGATAAGGATACGTAAACAGATAAAATTCAAAGATCAGGGCGAAAAAGCGCCTGGGACCATACTGTCCAGTGTACTGTACCCCAGTTAGCTTTAAATAGCTGTTCTGATACCACCAGTTAGGGGACTGCAGAAGCATCAAACCCAACATGGGTTAGACAATACACCTCAAAAACTCCACGATACTTTGGCCCTACAAACAGTGGCACCTAGACCTAGTATGATAAAACGACGCCATTACAGTATGGCTATGGCTCAAGTATTTCACAGAAGAGGGCTGAAGACCTTTGAGGAAACAACTCTAGTGCAGCACGGTACTGCTGAGATACGTCTGGATGGTTTGAGAACCAGAAATATATCTGAGCCGTAGCATCAATATGATTTACAACTTAATAACTTTCTGTTTCCAGAAATAAAGCAAAGTTGTTATTTAATGGCTAAAATACTGCCATTTTCTCCAAATGCCAGTAATAATTTAAATTCATGACTTCTGTATTATTCATGTGGTCCAATTTAATACGAACAGTATTTCTGGTGCTCAGTGTTTATGAAGAGTGTCTCTTTAGGGTATACCTTACTTTATGACAAACAGATGCTAGAAATAACTACCTGGTGTTCTGCTGCTGTGAACTGGGGATTAAAAATAGGGATCATAATTTTATAACCTGAACAGGGGAAAACATAAGGATCTTTTCTTGACAAGATGCTAGGGCAAGGTAGCATAATCTCATCTTCCCCGCCCCCCCCTTCGCTTTCCTCTCTGCTGTTCTGTCTCTCTTCACTCAGAAAAAACAGTTGCTCCTAAGCGTGACTTACAGAGTCATAAAGAAAACCCCACATTTTTTATTTCATTATTTGCTGCACCATCCTTCAGGCCTCAGAAGCTTCAAAGATTAAAAAACAACCATTTTAATTACAGTAAAGGAGATCAGAGGCAGAGGGACAGCTGGGCCAAGCCACCCATTTTCCCTCTCTGATAAGACGCCTGCAAACACAGTGCTGTGGACCAGCACTGCTCCTGACAGAGTAAGCCAAGAGGTGAACATGGGATCTAGTAAATGTGAATGTAGTTTACACATGAAATACAATAAAAATACATATTTATTATTTATTTATAAAACTAGCCACTACTTGAAAAATAAAGAAATAACAAAATCAACCTGAAAAGATAGAGATTCCTTCACATCTCTAATGCTTTTTGCTTGAACAAAGTACTTTGGGATCATTTTCATGCCTGTGTTTTTCCATGGAGTACCAAGAAGAAGGAGGGGTAGCTATTTGATTTGCAGTTAGCTGGCAGTCACTAACTGGAATAAATACTTTTTAAAACAGTGCAGAATAGTCAACAACAGTGCAGCGAGCAGTTCAAGCTACTTTGCTTTCCCCTACTGAAATATCTCAGCATCACCTTGGAAGAAACAGGACTCAGGAGATCCCACTTCATCCTACTACCAGTACCTTGGGCCACGCAACACTCGCTTTGTGATTTCAGTTTTTACCTGGTTGACTTTGCCAGAATTAACTAATAAAAGCTGTTTATAAGGGTGCTGCACACAATGCTTCAATTTTATGTGAAGTGGTTCAGTTATAACTGAACATAATTAGAAAATGAGTTCTTCATTCATTCTTCAATTAATATCTTCATTTCATCAGACAAATTATTTTATCTTAAAATTTCTCCTAATCTTAACTACAACATTTATTATCAACATGAGAAGTCCGGAATTGTCCTTCTGTCAAAGGAAGTGAAATACACATATTTCACAGTGCTGCAGTTGATTGCTATTAGTCTTTGACATGTGCCCTTATAGCAATGAATCTCATTAAGACTTCATGGGATAGACTCTTAGTTGGTGTAAACTCCTTAAGTCTTGTAGTTTACATAATAGAAGCTGAAAACCTTACTTCAACTTGTATTTAGCAAAAAAAATAAAAATAGAAAAATCACAGACTAATTTTAGAAATATTTCTTTACATTATTCTTAGAAATACAATATTTCTTAGCTATTAAATGAAGCAATTGTTTTCTTTTTCCTGGTATTAATATCTATAAATTTATTTGTTCTGGCATGATTTGGTTACTGTCTATAAACATAACTACCGTTAAGTGTTGTTGTTCTGTTTTGTGTTGATCTGTTTTGCTGGGCTGAAAATAATACCTTGATTTAGTATTATACGTATCAGTAAGCACTGCTAACTATATAATTAGTGTGGTCATAGAGGGACTTGATATTAACACGTATTTATTTCATCCATATTAAGGTACTGGATCATATTTTCCAAGTCTGTGACAGTACTGCACAACTGTGTTACCGTAACTGCATACTATTGTATGTAGTTACTGTGTACAGTATACTGTAACTACATATCCATTGTATCACAGTGCCAGGCAAGGTGTTGTAGTGGTTTGTGTAACAGGCGGGGGGTATACTTCAAGCGTATTACAGTGACAACGGTACACAGTTTAACTTTGGAAAAACAATTCACTACAGATATAGTGATGATAACCAACAGCTAAGCAAGAATGAGAGAGCAGCTTTAGCTAAAGCTTTATCCAGTGCAGTGCTACAAGTCCATAAGGAAGTATATGTTTTTAACATTAACATTCATAATTTTTGAATTATTTGTAGTTTAACTGCCTGAAGTATAGCATGTCACTGTTAGGGAGTGACTCTGTAAAATTAAAATTATTATGATGCAAAAGTTAAACACAGAATGAAGCTTTTAAAACCAAAAATTGCCTCTTATCAACAACCCTACCATAACAGGAACACAGGCCCGTTATTACTTTTTCCAGTGTTTTTTTTCTTATTAAAAAAAAGTTAATTATATTTCTACAGATTATTGAAAGAGAAACTACTGAAAACACAAATGGAGAAACAGGTTCTAAACTTGCCTTGGATCAAACTCAGGGTAGTATTGCATTAGCCTACTTTGAGTCATGCAGACAAAACTGTCTTAAAAGATTTACTTTAGGGACAACCCCAAATTTAATATTTTATATAGTATATACATGTACAAGGAAAACCCAAAATCCACAGACAACATATGACTTGACATTGCTTCACCAAAAAAAAAATAATAATCTATTATGCATGTTTGGACTGAGCATCATTAAAGATAATCTGTGTGTGACCTATATGACCCATATCAATTTCATAATGATATTTATATTTCAATGCTACTACTGCAAGCTTTCCCCCATCCACTCCCAAATTAAGGATCTTGGCTGATCACCAAACAAGAAAGAAGGAACTTAAAAAAAACCAACGCAAACAACAAACAAAAGAAACCCCCCCAAAAAAAACAACCGAAACACAAAACCACACCACACAGACACCCCTTATTTCTTTTTTTTCTGTCATTAAGGACAGATTACAGTTTCATTCTCTACAACACTGTGGGGTTATTCGAAATTTATTTCCTATAGTCAGGTTAAAAAGCAGCAAAGATATGGAATTTAAAAAATAAGGTCAGAATGGTTTTTATGATGTATTTAATAAGAGCTCCAGAAATCAAGGCGACTATGTGATAATATGAACAAAATAGTGAAATGAAAGGTGACCTATATGATGATATTGTATCTCTGCATTAATAAGATAGTCTTGTGCCCATAGCTATGAAAACAAGTTAAGAACATGCATTTAGTTACAGTGACAAAGTTTGACTTGATATTTTTCACTTTATGGTATAAAACATTTTTGACCTTGTTCTCAACATCTTTGGATAAATCATCATTATCTTCTGTCTCTTTCTGGATATTATTATACTATACATGAAAATTTTTCTCAGTTAGCTTTCTGCTTTTCCTCTGACAAAGAAGCCTTTCTTCCCCAAACCAGAAATTCTCAATTAAAAAGTCCTCATCACTCAATTGATCTATTGTTACAGTACAATACTTAACAGCTTTTATCAAAACATCCACATTTCAATTTACTCAAAAACAGAAGTTAGACAGAGGCTGCAGTGGGACTGATGGATGAACAACAAAAAGACCCTACTAGAAAAGAAATGGGAAGGAAATATTTCTGTTATCCAATTTTTCACAGATAACAGTAATAAAAGAAACCTAATATTGTGATCATAAAATTCTTTCTTGCAGACATTACGTAGTCTTTACAAGCATTTCTTTTACCATAATTTCACTGTGAGTTTTTTGAAGTTACAAATTCCTATGGAAAGACACAAAAATTAATCCTTGCAATCTACAGCACAAACTTGTGCGACTATATCAAAACTTTGTTTGCTCTCTGGAAATCTTTTCATCATGAAAACTGAAAAAAACCCACCCTGTCAGGAAACTGGATAGGCTAAATAAACTTATAATTGCTAATCTAAAAATCTTCTGTTTACACTTAAGATTTTATTTTGCAGAGGAAAGAAAAAGATTGATGTTCTAATGCTTTGGATATTTGTGAGATTTACTGCACTTGAAAAAAAGCTCCTATTTATTCACCAATAAGCACTAGCACATCAAGAAGAGGAAGATCAGACAGTTCTAGACTTGTCTAGTCACCTTCTCTGTTAAAAATAAAAATTAAAAACCCCAAACAAACAACAAAACAATACCCCCCCCCCCCCCGCCTCTTTCTCAGGAGCTATTTCTGTTTACACAATAGGGAAATATAAAAGTGCTTTCCTCAAACTCTGTTGTGAATTACAGCACCCATCCATTGAACAATGGCAGAAATTATCAATGTGAAGGAGGGAAAGAAAAAAAATCTACTTATTTACAGAGGATCTTAGAAATCTACTTGAGAAAAACCAGAAGTCAGCCAAATCCAGATGTACCATAAACGCACAGTATTTGCCTACCTTGTTATCTATAAATGGTCTAGCTGAATGCTCAGTTGAGATTATGACCTGTTTGCTTAAACCAATGGAAACAGATTCCAGTATGGACAATCTTCTCCCAGTTCACAAATAATAGATTTCAGCTCCTCTTAAATTGACTATAAACAGAAAAAGCTGTAACCAAAATAAACCACTCTCTAAACCCAAGTAAGCATCCCCCCAGGAGTCTGTGCTGTTTAACAACATCAATCAGTGGCACGCAAGCCTGGGGCGAAAGCACTAAATGTTCCCTTCCTGCGTTGAATCATTTCACATGCTCCTGTTATTCAGGATAAAGCACATTAGGAAACATCTTGTTTAATTTGGTTTATTGCAATGATGAATATTGCTCAATCGCTTTTCTTGTCCAATAGTCAGTGGAAATTTAGTGATCTACACATCACTAATAGTTTACTATGATGCCATGTACCTCACAGAAGTAATAACACATAATAGAAGCAGTTTTTCCAATATTTGGATATCTGAGATATAACCAGTATACGCTTCACCTACTTAGTGTTGAAAACTCTATTCTATCATTGCCTCTATAACGCTACGTTTGTACAGTATGATTTTCAGTCAAGAATTATCAGCTTCATATAAAATATATTTTTTTTAGACTAGCTGATGTAGGAAAAACTACATAAATTGTAGAAAGACTGCATTATCAAGAACATCCTTAATCTAAACCACAGCTAAGTGTTTTCAAATTACAAGATCCAATTTTCTAAAACGGATTCTTACAGTGGAGATAATTGTGCATCTAGACAATCAGATTGGCAGTGGATAACTAAATTTTAGTGTAAAGTGAAACTGAGGCTTTGCACCCGGCCATGGAAAGTTCCATTTCTAATTTCTCGCAGTTTTTTCAGAATTAAACTAGCTGGAACTTCCCATAAACGTAAATTGATTACTATATTTATGCTGAGCTAATCTGTATTTATGAAAAATTAATCCTATACTAAAAATTGAAAATCATTAATGGGGCTCAAGGGAGGAAGATCTCGCAGACTTCGAAGCAAAACTATTTGTTTTTCATACGTCCAGTCTACGAAAAAATACACACTTAGTTGGAAAAAAGATCTTTTGGGGTATTTTAAAGACCTCCAGAGTGGAGGAGCAGGCATACCCATTTGACTGGGAAACTGCTATTTAGGCCGGCTAATAGGCAGGCTCCCACTTGGGACCAGCAAAGAACTTCAAAAGGTAATGAATCGACAGACCAGGACTCACCGACTACTCCCTCTGACTGAACAAGGTTGAACTGAAGTACTTCCATATCAAGCACTCCTATGCTATCAGGCTTTCAGTCTCAAATTCACAAAACAGAGTTTTTAACATGCGTTAGAAACTTAAGGTTGTTCACAGCATGATATGGCTCTGAGCGTCTACAAGAAGACGAACTGATTAGGGGTTAGGTTTTTTTTGGCTATCTGAAAAGGAATTTGAACAGAAATTAGTTACCAGGTTGTTTTGGTTTTGTTTTTTTTTTTTTCTTTTTAAAAGGTGTAAACAAAGAATCCTATTATGTCTAAGTAGAGAATGAAAATAAAAAATATTAGACAGCATTTCTGTACTGTGATAGACTGATAGAATTAACTGAATAAAACAGCAAGCAAAAAAGAAAATGGATTAAAAAAAGATCCATAGTCCCACTGATGTACTGTATGAAAATTAAATCAGAGTTGTAACTTCTACTGGGTCTCCTTCCATTCCAGTGGAATTCAGAAGAGTCATGGTAGGTATCTGAGAAATTATCTGTGGCAGTCCAACAAGGAAACAAATGCTAGTACCCAAACATCAAACAAAATTTTCCGCAAAGACTTCATTTCCCCAAACACTGCATTTTTGGTCAGATGACTTTGTTTTTTCTTTTTTTTTTTTTAAAATCACTTTATTCATCTTATACCTGTGATCAGCAAAGCTGAAAAATCACAGAAAATGTGAAATGTTTACTTTTGATATTCTTAACAATACATTACTTCTAATTTCAAAATAAATATGGGGAAAAGTAATCTAAAACTGCACAAGAAGTTTGATTCTAATCAAACCATTTTTGGAGGTGTTGAAGAGGGGAAGATTTCAGCTCACACAGATATTTTAAACATACTATTAAGGAATGGTATCAGCTAGGACAGGAGGAGACAGCTATTAGACAGGCATTACCAACCTACATTAGTACAATTACAGTTGTTTTCCCTCTGCACATCGAGGGTCCTGGCCATAAGCCTAGAATCTAAGAATAACCAAATATGCTGCTAGCTTTTTCACAAAGTTTATACACAACATTTATTAAATCATTCTTAATGTTTACTAACCTGCTTCCATAGAGTGATGAAGAGGTCAATTAACTAAGTTATCTTCTGGTGCTTAGTGGAACTACATCACTGCAATCAAAAATCTTGTAGCATTACCATCCTCACAGCAAGAGCAAGAATGTTTCTTGTAGAGCAAGAACACTTTTTCTTTATAAGTAGTAGAAATTTTTATTTATTATTTGCTTTAAGCAATAATATTTTTTCCCCTATTCTGACAGGCAGCAGGTAATACTGTCAAATTTTGCTGTAAAATTTGCTGTAAAAAGATACGCAAGAGAAGAAACCTAGGCAACCGAGAATTGCACTATTAGTATCACGAGTCAGAAGAGTTTAAACTTTTAAACTAAATTCCATCACAATGCTCGAACTGTCCCATCAAGCTTTAGTTTTAGCCAGTTTCCAATGAGGAAAAATGGGGGGGGGGGGGGGAATAGTTTTAGCAACATTAGTTTGTAAGAATAAAATAAAATCTTGGAGAAATTACTCCTCATTCATTATACGTAATTAGTATAGAATTTGACATTCTCATCACTATAACTCATCACTGTTCATGGAACATTTATTTATAAACTTGCAGCCTATTGCTAATGTATGAAGGTATCCCCTCAGTTTGCAGATGGGGATCCCACTCATAGTAAGAGCTGCGCCAAGTTTCAGGCATCACCACATCCATCTCTTAAGCAGCCTTCCTTTTGCAGGGCTAAAATTTCCTCATGGAGTTTATAATGATACCAACAACTTATTGTTTTCCTACTTGCTATTCCTGTTCAGTGACCAAGCAGAGATTTTATCCTATAACCGTATGCGCATGAGTGACATCATTCAGAAGCGATGCTAACAGGAGTTAGTACTCTGGCACTGGCCAGTGGCTTCTTGTATTATTTTTTTTCCCACCTGGCCTTCCCCAGCAAGAAGCGTTCCTATTTGCACGGAGAAATGTTTTCTGGATATGCATCCCATACAATAAAGTCATTTCAACCATATGGATTTACACAGCCTCATATGCTCTCAGTCTATTTCTTTTGACTGCCACAGACAAAAATCAAAATGTGCAAATTTAATGTAACTTTTTTTATGAATACTTAAAACATAATCGCATCTTCTTTATGGGTCTTCTGCTAGCTTAGTCTCATTAAAATTCATTCTTATGAACGTGCAGTGCAGAGAAAAGGCTGCTAACATGTCACAATAAACCAACTGTCTGAAACCCTGCAGAAAAAAAAAAAAAGAGGTAAGATTTGCCTTGTACCTTGTAGTTTACGAGAGAAGATATCTAGAAGCAGCTGTAAAATGGTCATAAAATAAAATTGGAATTTATATCAAAATCACTCTTAATACCTTGGGGCTTTTCTATCTCTGCATAGTTTACCCTGAGAGATTTAGTGGTGCAGTTTTATCTTAACGGGATGAAAGTTATAGTGGAGTTGTCAGTAATACTACCTCTTTTTGGTGTGTCTGCCTATATATCAGTCTATTTATTTTTAAATAGCAAGACAGTAACCCCCAGAAGGTGCAATATGAAAATGCTATTGGCAACAGCTGAACAGTTACAGAGCTGTTAACCATCGTCAATGAAAATGCTACTGAATGCAACCATTTTTAGTTTGGGGTTTTTTTTTTTGTTTGTTTGGTTTTTTTTTAAACAATAAGTATTTTTTAAGTGGGGGCCATGAGGTAGAACAGACTTGTGCACCACCCTTCCCAACGCGGTTCCCCACAGACCAGGGTATTGTTCTGACTTCTACTTACAACTTCTGTCAAGAGAGATTTATTTAAAAAACAAAACAAACAAAGCAGCATGAGAAACTGCAAGAAAATTCACATACATACTGAATGAATTATGAAACATTTCCTGTATGGTGGTGTCTGGGGCAGTGGTGGAAAGAAGTTACCATAAAGGTATTGAAAAAAAAGAATGTTGACCGTAAGTCCTCTTGTAAGATAAGGAAGATGTGTATGTGTAAATATATGCGATATGAAAAGTGCAAGGAGCAGGTTTATCAAAATTGAAGGGCTTGCATTAAAAAAAACATAAAATTTATTGTAAATGCTAGCATCTTACTCTAGGCCCTGCTGCATGACTAATAATAGCCCTGATGATTTCCATCTGGGGGAAAAAAAAAAAAAAAAAGATCCCACATAAAATGTAAGGTTTATTTGGCATCAAAACCATGATATTTTCACTTCCACACTCAGACATGATGCTTCCCAATGCCTATTGAAGCTTTACAAGAAAAGTTTGTACAGCTCTACTATCTTGTCAGCTGAGTCTGAAGTCTAACCTCAATATTTATTAAGCTCAGGTTTTATCTATAAGCTTGTAAAAAATGTGTCATTAGAGAACTCAAACAATCCAGGTTCCTGTTGCCAGATGCTCTAGTATTCCAACCCAAAAATCTGTACTGGTAACTTTCAGATAGGGAAATTCTCAGGAAAAAGGTGAATATGAACTTGTACAACAAAAGTACAATCTGAAATTATTTCTTATTTGGAAAACAAAACTAAGTGAAAATGTTGAGTGTATTTCCATTTCTTTGATTACTACTTTGTACAGTGCTGTATAACACAGATTAGTGGAGAGGACTGAAACAAAGAACAAAAGGAAATAAAGTGAAGAACAATTACCCACAGTTGTTTACAGTACGATTAAACAGGGAATTGTCAGGCATCTTCTTCCGATTAAAGCAGAAGAATCTTATTTCAGTTTCACGAAAACTAGAAATAGAGAATTCAGCAAGACATAAAAACAGATGATGAGCAGGTCTCAACAAGTCACCTGCTCCAGGGCAGCGCTACTGGCCACACACCTCCACGTGAGCACGGGCCACTCCAGCGTGAACTGAAACACGTTAGCCTAGGCCACTGCTGATCATGTGTCTGTACGTGACAGGCGTACTCCACTGCTGCGTTGAGCTGGGACCTTACGTTCATAAAACTACAAATCTAAAGACTGCCTGCTGATGACTAATGGAATAAAAGCTCTGCAGTTTTCTGGACATATTTGCTTACAAGAACAGTGCCAAAATTTGCATGTAATACTTCCTTCTTATTTCCAGCCTCCCCTTTAAATCTATATCTATGGCCACTTTGTTTTAAGATATGGCACAATGGCTCTTTCCTTACAACAGGCCACGCTAGGTCATGAAAATTCACTTTTTAGGTGCAACGTTTCTACTTGTGAAAACTTCAAGTCATTAAAGTCATTCAAGTAATTTCTACTCATAAAAATTTCAAGATCTTTTAAGTATTTCTTGCCAGGGGAGAGACAAAGAAGTGGAAGAGGGAACCACAACAGCAGCCAGAAGCATGGTACAAATGTCTGATGCTGGAAGATCTTTCACCACTGAGAATGACTAGAGCTTGAGGTAGCCAACTATACACATGGTGCTTGGAAAAGAAGCTTATCTTTTGCCATGCATAGCAAAGCAAAATTTTATACTCTTTTTAGATTTGGTACACCTGCAGCAATACCTAGAGCAGCAGGCACTGCTACAGTAGAGAAGATTTAGGAAGCCCAAAGATAGAGTAATTAGGCCCATATAAAGCTATATCAGAAATAGCTATAATCAAATATTTTAATATACTGGGCTTTTCTTGGGGTCCTTAAACACGGTCTGAAATAACAACAGAGCTGTGGGCAGTTTAAGAAATAAAAGAACAAAACCTGCACGGCTTTCTTTTCAGGAGATTAATTTCCACTGGGAGTAGAAATGCTGGGTTTGAGTTATCCTAATCCTCTTGAGCCACTACATGCCTTTAATGAAGTGTGGACAAAGCCAGACAGTGCTTAAGAAACAACAGAAAAGACTCTGTAAAACAGTTCCAAGCCCACAGAAGATGACATATTTCTTTTTACAGTAAATAGGTTTAAAAATTCTGAAAAATTAATGAAATCTAAATGGGATATATATTTCCCATGACCAAAGAGTCTGACGACTTTGGCTTGGCTACAGGATGACCAGGGCCAATTTTAACCAGAATGTGATAAAGGCTAATAACCTAGGATTTGCAACCATTTGATTATCTTGCAACAAAAGCCAGCTAGGTAATACATTCCTAGGAAAGTGTGGATGAAAGTCTATTTGGTACCAGTTGACAGTTACCACCCATGTATGATACCATCTGGAAGCAGGCTGGCAGCTTAAAAAAAAAAATTCAATAAAAAGAAGAAAAGCTGTTAAGTGGTCTCAGTATGTGCACTAAACCATATAACAGGTTTGTTTAAAAACCTCCTGTTTGCTTTATTATAAGCTGAGACTATATGAAAATATGCTGTGGGATGGAGCAAAAGTAGTAACTTCTTACAGGAAGATTCTTTTTGTTTCAGGAGCAAGAAGATTATGTACAGTAAAAGCATAATCACACAGAATGCCACAAGTCTCATTTTTGGACTAAATCAGCAACAAAAAGTTAGGCATTGTACTTCAATGCCCAATAGTGATGTGTCCTGTTACTCACCAAAATCCTGAGGTAGGACTGGAGTGGCCAGAGTCTGAGACATGGAGAACATCATGGACCTTAGAACAGGATTCACAAAAGTATGCGTACCAGGCCCCCCAACAGCCAGTGCAGAGGCCCAACACCAACTTTCAGACCTCATAAGTATTTAGGCATCTAAGTCCACACTAATAAAGAGGCATATATTTCCTCTTCAGATTTACAGGTATAATTCCTCTCCCAAAGTGAAATGCTTTCCTCCCTGCTCCCACTCCACCAGAAGAGTGAGAAAAAGGAAATCATGTTCAAGCTGAGTTGTACCTCGCTCCTCAAGAAATCAGTGGCATCACTCAAACATCACCATGCTACAAAAAGTTAAAAAGCATGGCAGAGACTGTCCACAAATCTGAAAATCTTTTTCAGATACATTGTTATAAAACAAGTTCATCTGCAAGTAATTTCATTTAGTTATTTGGGGGGGGGGGAAGCTTAGAAGTGCTCTGCACAGCATTAGGTGTCTAAGGCCTATCAGAAAAGCAATCAGATCACTCTAGAGACCAGCTGTGCATCAAGTAGATTGCTTTTATCTAAGTGATAAAAACCTTGTAGACTGTGAACAATACTGGGCATAAAACGTAACATTTTTAATGAACAACATAAAAGATGAAAAGAATGAGCACAAAAAATGGCAATTTAGTCAGAAGATAGGGAAAAGGAGCCTCCCTAACATGACATTTTATAGCAAGTGGGTTTTGCAGTAAGCAAAATTTAGAGGGGGAAACAGTATTTTTCTCTTCTAATTAATCCAGTTGGGGTACCTTGCAAATCAGTCAGGAATGTTCCAGCATCAGCTGACCGAACCTAAAGAACAAGTATTAACGTATTTTGGACTGTTTCAGATCCAGGATAAGTCGTTGAAACTCCATTAATTTCAATGGAGACGCAAAATTGGCCTTTTTTACTGTAATCTTCTACATCAACATGAAAGAAAAAAGCATAAACCATTAAGCATATAACTGCCTATATATTTTATTTCTTTTATGAGGCTCCTAGCAGGACATTAACAGCAGATTATATCTTTTGTGAGCCATCTAACAGGACATTAACAATGGAAGGGTGCCCAATAAATAAAGTGATTGTTATTACTACCACTTATAGTTGGCCTGACAGTACCAACTGATAAAATTTTAACGTTTGGAAAGTCAGGAGCTATTTCAGCACTCTGCATTTTCAAACCATACTGTTCAAAAGCATTAGCTTTATTTTGTTTGGCCCAACTTGAACAGAACTAAACCTTCTTTTCAGCACCTAAATTTCTTTTTACTTCCAGGTGCTGAAGATGCACAGCAGAGAGCTGAGCGCTCCAATGACAACCAGTGCAGGCACAGGCCAGTCCAGAATACCTGCAAGTGGGGAGAAAATAAGGAGGAGCTTAAACTCAGTCTGACAACAGCACAGTTAGATGTGGACTTGGAAGACATCTGCACAAATATTTCATGCCCTTCTCACCACTGTCTTTTCATCTGTGCCTTTCTACCTTTTGTTTTGCATTCTCACCCACTAGCATTCCTCATATAATGGTTCGTTGCACTATTTCAATACATCTTGTTCACAGGCAATTAGAAGCATTTTGTAATTAATTATAAAAAAAACAAAAACAAAAGCCAACAGAAAAATTCGAATCAAAATTTGTTTTGCTAGAATGTCTCATTCCAAAGGCTCTAGCCATTTTAAAAAGACGACTGAATAATTTCCAGGAGCAAGGGTTCCACGTCTTGAAACCAAACTATATGTGGATATATGAACACACAGACGCACCCCTTTCTTAGGGTTTAAGCTCTTTAGATTCAGCCTACAGGTCTGGGTTGTGAAACAAAACAAAAAAAATGTTTTTAATTTCACTTTCTTGTATCCTTTAAGGCAGACAAAAATCCACAAGCTTAATAACACTCTACTAGCACTTACATCTGAGCATCCTCACTGAATTTAAAGAAAACGCGCAGAAACAAAAGGTGAGCATGTTTTGGTTACAGAAACATGTAACATCTGTCTTGCTTTCAAAGTCCTGGAACACAGATATTGGTCCCAAGATACCAGTATTGTGTCATTAGACTACTGCTAAAACTTGCCTTTTCCTTAACTTCTTGCTACCTGAAGACAAACTTATACATTTCTGTTTTGGAAAACCTTATCATTCAAGAGAAATGCATTTTAAATGCCCAGAAAGGACTCCAAGCAAAATGCTGAAACAATACACCACACTTCCACATTAATTTATTTTAAAATACTGATGTTTTGGCATAAGTCAGTTAAAAGCTTAAAAACGTAACGTCTGTTCATAGTCCACAACTGGATCTTGAGTATTTATTACAAGTTGACCTTCCTTTCCTTCTCACTCTTTTTTTTTTACCTTATTGCCTTATCTGTCTTTGCCTCTTTCCTATCCAAAATAAATTTTCTCGCTAACAACTAAGTGAAATACTGCAGGCCTGACTTATTCCCATGACAGAAGAATTGTTTTAACAGGTCTTTAAAAATATCTTTTGATATGACCAGTCCTAATAAAGTATACTAACCTCTAAGCTCTTGGAGAACAAACCCTACTCATCCATGGTGGAGCAGAGATACAAGCAAAGCAAGCTGACCAAGAACAGTCTCAGATCAGTTTTCCCACTGCAGACAAACCTCTTCTATTTTTGAGAGAATAGCTCGAGTTTCCATATACAACTGCTTCTTGGCTGCTGGAGACAGATTATAAAGAAAAATATATAAAAAAATAATAACAATCCTAAAAGTGCCATAAAACAGCAGACAGAGGGGAGAGAACCAGAGAACAAGATCTCCTGCTACCACCCAGCAGAGGGCGCATTGCCCATGGAACAGCCAGACCTTCTGTCATGGTTTAACCCCAGCTGGCAACTAGGATCACGCAGCCGCTCGCTCACCCCCTCTCCCCTGCAAGAAGTGTGGGGAGAAGAGGCAGAAAAGGAGAGGGAAGAGAAAAGAAGAGAAGAGAAAAAAAACCAAACTAGTGGGTTAAGATAAAGACAGTTTAACAGAACAATAACAGAAAAGGGAAATAACAATTATTATTACACAAGTCACTCTGACCAGTAGATTGCCACCGTCTGGACCAGTGATTGCGAGTACCTGCTCCCTGGCTAACTCCATTTATATACTGAGCATGATGACTATGGTATGGAATATTCCATTGGCCATTCCATCATTCAATCTAGGCTCCTTCTCAGCTTCTAGGGCAAGCTGAAAAAGAGTCCTTGAAAAATATAAACAACTGGCAACAACTAAACCAATATGCACTATTGACATTCCTTTTATACCAAACCTGAAACACAGCAACCACTAGAAAGAAAATTAACTGTATCAGCTGAAATCAGGAGACCTTCTTACAGCCACCAAGTCCAATACTTTCCATAAGCCAAAACAGAGCATCTTGTGGTATCTATTTACTTCAGCTGAAGGCATAAGGGGGGCAACTCACTGAATCACAGAGCAGTTTAATGAGAAGTCTCACAAAGCATCATGCATGTCAGGCATAAGTCAAAAGCACATCAAAACCAACAGCAGATGCCCCATAGCCCAACCACAGAAATTCAGGAAACATCTTAGAGCCATATAGAAATGCGTCTTGTGTTTTTGTTTTGTTGTGTTCCCATCCCCTCCCACTTTTTCTTTCCCCCTCCATATTTTATAAAAGGGTTCTTCAGTGTACTTGCTTATGCCTTCTAACGTGAAGGCGCATGGAGCCAACAGTCCTGACTCCTGGTTTAGAAGAGCAAAAATACATGATGACTTTCATTTTTTGTTTACTACAGACATAAGCACATATAACAGCACTACCAAATACCTTCTTAGTTTTCCTTCTACCTGAAGAGCTTGTGCTTATATTGTGTCTCTCTCTAAATAAATGAAGCCATAGACAATAGAAGCTGAGGTTTTGATCCAAACGACTTCTAAGAGACTTCAAATGACCTCAACAAACAGAAGAGAGGCACAAGAAGGGCAATGAAAGGAAAGGAGACACATTTTCTACATATAGAATCTGAATCCTGTATCTATAGATAAATGCCCTCTCTTCTGGTTTAAGCGTGCCAGTGGAGCTGGCCCTGGAGCATGCAGAGTGTTGCCAGCAAACTTCCTCCTACTGGAGCAATGGTGTCTGTCTGCACCTTCACATAAAACACAGTGGGGAACTCTGGAATGGGATGCACTCTTGTGAACTCTGACTCTTGGGCAGGAACACTAAGCCAGGACATCTAGGTAGGTTGCTGGGTGATGGCCTTCCATTGGCTAGTTCGGTATGGGTGAGAGGCAGCCAGCATCTGCAGGAGAGCAAGTTTTCAAACCTTTTTACCCAGATACTGATCATTGGCATCCATCAGCAACAAACAAAATTCTGCTATATGAGAAAGCTAAAAAAAAGGAGGACTAGTATGTCAGAAAAAAATACAGGTAGACGCTGGAAAACATGAAGGAAAAAGTGGGGTGGGGATAAACTTTTGAGGCATACATGTTAATCATCTTGATGCCTGGTTGTGCCTGTGTCTGCGAAAGAGTAGGAAGGGGATACAGGAGGCAGGAGCTAGTGTCCCAGAATACATCCATCATTGATACATGTGGTCTCTCTGATCCACCACTGGTGGTGATACCCTGATGTTGCATGCAGCAGTTAGGACTGCATGCCCATCTATGGTTTCAGCAAACACTGAATCTAGAACGCAGTGCTGCCCAGGATGTTTTGAATGGCAACAAGCCCGGAGACTAGTGAATATACAGCTTCACAGACCTCCGTGAGTCAGTGACCTTGGCAGACCTATAGCACTCAACTGTTATGCCATAAAGTATTAGGAATCACACATGGATAACTTCCAGAGTCTGACGTAGTCCAGAAATCTTTGTGCTGCTACTCCAGGACACTTCAGTTCATAATACAGATCCCACACCCCAAAATGGAAAACCTACCACTGACAACCCACATTCCATCTGGTTTCATGGTCTCATAGATGCTGCAAATATATACCAAAAACTGTCAAAGCACAGTGATTTCAGTTTGCTGGTGGCAGACACCAGTTAGCTAGCTATGCTCCCCAAGTATTAGAAGGCAGCTGAAATACAGTTGTTATTCACACTAATCATGGGATTATAGACTCAGAGATAAATATAGTGATGCTTTCTCGTGCAATTATGGTCTTATATTCCCTGGTTCTGTCCAGTATGAAGTTTTCCATTATTTTTCTCTTGCCCTGCAATCTTCATAACCACAAGCTATTGCAACATGTTGGTGCAGGAGGATGACAATGGACAGTGAAAGGCAGTAGGTCTCTATCTCTTATATATGACTATCATTATAGGGCTCAGAACCTTGCAAGCAAACCGGGGAAAAGCTAGAAGGGACTTGCTGGTGCCTGATGTAAAGGCTTATGTATAAGCGTGATGCCTAACAACTCCATGGGTTTTCTGTATGAACAGGACAAAGCCATTCTGAAGCCATCCTAAGAGAAGCCAGTGGCAGGTGCAAGGGGTTACTCCTTTGGAAAGGTCTATCACAGAAGATGTGGCTGAATAGCAGCATATAACTTAAGTACAAATTAATAAATATCAAAGTACCTGCAGATCAAGTCTAGAAAAGAGGCCGTATTTGTGATGGGGGAAAACACAAACCAAAACCACACATCCCCTTAGGCAAAGCAGTAACAATTTGACTTATATGACAAAGAAGAAAAACAACTCCCCCAAACTACATTGTCCTAGATAGTGATTCCTGCTGTACAGAGACAGCCTCATAAAATACTCTAGCTAAACACAGGTAACCACATATGTCAACCACAGTCTTGATAATACAGCATACCTGACAATAATCCTGACAATAACTACAGATCAGCAGGCATGGCATCAAGCTTTCTGCATCAAAGCTTCTGTTTAGAGACAAAACCACTACTCTTCCTCATAGAGAATAATATCAACACAATAAATGTCTGCTCCAACAGACTGCAAAGTCAGATTGGTTTTTACTTATGCTGTTAAATTACAGAATGGAACCAACAATATAAAGGCTGTCAGATGCTGATATCTTATATCGCAGAACAATGTAAATGAAAATTTTATTTTTTGAAACCTACATCAAAATTATTGAGGATTTGCGAACACCTAAGAATACAGATATAATAAAAGTCTCAGCTTGATTTAGAGTCCCAGAAGCTGCCACCATTTCATGAAAGCAATGCTGTGCCAACTTTGAGAGAAAACAATGGTTGTAAACTGCAGCCATGTCCAAATGGTAGCCGCGAAGCTGTTGCCCAGGACAGGTAAGTTCTCCAAAGCTTCGTCCAATTCCTTCTAACAAGGTAAGAGACTGTGACTAATCTCTTCCATTAAAAAAAATAAAAGAAAAAAACCGTGTTCCAGACCCATCATCACCACAGGTAGAACTCCTGCTGAATTCAAGGATTAATGGTGCAGACTAGTAACTATACTGCTATCTCACACACCTTGGGAAGACATCGAAGTCCACAACGCAACATGAGGCATTTCTGAAACTGCCCTGAGCATAAGCCACCCAATTCCAAAAAATAGTTCTGACATGGCTAAAAACAACATAAAAAAACCCCACAGTCAAGGGGATATGGTACTGACATCTGATTGTTGTTCAGTTTGTCTGGGGAGAGATGCTTTACACAACTTCATTATTAAGAGGTTTTTTCCAAGAGTCAAATTTTATACAACACTGACCCATTACTCAAGACTTAGACACTGAATGAAGCCTGTAATGTTTGTAAACTTTATTTTGCTCAACAATGATTATATACATTCCCTAGTTATATGCTTTGCTGTTTTGAGATACTGCATGAACTTGATCCAAAACGTTTGACTTCTCTAGATGTTGATTTACTGTGTTCAATACACAGAAATTTACTGTTTTGATGACCAGCAAAAAATTAGATTAGGAAAGTAAAAAATGTAGCACGTTCAAGGTAACCCAAATGTAAGGAAATCTGCTATATCATTGGAAAAGTTACAACTAAAAACTGTATGGTTATTTTCTGCTACTCGTCACGGTATGCAATACTGCAGCATGGATAGCCTATGCTGAAAGGAGCTTGATATACCCAGCAACATAAAATATTTGCAAGAAGACATTGGAAGTTCACATCTTGCAGAGATCTGCAAATAAGCAAAGCAGTAACTTCACATCCGTAAATCAGGGGCTGTTTACACTGCAGGTTCAGTCATTGCCAGCTGCCATCTTCGTGAAATCAGTTCTGCAAACCTGACTCAGTCACTGGATAAGCAGTTACGGAAAAGAGGAGGCACAAACAATTCTGAACACTGCAGATTAACTGTTAGTTAAACGCACACTGCTAATAAATTAGTACGAATGCTTACAGCAAAAAGCACTTTACCAGATTCGAGACAATCTATAAACTCCTCCTTCTATCAGCATTTTTGACCGTCTTTGCTCATTCCCTTTCTATCACTCTTTAGACCCTATTTGTCACCATTTTTTGTTAGCCCTCACTGTTCGGTGGATATTAGCTTTCCAAAAGAACATAATCTCTCTTAAATACTAGATTGATACTCTACAGCAGAATGAACAGCTTATCTGATAATCTGACTTCTTTCTGATCATTGGATAGTGTCCCTTTCAGATTTTATTAATTATAATGTGTCCCTCTCTTTCATAGTTTTTAATTGTGGATAATTTACAAGTAAGTGATTATGTTTATTGGACAGCCAAAATTCAAGATGTGTTTTATTGGTTATTTGTCAGAAAAAAATTACCAGGCCACTGATTTTACTCAGAATATGCACACAAACTCAAGATTTGATTTCTTGAAGAGCTCTGTGTGAAAATATAAAATTTATTTCCTGTGAATATTTATTTACCCTATTAAAATTCACTCATTCACAGGTTCATGAAAGTCAAACACTGAAAACATATGACTACCTAAAACTAAGTTCCCGTTAACACTTAGGTGATTTGTTTATTTTCAGCACCAGTTGATGAGCCCCAATCTAACTTTTATTTCCCTACTTAAAAATCTATGTTTCATACTAAAAATTTATCATCATAAAGTCATATATCTGAAAGGGAGCACAGAAAATAATCTAATCCATTAATTGATCCCTTGCTGGTTCAAACAATCTCATGCAATTCTTGATAGATATTCAACCTGTTCTTAAAGGTCTCACTCCTTTCAGGCATCAGATCAAGTGGTGGGGGCTGTTTATTGTTTATGGTTTGGTTTTTTTGTGATTTTTATTTATAAATTGTTACAAATTCTCTTAATGCCTATTCCGAGTCATCTTTGCTGCAATAAAAATCTATTATCTTCTAGTCCATCCAGCGTATAGACTATTTTTGCTCCCACTGCAGCAGCTATTTACATAGATGAACACTGTTGAGCCCTCCTTCCTGTAGCCTTCTCAAAGCTAACTAGCTTTCTTAAGGCCCACTTAATACTCACAGATCTCTGCTCATTTTCACTGCTTTGTCTTTAGTTGGTCCTCCTTGAAGTAGACCACCTAAACATAGACACAATGATCCAGCTAAAACTTCTACAATACATCCCTTGATTTTCAGGTTATATGCCTATTCTCACATCTCAGGACAAATACTTTTCACAGCAATATCATACTGCGTATTTAGATTCAGTACGAGCTTCATTAAGACCCTCAACATTCCCCACAAATTGTTGTCTCCTCTGTGTGCATGCATATATTATGTATAAACCGGTTTTACAAACAAGTATTACAGAATTGATCACATTACATTTAAAACCCTGGGATAAATAGTGAACTACAAAAAAAATAAATAAAACGTTTGTTAAGATAAAGGCCATAACAGCCTTTCATTTTTCTTTTCCTCTTTTTCAATTCCTTTCTCATGTTTTTTATGGAAATCTTTTAAAGACAGGTTCCTCTGAAGAGAGTTACTGCTAGACTGGGCTCACTTCATAAATTTTCATTCCCAATGATTGTTCCCTTTTCAAAAAAAGCATAGGAAAACTAAGGCAAAGCTGCACAGGAAAAAACCTCAAAGAAGACATGCCTTAAGGAAAAAAAAACACTGAAAAATTAATCTCTTCGGATTCTGCAGTGGGGTTAGGGAGAAGGTAAACAGAGAAAGTTTCGATATGTGATACGAAGCAAAGACATACATAATCCTTTTCCCCACCCCGTACAGACAGAAAAGTACTTCTTTTGAGAAGTGTGTTTAACTTGGCATTTGCACCCTTGTACAGGGCTATGACTGTTCAAAAGTCTGATGCACTCCAGAGATGGATCTTCTGTTTAGGGAAATAGCAACTCAGGAAATGTGCCTAATGTACCAAAACCTTGGTGAAATGTGATGTGACACAAACATACCCTAAAGTTGCAACAAGCGTATTATTTTCAAAAATAAAAAAACCCACCCAAACAAAAAAATCCACCACTCCAAAATAGAAACCCATGGGGAGGAACTATCAGAGAAACACTGTAGAATGTAAGAGGCTAGTTAAAAGACACTCTCTTCTGAATGACCAACTGAATTTGACAGTGTCTATGCATACTGAATCACGTTCAACTTAACACACAGGAAGAAATATGAAGACAACATTCACTGTAGTAAGCTCCTCTTCCTAACCTACAGCAAAGGAAGGCTGGGTGTTATCAAAAATATAATGGCTGGTATTCAAGGCTCTTGGAGATGTAAACTAACATGCAGGTGAGTTCAAAGACTTGGAATGTACATCTTTCATGCTACAGAAAAGGAAAAGTTACCATCAAGAACCTGGTTACAACTTATCACAAGTCAACAACTTAGCAAAATGGGGCCTTTCCTGCCAACTTTCAAGAAGAAACCCTCTCAGTGCATTTTGGAGACGAGGTGTAATAGCATAGATTATCTCAACTGGCTTCTGCAGGATGCTTAAGCATGCTCACATTCAGCACAGAGTTCAAACACAACCTTTGTCACAGCCGCAAGGAGCGAAGCTTGTCCCGTTTGCATTGATTTCTGGTTGTACCAGTTCACACATTCTTGGTTAGTGTGTGCACAGCTTTGTATTTTAAGGGAATAACAATTAAATTTAAATCTCCTTTGGGAAAAAACATGTTAAAACTGTAGCTTGTCTATGGCAACAATGAATCTCTTTCTTACAACAGGAAAAGATGACTGAAGCTAGTGAAATTATATCGTTGTCAGTTTGCTCTACTGGAGAACAATATCAACTCTGTGGTTTAAAATCGCTCTCATCAAAAAATAAAAATCATTGTTTCCAGTGGGAAGCTCTTCTGTTGAAGTTATAATGAATTTCAATTATTTTTTCATGGATTTATGGATTTTAATTCTTTATGAGTGAACAATTTCTCTCAGAATTAAACTAGAAAACTATCCTGCTGTTGAATTTTATTAATGCTCCAAGCAATAAGAGAGACAGTAGGACTAAATATATATCTCTGTGCCTGGCAAAAGCTCAGATAAGTGCAATTAGGAAAAGTCAGAAAGGCGCACTGCCGGAAAGAAGAAGAAAAAAGTACTCCTTTGATATGCTTTCTCAGTGAAGCATTTGAGTGGTGCCCATCTTCTCTGAAGTCTTAGCTGTGTTATGACAAATCAAAATAATAATTCCTTTACATTGCTAGAAATCTTTTTCATCTACAGATTTCAAAGAAACATTAACAAGGACACATAGAAAGAGTAAGGGTTGCATGTGCCTTCCAGTATCCCAGCTTTGTGCTTTCAGACCTGCAAATCACACACCCTTTCTTTTGTTAATGGAAACATCAGACAATTTAATTATTTACAGGTTGAAAAATCCCTAAATCCAGTCTTATGCTGAAAACCAGTCATCAGGTAAACACCAGCAAGGCTGAAACATTCGGACAAGAGAGAGATGTTCTTCATCGATCCCGTTTCTTCAGGCTAATTCCAGCAAGAGCTCCTCCCATCATATCGTTCTGTGGTGGAAAGCTCAGCACCTTTGTGCTGAGGCCAAGGATTCAATTTCAGAGCTTTAACTTTGAACAAATGCATTAAAAAAATAAATCAATAATCATTCTTTAAAGTTAATACACACTTTTGAGGTGCTGTTTTAGTCAAGGCAACCAGTTTGTTCTCATTTCTGTTACCTTTACTCATTAATCCGAGTGAATCCTTAACGACAAGTGTCATAAACCTTCTAAGGGAACATTTAAAACAAATAACTATTTTGGAGGCATCAGTCGGCTGAGCCAACTTCAGACAACTAGATCCTGGTCTGATCTAGTTGTCTAGACTTCCTTCAGTCAAGTGAAACATTTTAGGATGGGAATACTGTCACGCAAACTTAAATGTGCTCTTGTGTTCATTGACCACACACAGAATCTAACCTCTGCCTCCACTACAGGAAAATACAAGCAGAATCCTAAATTCAGGCAAGATCAATCTCCCAGATAGCCCTTGCATATGATTTTTACTTTTTGGTTTTTTTCCAAGCTTACACACTTTCGATTGAAATGTTCAAGTGTGCAGCATTTCCAAAAAGGCCTTAGAGCATTTCAGCCTGGAAACTACCCAAACTTAAGCACTTAAGCGTATGTAATCAATTGCTATTTGTGAAAAGCGCTGGCTTAGCTTTAGAGTGGATATAAACTGGACCCTTCCTAATTTACGAACAAAACAGACTTTTCCCTCATGAAGTTAAGGCTATTCAGGTGGATGGGTTATTTCATCCATTTTCAGCTGTGCTGTATCTGGCTTGATGCTAACTTCTAGTTAGCTTTATCCAGCACTTCTTTACAACTGCAAGTGGTCAGAAGGAATTCACAATTCAAAGTTATTGTACATCAAATTAACATCATGCAAGATGCACACAAGACCCAATCTAGAAAATCATGAAGCATCTGCAACATCTACATTTTTAAAATAAAGATTTTTTTTCTTTAACTTTTCTTCACAGGTCATATTTATTTCCAAGAAAAACTTTTATAACTTGTTTTGAAGTTTCAATTTGTTCAACACCTAATGCAGTGAAGGCTAATTTGCTAATTTCTTTCTTTAGAGGGTCAGTTTGATGCTCTCTGATATTTTTCCACGCAGATCTTGCAATCATTTATATAAAATTAACAGGGATAAATTAAGAATATACACTTTTAATACTTCCATAATTCCTAAGCTTCCCCTAAATTGTGCAAAGAACTGAATTCAAATTCCAGATGAGAATCTCTCCCTTGCATAACCAACTCCTGAATTTTGATTTGTCTGCCTTTAAAAGATTTGAGGAGACCTGGTATTTGTCCCCAACACAAACTTCCTTTTTAAAACCTATGATGGCCTCTATTTCTCAAAATTCCTTGTAAGTTTTCATTAGAGAAATTAATAGGCACAAATATCCCCTAACATACTAATCTTTGCTACCTTATTTAAAACAATATCTATAGAACATAAAAAATGACGAAATATTAAATTCTATAACAAATCCACTTAATCATATGGTGTATGTATTATACACATTCACACATTTAAAGTTTTAACTAATGAAAAAGACTACAGATATATTCACTTCCGCTTTCCTGGAAATGGAACACGAAATGGTCAGCCATTGTGCTGCTAGCTGCAAAGAGACATACTGCACTACAAATTGACAGAAGAGAAATATTTCCCTTCATTTGATTGTGCTATTCTGTCTTTCTTCACAGTGCAATAGCGCAGTGAAATATATTGAAATAATTTCAAAGAAGTTTCACAAGCATCAACGTTGTCTATCTTCCCCATACAATGCAAGAAACAAAACATATTCTACAAAATTGTCTATGGAGCAGAACATTTTCTTTCCATGACATTCACCTCAAACATCCTGTTTTCTGAAAGTATTACTTTTGCAAACTAAAAACCTGCATGAAAAACATTCTCAAGCCAGACAAGTGTTGACTTCCCCCCTCTTTAATAAAAAAAGAAAACAAAAAAACCAAAAAAAACCCCCCCACACCATTGAGAAAGTCTGGTGAACATTGAGCCCAGGACCTGAGCCTGAGAAAGGTCAAGTCTGTTCTAAATGCAGAGCCCATGATGTTCCAACAGAGTTCAAAAATCCACATCCTCTGCTCCTCCACTCCCAATATAAATCCTGAATTATTTAGATAAGCTTTTTGGGACAAAGGTTAATGAGTCTTTAGGTCAAAAACCAATAGTAATCAGCATTATCAAATTAATCAGTTATTCTTTTTGTTGTGTTTCCCATTTTTCCCCTAGGAAAAAAAATGTTGTTAATCCAAATTAAAACAAACAAACAAAAAACCCAAAACACTTTTGAGAGACTATTTTTCCTAAGCATGAATGCTATACACATACCATATAGTCCCTGTATAATCACATACCTATTTATCAGATGCTATGTTTCTATTTGATTTTTCCAAACTATAATCAAGACATTAGTTTGTTCTATGCTTAGGAAAAGCACAATCTTCCATGCCTCAGAAAACAGCTTGGCGACTAAAACGAAAATATAGCGTTTATAATGGAAGAGAGTTTTGTGATAAAAACATGCACTGAAAGTAAATTGAATACTTATGTCTACATCCCTGAAATTAAGTAGTAAAACAATAGTTATAAGAGTTCAGGACTTAGGGCAGTAAGAGTATTAATGACCATCACAATTAGCAGACACATCCTTCACCGAACCTATGTAACGGCTCACATCTGCTGAGATAATTTGCTAAATGCCTACCTCACAAACACAACTGTATTTTCAGTTGCAACTCGCTGTTCTAGAGCACTGAATTACATACTATGGGGAATAGGAGGGCACAAGATTTATTACAGACCAGGAAGTCCTGGACAAGTAAACACTTCCCTGCTCTTACTCAGATCACAGTGACAAAGAAATGTTGGTTGGTGGTTTGTTTCGTGTTGTTGGGTTGTTTTTTTTTTCCTCCAGGAAAAGCTTTCTACAGAACTACAAGGGCAATAATCTTAAAATAAATCCTGTTAGATGTCACTGTGTTAACTAGAACATTATGAATATCTAACACAGATTGTATTAGGCAAGCTATGTACTAGCACAGGATGCTGGGTCATACTGATATGGAGTTTAACTGCTTATATTTCAATCCATTTCTTGAGATTAAAGTTTGAAGCCTTCTGCCTAGGCTCCTCTAGAACGCAGAGGAAGCAGCACTCTCCTACAAGACCTGCCCCAAAATCTCCAGTTATGAAATCCTGACTTCAGTACTCATAAAACTTCTTTTTTTTTCCCCCAAAGTGCTTTCACAGTTTCAAGTAATAAAGGGGGGGGGGGGGGGGGGATAAGGAGGAGGGGGAAAACAAACAAACAAACCAAAACCACCAAGTGAAAACATTTTAATGGGGGCTGTAAACCTACCAACGCTATCAAACAGGGATTTGAAGGTTGGAAGTAAACAAAGGCCTTTATTTTGGAAATGTAGAGCTTCTGTAGCTCCCACGAAACTCCCTACAGATCTGGAGAAATTATAGTTCCCTCCTCCCCTGCAAAATCTTACATCTCTTCAGTGTAGGACTTCTTCAGATCTCCAACAACTCACAGCAGTGCACATCCTCAAGCCTCTCAACTCCTCAATTGGAGCACAGACTAATCCCACACAGCAACAAACATACTTCAGCCAAAAACTGAGCTGGATTTTTACTGCAGTTGGCTCTCTCCCATTTAGTAAGAGAAAGAAATAATGAGCATCCAAAACGCTTCCACTATATCCTCAGCACTCCTGCTACTCACGCTTCAGTATCATAGAGGAACAGGAGGAATGTTAAGACACTAGAGAAATAGCCGCAAGAGAGAGGCAGTGCAAAGGTTAAACAAAGAGATACCCTCTGGTTTCAGGAATCAGGGGGCTGGAGGCCAAAAGACTGTATGAGAAAGATACCATGCTGTGCTGGTCCTCTACTGGTCCCTTAAGCATCGTCTCCTACCCTCCAAGACAAATGTTCAGCCTGACCCTGTACAGTTGTTTTTCATGATTATAAAGCCATCTTAAAGATATAATTCAGAGAAGGTACCTTTATACGCAGCCCTGTAGAAGAGACTTCTCTGTCCTTCTTCCTCTTGTCACTATTCTATTAACAGGTGCTATGACTTTCCAAATTAACAAATATGTTCAGAGATGCATTAACATCTTCATATTGTTTCATAAACAACACTGGACAGCATGACTGTGCATTGGACATACTACATTTGCTGCTTCTGTCAAAGGCAGAACTGCTCTTTTCCTTGTGTGCCAGGAAAAGGTGCATAAGTGTTGGTCATGAGATGTATGTTAAACAAAAAAAGGTATGAAACATTTAGATATTTTGTAAAAAGCCAAAGAAGCTAATCTCATTTCACACTAACCACTGTAGATTAGGAGAAATTCCAGCCATGTTACCTCAGTTCCAAAAGTGGTACAGAACTAGCATCCAATCCTAAATGTCTCTAACAATTCTGGATGGAAAAGTTCAGGAAATATCAAACTACTGGAAATGAACAAGTTTTGTTATATAGTTAATAGCAAGCTTTGGGATTAGAAGCACTGAAGTATCAAACATTAAAATGCTTGCTTTGCTTCCTTTGCATCTTCTGATCAACTCTCAGCCATGAATTGTAAAATCTCGTGGAGGCATTGTAATTAGCATGCTTCCTTCCTTTCTGGAACCATGCTGATTTTTTAAAGGGAAGTGTAAGACATTCTTCCACTTACAATCGAATGTAAATTGTATCATTTATTAATTATTTCAGTAGCACTTGATATTTATTTTAATTAATCTTTAAGTCAGACATGAACACTGGGGAGTAACAGCAGGACATCAGAAGCAGCAAAAGTTTGGGGTTTTTTGCTTGAGAGCATTTTTAATGAAAAAGTAGATAATGCTTTTTTTTTTTTAAAAAGTATGATAAATAAAGTTTGATTAAATTAAACCATATACAGTGGATGTTTCCAAATAAACGAAAAAGCTTCTGAATGCGATACCTGTAGGAGCAGGCCAAGAAATAAAAGCCATCAGCCCCGTTTCATCTCAGCCTTCCCTGCAGAGCTGTGCAGGGCACGTCAGGATTGGCAGTCTCTGCTGGGACAGGATTAGGAAACTCTATTAGACTCTTGCTTCCTCAGGCTGCAGCTGGAGGAAAAAAACCTCTCCACAGCAACCAGCAGAGCTCCTGGGCTATACGTCCTGATGCAGGCAAAGCACCTTCTTCCCCTTGTCTAATCTATAACCAAGGGTTAAACCACACACCAGAGAGTTTGGTTTTGGAGCTAATCCTGAATTGACAGAACTCGGGCTTGTATGCAGAGCTCTGACTAAAACGCCTCCCCAGCACAAAGGGATTAATGCTGAAGATAGGCCAGCACTCCTTTCTGTGCCCTGGAGCTGACTGGTAGGAAGAGCAGATGATGGCAGTCTAGGCAAAGGGACCTACAGCCTCCTCTTTCCATCTCACGTCACACACTGCTGCAGCAAGCCACAGCACCAAGTTCATCTTTTTCTGTCCCAGGAACTTGTGGCTGAACTACACACTAACTTTTTCCATGACACTAATAACTTGAAGTGGCAAGAGGAATACACACTATTTATTTGTTTGTTTTGGTTGTTGCTTTTTTTGAAATTGGGAATCATTTTTCCTGGTCAAGCTGAGCTTCAGCAACCTTACTTTCTGCTGAATCTTTTATTGCAACTGCAAAATGGGAATTACTTTGGCCCCTGAAAACACTGAGTACAAGATTCTCAAGTTTTAACTCCATTTTCACCTAGACACATGAATTATTCCTTACTAAGATGCTATAGGTTTTACAGGCCAGTATTAACTGTTTTATTTAACTGCATTTGGCCTCTACAAATACCAGTAGTATATCAACATAAAACTCATATTTCTGGGAAAACAGAGGCCCTCTTTTCTTAAAGAAATCTGAAACAGATTAAAATAGCAGACAGATTTGTCTAAAAATAGTGTGGTTTTCAGTGTTTTGTTTTTTTTAAGATAACAATAAATCTGCTTAAATATTTTGGCTGTCCACGACCCTAAATAAATCACTTAGTGTTGTATTTTGTTTTCCTCCATCCATCAAATCATAGCTGGAATAGGAGGAAGAAGAAAAGAGGAAAAGCCATGTTGGCATGACTTCTGTGCCAGAATGATTCAGGACCATGCTTGGCCAATAACATGGATAGGCCGAGCTCTGCGTTTGCTTGGGACGCTACCTCACAGGAAGGGTGCACCATGCTCACCACATCAGTTTCACAGCCTCCACCCCAACTTCCTTCCCTGTTATGCTCAGATCCAGAAGCAAGACAAGCACAGAATCTTTATCCAACTTTACTTTGAGTTGCACAGAGGGCAACTACTCTCTATATACTGCCAAAATGTAAAAAAAAAAAAACCACCTCAACATAACCAGAAAAAAGAGAAAGCCACAACTCATACCACTTGCAGTCTCAGACTGTGCTTTCACTTCAGAAAAAAATTTATCTCATTCCAGCTATTTTAACTGACTCAAAATAAACTCACAGTTAAAAGGATAATTTGAAATTTGTGCATGTGAAGTAAAACCCACGTTCCTCCCTAATATTCACAACATATCTGAAAGAACAAAAGTATCTCATGCCATTCGCCCTACCAGCTAAAATAGAAGAAAACCACCTTTTCTCTAAACAGAGACAGGCTCAGATGGCTGATCTTCCAAATATCTTTTCAGAAGTGACTGACGACAACATAACACAGAGATCTGCAAGTCTCCTCCCAGCTGAACCCTGCATCTCTCTACACATTGCCTTGTGGCCCCATCCTTCTTGTTACCCCTTGATCAAGGGGTAGCAGTTCCTCCAGGCCTTTCACGTGTGTCCCACTGAGGAAAGGCTCAACAATATGGAGTCTAGGTGTACTCAAGCTGTATTATAACTCACAGGCGGGAACTCCATGGCACACAGTGATTAGGCTGCTAGTAAAGTCCCTTGTTTCCTGACCCTCATCCTAATAGTAGCATTTGTTTGTTAGGCAGCACCTACTTCTCAACATTTTACACAGCTTTAGATACTAAATATTTCCACCACTCACATAGCTCCATCCCTCCAAAAACTCCTCACCACTAGAGGAACACATAACCTAAGATTAACATGAAGAATTTACCATCTTTTTTACACTACATTAAAGTATTTAAAGTAATTGGAGACAGACGCTTCAACTTCATAGATGTTGCTCTGCAAATCCCACCCCTTCTTTTTCTAATCAATGCATGGAGAAATGCAGTGGAGAAAGAAGCTGCTTTTCACAGGCAGGCAGTAGAAATGCCACTTTCAAGGTCACAGTCCAGATAAGAAGTTACAGAGCACAAACAACATTACTTTCCTTTTCATAATTGTTTTCTGAATCTGTGTGGTCACTCTGAGTTCATGTCATCATTCCCCTTTTTTATATGCCTTGCTGCTTTGCACATTTCAGTGAATCTTCAAATACAATATAAAATACAGACAATATAATGGGAAGTAAAGCTCTTTGAAAGCCTGTGCTCTGAATTCAATTAGCAGTATCAAGGATCCAGTAGTTAGCAGCAAATCCAAAACCCATAACAGGACTACTTGAGAGTTTAGTGATGAATAAAGTTGTACCCAATACCTTCTTTTTTGCTTTCTCCTCCCTTACAAGTAAGTATATACTGTAACTGGTTTTATTTTGAAGTCTACCTTATTTCAGCATATAAAGTGGCATTTAGGTTGGTGCAGAAGAGACATATCAATGGGATGCTCATTACTTTCACCTGCCTCATCACATAGCTGCTCTACTTGCACTGCAACTATATTCAGATGCAACAGCAGGCATCAGAAAATGTTGTAAAAAGCAGCCATCCTTGACAGTGATCATGTATGTCTGTACTCCTCAGCATCCACAGCCTCCAATTCAGATGGCTCCCATTGACATCACACAGCATCTGGCCTGGGTTTCCCATGGACCTTGCCTTGAAATAAAGTGAGTGCCGTCACGGCCTTCTACTGCCTGATGCCAAGAGCAAGCGCTTCATGCTCTGATGAGGTGTAGATATTTGAGGATCCAGGGTGTTCAGGGATAGCATTAGAGGATTTTATAAAACGTAGGAATCATAGAATCATAGGGTTGGAAGGGACCTCTGGAGATCATCTAGTCCAACCCCCCTGCCAGAGCAGGGTCACCTTAGAGCAGGTTGCACAGGAACACATCCAGGCAGGTTTTGAATGTCTCCAGAGACGGAGACTCCACCACCTCTACCTGGGCAGCCTGTTCCAGTGCTCTGCCACCCTCAGGGCAAAGAAGTTCCTTCTCATGTTTAGGTGGAGCTTCCTATGCTCGAGTTTGTACCTGTTACCTCTTGTCCTGTCACTGGGCACCACTGAAAAGAGCCTGGCAGCATCCTCCTGACGCCCATCCTTTAAGTATTTGTAAGTGTTGATAAGGTCCCCCCTCAGCCGTCTTTTTTCCAGACTGAAGAGACCCAAATCCCTCAGCCTTTCTGGTCTGGACTGGACTACCAGTCTCTGCTGGTAGTATGGGTATCTCCAGAACCATACCTTCGGTTAGTCCTTTAAAGAACTACTTCACTCCAAAGAAAGTCCAACAGCATGGTGACAAACAAATATAATGAACAATTACAGAATTTTGTTTCAGTGTCTATAGTTTATAATACACAAAGTTAATCTTTATTAACAGAATTTATAATGTTTGTGTTTACTGCCACTCCCATCTCAGGACACGTTCTTTACCCAGAAACACAGGGGAAAGGGGGGAAATAAAATTCAATACTCTGCCACTATACAAAGAAGTTACTTCCAAGTCTGAAATTATGACTCCCAAAATTACAAGCAATCACTTCCAGACACAAAAGTCCAGAGCAGTGGAGCCACTCGCCACACTGGAGTCAATCCCAGAAGAAATGTGGAGCTACAGTGTGGAGCACAGCTTGAGAGAACCAAGTTCTAAATAACTGCTCCAGGAATCAGCTCTAACAAACCAAACCGCATCTAGCGCAGCCCTGACCTAAGCTATACAAAAGCTGAGCTCATAAAAAGCCCATAGCCAGGCATATATCTACCACACGTGCAAATTGCTACTGTTTAGTTTAGTCAGCTTTTCCATCTCCTTTGTAGTGCTCTGGCTTCAGCAAAACACAATGTTAAGAGGTGGGTTATGTAGGTCCTATATTGCCAGATAATGCCTTAACTATGTCTGGAAACTTCCTGGGGGGTCAAATGCAATACACATGCCTGTTTAGTATACAGGAAAGTCAGTCTTTTTCTGGTAGAAATCTCTAAACTTTGATGCACTGAAGGAAAATTGAGCTCTTTGGCTCGAAAGAATTCATAAAGCTCTGCAGTATTAGCACACTAGAAGGGGCAAAAAGCTTTGATGTAATTATTACCAGTAGGTGGTATGCATTAACTACTATTTTCAAACCAGCAGGTTCTTCAGCAGCTTTAGAAACAATAAAACCCACAAGACTTGAGGCAAAAAAAAAGTTTTAAAAAAAATCATTAACAAATCTTATGCATTCATGATAAATTGCAATTATAAGTAGGCATTCATACTGGGAATAATTAGCAACATACCTCAACATTATTGAATGTCAATGAAGTCAAGAATACTCTTCGTGAAAGAACAATACAGAGGAGGTGGCCAAGTTGTATTTCAAAGGAGGCATGAGCAATTTTGTTAATTGCAGAAAAAATGCCAGCTATAAATAGGAAGGGCACACAGTTTGTAGCATTTCTTCAAAACCAGGAACCACACAGACTGAAGTACAATAACTTTTCTCTAAAGATTTTGAAAAAGGATAGCGTGCTTGCTGCCAATTTTTTTTTTTAAAATACTTCTCAATAATAAGATCTTTGGTGAATTAGTATTTTGAGTTTTGTTATCCACAAGAGCCTCCTTAGATGTACACTTTACAGTCTCAGAGAAATATTAACATGAAGTGTGCATCTAAGAAGCAGTAACATAAATACAAAATGTTCATCTCAGTGCTATATGGGCTGATAAACAAGGTAGCCTGCTCAGTTACTGTTCACTACAGCAATAAAAAAAACAAACCCAAACACTGGTAGTTTGGACTGTTGTTCGCCTACTTGCAGTAACACCGAACTCAAGTTTTATTTTTAAGTATGCTCTGGTAAATACAATAATTTCTTACCAAAGTCGTCCATGACAGTGTCTCAACAGTGGTTTCGGTTGGGGGTTTTTTCCCATCCATAACAATATACTGTTGATTTTATTTAATGAAAGTGAAGACGTATTCTTTAAACAAGACCGCATGAAGTTGAAGCAAAGGAAAATCCATACAGATATGTAAAACCCCAATTCTGCAGCAACTTAAATGCCTTTAAAATCTGACTCTAAATTAATTGTCTCAGGGTAACTGGAGAGCCCGAGGAGGAGCCAGAGGTTTTAATTCAGACCTGTTAATATCTAGGCTTATGCTGCTACAACTTGGCTAGCAAATCTAAACTAAATGAGAAAAACTAGAAGAATACCTAGCAATAGGAAAATTCCTATGTGAAGACAGAAATATTTATAATGAAGTAGAAAAGGCAAAATGTTCTTGTATGCTTGGAGAGAAGCAGGATGATGGGTTAGTATCACAATGAGATGAAATACTTTCCAGTCCATTAGTAACTAAGGAATATGTTAAACAACATCTACAAGAAATAAACACTCTTAAAATTAATATACTTAGATAACTCATAGTGAGTATTTGAAATCTATTTGCAGATGATTTCTCTGGCCTACCTGCATCCAAAGCTAATACAATTTATGCCCTGAATATATTTTACATGACTGGAAGAAATCTGAAAGTCTACCTGTATTCCAAAAGGGTAGCCTGGATGCAAGAATAAAACCTACACTAAAAAAATCCACCTCGCTTGCCTGAATTTCAATCCTGAAAAAAGTAATGAGAAGAGGTCAATAAGTAAAGACTTAAATACTTGGCACTAGCTATATTCCTGTCAAAAGAAGACTATGTTGTCCTGGACTCCAGGGGGAAAACAGTTGTGGTTTCATTGTGGTTTATACTAGATTTATACACAACTAGATTTTTACAACTAGATGAAAAGCTCGACATGAGCCAGCACTGTGTGCTCACAGCCGAGGAGGCCAACCACATACTGGGCTGCATCAAAAACATGGCCAGCAGGTCAAGGGAGGTGATTCTCCCTCTCTGCTCTGCTGAGACCCCACCTGCAGTACTGCGTCCAGCTCTGGAGTCCTCAGCACAAGAAGGACATGGACCTGTTGGAGCAAGTCCACAGGAGGGCCACAAAAGTGACCAGAGGGCTGAAGCACCTATACTATGAGGACAGGCTGAGAGAGTTGGGTTTTTTCAGCCTGGAGAAGAGGAGGCTCTGGGAGACATAACTACAGCCTTCCAGTACTGAAAGGGGGCCTACAGGAAAGATAGGGACAAAGTTTTTAGCAGGTCCTGTTGCAATAGGACAAGGGGTAATGGTTTTAAAACAGAAACAGGGTAGATTTAGACTAGATATAAGGAAGAAATTTTTTTTACAATGAGGGTGGTAAACACTGGAACAGGTTGTCCAGGTACCCCATCCCTGGATACATTCAAGTTCAGGTTGGATGGGGTTCTGAGCAACCTGATCTAGTTGAAGATGTCCTGGCTCACTGCAGGGGGAGCTGGACTAGATGACCTTTAAAAGTCCCTTCCAATCCAAACTATTCTGTGATTCTATGATTTAACTGAGTATCCTTTACTTCCATATCACATTTGAATTAGTACCCCAGGGTATTCTGATCAGTGCTCTTTAAAAAGAATAATATTCTTAATTAAAAAAATATAAAAACTTAAAAAATATCTTAAGAGATATTTAAAGATTTTTAAAAAGAATTTTGAAGAAATAGAAAATTGTGCTAAGAACCATGAACTGAAAAAACCTCTTTTAGCAAAAGACTTAAGCGTTTGAAATCTTTTTAGATCATCCACGAGATCACCATCATCATGCTACAACACACTACGTAAATACTTTCACAGACAGAATTTACTATATATACTAAGCTGACCTTTAACAAAGGCTTTGTTTACATTAACAGGCAGCACAGCCCCACTAGGAAAGGATCTGTAGGGTGCTGAGGGCTTGATGCCCACCCATTATGGGCTTGCAGGGGAAAGGAGGTAAAGGAAGAGCTATTTCAGACCAGGCTTAGCCTGCTTTCCCAGCGCCAAATGCCTCTCTGCAGCTGGAGTGCATTAGCTGCGCTCCTGCTCCTGGAATGCATCTGCTGGTGGAGGAATGCATCTTCTGATGTGAACGGCAGCGTGGCGGGGGAAGAGACGATGTGGGGCAGGGTAGGAGGAGGAGATAAAAAAAAAAAAAAAAAAAAGGATCGGCAAACCTGCTTCAAAGCACATTCCCAATCTCAACTGACATGCTAATGCAGATGCACCCAAAATCCTCATAAGAATCGACCACTGGGAAACTGAAGTCTGTCAGATTCAGACTGAAGTAAATGCATAATTATTATTATTTTTAAACTGTAAAGGAGACTTATTTACTTGAATCAACCTCCATTTCCAGACATCTCAAAGCTGAGGCAGAAAGCCTTTCTGTAAGATATGAATAGCTTTGACTAAAGCTAAGATTAACAGAAGTCATGGGACCTAATGGGACAGGTAAACAGTGTCAAATCGAGGGTATTATAGCATGATTTATAAGCTATATATAAATTAGACTATACAAACCAAAGGACCCTTTCTGGTTTTATACACCTTGCAGTTATGAAAGCTCTCATAGAACAGATACTAAACAGCTGCAAATCCAATTGATTTTCACAGAAACGGAGGCCACTCAACACCACGGAGAAGATGATGAAAAATACCATTGACTTTGGGCGAGTTGCACTTTATGGAGTTTTATAGTAAGGAAATGAGATGTGCAAGCTATTGTAAAAGAAAAAAAATCTGAAGTCTACAGCATTATAACAAAGTTAAACTGATACATTTGGACACATTTTTAATCACTGAAAATTGAAAAGCTTAAATAAAGCATATTAAAACATTCCTTTAAAAAATACTGGAGAAATTTAACTGTCAGTATTCCAACAGCCACCTGATACATCAAGATTACTCATTGAAAACGCGACATCAACGGGTACTCGTAATAGCCATAATACATGACATTAAAATATTTATATTCATTCATATTGTATTAAATGCTTTGGCAGGAATTACTACAAAAGATCACACCCAAAGGAGGTACATGTGGAGAGAGCAAACACCCCTCTACTCAGGATGGCAAAATTCAGCTTTTACCTGATTGTTTAGGCACCTGTATAAAACAGCGTCAGTTTTGCAGAGGTAATCTTTCACAACTTAAAAAGGAGCCCAGCAGAACTACACATTCTTTATAGTTTTGTGAATCAGGCGACATGCAAGCAGACCTAAATCCTAAGTATTTGATTTTTTGCACTCACTTTACAATTTTCACTAATGTAATACAAACCTGCTCACCTGGTTTCTCATCCCCCACATAACTCCATACAGTTACCTGCACACGCATTTTCTCAAACTGTAATATATGAATGGTAGCCACGTGAGTTTGGAAGACAGCCAAGACTTGAATTAGGTGTAAACTAAAAATTGGGTAAGCTCATTTATTTAGTGTATAGGAAAAGCATATTTGTGTTACAACGTACAAATTAGAAAGTGTCCAGGTCTGGAGCCCCCAACATAAGGAGGACATGGACCTATTGGAGTAAGTCCAGAGGAGGGCCACAAAGATGGTCAGAGGGCTGGAGGACCTCTCCTATGAAGACAGGCTGAAAGAGTTGCAGATGTTCAGCTTGGAGAAAAGAAGGCTCTGGGGAGACCTTATAGTGGCTTTCCAGTACCTAAAGGAGACCTACAGGAAAGGTGGAGAGGGACTCTTTATCATGGAACGTAGCAATAGGACCAGGGGTAATGATTTTAAGCTGGAAGAAGATATATTTAGATTAGATATCAGGAAGAAGTTATTTACTCTGAGGGTGGTAAACACTTGACCAGGCTGCCCAGAGAAGCTGTAGATGCCCCATCCCCAGAAGTGTTCAAGGCCTGGCTGGATGGGGCTTTGAGCAGCCTGGTCTAGTGGGAGGTGTCACTGCCCATGGCAGGGGGGTGGAACTAGATGATCTTTAAGGTCCCTTCCAACTCTAACCATTCTATGATTCTATCTGCATTTCTGTCTAATATCAGCAACACCACAATCACAAATCCAAGCTCTATACATACATATTATGAGAAAGAGAGAGATGACGTTCATGGAAAAGCAAAATAGCACTGACTTCTGAGGTTTAATTCTCTGGTGTAAAGAGGACTTGAGGATGTCTGTCTTCACTCCTAAACTACAGAGATACTTCAGCTTTACCTATGTAGTGTCCCTGCTTATAAACAAATAATTTCAGCAGGAAGCTCATGAGACCATATTGTCCTCATTGTACCTATTCGTAAGAACTTGGCAAACATCACTGGATTAATGGCACATGTAACGGGATGAGTCATTACAAACTGCTAAAACAAGGCCTTTTGCAGAACAACTTAATGCATAAAATTTTCCGATCTTGTAAAACAGCTTCATACAGCTCATCCACTTCTGTTAACAGTATACAGGACATATATAAATTTTGTACAACACACCTCCAGATTAATATCTTCACCTACATACAACTAACTATGCATTATCTTTCTTTGAAGAAGTAAAAAAATCTGAGTCAATAAGCTTAAGCACAAAAACTTTCCGTTATGAGGCTCTCTAAACCATAAGCTCGCTGTTGTCTGAAAGATTTAGGGATTCTTTTACCAAAGAGAGTAACCCTTGGATGTTCTATTATTGCACGAGCATAGGAAACAGAGCTGAGGTTAATATGTCATTAACTTGAGTACTTCCATACACTCTAGTGGCTTTGTTTGTTTTCCCAAATGAGGGAGGGGAGGGGAAGGGATTTTAAAGGATTTCGTTGTTTCTGTTGGGTTATTTCTTTGTTTTGTTTTTACTTTTTTTTTTAAAGCCATAGCTACTTCCAGAAAACACACTTCACTGTTTGTACTACAGATCTGAGCTCTGCACACACAGCAAAACAATAGCGTAGAACACAGTGGATCAATGGATTTGATTCATTGATCTGTATGCATGCACAGACTGGTTTTTCTACTGTTTGCAGCCAGGCTTTTTTATGTAACTGGAAAGACATCACTGTTCCTGAAAAGACTACATGACTCAACACAAAGGGAAAGCAGGATTCCACCATGTGAACATGTGACTATACCTTACCATACCAACTTGAGAAGTTAAGATCAAATCACCTAACTTCTTTTAGAGCACGCAACAGATACTAAACACTTCCAATTTCTGACACTAGCTTCTGAGGGTACCCAAAATAGTAAACAAAAAAAAACCCCACCAAGCCTCAAAAAGAAAAGATTCACACCTGCAAGGTAAGACACTAAACCAAGGGGTTTGAAACCAACCTGCACCCCGAGGGTGGTGTTCTGGAAGGCTGGAACTTTTCCAACAGTCTTTCTTTCTCATTCAGCTACTGCTGGCTGGAACAAGTCTCCAGATCTTCAAGAAAGCCTTTCTTTCTTTCCACCACCTCCAAAACATGTTTTCAGCCCCCTTGCAGGTAATCTCTCCGCTCCTCTTCTACTTCTTACACTCCAGCCTTCTACCGGCTTCTTACTTCCTCTACCCCATTCTTCATACCACCCAGCCTCTCACACAAACTTCTCCCACCTGTGCATGCTCAGTCATTCTCTGGGGAGGAGCAATCTTCCCCTGCCCTTCAAAGGCTTACCAGCGACCAAGGACACAGAACAAGATCAACAGGTAGCTCCTCCCCTATCTAGCCACACTCTCATTTGAAAAAAAAAGTCTCACCTGCAGTAGATTAACAAACTCACTAAACAGTTTGCAATCCACAGAAGCACGGAAAACCTCTAGAGATGAAAGCCTTCACCAATACTTTTGGTGGTGAATTTGAGGAGTTAAAAAAAAAACAACAAAACCACAAACAAACCTAGAGAAAGCATGAAAAAAGTCTCCCACAGTAAAAATCTGACAAGTTTTTGTAGCATCCAAGGAATTCAATTAGCATATGCTCACACTTCAGAAGAATCATTAATACTTGGCTGCCCTTAAAAATAGCTATAGTTTCAGACAGCAAACTTAGGTTCCACGAAGCATTAGTCAACACAGTATGTGTGGTATAAAGCACGGTAGAAATTAGCACGTCTTAAAAATGTGCATCTGTCATATGCACTTCATCATAAACAAGCGTGCACACACGTATTCAGGCACTGGAATGACTACTATTCTTTGTGACAACCAACAAAATAAAGATCCAGAGGAACTTAGAGAACAGCCCAAGGGCATTGCAAAACACAGGAGTGAAAGCTGCTTCACTTCTTTAACTCTTAAACAATAGTCATGGTTTATCCCTTTACTAGAAAGATGACGTTCTGCTCTGGACTGTCTTAATCACTGTGAAGCTTTAAATGAATGTGGTTGACCTTGGTGCACTTGTGATGGAAGGGAAGAGCTTTGGCTTTAACTTTAGCACTGAGCATACATTTTAACTACAGTATATTAATCAAATGAGCTGTTTAAGATCAGATGATGTATGTGCTGCCTGAGGAGTCACATCAAGATTCTGAGGTCAGGGTCAGATTAAGGCACAGATATGACAGGCCAGCATCTGCTGGAGCCCCTCCTGTGATTATATAATGTTAAGAGCTTTTAAATAATAAACTGAATTAGTTCTCCAATTCATATCCCTGTGTAACTCGGTGAACCCGTGAGAGTAAATGAGGAATTGCATGACCTGGGAGGAGTCACCTCTTTCAGGTGTAGTTTCTGAAGTCTTAAACTGATCTCGAAATCATTACTTTTGTCATAAAACTTAAGCACTTTTGTAAAATATATTTTACAATAAACACAGTTTAGACTCTGTAGTCCCAGACTAAAGCAATCTGAAAACAATAAAGCGTTATCATAGCAGAAGTTAAGGATTAAAGTGTAAGTGGAACTAGAAGGAAGATACAAATATGGCCCTTGCTTCCCCAGTATATCTGCTTGTCTCTGCAAGCCATATCTATGTACTCTCCTAACAAATAAATTTATACTATGGCAGCTTTCACCCTCCAGAGCTAGGACAGACATAGAAAGGCAGGCTGAATTCAACCATGCATTGGGGACATGTCAACAAGTTCTAAATGCAGAATCTTCTGTGGACTGAAGCAGAAGTAACAGTTTTGATTTTTCAGGCTGAGGCTGACTTTGCAGTTCTGGAAGTCAATAAAAAATGTTTGACTTGTAAACTGAGCAGATTTGGTCTGGAAGTCACTGAGAAAAAATAAATGTAGTGCTCCCAGCATGTCAGCTTGACAGGGTCACGTTGCTTTTCTGACCACAATTCTACTTTAAAACTAACCTTTCAGCAGCTGCTCAATTTCAGTCATCAATCCTACTACTGTTGAAAAGCAATAGCAAAAACACCCATTGACTTCAACAGGAACAAGATGAGGCTCTTGATAGCACTTATCCTATAAATGATCATCCTATGACACACAAAATGATCATAAAAATCTCAGTATGATTTAGACAGGCAGAAAATATCCCTGTTGACCCAACTTGGATCACTAGAGACCTACATCCATTTGTTTTCTGTTCACCAAACGTAAGGTTTATGTTTTGGTTGTTGGTTTGTTGTTTGTTTGTTTGGTTTTTTTTAATAAACCAAGCCAAAGATATGATAGAAAGCAAAACCTACTCTATCTCAGGTGGAATCTGAACATAAATTTTGTAATAAGGCACAAAATCTCTGATTCTTAACCATATCTATCAGGCAAGCAGAGCCCCCAGACTAAAGCTGCATTTTAGAAGCTGTGATGGGTCTATACTGACCTGCAGGTTCTGGGCAATAAGAATCCAAGGCTGTGGGAGGAGCGATGCAGAAGACATTGCTGAGGCCAGTCTGGAACAGAGTCACACTCCCAACACAGCCATTCCTGTTCAGCAATGGAGCAGTGAAAGCCCCTTTCATATCATTCTTGTGAAGTAATCACAAAACACCACTCTGTCTGCCCTCTAAAAGGTGAGGTAGTAGTATTACAACTCCTGACACATTTAGGTCATGATATATGGGCTGCAGGGAGCTTGGCTGTTTCCATGTGAACCAAAATGAGTTATCAGTATTTCCTTTAAGAAAAAAAATTGGATATGTAAAACTGGAAAGATCAGTTATTTAGGTTACTCTGTGAAAATAAAGAAACTTGCAGAAGTAAGTGTATGGAAAAGACAGTGCTGTACTTTTTCTATCTCACAGATAATGTTGCATCAACCATTTCTAAACCTAATTAATTTCCTAGATGCTCCATGGTCCTTTTGGCTGAAAATCCGCTTTTCCTAGTTGTGATGCACAATAAGCAATAAATTGCAAGGGAGTGGTCTTGTTTTTCCTCCTGACTTGATAATTGCTGGCAACATCATTGTTGGTTTACCAGGATGCTCAAATTAAAATGAACGTTCAACTGCAAACGTATTAGGACGTGCCATCTGTGAGTCTACTCCTCACCACCCTCGAAGTTAGCTGACACAGTCACAATGCTCTTTGCTTGCCAAACTCAAGACTATTCCCCCCTGCCCCCCAGTTACATTGAAAACACTTGAGCCCTTTAAATTGAGCAGCAACATTGTAATGCAAATCATCAAGTTACAGGACCACTGAAACTCTGCTATTCTTAGACACCAACAGGCCTCAAAAGGGAAAGAGAACAAAAAGACAAGCAAAGCCGTAATTAATTCTTATTTCATTACCTTCAGTGCAATGTTCTACCACAAAAAGTTGTCCCCAGCATAATGTGCTAAAATGGATGTCTTTTCACCTGTTTGGTTTCTCTGCTCTTGCAAATCCATTCAGTGACAGTCTGTTTGGTTTCTGCCTTTTAGTACATCTTTTTCAAATTGTCTAGCTCTATCAGAAACAAAGAGATTCTTCCCACCCCACACACTGAGCTGTCATCACTATATCAACGGTTCTGAGCAGTTACAGTTTTCTATACACTAATTAAAGATTCATATAGAACCTGAGCTAATTATAAAACCCATCAAATTAAGTATGAAACAAACTGGCTGTAACTGGGTATTTACATGATACAGATACCTGCTGATGAATGTGTTTCTATTCTTCTTTTCCCTCCTGCTTCTTTCAGCAGCAGAGTCAACAGCTGTGGGCACACGAAGCATCTATAACAATTCAAAATTCAGATGTTAAATCCTGAGGTATTTTTTCCTCACAGTCGTAAGCCCCATTAGCATCTCTACAATATGTTCTGTAGTGGTATATACCTGGGGCTTGTTTCTATTCCTGAATTCCACAATCCTACAGCTACCTTTGATTGTTTTTTTTACTACTATTATCCTCAGTATATGCACGAGAATAAAATAATTTATAAATTTCTCATGAGAGTCTATGTGCAAGAACTTCTCACAGTCAAATAAAGTCCAAAGAACAGTTCAGTAATAAATTTACACCTTGCCCTCAAGAAAAAAAAACAAAAAAAACCCACAAAACCACAACCCAAACCCAAAAGCTTTCCGTGAACATGCTGTGTTTTCCACTTTCATTTCTAAGCCAGAAAGATACATCTCCTATGCTATAAAAAAAAAAAGAAAAATGTTTTTCAGTACATTACAACTCAGTAAGTTTTAATGAAAATAAGTCCTTTTCAGATCTTAGCAACAAGATACACTTTTAACATGGCACTATCAAGTCAGTTTTGAGTCAGACCAGCTCCTACTAAATTTCAGACCAAGAAAAATATTCCATGGCTTTTGTTTTAATTCCAATGGCAGTAATTGCCTAAATTAGTAACTCTAGCCCAGAAATGCTTGCATTCTCTACCGCACCAAGCAAAACAAAATCCCTAGTGAGAACTTGAAAGTAAAGCTGGCCATACTAAACTGTAACAATTTCCATTGCCCAAACAGAGAAAAATTCAAAAGGTACATAAACAATATAATTATTAATAGTAATTTGGATCATAAAAATCACCTCAGAATCTGAGTTTTTATCTATATAAAAAACATAACCAAAATAGCTACTCGTTACCTTTTTTTATCTGCAGTAGACCTGTATGTCTGAACCTTTATCTTAGACTATAAGCATCTTATTCTCATGAAACTATATTTAGTAAAACATTAAGTAGCATCAAATGAAAATGTGATGCATTTAATTAAGAAAACAGACCATAAAAATTTAAACCAAATTGGAGGCTTTAGTGTCAGAAGGCTTATTAAAAAAAATACTCGGGGTATTAACTGCTAGTTTTCCGAGGGCAATTCTACTGAGAGCCTCTGGAGTGTTCCAGCTAGAATGACACACTACAATACACTAATAAATAACTCTAATTATACTCTACTTGCAAATTTTCTGGGACTATTTTAAAGGCACACAAGCCTATTAGAGAGTGTAAGCAAAATCACATAGCTACATTATGACTTGAGTATTCTGGCTGATAGGTTTTGGAATGCTCAGAACCTTTTCATGTGAATTGCATCTTGCAATAACAGTACCTTAAAGAACTGCCAAGGTCTTTTAAAGATGATTTTTGTGTCTCAATCATAATTGCAATGGGAATGAACTAAAAAGGACATTCAACTAAGTTTACCATAAAAAAAATGTTTCTACAAAACTGGATATTGCTACTAATGCAAATATTAACATTTCTCTTTGGACAGTCTTGCAGTTTTAGAATTTCAGGTATCATGATATTACATGAAAAAAGAGATGAAACTAGCCATCCTGTGGTCCAATTCATTACATTATTTTTTTTTGCAGTTTAGATCTAAAGGGCAGGAAGCTCTCTTATTACATGTTACAGTCCTATACACTGACATAGCGTTACACTGAAAAAATAAATTTCTAAAAGCAGTCTCAAATTTAAAACCAACCAGGTCACCTGAGATCATGTACCATAAGTAACAGAGCACTTCATTTGCATCTGTCATCTTTAATCTATCAAAATACTTTTTTGAAACACAAATCCATTAGAACTATAGAATAGCTGAAGAAACTGATAGTTCCCAGGAAATCCTAGGAATAGTTGGAAGGAACATTTGGAGATTGTCCAGTCCAACTCCCCTGCACAAAGCGATGTCAGCTAGAGCAGGTTACTTGGGACTCGAAGGATGGAGACTCCACAACCTTTTTGGGCAACCTGATCCAGAATTCAATCACTCGCATAGTAAAAAAGTTTTTTCTTATGTTTAAATTGAATTTCCTGTACTTCAGTTTGTGACCATTGCCTTTTTTCCCATCGCTGTATGCCGCTGACAATAGTCTGGTTCCATCTTTTTTACACCCTCCCATCCGGTGATGATAAGATCTCTTCCTAATGCAACCCAGGATGCTGTTGGACACGTTGCTGGTTCATGTTCAACTTGTTGTCCACCAGGACCCCAGCACCTTTCCTGTAGTGTGGCTTTGCAGCTGGCCATCTGCCAGTCTATACTGGTGCACGGGTATGTTTTGCTGCAGATGCAGGACTTGGCTTGTCCCTTTGTTGAACTTATATGATTCTATGATTCATAAGATTCCTGCTGGCCCATTTCTCCAGCCTGTCCAGGCCCCTCTGAATAGCAGCACAACTGTGTTGTGTATCAACTACTTGTCCCAGTTTTGTACCATCTGCAAACTTGCTGAGGATACAGCAATACACTGTCCCATCATCCAGGTTGTTAATGAAGATATTAAACAATATTGACTTAATTATTTACCACTGGGGCACACCACTAGTGACTGGACTTCTGCTGGGCTTTGTGACACTTTGAGCCCAAAAGTTCAGCCAGTTTTCAGTTCACCTCACAGGCCATTTATCAAGTCTATACTTCATCATCTTGTCTATGAGGATGGACAATCCATTACACTGCCTGACTGTCCTCATGGCAGGAAAGATTTTCCTTATATCCAATCTGAAACTCTCCTTTTTCGAGTCTGTTGCTTCTTGTTCTCCCACCATGCACCACTGTGAAGAGCCTGGCTTCAACTTCTTGATAAGCTACTCAGAGCTGCTGGCTGGCTATTAGGTCCCTCTCCTCATAGGGCAAGTGCTCCAGGCCCCTTGCCATCTTGGTGGTCTTCTGCTGAACTTGTTCCAGTTAGTCACCATTCTTGCATGAGGAGAGGGGTGCAAAAACAAATGCAGTTTTCTAGGCATGGTCCAACACGTGCTGAGCAGAGGGGATGATCCCTCCCTTCCCGTGATCTACTGGCTGTGTCCCCATTGGTATGGCCTGGGAGGCCGCTGGCCATCTCTGCTGCCGGGGCAGCGCTGGCTGGTGCCCAGCTGCCAACCCCAGGCCCCGGGGACTTTTGGCAGAGCTGCTCCCCAGGCAGGCAGGCCCTGGCCCGTGTGGCTGCTGGGGATCGTCCTCCCCGGGGCAGCGCTCTGCCTTCGGCCCTGCTGAATTTCATGAGGTTCTTATCAGCCTGCTCCTCCAGCCTGTCTGGGTCCCCCTTAGTGGTAGCTTTGCACTCGAGTGTATCAACTGGTACATCCAATTTAGTGTCATCTGAAAATTATACAAAAGTGCAAGCTGTAACCTCCTCCAGGTCATGGACAGGTCTCAACTCAACCCTCTGTGGGACTCTGTTTGTTACTGGCATCCAGGCAGATCATAATTATTAACCACTACCTTCTCAGCCCCACCATCTTTTGGATTTTTACCCATCTGGTTGCCCACCCATCCAGACCATCATGTCCCAGTATGGATGGAAGAATGCCATGGGAGACAGCATTGAAGACCTTGCAATAGTTGAGGCAATGACATCAACTGCTCTCCCCTTATTCACATATCTAGGCATTTTATAATAGAAGGCAGTCAGGCTGATCAGATGTGAATTACTTGTGGTAAGTCATGGTATACCTTTGATATCCATGCTGACTGTTCCTCATTGCCTTCCTCTCTTTCCTGAACCCAGAAGAAACTTCCAAGTGGACTCTCTCCAAGATTTTCCCAAGAACCAAAGTGAGGTTGACTGACCTGCAGTTCCTTAGATTGTCCTTTCTGTGTTTTTCTCAAAGATGGGTGCAAGATTTACCCTTTTCCAGTCATCAAAGACATGCCAATCTCCATGACCTTTCAAAGAAGATAGAGAGCTGCCTCAGCATCCTGGGATTCAGACCAGTTGGTCCCATGGACTTGTTTAGCTAATATTTGCCCAATGCTGCTCAAGCTGTTTCAACTGCAGGCTACTTCTGAAAGTAGCAGGCATGCTCTTCATCTTGCTCATGGCTACACGCTCCCCACATCCTTCTCTATACCACTGTTTGTGATCCAGTATTGAGTCAAGTCAGTTAATTGATCCAAGATAAAACCAAATGCAGTATCATTTTTTTAAATTTATTGTTATATAGATCAGTAAGCTGATCCATTCAATCAAGGGGCCATAAGTCCGTAAGATTTAATGCTACAGAAGTCACAAGAGTCCACAGGAAGGAATCGGGGGAGAGTTGGATGCAAACTATCTTCTATCGTCTTAAGATGAACATTGAATCTTCTCTTGAGTGTCTTCCTGAATCAAAACCACAGCAAACACAGAGCCAGAAACAGCTCTGTAGTTTCCTGCAATGTTTAGATTCTGATACATTCAGCACATTGTATTTGGAGACTAAACATCTCCTGTAGAATAGGAAGTTATGAATAGATGTTGAATATTTAATTTTTTTACTTTATTCCTCTAATACATATTGGACATAACACAACTTCAGCTTGAAAGCGCTCTGAACTTTACAGTACTAATGTAGCAGAAACTAGGAGTTTAGTAATTGCTTATTTATGTTGTGATCCAATAAAACCTCATCTAAAAGATACTAGTAAAAGGTGCCATATAACTCACAGACAAATATTATACAAATAATCCATCCTCTGCCTCATATGTACTGTTCAAACACACAGATTTTGCAGAACATATCTACAATCAAAAAATGCAGGAGATGTGATTTTGAGAGTTGGGAGAATTGCAGGTGACAAGGAACATGCTCAACTGGAGTCTTTCTTCATCTCTAAAATGATCGAAGCAACCTCAAGCCTCTCCTGATTATTGAAAGAGCTGACATTAAACTTGAAGGGCCCCAAACAGAGGGGCATTATAGACATTATAGCTCAACACTAACATCTTAAGTACCATGCAGAAAGACCTTACTTCCATTACAGATCAACGTATCTCACACGTTTACTTGAGATAAGACCATACATGCCAGCATTTTATTGCAGAATGATTAAAATGCTGTAAATTCAAACACTAGTTTATCTCCCTGTAACTTATTTGAGAACTCTCAGTAGGACTTTCATCACCCTGAAGACTGAACAAACATCAATGACCACTAAAAAAGCATTTGCCATCACAGTAGAAATAGGTTAGGTGTCATTTGCAACCCTAAGCTTTAGTAGTGACTGGCTCTACAATCAATTTCAGAGTTCATTATGGTCTGTTTTTCCTACTTCATTGCCTGTGAAAACTTGTAATCCAATGCTGTGCTCGTATCATCTGTTTCCAGAGCCCTATTTCTTTCATATATTTTGGGGGAAATAGATCAGTTGCAGTTTCTGCAATTTTTGTATATAGGATACTTGTTTCTAGCTTGTGGGAAAAGTAATATAAATACAGATTGGATTGCTTTTCTAATACAATAAATCCTCTTCACATCACAAAATAACATATTTTCCTAAGGAATTAAAAAAAAAAGTAGTAGTGACTATCTTTTTTCCTTTCTTTCCTGAAAGTAGTCAATTCTTAATTGCTCCTAGGTTGCAAGTTCATGACTTTTTTTTTTTTTCCAATTGAGGGAGATGATATAAGTACTTTTTCACTACATATTTTTCTGTGATTTTTTGACAGCTCACTAATTTAAAATCATGGAGGTACATGATGCTGATCTCATATGTCATTCTAGCCAGAACACTCCAATGTCTATTAGTAGAATTGTCCTTTGAAAATCAACAGTGATTACCCTGAGGTTTTTTTAATAAGCCTTCTAACCCTTAGGTCCAGAGTCATTAGGAAGACCAAGATAGATTTTCTATAATTTTGACTGTGAATGAGAATTTGAATGAAATATTTCCACCATTGAATATTGCTTCACGGTTCCTCCATACAAACAACAAAACTTGGAAGCTTCTCTTTTACTTTAGTCTGTAAGTGCAACCAATGGCAACTATTTTAGAATCTCAATCAGAGCATGAAGAACCAGAAATGGTTTAGAAAGAACAATTTTCTTTGGTCAAAATTCTTCTTAAATCAAAGATAGAAATTTAAGTAAGGAAAAAAATAAATCAATGCACCAAATAACCTGGTCACAAAGGTTATTCTTGCCTGGAATTTGAGGCCTCCTTAAAGTATTTTTACTATCGCTTTTTTTTTTTTTAGTAGACTTCTTGTATAAATAGATCAGTGACAGACAATAAAAACTATTTTTATCCCCTAAGAGCATTGCAATCACCTGGGACGTAGGAGATAGAATTTTAAGTCTTGTTCTGATTCAGGACAGGGACTTGAGCTTGAGTTTTTCAAATCTTAAACAAATATTTCTCAATGACAAGATTATTTAATCACTCTAGGGTGATACTCCCTGTCTTATTTTAAAACTCTTGCAAAGCATATCTGGAAAGTAACTATTTTTTGTCCCGTGCTGAAAGGGTAGAAAAATCTTTAACACTTTGAATTATTTCAACAAGCAATATTGCTTTCCAGCCAATTCCATTATGAAAACAGATTTCTTCTGAGATTATTAATAACTTCCTCTGTATACTGTGTTTAATTTGTTAATGTAAATTACAGAAATTAACTTCTAGTGCAGACCATAGTTAAAGATGTGGTTTGTATTTTTGTTACAAATAGAACTGCATAATTTGAGATATCACTGCCCTAGGCACTAAAAATAAAAAAGTGTAATCTTTATATTAGGATTTGAGTATAAGCACCCTCTGCAAGCATTTAGCCTTGCAACTCAGATTTTGATGAACTTGAATGAAGTTGAAAGTTTAACTACGTAGAGAGATCTCTGTTTTCTGGGAAAAGTCTCTAATAGGAGACTCAAGCAGAGCAGAATTCTGTCTAAAATTAGAATTTACAATAATTATACATAAGGAAGATATATACTATTTAAAATCCCCTGCCTCTTGTCATTAACACCTTAATAATTCAAGGAGGATTTTTTTAAAGCTTCCATATGTCAGTCCAAGACATATGATGAGACTATTTTTATGCTTTAATATTAGCATTATGGTGAAATGTAGAGGCCTTTATCATGTGCTTGTCTGTTCACAGTTATACATTCAAATGATAATCTGTGTCCCAAAGTTTGTGTAGAACAGATGTTAATTTAATACATGGTTTACGTACTAATCACTTAAAGTAAGAAACTGAAAATCAGCTTGACAGTTTATCTTGCAATAACGTAACGTTAGTGTAGGACTTCCACAACCCAAAGTACACCACTTACCCAAGATGCACACAACCCATTTTTTTAAAGATTCTGAGCATACCTTCCATGCTATGAAGCAAAACCATGTATTTATATCAACAATAGATGATACATACTATAAAAGTTCAGGTCTAGATGCCTCAGATTTCATTCCCACAACACCGACCATAAACTATTCTCACTGGACTATGTAGTGTCCAAACTTTGCTTGGGAGCAGAGTCCTATAAGGGTTTGACAACCTGCGTGCACTGCTGTGGCTGGCTATAAGGTAATGGCAGCCATAACAGAACTAACCCTTGTCATACTGTCCGTACTCCTAAGGGTTATCAGCTAGGAGACATATCATGAGACTGCAGAATCCTTCATGATACCACGGGGGATGTGCACTTTCAGAGTCTGTGGGAAATGTGTGAGAAGCTACAAAGTTTTGTTTTCTACGTCCAATGTGACTTTTCTTGAGCGCTAAAGGTACTTTATCTTAGATCAAATTTGTAATTTCTGATAAAAAAAAAACATTTTCTCACAGCTAGCAAGATAATATTTCAATCACTGAATAGAACAACTTGCCTCCAAGAGCAGGTCACAATTTTTGAGGGGAAAACAGCAGTTTTCATCTTTTCCACTACACCGTGCATAGAGAACAAAAAGTGGGATTATGCTGGATCATGTCTTCTTTCTGTCATGAGTAAATACCTTTGAGTATCCTACTGAGGCGAGTATCCAAGTTTATAGATGATGAAAACATCACATTAAGCTGAAAATCCTGTTCTTCTAGTTGGGTTAGTTTTCTTGTGGCTTTAGTTGGCCGGTTCACATGCTATGGAAGAAGTTAAGAGTAGCAGATGTAACATTTACAGTGCTCTTCATGAAGGTTTGGTGGAAAGTGGGCTTTAAAAGACAATCTTCTCTGGAAAACATTACTGCATATGCCAAAACCTGACTAATTTTGCAGGAACCTCACCAAGCTTTGGAATTACTGTGCCTTACAGAGCAAACAGCTGGCACCTGCTTCAGTCAGTGGTTTCTAATTGGGCTTTTTGGATCGAAGCACTATGGTTGTCCACAGAGTACCGATAGTCATATACTCCCAATTTCACCTTGTTTCCAGCAGCTAAGCTGCATGAAAAAAAGCTAAAAAGGAAACTAAATGTTTTTCTGATTTTCATTTTCTCCACAAGCAGTTTTGACTCCCAGAGGTCTGGCATCAAGCCACAGAAATCCTCATCCACAGAAGTGGGAACAAAATGCAAAGCAACCTCATCTGACCAGAGATCTGCAGACTTCTGAAAACTTCACATTCACTGCAAAAGTCATTTATCTGGTTAATATTTTCTTCCCATCATACCTATCAGAAGCCTACTATTTTCATAGCAGAGCTTTACATGTGTAAAGCAAGTTGACTGATTTTTGACCACCAGACCTGAAAACAACACATAAGCTTCTGCTCACTGGAGAGATGAATTGTTTTCTATGCACCTCTACCATTGCACAGACATTTACACCCGTGGGTAATGAAATCAAAACCATTAAACCGTTCCAGTACAGAGGGATGGTCAGCACAGATTTGGTGCTGGAAGGAACTGAAACAGACAATTGTACAAGTTGCAGATAAGGACAGCCACACTGAAAGAAAGCAAGGGGCTGAGGCAATTTAAAGAGGCATTATTAACGCATCTGCCACACTGTTCAACCACAACCACAAACTTTTATATAAAAGGCCAAATCTAGGCAAATAATTCATAAAGAATGTAAATTTACTTTGTAACATTTCTTCTGACAGACAGTACTTTCCCGCAAGCTTACTGTTATTCAAAGCATTTCAATAAGCTGATCAACAAAAGCGTGCATTGCAACACGAAATGTCCAAATTGGCATTGTTTAGGTGAGGGAGCAACTTTTGCAGTTGAGTTCTGCGTGAGTGTTCATGTAAAAGAGATTTGAGATTTGCCCTCCATGTGTGAAAAAAAATAAAAAATATCTCTGTATGTACACTTCCAAAACACAAATGCAGCAGTAATAACAGAAAAAATGATAGAAAAGTTTATGAATAAGATTAAAATTAACTAATTTAGAGTCAATATTCCAGAATTCCATCTATCGTAAGTTTTCTCAATTCTGTTTAGTTCTGGGAAATGATGGAGAAATACAGATGTACACATTGTTTAATCTTCAGTTAAAACTTAATTTCTCTCATGCTTTAAGGAATATGCATACAGAATATACACAGCAAATTGTCTCAGTTTTCTTATGAAACTTTTTGATACTACTAAAAGAAGTAAAAGTTCCAGGCATTATATTCTTTAACATAGGCAAAACCCTAATCTGCTGTCTAGGTGAGAGGAGTGTTCATGTAGTTCAGTTCCAGTAATGGGAACAGGAGAGCTGGATTCTGTTTTTCACTTTGCTTTTTCACTTTGCCAAGGGTATAAAATAAGAGTTTGGACAATTAAATGCCAAATTTACATCCCAGCATTTGATTTTGAACGAGGTGCCACGCCCTTAATAGTGGTGCCTAAGCCTCACATACAGTGAAGTCTCTCACCTTCTGATTTCACTTGCACTTGCTTGGCTCCAAGAGTGTCTGAAACAGACTCGACTTCCCTTACTGGGAAGTCTCCACTATGGCTATATCATAGATCTTGTTGAATTGAAACAACGTGGTCGCTTCCCTGTTCAGTTTCACAATACACCTGCACAAAGAGCTGTGCTGGCCACAGGGGCAGGAATGAGTGGCAGGACTATAATAAGCCAACATTGCCATGAATGATCAAAGAGTAAGAAAAATAAGGAACGAGAAAAAGCCAACTTGAGGAGTGCATCTTGAGCACACTGCTTCTTAGGTGTTAACCTCTGTTCTCCTGTACCACAGACCGTTTGTAGGGGTTAAAACTGGGTGAATCAGCCTTTCCATGACTTAACGATAATCTGTACATATTTCAACAGAAACTAAAGCACATTCCCGAACTGTGAGAAAGCCAGGTTCAAACCTCACACCTCTGCTTAAAAGGAACATCAGAACCATTTATTGAAATTGCCTGCAAAAGTCGCAACCTTGATAATGGTTGCACGCGGATAAGCAGTTTTAGATTTTACTGTTGCAGTGGCTTCAGTGTATATGAAATAGTAAAATACTAAGTTATGCCATTTATACCAATATTGACTCCAGCTTAGTCATCTTGGCATCCCGTTATTTCAAAAACTGATGTTAAAATAGCCATAAAGGGTAAGACTAAAGTTCTTTTTAGACAGTAACTTTTGTCTTGTGAGTGAGCAATACCAGAAAACTACCAAAAAATACCCCATAGAGCAAGATACGGTCATCCCCTGAACACTTCTCCAGCTTAGCAACTTTTAAGTCACAGACTCTGGAGCCAAGTTGTGTCCACATGTTTATTCTTAAATATGTTTTCCTCCACTAAGCATTTCCTTCATCTGTAACAAACATATGTTCAAATACATTGTCTGCCTCTTTTTTTGAGCTCACGTACATCAGTTGTACCTGTAACACCCACTAGCAAGCACACTGAAGCAGTGCTTTATTGAAGCATTTACATAATGCACAAGTTTCATCAGAAGACAGTAAAAATATCAAAATAAATAAATATATTCAAGTTATATAAACTGAATAAAGTCAACTTGAACAGAATGAGCATGCAAGTGTAACCTGGATGCTAGAGCAGTCTGCTGTTCATCAGTGGACTAACTATGCACCCAAGCATTTTATACACTTTCAGAGCTAAATAGTGATTAGAGTGCACTTGAGGAGCCTCGTAACAAAATCAGAGGTACAGGGTGTCTTTTCTGTGGTTTTAGCCCTTTGTGCCTTACCTTCCATATCTGCATTATCTTCCTGCTTTAGAGGTGTGTTGTAAGAGTCAACTAAGCACTGCCCACCACATAACTTTAAATTTAAACTCGGTAAAAGCATTCACAGACATAAAAAGGCACACCCACCTAAGTTTTTTTTTGCAAGACCAGAGGCTTAGTGAGTGATGAGAGTTTTGAAACCTGGGGTGGAGAACACCAGAGACGCGCAAACCACATATTTTTAGCGAGTTACCTCAGAAGCATTTCAAATAAATAAACAAGTAAATAAATAAGAATCCCTTTAGTTCCTTCACTTTCACATTCCTGCATGACAGCCTGCAAACAAACTTCCAGTAAAAATAAACAATGATCCCCTTCCCCGCCCAAGCCCCCCCCCCCGCAGCTGGAGAATGTCTTTTGCTTCTCTCTTTCCTCCCCTCTGCCTTTCTTTTCCCTTTTCCCCCTGGTTTCTAACCCCTTCGCGCACGTCGGGGCCCGGAGCTGGGGGCGAGGGGAGGAGGAGGAAGAGGGGGAGGAGGAGGAGGAGCAGAGGGACCGGCCCGCCAGTCTCACTAAGGAACTGAGGCGCCGAGCCGGGCCGGGAGGCGGGAAGGCCGCCCCAGGAAAGTTTGGACGAGGCAGAGGGAGGAGGAGGAGGAGGAAGGCCGTGGGGATGGAGGGAAGGCGCCTGTCAGAGAAGATGAAGACTACCGCCCCCCCGGGAAGCTCTGTACCTACCGGCCTCGCCGGCGGGGCGGGGAAAGCCGCCGGGGGGAAGGCGGGCTGCTGGGCGGTGTCGCTGGAGGGGCCGCGCCTGGCCCCGGCGGTTATAAAGAAATGGAGGCAGGGGGGCAGGGCCTAGCGGCGGCATGGCCGAGGTGAAGGTGGCCGTGCTGGGCGGGAGCGGAGCCGGCAAGTCAGGTAAGGCGGGAAGGGGGAGGCGGCAGTGGCCCCCACAACCCCCGGCCTGACTTTACCTCAGGTTTGACGGGGGTGGGGGGAGGCGGGACTCTGCTAAACCTGCCGTCTGCTTCCGTCCCGCAGCGCTGGCGGTGCGGTTCCTGACCCGGCGCTTCATCGGAGAATACGCGTCCAACGCCGGTGAGCGCCGCGGGCCGCCGACGGGATCCGGGGAGGGGGGCGGTGGGAGTGGGGCTGGCCCCGGGGAGGGGTGGAGGGGGGCGGCGGGAGCGAGCCCGGCTCCGGGGAGAGGGGCGGCGGGAGCGGGTCCTCCTTGGGGCTTGGGGGGTGTGGGGCGGGTGGGCGCCGTGTGGGGCCTACACTCGGGGCTGGTCCCCTGAGGAACGCAAGATGGGACGTTTCAAACGCTTATTTGAACAAGAAATGGGGTAGAAAGGCAGTTTCACAGAACTTTTCGGAAAGATTGGAGTTTTCGCTTGCTTATCGGCCAGAGTTCCTGTTTAAGCTCTGAAGACGGGGCAAAGGCAAGGCCGGTATCTGTGGGGAGATCGCTTCAAACGGCAGCGGTGCGGCCGGGCACGGGGGCTGGCGAAGTGCTGTCGCAAAGCAACTGTGAAGGGACTTAAGAAGGAAAGATAACTGGGCTGCTTCTGCGAGGCGCGGGTAGATTATAGTAAGCTCAATCAGAGGGGAGATAAAGAGGAGAGTAAAGAAATAGACTTAAAAAAAAAAAAAACCCTCAACACCTGTTCTATTGAATATCTTCTTCTCAGCTCTAGAGAAGAGGTGAAACAGATTGTTTATCAGGCACTACTGGTTAATCAAAGCATGATGCAAAGCTCCCTGCTTTTGCAGGAGTGCACTGATTCGATAGCTTTGTGGAAAGCCTGGCTGTGCAGAGGATAGAATTCATGCCAGAATAAATGTGCTGATCCTTAAGACACTTCTAAGATCTTGGAAAATGGCAAAGCAGGACTTGAACTTTCACATTGTAGGGAGAAGCGCTATTGAACTGATACACAAACACCTTTGAAACCTGGGGTGGAGAACATCAGAGAAGCGCAAACCACTTATTTTTAGCAAGTTACCTCAGAAGCATTTAAAAAAAAAAATTAAATTGGCTTCTTCACTTTCACATTCCTGCATGACAGCCTGTAAACAAACTTCCAGCAAAAATAAACAAACACTCCCCCAGCTAGAGAATGTCTTTTCCTTCTCTCTTTCCTCCCCTTTCCTCAGCCATTCCAGCTCATGGGGTGTGAGGAATCCCAAAACTTAACAAGGAAAGGAGATTGCTATCTACCTTGCTTTCCCTGCTGAAGTGAAGGACTTTCTTCAAAGCATTTTTTAACAAATCAGAATAGCATTCTATGATCCACAAATAAAAATGAAAATTGTAGTAATAAGCTGAATTGCACTGAATGTATCCCAATGAACTTACTCTGAAAGTAGTTACAGTTGTACATAAATGCTTTACCAATGTTATTACTATACACAGACTGAAAAGACAGTTTGTGTCCCAGATGGCTTATCTAAGTCTAAGCTGTCATGTATAAGTTATGTATTGCACTCTGTGTGTGTTCTAAGCCACCTACAACTAAAACCAGGTTTTCTTGTTCCAACCCTCCATTACTGCAAGTATTAGAAAAGGCATGTCAAACTACCAGCACACTTTCATTTTTTAAACAAATATTTGTTCGAAGATAAGTTTAGCTCTAGAGAGGAGGATGGAGGAGAAAAGTGTAAATAGGGTGACAAAATACAAGATCACCTAGAACACTTTTAATGGAGTCAAAGTATTAATTAAAAACTTATTTAATTATGGAAACCACTGAGGGGCTGCAGATTTGATACTCTGGGATGCTTGGGACTCATAGTTCATCATCAGATGAGCTCTTAAGACATGCGTGAAGATTGCTTAAGATGAACACAGTGCAGAACTGAAGATGCTTGGTTCCAGAGACCGTGGCCCTTATCTATGCCCTCATTACACACAGTTTTAAGTGTATTTTCAGTAGTGCTAACACCAGTTGTTGTCTTTGTAGTTCAGTCACTTTGAGGAATTGTACTATAGAAAACTTATTGGTGACCAGTGCTGTGAACACAAGTTGATTACACTTGCTTAGAGCTATCCACTGCTTAAAATAATGATGATAGTCTGTCTTCACTAGAGTTGCCCAGGTTGCTAGTGCTGGTGGAGAGTCCCAAATCAGAGAACTGACATTACAGAAATATTTTAGGATCTAGTCTAGGGACATGATCCTTTAAATACTATTGATCTAGTGCTACGTAGCATGAGAACTCTTAAAGCACCAGATTTCAGGATAAATAAATGTAACAGAAATTATGGCTTTTTTGTACAATCAGAATTTACACATAGGCTGGCTTACTGTTTTCATAATCCTGAACCTTGGTAGCAAGCTGAGTAGTCATCAGCATTTACCTGAATCTGAGCATTGTGCATCCCCTTTGCCTCCATTTTGGGAGAGGAACAGTAGGATCTAGAAGTATTCATTGCATCAGCACTTCCGTGGGAACACCACAGTGAAGTAGTGGGAGGTTATAGAAGTGGTTAGAGAGCTCGTGTGTTGCAAAATAGGTTTGTTTCCAGTGTGTGTCAAAAAAACCACCAAAACCAAACAATACCCAACAAACTAAATGTCCCTCAGCATTAATGAATCCCACCTTTGCCACCTTTTCTTTTCACTACCATCCCCAGTCACTCTAATGCTGGTTTTCTTTGAATGCCATGTGTCTTTTAGAATGCATCTACACTAAACACTTAAGCCTGGATGGGAGGCAGATACACTTGGAAATTTATGACCCTTGTTCACAGGTAAGAATTTTAGGGGTCAAAGAAACGCTGTTCCTCATTCTACCCATGTAATGGTAGAAAGGGTCGGGAGGTTACAACCGTTCTGTCTGGTTCTTGGAATTTGTGCTTGTGTGTTTTTTTTGAAAAGACTGAAATTTTATAGTTACTGTGGCTCAGAACTGCTGAGTACTTTCCCATTTCATGGAAGGAGCCCTTCATTGCTTAAATTTTCTGTAAATGCATTTGCATTTTTGGAATATTACTAACAAAATAACTTTTCCCACTTCTGCATTATATAGGTAACTACAGAGATAAATTACAGGATTATATGCAGCTTTCTCAAATGCTCAGAATGGGGTGAAATTTAGTTTATAAAGCAAGCAGTTTATTAAATGTCTGTGGACATGGTCAAAGTACGTAGGCCTGGAAGTAAGAGTTGCATTCACAGAAGAGATGCAAGGAAAGCCATAATGCTGACTTACACATATTGACAGCTGAACTTTGATCACAATAAACCACATTGTAATATAGGGGTTTTTTTATTAATTTATTTCCTGCCCTTTCAGTAATAGAGAAATTTTGGACTGTGTAAAACATGCAGGCCTAGCTAGGTCTGTCTGACCACATTAGCTCACAAGGATCCCTTCTGGGCAGTGATCTTGCCTCTTACCAACTAGGGTAATGAATGCTAAAGCCAAAGCACTGGAAGTCTCGCTCAGACTTAAACAGTAAATAGTTTTAAAGTCAATGACTTAAAAACTTAACCCATTGAGCACATAAAATGAACCACCAAACAAGTCTGCCTTCCTAGAGACAAGCAATAGCGTTGCTTGTCCCAGGGCAATGGGCTACTGTACCAGGTAACACTATGGAGTCCTCCCTTGCCATACAATCCATTAGGACTACTGTTCTGTGGACTTGCTTCTGCCTATCTCGGGCCTCTTTCCTAAGCCTACCTATAGCTTCTGCTTACTGTCATATTAAATCCTGTGGCATGTGATCAACTCTTTATTAAGATACTTGAAACATTGGGAGTGGCAGCTAGCTAGGGTAAAGCAGATTAGACTACGTTATGGGTAAAGATTTTAGTTACTACAGTTTGGGCAACTTTTTGCTTTTAAGAAAACCAGAGATCAGCTGTGTTAAGGGCAGCTCTTCTTGCCAGAACTGTTTGAGCTATCTTGTTACAATTTCTTACTTAGGAACAAGGTCTGACTTTATCTGTTTGTTGCATTCTTTCTAACTGCTTCTTAGTACCTGCAGAGGAGTAGGTAGCAAGTAGTGGTGGTCTTGCTTTTGGTCTGATAGGACTGGTGATTCTAGAAAGAGATGGATGGGGATATGGAGGTCTTGTATCCCATGGGAGCTGGTGAAGAAAAGCAGGTCCCAAGAGAAGGCTAGACTGGGGAAGGAAGAGTTGCCATTTTTGTTTCTGCTTCCTGAAATCTTCCTGCTCTCTGAGGCCTCCCTCTAGTAGCTGGATCCCTGTGCTGCAAAACTCACTGTCCCTTCATCCATCTGGGAAACAGCTGTGACAGACACACAAGTCACCTTTCCTGCCCCTAAAGCTGTTGCACAGTCACCACACATTAAAATCCTGTTGTATTAAAGATACTGAAGTCTTCAGACAGTTCTGGAAACTTGTTTCATCTTTTCCTTCTCATGCATCCCCTTTCACTGCCAGCATTCAGCTACCATCCCTCACAGTAAGTTACAGTTCCCAGTCCAGCTGTTTATGATGCCACAGTGTTGCCCTGATCCTGAGCTAATCAAGGCCAACAGGGTGGCATGTCAGTGGAGATTATTCATTGCAAGTAGTAAAATACTAAACTAATGAGGGAACAACTTAAGCAGTCTTCAAATTACTATTCAAGATGGGTTTTCCACAGAGAAAGTCTCTTTTTTTTTTTTTTTTTTTCCCCCCCCTCCTGGTCAGCTTCTAGTGTTTTACCTGTCTTGGGTCACATGGTCTTGCTAGCAGCTGCCAAATCATCTGCAGGGATAAGCTAATTTAAACCCCATTTTTAAATTACATTGCTTAGCTTAATGGGACAGTTTGCAGCTATTGCTTTCTAGAAATCAAAGTGTGACAGTTTCTTAGGGTGAAAGGACTCAAAGATTGGTATAACCCCATTGTAACTTGAGTGACTTCTGTCACTACTTTTATTAAAGTCAACTGCAGATTGAAAGATTTTTTTTTCTGGCTCTCTAGAAACTTATCCTATGGGTAAATATTGTTTCAGACTTGAACAATGCAAAGAAGAAACAAAAGAAGAAACAAAAGAAAATAATTAAGTTTACTGTAGTCAGAATAATAGGAACATGCAAAACAGAGGTATAACCAGAAACTGCACAAATATTGATGGTTCCTGTATGGTTTTTTTTCTCATGTAACTGCAGAATACTTAGCATAAGCAATGGCTGTACAGGTTATGCAACTTTACTGCTTAAACAAAGTGTAAATGTTTCATGACAAATTTGTCAGTGATCCAAAGTGCCATCTGTAGTGGTGGTTATTTATTAGGCTTTTGGATCAGGACTCACCTGAATTCAATGCCAGCACCTAGACCTATTAATATCTTTTGCAATAAAAGATACAATATTCTCACATTCACGGTGACAAAGAAAATGCTCTGAAGTGACAACAATAATGTTCTTTTTGCATGTGAATTTGAACTTCTTTCAGCCACAGCGGGGGAAGCTCTCCCTCACAGATGAGCTCCACTGGGCTGATGGATTTATCATTGTTTACGACATCAGTAACAGAGCGTCATTTGCATTTGCAAAAGCATTGCTGTACAGGATCCGAGAGTCTCACATAGGAGCTTGTAAAAAGTAAGTGGCACTATTTTTTTTCCCCCTCAGCAAAGGTATAAACAAAGCTGAGAACATTTCTGTGAACTGTAGGCATCCTAGTAGCAATTAAAATCCAACAGCATCCTAGTGGCATAACACAATACCAACAATAAGGTACCTGAAGGTAAACTGTATGGCAAATTGCAATTGATTTCACTGTATCCAAAGCCAAGTACATCAGGATTTTTGTTATTCTTTCTTATACTGCTGCTATTTAAATAATTGCCATAAATCTGTCTGCTGTGATTTATGTGGGTAAAAAGCTGGCATAGTCAGGCTATGCTTTTACTTCTCTAATCTTACCCATGGAGATGCACCAGTGTGGGGGGTGAAGAAAGTATTTCTCACAATAAATTAATCTGATACCGTGAATGTCTCCTAAACCGCCTTTACTGGTGACCCCAATATTATTTGTGCACGTGGGTGACCATATGGTAAGAAACAAACTATTTGCTTTCAAAAAGAACCACTAAAACTGCAAGGCTGAGCACATGTGATAGTTTGTATTCCCACATCAGTCAGCTGAGGTGCTTTCAAAATAAATGAGAGTGAAATCCTTTCCTTACCTCAGAAGTGGATTAAAAAAAAGAACCGAAACACTTTTCTGTCTTTTTCTGCTGACCTGTCTTAATTAAGGTTTCTCTGGAAGGTGTAATTTTAGCAAAAGCTTGTAATTGGGATTCCTGTTTTCTTCTGAATTACTCTGCTGACACTGATGAATCTCTTTGACTCTCTTCTGCTATCTACGAATGGAGATAATGATCAGTTTGCTTCTTCATGAAGTGCAGGAGCTGACAATATACTCAGCAGCATAGAGTATGAGAACTGCAGTGGATGAAAAATACATGAATTCACTGAGTAGAGGATCCAAAATGAAAACTTACTGATAGAGAATAGCTTGTCTGGAAAATCCAAATGGAAAACTATACCTAACAAAGTTAGGGGGTTGGTTTTTCTTTTGGGTTTTTTGCTATACCTATTATCCTGAACATACATACTTTTCATACACACTGTATATAGCACAGCATACAGCACAGTATTGTACTATACCTTTTCTCTAATCGGAACCTTTTTGATTTCAGAATGGTCGAGTCATCGGTATTTTTGGTTGGTAATAAACAGGATTTATGCCACATGAGGGAAGTTGGCTGGGATGAAGGACAGAAGCTGGCAAAAGATAACAAGTGCCAATTCTGTGAACTGTCTGCAGCAGAACATTATCAGGAAGTTGTGGCAATGTTCACCAAAGTCCTGAGGAATATCACCTCAAATTTCAAAGTGAAGGAAAAGAGACGACCAAGTGGATCAAAATCAATGGCCAAGTTAATCAACAATGTGTTTGGAAAGAGAAGGAAATCTGTGTAAAAGATGGTTAGTCTTGAAATAGGAACAAGCTGAAATAATGGAGCACAGGCAGCTCTTGGGATTCAGTTAATTTCCTCCAAAGTTCAATGTCTGGAGGAGCAAGACAGTAGAAACCAAAGGTGGAAGATAGTATGGGCAAGTGGACAGGGTCTAAACCTAGAAGACCTGACCTTCTGTTTCCAGTTCTACTACAGATTTACTGTGTTAGGGCTATGTCACTTAAACTCTAAACTGCTCCTCTCACCCTTTATCTCATAAGCTCTTCAGAGGAGAGTCTTAGTCTGTATTTATTCAACACCAACATGGTCTTGGATAGAGCTTCTAGGTGTGACTGAAGTATAAACAGTTATTTCCAATAAACTCAGCCTTGCTGATCAAAATCTTATTTCAGAATTTTGAGCGGTAGTTGGCTTTTTGTGCAAGAACACTTGCACTAATGAAAAGCAAAATACTACTGCTTCACGTGATAATGTATTTGTATTTAACTCAAGGAAGGATGGCTCAGATTCTTGTGTGCCTAAAGGTGCTTGACACCTGCTGAAATTCATATGAATTAAATGCTTAGACACCAAATCTGCAAAAGGTATTTACCTGCAACGCTGCCTTGCAGAGGCACCAGAAGTAGGGAAAGAGATAAACAAAGCAGTATTGTCTCCTGTTTCAGTATCTTTTTTTTTTTTTTTTTTGAGTGATGAAAGAAAGTAGAGAGGGTTGAGGAGGGTGGGAAGTGAAATGTTAGTGAGCACTGGACTGTTTTGGCAAGGTCATTGTTTAATGAAATAATTTTATGGCTCAGGCCAGTGTAACATCTTGGGCTGATCCCTTTCACAGAGAGGTTTTTGTGGGCTGTAACAGAGTTTCCTTACCTGTAAGGTGGATGTGCATGTTCAGTTTTAGATGGGAGTGGAAGCTTGAAAAGCACATGGACTGGTAAAGAGCACAAGTTCTTTAGGATGTCTGCCTGGATTTAAAGGTGAGCCTGCTGGTAAGACCTGTGCTCCTAACTTGCATAGAATGTTTTTTCATAGGGACCGATGTCTTTAAAACTAGTCATCGCTGTGGTATTGAAATGCCACTTGAGAGAGCACTAAGGAATATGTTAGCCACACTTTTCAAATGTGGATATTAAACATCAGACGAGTCTAAATATGTCGTCAACTGACATTCAGAGCTCTTACTGTAGACTTAACTAAATAAGGGCTTAGCCCAGCATGTTTGAAAGTGCTGTGCTCATACAGAAATTATGAAAGGGAAGAGAAGTGGCCTGAAGATGAATTACTGCCTCCTATCTGGTCCAGAGGACAGCTGGGATTCAGTCTTTGTAAGTTGCTGAGTTGAAGCCTGCCTCTGCTCTGAAATTTTACCTGCATCAAAACTAGTAAGATTACTTTTATCAGTCACAGCAGAATAGTGATTTTCAAATGTCTGCTTCCATAACATAACATAAAAAAGCTACATAATCTTAGCATTATTGTTGTAAAATAAAACTAAAGCACATTTAAGAAGCGTTGACCAAAGATCACTTCCTTCTTATAAGGAAAAGATACTGTTTCTTTTACTTGTTTTAAGACTACAAATATTGGAATATAGTTCTCAGTGTTGACAGGCACAGTGTTGTTTTATATCTATGCAGGTGCTGCTCTGCCGTATCAGGAGTAGTGTATTTAACCGTATTGTCAGTATCTATGAGGCTGAACTTGAAGACTACTTATGTACACCCTTCAACTTTCCAGCACATATGGAATTCCAGAACTACTGATAGACTGTTGATCTGTCAGGTAGCTGTATCTCACCAACTCCAGCATTGCCAGATTGGAAAACTTATTTGTACTTACTGCTATGGTATTAAATAAACTGAATATAAGATGGATGTATCAATGCTTTTCTTTTTTTTTTCTTTACTGTAATATAAAGCTACAGACTATTTTTTTGACTATTTCAAAAGTGAAGCACCATGCAGATCTGGAATTCAAATTAGAAAAATTAAATCTGGGCGTCAGACACTTACATAAAAGACAGCCTCTAGCTGTATTTCCTGTACACGATGAGGAAGCCTTCATGTAACTTTATACAGTGAACAGGTAGAAAACTTTTTTTTTTAAATTCTTTATCCTTTAAAAATTTGTAAAGATAGCCACAGAGAAAATAATTAGTTTTGATTTGCTCATGTTAATGGGAATGTGGACTTCCAGACAGGTGGAATCTGCAGGATACCACATAGTTTTCCTTCCCTTTTTGTCCAGATGGGCTAAGTATTGGAACACAGAGTGGCTGTCTTCTGGCCCATGTGCTAGGTTGTGCTCACCTGAAAAGCATCTGAAACAGCTGCAGGGTGCATTTAGACTTAAACATACTAAAGCACCCAGTATAGATGTACTGTGATGTTCTCAGGATCTCGCTTGTCTCTAATTGCTGGTAAGTGCAGATGAACAAGAGTGCAGAATTTGGGAAGGAATGCAATTTTAAAGCAGATACACATTCTCCCTTTCTAACTGTATTTTATTGGTAATTTTTTTTTTAGAGTTAAGATCCTTTACGGAAAAATAAGATACTTAAAAGACTGATACATATATATAAGTGTTCTTGGAGTTTTAACAGTGAAGGTAATATATTACTGGCTCAGCCACATTTGAAAGAACCCTGCTGGCGTAACAAAGTAAATGGTGTAACTGATGTTTGATGTTCACCCTTGACAGTGACATCACCTAGAGCATATCGAACTCATTGAAAAGAGTGGAAATGGAGCTATTTGTGTTGCCACGGATTGCTTCAGCATAGGACCCCATCCTTTCTCACCAAAAGATTTTGAAATTGCCATACGAGAGTTTAAAAGTTTTTTGCTGTCATGTCTGGAAGTCCTTGTTTATACGAACTTTCTAGTTTCAGTAAAATTTTGCCTGAGAAAGGCACTCAGCATTGATATTCTTTCTCCCTGTCTTCAACTTCTTTTCACTTTAGAAACAGTGACATAAAAGCAAAGAGATTCTACTGAAGTATAAAGGTAATAGCCCCTGGCTCCCAAACACTGTCTCTCAGAGAGCTTTCTGGTGGCTTTTGAAGCTCTTTCTCGCTATAGTTTTGAAATAAACAATCAAGACACACAACACCTCAGCTCCTTTTCCTGCTGTCATGTCTGTATGCATTAAACTTGTTCTTTTTGTAAATCCCACTATAGTCACATTCACAACAGGGCGGAGGGGAAAATGGCACAGAAAAGCTTAGAGCATGATACTCCTGGAAGAAGGAATAATAACGTGTGGTAGTGAGCAGACCAACCAAACATACTGTTTCTTTCTAATATATTCAAATTAGGATAGCAGTAAAAAAGGTAGATCAGAAGTTTTGATGCTGTGCTATGCTCTGAAGACAGAAGTAACTACCATAGGTTTTTTTTAGCCTGTTACTAGAAGCTGATTTCTGAAGTGGTTATGAGGGGTGAACATTGAAGCACAAAGACCTTGTGAGTCATGCAGGGATGGTCTTGTTCCTTTCCTTTCTGTCTGTCTGACTATGCTGCTTTGAGGATGGTGCACCAGCAGATGTTTGATCCTGGCATTCTGTCCAGCAGGGAGGCACAATGGATGCTGTAGCTATCGGCCTGAGCAGGTACGATTCTCTCACTGACAGCTGGGTCCAGACCACTCAATGGTATTTTTAGAGAGTATTATGAATACCCCTCAAAACGAAACTAAAATGCAGTAAAGTATCCAAGAACACACTAGTTTTCCATCAGGCTGCCTGTTGGAGGAGGTGCTTTAGGTTAATGAAGATTTCATACAGATCTACTTTGCTTACGGATATAGGAACAAACTCCAGTTCTGATTAATATGCTTGAAAGGAATCCTCACCTACCTGCTCTGAAGCAAGAAATACATTAAAACACATTATATAAAAAATAGATGGACTACCAGAATAATTTAGAGCAGTATTAAACTGTACTCTATTTTAAAAACCCAAACCCTCTACCTCCTTAAACCTGTCCACAGGAACACAGGCCTCTCTCATTGACTTAACCTGCTCATGGAGAATAAACAAGGGAAAGCTAAATTTTTATGTGCTGCTCAGCCAGTTTGAAAAGCAAATCCTTTGTTCACGTGCCTAAATGTGGATCTGGGCACCTAACTCTCAACTTCTATTGTTTTAAAACTTGACTCCCCCCCCACCCCAAGTTGATATTATATGAGACAGGCAGGCTATTCTGGGTAGGAAGTTATTTTTAAACAGACATTACTCTTTTCCAGAAACAGACTGTAAGTTTCTGTCTTCGTTTAATTGCTTTATAAAGTAAATTGAGTCCCTCTGATTATATAATTAATATCCACGTTTAGCCCTATATATTTGACAGGACGTGAGCCATTTACTGCTACATTCATTTTTTTAAGACTGGCTAGGAGTTCAGATATGTGTTTAATTCCTGCTGAACTCTGTAAAACATCCAGAGTTTTTCCAGTGGAGGCCTCAGACAGTACAGAGAAATATGTACTACAAGGGAGACAAGTGGAGAACGGAGCTGTTATCGTGGGGCTTGAGTCAAACGATCTAAACACGTCTGTCCCCTCATATGCTCCTACGTTCATATTCAGCAGCAAAATGGCATCATATCTATATTATATAATGTATTTTACTCCTTGAAATAAATATAAAGGAAGCCAAAATGAAAACATTTGACCTTAAAATTTTTGGCATTGCAGTATCTAGTGAAGATCTCATTTTTAATAGACACAACTTTTTAAAATAGGTTTCGCACAGGTATTTGGTTGTGGTTTGTTTTTGTTTTTTTTTTCTCAAAAGCCATTTGTAACTTTTCAGGCGAGTTTTCCCCCTCCCCGAAGAAACTTTCTTTTAGAGTTGCTGTGAGCCTCTGAGAGTTTAACAATCTTTTGCTGACTGCCTCTTTTAAAAGTACCACGCTGCTTAACGAGGAGAAACCCGACAGCTTTACTGCTTCCAACAGCTCCCTCTCGTGGCTTTTTGCTCACACTTCATCCTCCTCGGTGAGCAATGAAGCCTTTTTAGCTTCTCCTCAGGTTGAAACATCAATGCTGTTTAAACCCAAGAACGCTGATCACGAAGTACAGGTAAAAACCCTCCTTCCTTCCAATAATATAAATGTCTGCTATCGATTATGCTGAGCTTAACGATATGACATTTCATAGGCTTCATTTGACAGCATCCTTACTAATAAAACTGCAAATGTTGATAAGGTTTTTCTCATGGCTGACACTTCTGAGCTCAGCTGTTTCACTGAAATAAAGTTCAGCTATCTCATCTAAGATGCTGAAAGGTTTCCTGTTAACATACTGCCCATGCATATTAATATCCTCAAGAAGGGCTTGAAAGCTTCTATCATTTTTCCAGCTACACCTATTGGCCTGATAAGAGGTCTGACCTCCACCTTGTCTTTCTACAGCTTCCTGAAGGTATTCATCCCCAGAACATGACACAGAGACATGGCAGGGAGCTAAGGCAGAGTTAGGCAAGAGTGTTTTTTATCTGTAAGCTGTAATACAGATACACTACTTCAGTCTTTAAATGAGCAAGGTCACTTACTGGAAAGACTCCAAGGTTGGATTCACCTGTCCCAATACGGAGGTCTGCTTCCAGATTCTCATCTCAGCTAGATGCCTTTCTACCGAACAATTTACCTCACCAAGGTGATTGTTCAAATAACGTAGATGAATCACTCTCCAAAAGGCATTAAACTCTCCACCAACTACAAAAGTAATTAGGGTTGGGGATATCTAAAGTTAGGTAAGATGAATCATGTTCCAAATATGGCCTCTTGGGGCTCTTTGCTAGCTATTTTGCCCTTCATCTTTGGCCCTACAGAGCCCATCTGTCCTACTTTACAAAGTCAATTGAGTGCCTATGATTAGACAATTAACATCTAACTTGAGCTGACCATTGGGTCATTTAATGCTAAATTTATTTCATATGATTGATCAGGATGCTGGATTATATTTGATCCCTGCTGAACTTCATGAAACACCCTGAAATCCAGCTGCCACACATTAAATTAATGGATGAACTGGAAATGAAGCCAAGGATAAGTTAACCGAGTACTGCCACAGATTGCTTCTAAGCTAGTTCATTAAAAACTAACTAGCAGATCTTGATGCTTCACTGCAGTCTGCAGCACAGCTGTATTTTAAATGCTTGCCCATGGTACCTCCAAAAGCCTAAGGTGGGCCAGAAAGTTAAATCAGTTCTCCTGACTCCCAAGCTAGTGATTCCAGTATTCGGCTGTTTTTTGACTTGGAAAATATGTTTAAACAATTTGTGTGTGAGCAAAGATACTACCTCACTTTGTGACTTATTCTGATGCCAATTACCAGCCATATGGAATGAATCAAGCTCATTACTTGCAACTGGACAGCATAAAATCTCTGCATCGCTTATGCCTTGATTTGTTGTTGAATGTCCTCCTCTTTGCAACTGGAGGATTTTCCACCACGTCTCTAAACTTAAAATATTTCATTAAGCTGGAAGTTTAACTAAGCAACAAAGTTGTTCAGTGAGCTATTTCCTTTGGACCACTGATGTGAGGCCACAGGCACACCAGTTTCTCATCACGTCTCCAGCTATTACAGCACTACGGCATCCAAAGGGTGGTATGAGAAGCCGTAAGTATACACGTTGCTGATGGACCGGATGGCTGCTGCTACAGATTATATGCAGCAGCTGAATTGTAAATGCCTTTCCCTCACTGGGAACGCTAGTCTGGGTCTCTGTGTTATGTTCTGCGACCTTTTTTTCATGAGTCTTGAAATGCATCTTGAAACTTTACTTCCCCTTTCAAATTTGGCTGATATTTACTAACAGGTTCAAAAGTTGTTAGTGGGTGAACGTACTGACAGGGCAGTTCGGGAAATGTTCAATAGGTATCTAGGCTCGAATGTAGGCTGAAATATTATTTTACACTTTTTTTTCCCCCCCTTATACCGTTAAATTAGTAAAACATAATAGAAATTGGTTCATAGTTTCTTCCATGTGAGATATCACCAGGGTAGCATCTTTTACTTTGCAACAAGATGGCTGCATGCAAAAAACCTAATTTAAACACAGTCCTCATCTACAATAATGGATTATTAGGATTGTGTCTTGCTGGCATACAGCTAGGCCTCATTCTTCAAATTCTCTGCATGAGAATGCCCTCTGAGTGAGCTCTCCTACTTACTAACGACGAGTCACATAGGTAAAGCTACTTGTGTATAAGGGTTCTTATGATTGCTGGGCTGATCTAAATGGATGCACAATTATATGATTAAATACAACAACGTTTTTTGCTAACTACATATAATTTTGGCTGTCACTCAGGATTCAATTGCATTAGATGATTCAATAAATGACTGAGGCAGTCTGGGATCTGTCCTATAGAGACCTTAGGGAATACTGCAAATACTAAGCTAAATCACATAACTTATCTTAAGACGCAAATGGAAAAGCTTTACAAAGGAACTAATCTATACTCATCTTTTACAATGTTTGAAATCTCCTTCTTATTGCTTGCATTGCATTTTTGATCATTAATACATATTTACAAACAAACGCTGTTGGGCATGTAAGTGTTTCTCTCTCTAAGCGTCCAGGATGCATCCAGTTTAGCCTGTATTAAAAAAAAAGGCCAGTACATACAAGGTTGTATATCCTGAATGGTCTAGTCTGCTTTCACAGAAGTAGTTAAACTGACTTTTTTCCCTGATGCACTGATACGTGTCTGGGAAGCAGAGGGTGTGGGAGAAACATTTCCCTCTCTCTACTCTTCCCTTATGCACACACAAATGCACATGTGATAAATCTGCTCTGTTTTTGGAAACCTTGCTAACATATTCAAATACAGGTATACCCAAATGGAGGTCAAAGTAGGGCAATATATACAACCCTTTAAATATCTATACTAGCACTTCTCAGGCATGAGTCACAGGATGAATAGAGAACATAGAACAGAACAACTGCGTTTCCACTATGGCCACAGAATACGTACACCTGCATGCAGAATGGGAGAGAGAGACGCTGGTCTAAGAGAAGTTCTGAGATTATTCATATGAGGACACCATAGCCAGGAACACTCTCTCCTGCTATTAACCAGTATTTTTTCTCCCTATTACCCCAAGTGAAAGACTTGGTTTTGCAGCAAACCTTTTTAGTCATTGATTGCTTACTAGGAGAATCTTTGGTCCAAAACTACTGTCCAAGCAACACAGACATATTCCACATGGGCCCTGTTAAGAACAATGTGAAAAGCGATCCAAGCTAAGTTTGAACGAGCAGGTTAGGAATTAGAAGCAGTCCAGCCCAATCTCAGCTTTGCTCTTCGCAGCAGGTATGCACTCAAAGGATTGGGAAGGCGTGCTGACAAATAAAGCACTTGCCTCATTGGTTCCACCCTGCTTTTCTGAAATTGTCATTTCTCCACATCCATATAGCTACTGCGTACCTTTGGAAGGAACACAAACAGAGCCTTTCGTCCAAAACTTCTTTTTCTCCAGTTATCTTCCTTCCTTTGCCCAGCTGAGTAGATGAGATGCAAGCCTTTGTTTTTAATTTTACTGAACTCGGGATCAAATCCTGCTTGCTGTTATTCTGGAACAAAACCAGAATGACTCCAGATTTACAGTAGTACAAGTAAGAACTAAATTATGCCCTGAAAATTCATTTAAAAGTCTTTCAGACACCTAAACAGATGGATAAATCAAGCACAGATTCTCAGGTCAACCTCTACCAGAAGGAATCTCTCATCTGACTTACAGTAAAAGTAAGATGCTATGATAGCAGCTAACAGTAGAAAGGGAGATACAGTAAGGGAGGGGAATATTTTTCCTTACCAAACTCACTTGATTTAATACAAGGCATGCAAAATTAATGATGGCTTTGAGTGATACCTGTATGTTTTATAGGTTTATAAATTGGTTGTAGTAAAATCTTATACATCCTATATCACTAGGTATTGTTTCAGCCTATTACAGGAGATATCTATCTAGAGTTGACTGAATTGTATTAATCTGATCCTAGTTTAATGATGCCTTAACATTTTTATGGGAGAATTTAATGTTTGCAATATCCATGTTCCTTATTTGAAAGTGTGACTTATAGGTTCTCATCTTCCTTAAATTATGAAATCCTTCAGCTAATAAAGGAAAATGATTATGGTTTGCAAAAAAGGCAAAGTCATTTAACAATCCATATAACTGTCTATTGTAGGTCTTTGCATAATAATTGTAATTTAGCTATTAGGAGTTCTAAAGGCAGTTATCAGTCATATGCCTCAATTCTGAGGAATAAGGGAAAACTCAAATTATTTAAGGGCTTTGTACTTTCCAAAGGGCGAAAAAAAAATACAGCAGAAATCAATAATACTTTTAGCAATGAAAAAAAAAATGTTACACTGAAATAACCAGTTGTTGATGGCAATTTTTCTAACTATCCAATATTAAAATTTTAAGCTTTCCCCCATTTCACTGTCACAAAATGATCTTATTTTATACTGAAACTTCTGTAAGCAAGGAAAGCCAATTTAGGAATTGAACTTGCAATTCCTGATGCCCAAGATTTCCCACTTTCACCCTAGGTACACGAAAAGAGGTGATCAAAGTAATCAGATGGACTGTAAACCTGGAGAATATTTCTTTTTCAATTTGAAATGACTATCTAAAGTTGACTTCATATCTAGGCTATATCTCGACTATTTCCTTCGCTGATGAGGAAACTGCACAATTGAAGCCAGCTTAGCTAACTGCATGTGCTTTCATATTTCTTGTGCTGTGGTCAAGCCCCGACAGTTTTAAGATTCTCTTTTAAGATCCCAAGCCTCCTTCCTCCAACTTCCAGCTGTCCTCAGTAAGAGCTGTACCAGGGAGGTGGACACCTGTCTGAGGTGGCCAGCGTCACCTCAGTCCCTATGAAGAATATGTAGCAAATCTCCCTAGAAGACATTTCCAGACTTACCTTACATAAAAGGTAAGAACGTGACTAGGAGCAGGCAGTACGTATTTACCATGGAAAAAAAAAATTTCCTGACCAATCTGATCACTTTCGATGATGAAATTAGTGTCTATGTGGATGCGGGCAGAGGAGTGGATGGGATTTACCTTGAATTTTGCAAGGCTTTTGACACAGTAAGAAGCACATTGGAGAGATGGACTAGACAGGAGGACTACGGAAAACTGGTTGGATGGTCAGGCTCAAAGGATAGGGCCCAGTGGTTCAAAGTCTAACTGGGGCTGGTTTCTACAGGCATTTGTCAGGGGATGATACTGGGACTGACACTATGTGGCATCTTCATTGTCAGCCCCTGCAACAGGAGAGAACCCATCCTCGGCAAGTTTGTGAATGACACGGAGTGGGGGCGATGACTGAGACACTGAGAGGCTGCCATTCAGAGAGACCCCCTGGAACGAGGCAGAGACAACTCAGAGGACTGGGCTAACAAGGAGCCTCATGAATTTCAGCAAAACAAGTAAGAAGTTGTACATCTGGGATGCAATAGCTCCATACAACAGTATGTGCTGGGGACTGAGCAGGTGAGAGAACAGCTCTCCAGAAAAGGAGTTGGTGGTCCTAGTGGACAAACTGGACATGAGTCAGCTCATGTCGCTATGAAGGCCAACAGCGTCCTGGACCGTGTTAGTAAGAACACAGCCAGCAGATTAAGGAGAGAGCAGATTGCCCTCTACCTAGCACTTGTGTGGCTGCTTCTGGAAGACTGTGCGGTTTCTGGCCCTCCAGTGCAAGACAAACAGGCTGGAGTTGGTTCAACACAGGGCTATGAAAATGGCTAAGGGGCTGGAGCACATGATGTGCAAGCAGAGGCTGAGGGAAAGGGGTTTATTTAGCCTGGGGAAGAGAAGGTTAAGGTGGGACTTAGTTGCCTGTTTTACCAACCTTCTAGGGGGCTGTAGAGAAGACAAACCCAGCCTTTTCTCAGAGGTGCGCAGCAAAAGGACATAGGTCAACAGATATAAGTGGCAGTAAGGTAAATTCCAACTGGATATAAGGAAATAAATTAACAATGAGAGTGGTTAAATATTGAAACATGTTTCCCAGGAAGGTTCTGGAACTTCTGTCCTTGGACATGTTCAAAACTTAATTGTAAAGTGCTCTGAGCAACTTGATCTAACTTAGCCTTGATTGGAGCAGGGATTGGACTAGACAACTTCCAGCTATCCTGTCCAACCATATGATTCTGTCACATACATCCTTCCTTTGCTCACCTCTCAGAGTGCATGTGGATATAGGATGGCTTCTAAGATCCGAGCTAGTGGGAAATTTCTCCCTGCCTAAAATAAAGCCAGTGAGATAGAAAGATACTTTTTGTGGACCACCTAGTTGGACAATAGTGACAATCACTGTCAAGTCCTTAAGAATAGTCATGGAGACGTGTCTGGTCATATGACAGCTAAAAACTTCTTCCTCTTCCTTGCAATATCCTGTTGCAAGGATATTTATAAAGAACTGCAATATACTCCTAAGACGACCAGCTGAAAACTATCTAAAAAGGGTATGTCTTAACAAGTACACAAATAAGAACAGCTATAATATCAATTATTACATGATATTCAAAACCCATTGGGATAGGATAACTCTGCCTTCACTTCAGCCCTGCCATTTTCTTCCAAACGCAGCCTTGACCCACTCCAGTTACATTTGGTATACAGCATGTTTTTTGTAGCAAACCCAGAGGTCAGGACACGGAACTGACAGATGTGCCAGGTACACAGCTACTAACAGGCATTGTAACATGCAATATCTAGAAGGAACGCAAATCTTGACATTCACCAACTACCTATAACCCAAAGCACCATTTAACAGACCAAAATATAGACCAGCAAAACCACATTTTGAGTACCTCCTTTATAGTCTATATTTACTGTAGTGCTAACTATGTGTTGTCAGTAAATGCTGATCACCTGGCACACCAATCGATTTTTGCAATGACAGGATCCATTCTCTAGATGGATCTGCAGAACACACTGAGAAAAGAAGTGGTAATGGCCCAAGGGAAAATGCATTTCTTCTGTGAATTCCTCATCTTTAATTAACTCAAAGTAAGTGCAAAACACATAGGCAAGTTAAAAAGAAAGGTGCCGGGTTAGTAAAGGTAAAGAAAAAAATAAGCTGTTTTCATGCCTCCTGTAGATGTTAACTCCTTTGAGAAAAGCAGCTTTAAAGAATCAATTAGTTTCTTACCTCTTAAGAATTATTTCACTTATTGTTACAAAAGGTTCTGATCCATCTCTTTGAATGGATGTTCTCTGCTTACATCAAATCCAGAAACTGCTTTAGGAAAAGTGTTCTGCACGGTTTGTGTCCTTAAATGACCCCAAACATCAACAACAAAACCCCCAAAGAATAGAAAACTTTTTACTTTGAATTTAACATTTAAACTATTTAAAAGAGACCAGCTAATGCTATCTGTGTGGGTATTAAGAAATAAAACAGTTTCTAAGGAAAGCCTTTGATAAAGGCATGATTACAGTTGGAAAAAAAAACCCAACACACCAAAAAGGTCTTAAAGTGTCACCTTTCTATTCAGAAAACTGTTCCCAGTGGCTCCCTAAAGCATATCAGCCCTTCTGGCATCAAAAGTGCTTTTGTAGGATCCTCAGACAATTTAAAACTACACGAACAAGTCCCCAGCAGGTGTGACTAGGATGCAGACAGGCACTTCCACCCACCGCTTGTTTCTGAGAGAAGTCTTCCAAATCGTCCTTTGCTGTACTCATTTTTCATAAGCCTCTGTTCACCTGCATTATTCTTTTTGCTTTGAATCTCATTTATTTTCTCTCAGATGAATAGCAGCAGCCTTCTCAGCAAAGATGTCAGCACCAAAGAAATTAGGAATAAGCATGACACACATCATCTTGGTGTCACAACTTCTAGAGAACGTGTTAGGCAAGGTTTAGGTGGTGCGAGACTTGATCCCAAGGTGCTGGAACCACTGAAAATCTCTTGACTTGCGTCGAGGTGTTGTGCAGTCGTTCACATAACCTCAGGTTCGTTCAATGAAGGTTCACAAACAGCCAGAGTCTCTCCTTCTACGTTATGGAAAACTTATCTGGGTTTCAGTGAGGCTTTCCATTAGAGATCCCTGAGTAATTTAGGGTAAATAGTGTTGAGAGTTATTTTTACCTTATTTACAGCCTAATAAGTAGTTAGAGAGAGCTACTGAACGCACATCTTAAAACTCAACTATTCTATGATTTAGGCTAATATAATACACCATTGGAAGCTGATTACTTTAGTTAGTTAAGCCATAAAGCTCCATTTAAATATGACTAGTAAGAAACTGGGCTATTAATAATAATTATTGCAAACGTCACTGATTTCAGAGTATAAAACTTAATAGACTATCACCATTAAAACATGTGCTCTCCATAATTATGCTGTGTACCAACTTGTGCTTGATTCTGTCTCTGTGAATCACTTCAAGACTCTTTTCAAAGCTCGTCTTTAAAGAAGAAAACAGGTGGTTTTTAGACAGTCTGGGAGAGGTTTAAGGGAAGAACCCTTTTCTGTTCAGGGCTTTAGGACAGAAACAGAAGAGAAGTCTAAATATTTCCCCATTGACAATACCTGTGTTAAACCTTGACTTGTGTATTTATTTTTTTTTATCAGCCAATCTTTATGAAGCAACACATAAAGCATTTTACAAATGACATCTTGACCAGTTCTTGTGTTTCTATAGACTGAGCTTAAGTGGCAGGCTTCTAAAGTTGGATAGATGGAAAATACGGGGTAGAGCTGGCATTTGTGCTGCATTTCATTTCAAATCACAGCAAGGGAATGTGTAATTGGCCTGATCAGGTTCTGTCAGCAGACCCTTCTCTTTTTCCTAATTCTTTCTTCCAGCTTCCTGAGTGTCACAGATGGGTATGTAAAAGTAAGCTAAAATGCAACATGAGAGTTAAATAATGGACTTCGTGCTTATCCTAATTTCAAACACAGAATGGCTCTTGCAGAACAAAGCAGGGATACAACAGGAAGAATTTTTTCTGCTTTCTGACTATTCTGCAGAAGAAATACTTACGAGCTCTAGCAATGGGCAGAGAAAGAGACGCAGGAAATAATATCAGCTTTTAGACTGTAGATCCAGTTTCTGGAAATCAGGAAAAACTGATTCCATATAGAAACACATGTTTCAGAACTCCTGAATCCATGGAAGCCCAGCACCCCACTTTTCAAGTGACTAAGGCCTTAAATTTATTACAAAAAGGGGGATTAGCTGCTGTGAAAACATATTACAGTGAGTCCCTTACAGCTCTATGCCTCAGTTTCCCCGTTTGCAAAATTTCAAATGCCTCTTTAAACAAGGCTTGGAAATGTTCAGCTTAAAACATGCCTCATGTATACAAATGCTTGCCATACTATTACTCACAAAATTGGCAAGCTGTTAATATAAAATAAATGAGGCTCAAAATTATGCTATAAAGCCAGAAATACCTAAAACCAAAGTGACATTTTAACATGGAACAGACACATTTACAATGAGCAAAGCATCTAGCAATCAATCCAAGGGGCCTTTAAATAAATAGCTGAGTTTGTCAATTTAGAACATTAGTGCACCTAGCAAATCATAGCTGCTAATGTCAACATATCATCCTAGTGCAGGGGACATACAACAATAAATGAGATGGTAAATATTTTCTGAGGAGAGGTCAATATTTGCTATGCTTGATGCTCTTTAATTCCTCAAATCCATTAATGCTTAAATGGCCAGAATTCAGAGGTGCTCTAAAGCCCTTGCAGCTTCCTACTGACTTTGGATGGAGCTTGGGTACGGAGCACCGTGCAGAAATAAAGCACCCAACCTGTCTCATACAACATGTATGCTATTTATAAATCCCAAGTTATATTAGAATTAACCCCTGTAGAGGGGCCCAAGACATAACCTGGGGACCATTTCAGTTCTCTTTTGGGAGTTTACTTGTAGTCACCAGTTCCACACATTTTGTTGTGGACCATCTCCACCCATAGGGAAGAATTTTACTTCAACATAAGTGATGAATTCCACATGCTGATAAAGTCACTACATAAGAACATTTATAGTCTTTTTTTTGTTTGTGTGGTTGTTTTTTTTTCTTTAGAGAGAGGTTATCTTAAAAGTTCCTTCCTGTAGAAAGTTATACGTAATTGAAACAGAAACCGTGACTAGATTATATGGATAGGATCATGTGGCATCTCACTTTTAAGGTTTTTTGTGGGATTAGGGACAGTATTATCCTCAATACTGAATGAATACAGCTTCCACAACACTGGCAACACTTAGTTAATGAGAAAGAACAAATTTTCCCCAGCCACATTTTCCGATCCACACCCAAATGTCAATCGCCTGAAATTATCAGTGTGCTCATATTTATAAGTGCAAGCCCATGTCCGTTTTATAATTTGCAGCAATCTGTTATATTAGCAAAAGAAATTTAGATTTACAGCTTTTTTCAGGTAGTTTTTCTTCTCCCATCCCAAATGCAATTACCAATCATAAAAAGACATAAAAAGTCTCCAGTTATACCTAATTAGTAACTCAGATCTTCAGAAAGCTAGTGATACAACTTCCACGTGTTTGGTTTTTTTTAGGGGGGAGTGGGAGCAGGGGGAGATGGCTGATATACAGCTTACTACACCTTTCAGGAGACTTGATCTGCCAAAGTACCAAACACTTGTCCTCTGAAAATCTGTCTCACACTGCATAATCATTATCTCCAGTAGCTTTAGAAAAATACAGCTCGGTGTCATATATGAAATTCCAATCTAAAACTTGTCATGTTTTTATAAGTTCACTTGCCAACCATCCACACAGTCACACTATTTTCTTCTGAGTTATTCTATTGGCCAGTGAAGAACAGCAGTCGTGTCATGTAATGCAGCAGGATATTTTTCTGACTGATTAAGTGCAGGTATGACTTGTACGGGAAGGAAGATGAGCAGACTCCTGTGGGCTGGTACGATGTGCCAGCTTTGTCACTTCTAGTTGCCGGTGTGTAACAACTTTAGTCTTCCCATGAGAACTCAGAAAATGTTAATACTCAGTCCAACAGCTCAACACGGTAATCTCCTCAGAGAAGTAAACAAATTAAACTGAAACAGAGAGAGAGTGACCTTGGATAAGTTGCTTCAGCAACCCGTGGCACTTTGTGCTGCCAAGCTCGGCTGCATTGCCCTTTATTTTGCAGGCAGCCCAGGACGAGGGGCTGAGCTGTTTATGTGGCTGTAGCTTGGAGCCTGGAAGGACTGTAAGGACAGTGCAAGAAGTAACAACCGGCAGAAGGTCCTGCACATAAGGAGTTTCACAAACACCCTTTTATCTACCTTTTCGATACGGCTTTATCGAAGCGGTAGCAAATCTCTAACAGAGCATAAGCACGCTAATATAAAGGCACTGAATTTACAAACGTATCTAGAAATGGAAAGAGAATTTGGGACCAAGGAAATGAAGGTGCCTGAACTGAAAAGAGCCAAGACATAACAGTTTAGATAGAATCACAGAATGGTTCGGGTTGGAAGGGACCTTAAAGATCATCTAGTTCCAACCCCCCTGCCATGGGCAGGGACACCTCCCACTAGACCAGGCTGCTCAAAGCCCCATCCAGCCTGGCCTTGAACACTTCCAGGGATGGGGCATCCACAGCTTCTCTGGGCAACCTGTTCCAGTGCCTCACCACCCTCACAGTAAAGAATTTCTTACTAATATCTAATCTAAATCTCCCCTCTTTCAGTTTAAAACTGTTACCCCTCCTCCTATCATTACACTCTGTGATAAAGAGTCCCTCCCCTAGATGGTTGCCTTTGTGAAATTCTTCACTGGGCCTTAATGTCCACAGAAATATCTGCAGAATTACTTGCTTCAGTGTGCAAGTAGGACGGTTTATGCTTTCCCACAATAGCTTAAATTCTGTGCTAAAAACATTGGCGGTCTCTTAAGTCATTCAAACACTTAAGACAAACTTTTTTTTAAAATACAAATCTGACTGACCATCTTCAATAGTTTTCAAATAAATTAAATTTATTGTCTGCTGTCAGCACCAATCCCATACACGCTACTCCTAATCAATCTTTCCCTTCTACCTCCAGTTATATATAACTTGATATCCACAAACTTTTTTTTTTCCCTTTAACAGACTGTTTCTGGGAAACAGGTCCTACGGTTAGGATATTTTTCTCCCTCTTTTTGACAGGCCTATACATGAAGATAAGAACCCTGTTGGGATGTTGAATAGCCTACCTGTGTACGGTGTTGCTCTAAACATATGGCTCTAAAATTCAGAACAGATATATCATTGGTGAAGTCCAGATAATTGATTCATAAGTCAGCTGCATCAGGCAGGTTTTTTGATGGTATCTTTATAAATAGGTTGGTGCTTTCAAAGTGCCTGATGGTATCTCTCATATTGACATGAAAGGCATTTGGAGGTTGGAATATACTAGTTATACAACTTGTATTCTTGGTGCAGTTCATGGGGGTTGTCAGCTTCTCATAACACTAATCTAGATATTTGGGTAAATATCTTTTGTATATTTCTACTTTTTAGTATTTAGCCTTTCAGTCTTTTTAGTAACTTTCTGCATTTTGTTAAATACTTTTGAGTTCTACACTTCCACGTTGTAAAGAAAAAGCATGGTTGTTCTTCAAAATTAACATGAATACAAAGAGTCCATGACTTAAAATCAACAACACACAATTCAATTCAACAAAAGACTGCCTTTCAGTCTCGTGTTTTCAAAACCCACAAAACCTAGTTTGTATAACTCAGTAGAAAACAGATCACTAAGTCCTTTAGAAACAATAGTTTAATGGACCTACACATTCCCTACTCGGTGAAATTTTGGACCAAACTGTAGAGACAAAAAAGCCAACAATGCACAAACATTTGATGTGGTTCACTCCAAGCACACAAAAGTACGGGGCAACCCACATGACTTGATTTACAAAGTCATGCTTTAAAAGCAAAAGCAAGATCAACAGCTGACAGAATCCCCTTAATTTACAGAAGGAGTTGCATTCCAGGAGGTGAGTGCTAGTAGCCCACAGGCTACTTTGAAAACCTCTTATCTGTATTTTTCGTTTTGAAAGAGAGGATGCCATTGGTAGAACTGATATGGATATTTTTCTTCCTCCTTAAATATAAGTGCTTAAATATTGGCCACTTTTATACACACTCTCTCTCTGCTGAAGATACATTTGTCTACATATAAGGCATAAGTATATCAAAGCTCTTCTGCCAGAAACAAAAATAGTGTAACAGAAAGAAAGAATTAAAGAAAAGGGGATCTAATAAAAATGAGGTGTATCCATATGTTCTAGGTTGATTAGCTGTAAAAAAATGCACATCTTTTAAAAAAGAAAAATTATGGTATTCCCTAGATGTCTTGGCTACTCACATTATGTCTATCATGTCACTGACATTTTCAATTATTCCATGACATAAATAAAATAAAACAGTATCTGGTACACAATGAGACATCTTACCCAACACTTTTCACATGTGCAAATGCTCCCTACTATTTCAAATTGTATAACTACAGTGAATTCTGAAACAGCTAAAAAATTTACAAGTCCAGAGGGCTGATTCTGCTCTCACACCTAACTGCATGCTGGAACACCCCCACGGACACCAGCAGAATAACAGCCTAAACATTTACAGAAGCAAGGTGTAATGAAAATCACTGGTTTGGAGGCCTCGTGGCATCCGAAATTCTTCCTAGGTTGAGTTTCGTGGTGCTGTTGGGGAACCTCAGCAAGTGTTTCAGGTGGTAGCAGGCTGTACGTATCTCCTTTGTTATCATACATGGGCTACATAGACAGCACGTGTTCATCACTCTCCTGAGATAAGCTACTGAGATATTTCCCTAATTAAATTGAGCGTTACGGTTTGCACAATGAATGGTCAGCAACCTGACCGAGGATGACTTAGGAGGAGGCTCAGCCGCTGTGTCTATACCCGCAAACTAAGCAGGGCCAAGGCTGAGGCCAAGGCCAGCAGAGTTTGTCCACGGTGTTGGTGCTCTCACGGGCGCGTTTTGGCGTGCACCCACCACGCAGCAGTCCCAGATGGCACCAGGGCATGGCACAGAGGACATCACCAGCCAGGAACTGTTCCCTGTCAGTAACATGAATGAAACTCTGGGTGGTCTGGGACTTTTTTTGGAGGGGTGAGGGGTCAAGCGAGAGTAAGGGCAAATCTGATTAATGGTTGTATCATTCTGCATAGTTTTAACCTGATAGGTCGGGCTGTTGGAGGAGATTAATTTTGCTTGACTGCAGGGAGGGGGTGCCTAATTTAAATGCAAGCTCAAAGGCAGGAACCCCAAAATTTAATGCAAACTAGTGTTTGTGCTGAAACCCCCAATGCAAACACTTTTGTGGATGACACAACTGGGAAAGTTATGAGTTTTTCAGGGGCACGTTTTGGACTGGACAGTGAAACTAGGGGGGAAAAAAAAGAACAATCCAGTGAGGTCTCCACAGGGTGCAGCCGAAGGTGTTCCACGGGTGGCAGTGGAAAGGTTCACCCCGGGAAGGGGTGGCACCAAGGCCCCGCTGCCCGGGACAGCCGTCCCCATTACGAACGGGATTCGCGGGGCGGCGGCGGACCGGTCCACCCTTCCTCCCCACGCACCTCTCGGTTGTCATCTCCCCCCGATAAAAACTACGGCTGCCGTTTTCCCCGCTGCTGCCGCAGGAACAGCCGTGGCTTCTCCCTGCAGACATGCCGAACCCCCCCCTCCCCTCTCATTTCGGAAGGGAAGAGACGGGGCTGCGAGGGCGGGTTGGACCGGGTCGGTGCGGGTCGGTGCGGGTCGCGCCGCGCTGCCCCGCAGTGGCCGGACCTGGCCGTTTCCGTGACAGCCTGGTTTTGCCTCCCTGCTCCGCGAGAGCTTCCGAAGAGATGACGGCGAAAAAGTGAGGAAATTTTATCAGGGGGGAAAATACCTGACGCTCTTCTCTCTACCTTCCCCCCCTCCTCCTTAAGTTCACACGGCAATCGGAAAAACTCAGGAGGTGGATTCAAAGCAGCGTTAGCCCCCACCGGCCGGCATCTCTTAAAAAATAGCAGGGCTTAATTTGAATGAAATCTCCCGCCCTTGGCCCTTACAATAAGGACAAAGAGGGCTTTTGTGCTGCTGATAGAATGAAAATATTGGTTTTAAATGAACAAACATGTCCACGGGTAGTGATTCTTGCGCTCCAGAGTTAATATTTTACCTCATTAATCTGTCTCTTTTTCTAATTTAGAGTTGCAGAGAGTGTGTTTTAGCAGGATAAAAGTTAATTTTTCAGTGTGCTCAGAAATGGAGCCTAAAAAGCAAGCTTAACGCTATTGCATCTGATCTACAGAGGCTAAAACATCTTCTGTTCTAATGCATTTCTGTTTTCAGTACACACACTAATGTCCAATCACAGAAACATATATAAACACACACACACGTAAACACCTTTCTGAACAGCCTCTTTCTTGCTATTCTATCCAGTATTTACAATAAGCATAGAAAAATACATCCCTTTTAACTCAAGAGTATCATTGTAATTATTGAAATCTTTTCACAACAAGCTGAAATGAAACCCCATCTGATGTGCAGACCAAACTGCTTAAAGCATCAGTTCCCATCTCTACACAAGCTTAGGACCAGTAAGACAGGGCATTTGCTCTGCCCACTTGCACTGCAGAGGGTCCTGGTGGACACTTGCCGCACACTCCCAAAGGCTTCCAAAAATGCCAGCCTGGGAACTGTTTTCCCCTCCGCTTATCCGTACTGAATCTTTCTGGTTGAACAACCCAGCAGGGAAAAAACTTTAGGGCTCAAACCTCTAAAATAGAATGACCGTTGCCATGCTGTACACTGCTGCTGGAGAGGGACGGAAAGCAACACCAAACCCCTCAGCTGTTCCCGACAACGAGTATGTGCCTTTGGTTGCAATCGGGAATGCTTTCCCCCCTCCCTTGCAAACACTTTAGAAGTAAGTCCTTCTCTTCAAACCTCCGTTTAACAGGATTATCCGCAGAGCTCAAGGCAGGCAGGAGCTCTGAGCCCTAGCATTCAGCTTCCTCAGCAGGGGGGGAGTTCCAGCGCAGCAGTGAATTAAAGTGGACTTTCCGTTTTCATAGAAACAAAAAAGAGAAGTAAGGCAGAGACAGAACTTTTATTTACACAGATCAGAACTAGATGAGAAGGCATCTAAATAGGAATAGGCAACTGAAGAAAATATGACTTCAAAGACAAACCAGAAGACTCTAAAGGTTTAAGCTGCCTCTGCAATGTGAGTTTGCATCTTTTGCACCTTTTGCTTCACTGGAACCGCTGGGCGGAGAAAAGGGCAGTTTATTTATATTCTCCTGTTTTGCCAGCGCCTCATGGATTTCTCTTTTCTGTCATAGCTCTTGCTCAACATATTAAAATATTTTGAACTAAATTCAACCAGCGCATCCTTAACCACACCAAACCCATAAAACAGAGTGAAAGTCCCAAATCCAGGTGAAGTTCCGTGGAGTAACACCACTGGAAACGAGTTCACTATGTTAAAGTTGTATGTGCTACTACTGCTTTCTCATCTGTCTCTAATAATCCCGGTTTTAAATTTGTACTTCAGATTATACCTGTGCACTCATCTTCCACAGAGGCCACATGCTCCTGGTGGCTAGGATTTACAGGTTTTGAAGAAGTCTTTTTTGCACCCATTGTTATAAGTGGTCTGCTGGAGTACCTTCCCTAAGGTGGCAGCACAACAGCCCTGTCACACGCTGCTTCATTCTGCAGCATCAAGGCAGAGTAGAACAACCGCTTCCCAAAAATCAGTGTCCCCCAGCCAACATCTTGGCCTCCAAACTGAGTTGCCTAACTCGGGTCTCTGAGGGGGGAGAAAATTAAGGGTAAATGAGTTGTATGTCGTAGTGGGGGCTTTGCATATAGCAACAAATACCCCTTTTCTTTTGGAGAACTCTATATAAGAGGTTAATCATCTGACCTCCTCTGTCTATTCTGCAGTCATCTTTCTTCCTCCTTCCAACCTTCCCTCATTCTTTGTCTGGTCCCTCAGATCCTGAGATCCTGAGCTTTTGTCTCACCTCATCAAAAGAAGACAAAATATTTTCCCTTTCTTTCAATGTTGTTGCTATCAGAATGGTGGCATTCACTATCTTTTGGATCTCTTTGTTAGTGGCCTGCTCAGCCGGGGCCCCCAGGGATACACACTGTTATCTCTGTGGTCTACGGTATCTCTTCTGAACTTATGCATCTTGAATTACTGGAGTTCCTGTGTGAAACTTTTCCCTACAGCATCCAAAGGACTGGAAACTCTTTCAGTCACTAAGATTTAAATTTGTCCTTAGAGCATACTTCTGTTTGGTCAGTTTTTTACAGTTGCTTATAGTTCATCTCACCACCCGTCTAACAGGGAATTCTACTCTCTCCATAGCCCTCTTTAAGAAATAAAACCAAAGCATCAGATACAAGTGGAAGCCAATTCCAACTTTGTTTCTGCCCCACTCCCCCACCCTCCAAAATCTGGAGAAGGACTCAAAGCTGGAAAAAGTCTAATGAAAAGATCTGACACAGCGTGGACCACTAACGACTAAGGCTTGATCCGAGCTCAACTGATTGCATACCATGAGTTTGACATGCCGCTGCTAGAGCTATGATTTACGAAGGCACACATTTTTTCTCCTCTGCACCTTATCATACTTCTAGGACTACATTACGATACCTGAGTGCCTCACAGTCTATAATGCATTTAATCCTAATGACATCTCTGTGAGGGATGGAGGTGCCATAATTTTCATTTCATAGATGGTTAACTGGGGGACATTACAGACTATGGTCTTGTCTAGGAGTTATATCAGCAGGTAAGGTTCCAGGTGGAGACTGCTACAGCAGAATAAGGATATCCACAGAGAGGATTATATCAGCATAAGTATATTAGAAAATTCCTCAGTGCAGCCACTACCCTCAATAACATCCACAGTATTTCAAGGGAAGCAATAGAGAAGAACATCCTACACCCTGGCCTGGCGCTTTTTTAGTCCCTAACTGCTAATCCATCCTTCCTCTTTTATGTCATAACACCCATGAAGCCAGTGTCACAGCATGTCTTCTATAGCATACCTGCCACAGCTCAGTAGAAAGCTGGTGAGTCTCAGTACTGTGGAGGCAGCAGGGATCCTTTCACCGCTGCTTCCTTTCCTGTCTTTGCACGCGTGTCTGGGGCAGCAGCGCTCACAGCTCTCCTCTGTGAAGAGGACTTGGACTACTGCACGCAGAGGTTTATTGTTATTCTGCCTGCTTGGAAGAGTCTGGACACCCATGGTTCTTCTTTTCGGGGAGTTTTAAGACTTATACAGTGGCAAAGTCGTCCTCCAAAACCTAAGAAGGTTGGGATTTGGGATTTATTTTTTTTTTTGCTTGCAAAAAATTAACGTAATAGTGTTAAATCTACTTGGAAATCAAAAGCAGTTTTCAAAAATACCTAGTTCATAAAACCTTATCATATCAGATGGCTGATGGTCCTTTTTCAGATTCCTACTCCCTGAAGAGGACTTGGGTCTCAAACAACTCCACCTCTTTTGAAGGATGGTCCCTTTAGTCCCATTAGGGTCTACTTCTCTCCCCTGCTGGCAGGTTTTCTCCCACTCTGGTCCAAACCAGATTTATAGTTTGGCCAGAGATGGGGAAAATCTTCAAAGCTAATAATGCTGGCATTATCCCTTCATAATCCTTCCCAGTATGAATATTACATTTGCTGTTTTCCAATCAGATGGTATCACTGTTGGCTTAAATAGTTTATTAAAACTTCTTTCTACTGGACCTGCTTTGTCACGCACCATTTCCTGTACAATTTTGGGTTGGAGATTATCTCATCCCCCTAACCTGATATTACTTTATTCGCTTCCAACCCAGATGAATGCATTTCTGTTTCAGGCTGTCATTACCAGTAGTTATTTTAATTTTGCCTCCATATTCTGTAGCAGCATCCTCCCTGAAAACTGGTACAAATTATTCACTAAGTTCTTGAGATCTGCCCAGAGAAGCTTCTGAGTTTTCTGAAAGATGCATGATTTGAAACAATTTTAATCATTTCCTACCTGCTTTTCCAGACAGGATCCTGCAAAATATTTTGATAGTAAGCATCCCAATAAGCACACTGTCATATAGTTTGCATATGCCATCACAGCTCCAAATTAATCAGAAACACTAGGCTATCTGAATGCTTTCTTTGAAGTGGTGTCAGAAAAAAAGAACAAACACCAAGCTTTTTTTCACTCACAAGACTGTAAGTTAGGAATACTACCATTATCATCATTCTCATGATCATTTAGGGTTTGGTTTTGTGTTGGTTCATTTTTCAGATATGAAAATAATGAAATAAAAATCAAGAAGTATCAAATAGCACATTTATAACCATCTGAAACAGAAATGTGACAAGGAACCAAATTGCAGCTTGGTGGTGTGTCCTGGTTTCGGCTGGAATAGAATTAGTTTTCTTAGCAGCTGGTATAGCGCTGTATTTTGAATTTAGTATGAGAATAATATTGATAACACATTTAGCTGTTGCTAAACAGTGCTTACACTAAGTCAAGGACTTTTCAGCTTCTCATGGCCTGCCAGCAAAAAGTCTGGAGGTGCACAAGAGGCTGGGAGGGGGCACCGCCAGGACAGCTGACCCAAACGGGCCAAAGGGATGTTCCATACAATATGACGCCATGCCCAGTATATAAACTGGGGGCCAGTTGGCCGGGCTGCGGCTACTGCTGCTCAGGGGCAGGCTGGGCATTGGCTGGTTGGTGGTGAGAAATTGTTTTCCATTTGCATCGCTCATCTTTCCTGGGTTTTATTTCTCTCTTTTTTTTTTTTTTAATTTTCCTTTTCATTGAAATTTATTATTTTATTTTTATTTTAATTGTTATTCAATTATGAAACTGTTCTTATCTCAACCTACATGTTGTCTCACCTTTACTTTTCCAATTCTCTCCCCTGTCCCACAGAGGGGTAGGGAGGGAGCCAGCAGCCATGTGGTGTTTAGTTGCTGGCTGGCGTTGAACCACATCAGGTTGCTATAAGCAGCCTTACTGAAGCTGTTGGCTCAAAACTTTCAAATATTTTGCAGAAAATAGGGGTATGCTAGATTTCCACTCTCTGAAGGCTAAATATCTTTACAGGAGAAATTTATGAACTCATACTTTTTTGATGTTACCTAGAAGATTTAATTCAGCCACTTGTTCTAAATATCTGATTCATGCAGGGATAAATATTTATTCTTAGAAATATGCTCTAGCTTGAGAAAAATAATTGAAATAGGAATATATTGATAAGTATTAATGGTATGGTATCATTCAAAGAAAGTACCTGTAATAATATAGCCAATCCTTAATTATTAAAAAAAACAACAGAACACCAAAGGCTACAAGCCCAAAGCAATAGAGACGGAAACGCATTTCTCTCCCTTTTTATGCATGAGATAATAATGCCTTTCTTATTGAATTTTTAAAACTTTTGTCTTTAAAAAAGTGTCACTAATGAAAAAAACACAGCCATTTGACACCAGAATTCCTTGAGAGACTCATGAACCTTTTGCCAGACCTGATGTGAATTTCACGTTACAGATGAAAAAGAAAACTCAGACATGTTTCATGTAGTTTCTTGTTTCATCACAAACATTTCTCATAGCTTCAGTAGATAAGCAAGAACCCCTTTAGCATTAGCTTTCTTAATCAGGCTCCTACACACATATTGCAATTTCTTTTTCTGCGGGAATCTCATAGATTCTCTCATCCATTTCTTTATCAGAAAACTAAGTTTTGACACTTACATCAATTCCTTATGTGAATCCCCTGGGTAAATAAGAGTGACTAGCTGTTGCAGAAAAAAAACTAAAAAAAAATTAATGAGTCATAAAGCACCTGGAAATTTTAGATAAAATACACGGGCTTTTATGAATAGAGGTTTGCTCCATGTTGCAGATTGTCTTTATTTTTAGGCGCTGCAATGTGACTCATGCTATTAAGCAGGGAGCCCTGGAGGGATACAACACGAGTCCAGTATTTGCTGGCTTAACATAAGCATACCCAGGGTATTTTTAAACCTTGAAGTTAAATAGGGAAGCGGGCTACAAAACTCAGTAGGTTTTCAAGCAGAACCAATCAACCCAAAGGTGGGCAGTCAAACTGTATCTTTAAACTCTAAGTTAAAGGGATAACAAGGTTGCATGAATAGCTTCAGTTAGAATGCAAAAGAGGTTGTACCCCGTCACAAGTCTGCAGGAGCAACGCAGATGCATTCTTTATTGCCACTGTGAAATGCAGTCAGAAGTTCAAGCGAAGCCTATGAAGTCTAAAACTTTGCAGCTATAATAGTGACTGGATGTTTTGTGGGCAAGCTATCTATCAAGTATAGTACCCAATTCAGCAGTGTTTATGGTATGATACATTCAGCCTCTGTTCAAGAGCACTGTTGTTTGTTAGAGAGACTGGGCTTCCAAGCTTTGAATGTCAGTGCCTGACAGGCATTCCACGTGTAGCTCTAATCTCCGTCAAGTTCTCACAGATTATTCTGGAACAAACTAAAACTTTATGCAAGTTTGGATCCAGGTCCTAACTAACCCAAGATGCAGGGTTGGGGGAGAAAGCACAATAATAATTCAAAATGATGAAAGCGATGCTATACCAGGTCAGTTTCCTTTGAGACCTGTTTAGACATTTTCAGCCCAACAGGGCTACTACCAGTCCGGTTTTGTTAGCTTGGAGATTTTAATAAACCCAAAGAGCCAAAACAAAAGCAGCACCTTCTGTGTTTCATCTTATTTTATGTAAATGCCATGTCAAAACTGAAATTTTCCAGGGTAAACAATATAAACAATATAAACGAACTCAAAAAAGATTGGAAAAGGAATTTAGATATCATTAAAACAATATGTACAATTACAGAAATCAAGTAAATCTGACCAGCATTTTGTGTTTGTAGCGGAACCAGTCATGTATTTTTAAAGAGAAAACTTAAAGACAGAGGATATCTTTTATTAGTCCAAATAGCATATCTGGAAAAAACTAGATCAACTTGAGGGCACTCAGCCCTTCTTTGGGACTGAAGCATAACAACAACCTATTCTTGCTTCACCAAAGAGAGAGGAAAAACACGCAGAGATTCATTTAAACCCCTTTACACAAACTGGCCCTGCAGCAGCCTCCATTTACTTTATTTGAATTAATTTCTGGGAGGTTGGAGAGCTTGGCTGCCCTTGAACGCTTTCTGTTGGGTCTTCAGTGGCACTAGACCCTACCTCCTTGGGAAGCAGAAGCACGCCTGTTGTACCTGAGCTCTATGCATGTACCTCTGCAAAGCAGAGAGGATGGCAACCCATGTGTCTTGGTGAATGGCTGCACAGGAAAGCAAAGATGTTCTGTTCTGTTAAGACAAAAATATGGAAGTTTTAATCTTCACCTGGTTTTGCATCCCAACCATCAAAATAGAGAAGGGATTTAGAATAAAAATAGCAATGGTTCAGCCAGTACATTAAAAACCACAAGAGCCATTAAATGGAGTTTCTAATAAAAATTCTTCCTAACTGGTTAATTGCAGTTGCTAAATGATTTCTTTTTATAGTAAAAGCTTTATAATTAACAAGCCAGACATTGATTTCTAGTCATTATCAATTTCTCTATGATTATTATTGCTTCTATAATAATCTTCACTGTATTAACATAGATTAAGAAGCTCTTTAAAATAGAGCAGCTTCATTAGCTCCTGCTATCAGAGGAGGACCTGCAGAACTCGGCACTTCAGTTAACCACCATGCAGAAGCTGAAAATAAATGCTGCAAGACTCTATTCCTAGGGGCTGACGTGCACGAAGAAGTGTGAGAAACCTCAGCGCTCAACTCCGAGCACTTAACTCCCAGTCAGTAAAGCCTCTAAAATCATTAACTTGGACAGCCGTGTTAACAATATTTCTCTGTTAATCTTTATTGCTACATTAATGAAACATCTTTTATCCCATGGACCTACTGCATTTGAAAAACTTTATCAATCCAATTGCAAAACTGGAATAATTTCAGCTGGGTAAATGAAAGTGTGGTAAAACCGCCTTTGAAAACACAGCAATGTAAAGAAACACAGTAGCATGGGAGAGGGATTGAATAGCTCACCCTGTGTAAACCTCCTGGTTTTCAGGTACTAAAGAACACTAACTGAAGAGGAATCGGGATGGGACCCAAGACACGCAATATTGCTCTTGTGAAATGTGCCAGGGTATCTTTGCAGACTAAGCAGCTATTCCTCATCCAAAAGGATGGCGGCTCACTTGCTGAGTTTTGCCTGATCTTTTCCATGGACGTATGCTAAGACTGATAATAGCTATAGCTGTCCTTCAGACAAACACAGACCACCCATTTCTGCCTGCAAATAACTTAATTCAACACAACTTTTCATACACTTTGGGTTTGTTTGCTTTTAAAGTTATACTGACTACTTTGCACTGAGATTTTGACGTATGATGCATATAGCTGCAATGAAGTCACATAGAAGACTGGCAACAAGATAACGTTTTTCTGAGCTATGCAGGAGTTTTATTTCAGATACAGTTCCCAGATTAATTAATTCATGACATATAAAATATGATCTAATTACTTGTATTTTGGATGATTCTGCTTCTCAAATATTCAAAGTGATCTCACGCAACTCTCCTTCATGAATTTGCAGAAGATATCAAAACCAGAGCTCAGTGCAAAAGGGTTTTGAAAATACTGTGGTGTTTTATACAATGAACGTAAAAGACAGAAGAAGCAGCGCTATGCAGGTCTTCAATACATCAATGCATGCTTACAACACATGAATTTGGACTTCCCTGCATTCCCAAATATGTCAATTTATAGCTTTTTAAATGCTGAAACCGAGTTGAGCTCAGACCGGTCCTTCTATCCTTGCTCATTTTACCTAAATGTTATGATTGTGGATAACAGAATACAAGAAGAAATTGGAAGAGAATTATACTGGTGGATTAAAAATAAGAATTATTCAAAAACCCTTCTCATATTTGAAATATTGCCTTTATTTTTCTGCATTTTTCAGCATATTTTTTGGCAAAGAAAGGTGTTGGAGCCGCCTTCTCTAGTTATCTACAATAATCTTTTCTGCTCCTAAAAGAGTCAGTCATTGTGGGATTTTAAAATCAAACTTCACAGATTTACTTTGTCAGCCCTGGCCTAAACTATGCTCAGCCTCCTCTGGCCTTCACAGGAACTGGTAGATAGTATTCCACCTATCCTGCCCCAAAATTGGTCAAGTGCTAAAGGACGACTTTTTGCAGTTTCCTGTGACTTGTCCAAGTTCATTAAGATCTGCTAGACTTATGCAATGCTTTTTAAATTATCAGAAATCTCAGTTCATCACTCAGAAAATAAACAGGAAAACCTTGCTCCTTTCACAGCTCCGGACCATTCAGAGTGGCATAAATATGGACAATTATACAGGAGGTACAAAGTGATGGAAGATCAGATCCTTGGAAATCCTGTTCAGGAAGTACCACACACATGCTTAGCTTTACAGTAAACCTAAGCTACTTTGAATTTGTCAAGATCTACGTGTGGATGTGAGGGATCTTTGGGGTTGCGGGGAGGGGGAAGGAAGCCTTCTTGAATAAAGCCTTCAGGAGGGAAGAAGGTGGGACTGGTAATTGATTTTTCCAGAAATTTTTATTTGGTTGTCAACAGTTAAAAATAATAATGATTAAAAAAATAATAAAAAATCAATCATGGTATTTTACAAAGATCTGGTTGTCTCAAATATATTTTTTAGATACTACACAGTGATTTATGAGCCCAAATCCACTTGATGGAATGTTAAGAGTACCTGTAGCATGCAGTGGAGGACTGTGCAGAAAGGGGGGTGATATCTGAGAGAGCTTTGACCTAACGAGCTCTGAACCTGGCAGCACTAACTGGGACAGCAGCATGCTATTTTGCTGTGCTGTGGGGCAAGGTTAATTTGTCTGAGCACGGTTTCACGTTATCCTGCATACAAGTAGAACTAGACATTGTGCCAACTGTATGAAATTGCTTTATGGCCATGCACAGGCACACACGTGTTATTGCATTACGTGAACAGCAATGCTACCAGACAGTGTTAAGGGGTCAAAGAAAGCACAACCCTCTCAGCTCCTCTCTGTGTAAATTTGCTCTTGATACTACTTCCAGTAGTTTTTGTGCAGTAATGCATTTGCTGATACAGACAGACCAACCAATTCAGAGCTAGCTTGGAATTTCTAACATATATATTGGGTGGCATAAATATACTCTAACACCCTTTGCCACCTGCCTGCTTTTAAAAATTTAAAAATAAGCCTTATTTCCACATCGTGAGACAAGGAGATTCGTATTTCACGGTCTTTATTCATGATGCTCAACTGAAACTTGATTTAGGAAAAGTGAAACTTTGCTATGCAACAGTAAAAAACTATTAAAATTAATTGATCTGACCATAATCATCAGTGAGCAGCTGAAGATGTAACCGAGGAATCATCATGCCTTTTGAAAACTGTCTAGATAAACTTAATGGATACATACAGCACTATGATCTAAGGGAATACATGCATTCATTTCCCTTTCCCATTCACCTAAGAGGGTATTTAAACTTTTATCTGATGCCACATTAAGGTACAATGTGCACTGATATGCAACAGATAAGGAATTCCCAAAACTTTCTTTGATGTCTTTCAGTCATGTTTCCATCAGATAATTCACTATAGAAATAATACACACAGAAATTACTAACTACTTTGTAATTAAGTAATTGTTTTAGAGAAAAAACATGCTATTTCTTTTGCATCTTCAATCCAAATCTGCTTTTTTATCCTTGTTTTATGTATCTGATCTAGAAGGGAAAATTGTGCATATTCATCTGAAAAACTTACGGAGAGAGAAATCAAACCTGAGAACAAAGTCCAAGTCTTTCATCCTGTAATACCAAGAACATCAAAGGGCCACACCTATGAAAATATTATGTCTCCTCTAAATTTTTTGTCCCAAGGCCATCACAAATCTCTCTGCTCTTGTCTGATTTATGTTTCAACAATATTTTCAATAACCTCTACAGCTCAATGTCTATTGAGCAAATACTCTAGAAGTGTTGCAGGGAATTGTTATGTCCTAATACAGCATATATAGAATAATAAATATATTGAAACCAATCTATTTTCTCAGATATGAAGAGTACATGGATGTAATTGGTATTCTAATTTATGACAAATATCCTGTGGCTATCCAGTAACTAGGGCCTTGAACTGTAACATAAAGAGCAGCTGTGCATCTTCAGCATCTCGGTGGATAGGGCTGTGCACTGCCTCCTCTAAATTCAAAGCATGGCTGGTTTAGATTCACACTATAGTACTCAGTACACAAGCATTTCTTATAAATGTTTCATCTCACTCCAACTCTACTAACTTCTTCGGAAACATCTATCTTTCATCAGAAAGTGGATTAAAGCAATTAAAAGCTTGTAACGATATAGCGTCTCCTGTTATGCTATGATCCCCATCCCCACTGGAAAGCAAATGGCCAGGCTGCGATCCTCCTGTCACCACAGGTAAGAGCTCTAGTGGCAGTAACTCTGCTGGAGTTTCTTGGTCATAAAGTTAGCACTCCATTATAATGATTTTCACTTTTGCGTGAGAAGACTCTGGCTGACAAGATGATATTGGTCATTCTCAGGACGCGTTCAGAAGAATTTCTTCACAACTACCAAGAATATTTAGATGAATTGAGATGAATTGCTACCTGTGTTGAGATCAATGATAGTTGATGGCTTCAGGTAGGTAATGATTTAAAAACCCCACAAACCCAAGATATACTTAGGTTCTGATCTGAGCCCTGAGTACCACCTGATTTGAAGACACAGAGACACACAATATCTGTACCTTAATCTAACCATGTTTTAATTCTATATGTTCTTTGGTTTGTTTGCTTTTCTTCATTCCTTATTTATTCTAGACACAATTTGTAATGCAAAGTCAGCAGAGTGAAAGAGACCATTTCCAAATCTGTTTCTGAATTTCACAACTAGATTTGCTTTTCTAATATAGAATTCAAGTCTAAAGCCCATGAGCTTTGGAGAGTCTAGCACTAGGTTCAGCTGTGACTACCAAATTGCCCATGGTTCATGAAAGTCACTCATCCATACTCTCCTCCTCACCCACCAAATCCCAATTATATCTGCACTTTATAAGACGAAAATGTAAAATAATTTGCAAGATCAGAAAATTAGACCCCATGCATTAGACAATCTATGTCTCTAGGTATTTATTTATCCAAGCATAATATGGTCTGACAGTTTTTAACACGTGATAACAAACAATAAATTATTTTGTAGTCTTAAAAGTCATGAAAGTTGTATTAAATGAAGCTAACAAAAATATTCTTTCATTATATAAATATTATTTTGAACATGAATCTTGAAGTAGGATCAGAAGATGGGTTTGATCATAAAAAATTGTAAAAGGAATCAGTAACAAGAGGGACTAATCTAAAGGACAGGGATTCCTAAAATTTTATCCACAGATGGCAAGTTAGTGGGTCATACTTCAGAACAGGAGATCCATAAAAAAGTAATTCTGCCAATAAATACTTCCAAGTCCTGTGCTTGTAAAGTGAGTTGCCTTGAGATGACGAGCCCTATCAACTCAGTGCCTCTCAAAGAGGTGTTGCACTAGCTTCTGGTGTGAACTAATAGCAAGGAATAAAATAGCAGGCATGCTATTGTGCTTTAGATTAGAGAAGCTCTACAAGCTTTTACAATTCCTTGGTGGCATAGCCCTTTGAGCCCTTATTCTTTGGCAGATTTATCCCACTATTTCCTTTTTCTTTCTCTTCTTCTCTCCACCCACCCACGCTGATTGCTCGCCCCAGTTCTGGTTCAGCTTGAGAGAGATCCTGGAGGTGCCTTGAAGGACAATTTGGGATAACAGTATAAAAAAGTCCCTTTGCAGAATGCATTCAGATGCTCTGAGAACTGCTACCCTACAATATCCCCAGGCTGCAAAGACACAGATGTATGGGGTAATATCTCCCTGACATTATTTATACCGATGGAAGGAAATTAATTTAAACTGCATGAAGCTAAAGTAACTGAATTTTGCATGAGAAGGAAAATGAACTGGGAAAGTGAAATCCATACTCCAGTCTGATACATGGACCTGATACAAGGACTTTCTCCATGTATTCCTGAGAGTACCTTGGATACTCCAACTACTGGGTTGGAGGAGTGCCTGGCTATTTGCAAAGTGTGATGATGAAAAAACCAATGCAGATGAGGTCTCGTGGTCTCTCCTCCAACCCACTACAACAACACGCAGTGCCGTGCCCCCAGGTTCTCCCCTCCATCCCACAGTAGTGGTCGTGTGTGTGACTTGTTTGGACCCTGGTTCCAGAATTAGATAGGCTCCCTGTCTGGACACAAATACCGTCTTATCGTTTCCCCATCTATACCTCACACACAAAAGATCATCTTGTGTCTGGTCTTTTTTTTTTTGATACAAAGATATGTTTAAGCTAGGGATTATGTGAATCTAAACCAGAATCCATTTTATTTGGTAGTTAGATATTGCTACCTCTTCACATGTTGAAAATGCTAGATAATTATATTCAGTCAGCCAAATTTTGTGTATTTAATAAGTACAAACATGAATTATCAATGATATAGCCATTTTCATAGAAGAACTAAAAAAAATGTTTCAGAAAGAAGATGGCAGTAATTTCCTAAGTTTTACAGGGCTAGATTATAAAGTCCTAACAGCATTGAAAACACATACCGTTATCAACAGGACAAGCTCAGAAAAAACCCACCAAACTATGACATCTAGCTGATTCAACTATATTTCCTTTACCTTAGAACCAGCTCTGTACCAGCTGGTACATGATTACCAGCTCTGTATCTTTTATTTTTGACAGCCTCAAAAGGACATAGCTGAGTATTTCCAATAATATTCTTAGACTTGGGAATTCTATATTTTCATTTCCAGTACATAAAGTTATTTTAGCAAAGAATTTAGGAACAACAAATAGTCAATCATTACTTTTAGCATCAGCCAAGCTAGATGAAACAATGAGAGAAAATTACAAAGGGAAACCCTTGGAAAAGATTTTTAAGACTGATTACCAGTACTCTGTACAATTCTGTAAAAGAAAGTCATGTCCCTTGAATCTTCCAGAATGAACGGATCAGCAGAATGGCAGTGAAGGCATGCGCTGAAATAATCAATTTGGCTTTCACAGAGCCTTTGACAAGTCCCTCACAAGAAGGAACCTAGTTATATATAAAATATACTAACTGAAAGTTGACTTTCAAAAAGACCCCAAACCCAACAATTAATAAGTTTTAGTTTTTCAGACGGAGCTCTTCTAGCTGATGGAAAGTGTAAGAAAACAGTCTTCATGTTCTTGCTGCCAGAAAGGTCCCGTGTGCTCACTAGCTGCTGGGGTAAACCTGAACAGACTGCAATCTTCTTCCACGCGTTGTGGAGAGCTGACACCAGAGGAGAGTGACTGCAGGATCAGAAAAGGGGACAGAAACCTGCCAGACACCCTTACCAGATCCATGCCCCTGCACAAGGAGTGTCAAGTGCTCCTTGGCTGCCCTTGAAACCCAGCACTTTGTAACTGGAATTAATTCTGATAAATATCAGGTAGAACATAGATATTTTAATGTGAAAGATACTGAAGATGAGAGGACACTCAAATGAAAAGATAAGAATACATATTTATTCTCAAGTATCTAAAAATATTTTGCCTGAGACGTGCAGATTGTTTGAAATTTTTCTGCTCTTGTCCCGTAATATTAAATCTGAAGTAGATTTTACTAGCACAACAGAACTAGTGTCATTATTTCACTAATTAGTCCCATTTCTGCTGTTAGCACCGAAAACACTGGCTTTTTTTCCCAGTTTGCCTCCTTCAAAGACATGCCAGATGAGTTCAGGCTCTGTTTTGAGACTGTAAATTAATAGCAGTATTTTGATCAAGCTGCATTTAAAATGACTATGATCACTTAAAAAGCATGCTAATTCTGAGCCACTGAAATAAATGGCTGATGCTCTTCAGCTTCCTGTTTCCAGTGGGCAGCCACAGATACGCAAGACTATGAGCAAAAACCAGAGCTACATTATCTGTCCATGATAATGTCAAAAAACAAATCATTTGATTTCTGTAATATCTTTTTTTTTTTTCCAGAATAAACACAGAAACTGACAGTCTGCTTCACTTTACATTGCTTTTCTCCATCAGCTGTAAAAACCACCCGTTGTGCTTGGATATCGTACAATGCACATGGCATGCAGGATCGCACACTGTTCTGCAAATTCTGCCCATACCTCAGTGTAACAAGATGAGTTATGGATAGAGCGACAATTTTACAGGAACTGAAATTTCTTGGCTTTTGTGGTCTTCAGACAGACTCTTAAAAGGTACTGTGTTAATGCAGTTTGCAAGAGGCACGCGTATGGTAGTCATAGAAAAGGTACAGTGTAGCTAAACCTTAGGCATATTAAAAGCTGGGGAAAGATGAAAACGAATATCCACCATAGCAGAGCATATCTATGGTAGTAGAACTCCCTATCCAGCCATAAACACATTGCTGAAGCTTTTTTTTTGGGGGGGGGTGGTGGTGGTGGGAAACAATAGAGGGAAGGAATGTCAATTTTCGAAGAAACATTTGAGACTTTTCTGGTTTTTGTATTTTCTTTTTAAGTAACAAGCTTTTTTCCCCAGATGAGGTGCTTTTTCTTCATGTTTCTAAATTATTTTATTTTATATTTTTAAAGAGAAATGATGGAAGTACTGCCTCCCAGTTTTGCTAGACAATGTAGAATTTCTTCTGACACCTTTGGAGCATTTAATGTTGGCCAGTGCAACATAATGAAAAAAAATATGGGGTGGTGCAACTTTCAGAATGTAAATACCTGCATATGTAAGGTATAGAAAAGAGATAATTTCTTTAATGCAGACTGCAGTCACCTAGTAGCATGAGTTCCACTTAAACCCCACTTCAGGGTTCCGCTAAGATTGTTCATGAAGTGATACCTAAGCCATCTTTTTGCTCTTTCTCCTTTCAGAGAGACCTGGAAGTCTCTATAAAATTGGCTGAATCCCTCCCTGGGGTCATAAACCAAAGGAGACGCTTGCCTTTAAGAGACAAACTAATGGTGAGGGCCGTGGGGGAATAACTGTAGCTGTCAGCTTGCTAAGAGCTAGAAATGGTTTAACCTTTTTTATTGTAGTGCTATATTTTCTTAATATCCGAAAATGATGTTTCTGCACGAGTACTGAAGTGTATCTGTGCATGTGCAACTCTGACGCGCTCATGCTATTTCCTCTCCAAGTGGTGGCATCCACCCCTCTGGCTGGGTCCCTTCTTCCTGCGGGAGGAATCGGTAGCGCAACAGCACAATGCTAACGGCAAGCAGAGGAACAGCTTTGCCCGAGGAATTGATTCCAGTCAGAGACAAAGGCAAAAAAAAAAAACAAACCAACAAACAAACGCTCAGCTTACCTCTGTTTCAAAGCTGTCACTGCACAGAACCACACACAACTAAAACAAAGGGTATCTTGCACAACAAAAATGAGAAATATCCCAATCCCTCTAAAGGTAAAAGCCAAGCTCCCATAAAACTCAGCAGGTCCAGGATTTCATCTACGTTTTTCCGATACTTGGTATTCGTTCACATAAGAAGCAATTATAACTTGGAGGAATAGGCGCAATGCTATCATACACCATAGATCAACCATCATTTCACTGTAAACACAGCCAACTGCTAACAGTGACAGCATAAATAATGTTGGCTCAAACACGCTTTAGTGAGAGTTGCCCTCCGCACAGGGCTTAGTTTGCTTCCAGCTCGCATTCGAGCCTGCAGACATTGCCAAGCCCAGCCCCGCGCAGACCAAAACGGCGCACCCAAAATCGGTCCTCTCACCTACCCCATAGCCTTAAGTGCAAAACCAGGCAAGGACTTAACTTTTCACTTTATGTCCCTGAGTTGGAGAAAAACTTCATGGTGCGTTCAAGCCGCTGTGCCCTTCTGGGTCTGCCATGCAGCACAAGAACAGCCACAAGATATCTCTGTTTACAGCACGACAAACATGTTTCTCTAATAGGACGCTTCCTTCTGAGTTTGAGAGAGGTTCCACTCGCGTTTGCAAAATGCACACAGGCCATGAGACATAAATAGAAGGGAAGGGAAACGCACTAGTTTAGAAAATTAATAAGCAGGACAGGGTATTCAATACAGACAAAGGGGAGGAAAGAACTTAAAATCCATGAAACCTAGCATAAGTCGACAAGACTAAAAGCCACACTGTTGCAAGAAGTCCACCAGGACAACTTAGTGTCCTGGGTTGAGCGACACAGGACTAATTTCTCCTCTAATGCTGGGGAAAACTCCACTTTTGGAAGACTCTAGTGTCTGAATTTGTGAAAATATTTACTTTATAGCCAGCTAGGCTATGTGGGATTCAAGGTCTCAGTGTTTTCAAGCCTTGCCAGGTGCAGGGATGAGGAGGAGCGAGGCCTGGGCATTTGACCCAGGCCGGCCAACAGGATTATTTAATACCATGAATGTCACATTCTATATAAATTAGAAAGTTTACTGTGTAGTTTCTTTCTCCCTTGATGGCAGTGGTCCAGAGAAACTCGTTGCCCTGGTGCCGGAACCCTGAGCCCTTCTCTACCTCCCAAAGCTGTTGCACTCGCAGTGTCTGACATTTACTCTCCACTGTCGGGAGTGCACAGCTTCCTACTGATAGAATTGGCTGAGTATAATTCTTGTATATCTTACATTAGTACCAGGATTAATACTGGTTCTTTAGTATTATTGTTAATTATTTAGTCTTATCCTATTAAATCTATTTATTTTTCAACCCTTGTGTTTTGTTGTTTTCCCCGATTCCCCTTTCCAGGTGGGGAGGGGTCATCGGGTGACAGAACAATTGTCTAAACAACAATAAATTGTTACGGGTTTTATCAAAGCATAAACCAGGCACTAACAGAGTAGTCGCAGCGTTGAGGCCACAGCGAATTTAGTGACACAAGGCAACGTGGAGGGAGGCAGGGTGGAGAGCAGCAAACGCAACCCGGCCGTTGGACTTTGGCAGCCAGTGGCATGGAAGCTGGTCAAAATGAAGGGACAAAGGAGAGATGCTCATTTCTGTCCCCTTCTGGAATCTCTGTTCCCAAGGTCTGAAGTTTGTCTGGGCCCCCTTGTCCACCCTTTATAACACCCTGTGAACCCCAGCTGTCACGACAGGCCTATTATAAGAAGGCAATAAGAGAGAAATTTCAGCTGCTGAAAATGTACGTACTCCTTCTGAAGTAAATTGAGCTACACCAATTTGCAGTCACCTCACGTTAGAATGTAATAGCCATTAAGTTGTTATTATAGTTTGCCATAAACCATATGCTTAGCTTGTGTATGGTTTCCTAAAGAAATTGTCACCTTTCTCCTTTTGTAAATGCTAGGCCTCTTTAAGAACTCTGAAATGTATTGTTTTTCTTTTTCCTTCCTCAAATTGTTCTGAAGCTTAACAGCAGTACCACATTTCTAATTAAATGGACAGATAGGATGCTGATAACATCTGCTTTCTGTAATAAAAACTATTGATATTGTTGACCTGACAGATTATCTGCAATAGACAGAGCACAATGACCAAATCTAAAAAGCAAAGGAGGAAGAGCAACTTAGCACAAGAATACATATTATTATTATCTGTTTCTCTGCCTTTTGGAATTATTAAGAATGATTATAAAAATTATCAGTCATCTCTGCTTCTTGTTCTGGCATATGAAATGGAAACAGTGATTGAATGTCATGAAGAACTTTGATCATTTTTTTTCTTGATACAATGACTTTGTAAGGTGAGCTTCTTATTTTTTTATAGTAGCATCTCTTACAGGAATACCCAAGATTTATGACAGCAGATGCCATTTTTCAAAATTTTTGTCCCATGTTTTATGGAGCAAAACTTCAAACGGTAAAAGAATATCCTAATAATAATTGACATCTCTTACAAAGCTTTTTATTCAAAAACCTTAGCACTCCTATCATAGCCCAATCATGATTCCTGCTTAAAGTTGTTGGTTTTCTGTGGTCTGCTGTAAAAAAAATGGTCCTCTGTGAACTAAGGTCACACAATTGCCTACTTGTCAGTTTTACTACAATGCTTAAAAACCCAACATTCAAAAGTGTCACATATTTTCCACAATTAAAGCATCTATGTTATGGTAGAAACACCAGTTATGTTTTGGTCTCTCAGAAAAAAAAAGGCTAAAGTTTCAATTTGGCCCTTCATGCAAGGACTTAAGGAAAATTAGGAACTAAATTATTCCATGTGGCATTGGATTTGTAGATGGAGTAAACTCACCAGACTCCACTGATTTTAGGGCAACTCAGTTCATTTACACCATGGAGGTGGCTTTGGGTCGACCTCAGCTTTCCTCTCAGGGGCTACAATATCGGCCATTTGCCCATTCCAAGCAGAAGCACTGTAAGTTGCCTGCGCCGCTCAGTTTTGTGCATCTCTGAATGTTTGGAGGTCACAGTAAAGACAACAGACATCTATTTATCCCTAGCTACTGAATTTCCAGAGGTAAACAAACAAGCAAACAAAATGCTACTGTAGTAGATTTAATCTCTTCCTTTTGTTCCCAATGCCAAACAGTAGCACCTTATTTCCGGAGGCTGGCCCGTGTCATTTCCCAAGTATTCAACATTCAAGAGTTAGCTAAATACTTTAGCCTGAAAGGTATCCAGATTTTTTTTTTTTTTTTTAAAACGCTTAATGGAGGGTTTATCTGCATTTGCCAGTAATGATGAGTGGAGGAATATGGGCTTTAAGAAAGAAAAAACCCATCCAAATAGCTTGATGATTGGCTATGTAGGACCCTTATCTTTGGATTAGAGTTTGATTTTCTTTGTGCAGTTTTTCTATACACAAAAGTATTACTACAGATGGATAAATCAAAACACAAAGTTAAGAAAGCCTAGAAATGCACCACATACACTTAAAATTACTGGGTCTTATGGGAAAACAGGGCAGAAATTTAATGGAAATACATTAAACTTTTACTAATTTTTCATTAACCCTTCCTGAAAAAATGTTCTCTTTTCACAATATGAATAAAGAAAATTCATTTTAAATCAGATGGGATTTCCCAATACCATTTCATCTTAATTGTCTGTAGTATCTCTCATACTTCACAATAGCTTCTCCTGCCACATAACATATTTTAATTTTTAAATTGAGTGGAACATTGGTAAGATAACTTGCTTGACCATGGTGTTCAGTAAGCAAGATTTATTATTATTGCAGCTATTTTTAGTTTATATGATTCCATTTCTTCTAAATTTTATCCTAAAGACAACTTTCAGGTCATTTCTAGGCTAAAAAATGTCTACCTATGCTTTTCTCCCATTTCAGTGAGGTAAAACTCCAACAACCTGCCTTACAATTTTCCCAACTTCCAGAGTTTTGCATAGCTTCTCTTCTGCCTCAATTCTGATTGATTTTAAGGTGAAAGTTTGTTGCCCGTCCAAAACAGTCTCCTGATCAAATCCCATTTTTTGTTTCTAGTGATGCAAAACCACTAACACACTTATAAAATGTCCTTATATAATGTGTTTATAAAAAAATATTACAATGTTTTCTACTGTTACTCAAATTACTCAAAAGTTCCCTGTTATTTAGGTGAAAAAAAATCTATCAATTGTGTAATTGTGTATTAGGCACTGTTCTTAGCTTCCACTCATTTCCCTGAACAAGAGGCCTTATATCCAACCTTATCTGTAATTAAAGCCTAAATTCATGGATTGATGACCTTTTGATGACTTATGGCTGAAATGTCATATTTTATTTTCCTTCCTGTTATCAGACATGTAAAATTAATTATGTACTGAACCTTGGGATAATAGTTGAAAAAAGGCACTTGCTTCAAGACAGGAGCTCAATGGACAATTTAAGGGTCAACTGTTGAAAACAAAGACCTCTGGGTCACTTATGATGGAAATTAGATAACTTTTCTGATACTCTTCAGCACCTAAGAATATATCATATTTCACAATTCTAATATTGTTCTTTCATTAATACTGATTTTACTTTTAGACATCATTGATGCATTGAATTGAGGTAATTTTGAATACTCACATAAATGTATTTCTCTTGACAGATCTATGTAAAAATACTTCTACAAGATCATCAAAAATGATATGGAAATCTGCATTAACTCAAAGGGTGAGTCTTTTCACTAGATATCCCTGGATGAATTTGATCCCTGGCATACCGAGGACTGGTGTGAATTATCTACTGTCAGCACATTAAAAAAATTAACAACTATGAGTTTCACAGATATGAAACACTGTGAAGCCAAAGTCATGGTTTTGGTGCTAGGGGGTGCTTATGAAAAGAATATGAAATAGCTACCACATGATTTTTTAATTTGTATTTCTATGTAACTAGATATTAAGGGTATATAGATACAAACATTAAGGTATATAGATATAACTATATATACACAGATTTCACGTGGCATTTCAGATATGAATCACAGTCAACCCCATCAAAACTTCAGTAAATCTTGCATTATTTACTACATAAACAGAAAATAAGGCGTAGTGGAAGGCACAGCTGCAGATATTTGAACCATTGGAATATTTAATGAATTGCTGAACTCTAAAGAGATGACCTTGATTCACTCTTTGTCAGTGAAAGACACAGAGCAGATTTTGAGGCATCGTGGACACATTGTAGAAAAAGTGATTGAGGAAATAGAAGGATCGTAAGTGTACATACTAAGTAATGACATTAAGTAATGTGTATACATACATACCTGTTTGCAGGTATGCCATAGGAAAATTACTCCTCCCTCCTTTAAGTGGTAATTTTAATCCTTCATTCTTTTAAATTTAATTTTAAATATAATCTTGTAATTCTGAGCATTACCTAGCATCCAGTAATGATTACAAAGTTATTCTGAAAATTAATTGAAATGCTCCCTGATGGCTGCCTAATTGACAAGGTGTTGGCTTCAGAAAGATCTCACACAGATTATTACTACGGGGAAAATTCAGCTTTGGGACCCATAGCATTACTATTATTAATATTAATAGTAAAATAGAAACTTTCTACATCCTGGACTGATATCTCCTCAAATGGAGCAGTCTTTAGTTTCTCAACAGGTACCAAAGCACAAGGTATCAAACTTGAAAGGTGTACTAGATAATGCAAAAAAAAAAAAAAAGGCACATGTCGGTAGTCGGTAATAAGAATATGGTATAGACCAGATTTTTTTTGTGTCCTTGCAGAACTATGCTCTCAGTAACTAAGGCTTTACAGGTGGAGATACTGGTTTTTGATGGAAAATGTATATTTGCATAAAATACCTTGAAACAGTGCATTCCTAATTTCTAAAGACATATAAACTAAAGGCATATGTCTCAAAGGACATACAATTTAATCACACCTATGTAACCATGATAAAGAAAGATCCCAAGCAAACCTTTCCTCACTTGGACACGTCCTTCAGTTTATTATTTAAGAATGCTCCTGTAACACTAACAAAAATAACGACATCTACCAAGGTCATACAAAACTTTTATGTTACTTAGGTTATTCAAGGGTTGATCTTACGCCACTTTTCAGCAAAAAAACCCAGCAGTCTGCTTCTTCAATGTGTCAACTTATCGATATTTATGTGCACAGGAGCCATCCTGCTGACTTCACTCTGGATGAGGCGCTGGGTCTCATATGGCCTCTGAAAATCTTTCCATCACAGAACCAGCAAAAGAGCAGCCGGCAGTCCTGCCACCAGGGAGGAGCTCACCAGACCTCCACTTTGCTCCTTTGCTGCCAACAGCGGCACCATAAATGAGGAGGATTCATAGCTCATCTGGGAAATGAACTGCCACTTACCCTGTTATATCTGCTGAGGTCTTTGGAAATATTATCACATTTTGTATACATGCACCTATTTTGTTTAAAATATTAAAACCACTTGTTTTAACTGAAAAAAATAATATCTATAACTACATTGTTTCACACAGCTTATAGAATTCCTCTTTTCTTGACAAAATGAAATCTTGAAAATATGGCCTTTCTCTAAAGAGAGGGAGGTTTACTAGAATTCAGTATAGAGACTTTGCACAGCCTAACACTGTCTGAACTTGAACTTGCTTAATTCCAGTGAAAAGAAAAAGTCCTTCAAGCTTCTCTGTATGACCAGGCAATTTTATTCTGAGGACCATTCACAGCTCTTTAAGTCTTATTTTTCTTAATACATGGAATGTTCTATTAGCAGCACCTTCATCTCTGACAACTTTCTTATTAAAACTTTTGCTTTCTACTCCAAAGGCTCTGGGATATGCCTAATAGCTAAATTCATGTTATACCTTTCCATCTAAAGAGCAATGACTTCCATTAAGGAGCTCTGACAAGCTTTAAAATCCTTCTAACTGAATTTTTAGCCATCTAAATTTTTTAAACTTGTTTATGCAACCAGACAACTTTTCCTGGAAATTAATTTTTCATTTGTTTTTTTAAGTTACAAACCAAGTTGGCACCACGTATACAGTCCAATACCCAAATGAATGTAAAGCTACTACAACAATAACAAGTACGACAGAGCTTTAGAAACATTTTAGATAAACCCAGATTAGTTTCTTAATGTTGAACGCGCATGCCATCAAACTTTGTTCTGGCTTTGAGCATATTGAAAAAATGAAGGAAGATAATACAACAGATAATACAATTATCTAGAAGTGGAAAGAAAAGGAATAGACTAAAGTGAAATGGGAAGGCCAGACCACTAGTTTCTCCTTCCCTTCCAAACCCTGTATGCTCTGCCTTAGGTCAAGAGGGTTATTCATGGGTGCTGGAGTGTAGATAAGGTTATGGAAAAAACTTGAAGATTATCATCTTCACAATTTAGCGCATGAAACAGTAGATTTAGCTGAAATGTGTAAGTTGTCTGCAAAGTAAATTCAATTTTTGAGGTACCAGTGAAAAACGAGCAGGTGGAATTTTGTTCTACGTTGCATTGAGAGGCACTCCTGAAATCTTTTATGGGGACAAACTGCTCTTTATTAAAGGCATACTAGTTGAAAAACTGTCTTTTGAATCCCCAATTCTTTTTTTTTTTAAATTTAATTTACTGTTATTTTTTAGACATCTCAGGCTTGAGAAGCATTTGTCTGATAGAAACAACAGTCCCCAGGAGCTCTACGTGGAATTTTTTATGGATTTTACTTTAAGGTCCAAGACAACATCAGTTTCCCCATCCCCTGGTGCACATATGAATCATAGTCAAGGAGGTGGAAGCTCTTCTGCCACCCATATCATCTGGTCATGTTCCTGCCATTGCATCATCAGGAAAAAACCCACAAAGAGAATTTCACCAAAAGGCCCCTGGAATTTTCAAAAATTTGAAAAACCAAAATTTTCAGTTTCTTTCTTTAGGTAAATAAAATTTCAACTTTTTTTCATAGTGAAGTTTAAAGAAAGCAAGGCTTACGGTTGTTGGCATGGACTTAAAATTTAACTTCATGCTTAGTCCTAGTATCTGGAAAATGCTGTCCTGACACTGTAATAGTCACTGACTAGAAATATTTCTCATCTCTCTGAAAGGAGAAGCTTCTCTGTTCTGCCTTCCAACAGTTAAATTTTGGTGCAGAGGTAATCCGTAAAGGCTTGATAGAGTAATGTGAGGGCTGTTCTTTCTGTTATGGTCAGACCAGAAGAAAAATTGAAAACACATCTTTCCATCTCTCACACACATATGCATACGCTTACACACTTAGGTTTTTTGTTGTTGGTTTTTGTTTTTTTTTTTTTTTTTTAACTCCTCCTCATATGTGAGAAAAACTGAAACTAAAGAAGAATCTCACTGTGATATCACTTTGGATAATGCTTGTCGAAGTACTAAACACAGTGGGTCACCCACCATCCACAGTTTGAGCAGAAATTGCTGTTAGTCAGTTAGCACCGTTCCGCTACGAAAGTTAATGTGTCAACTCTATTGCTTCTAGCAGTATCTGAAAGAAATCCAAACGCTGCCAGATTAGCAGCAACTTCAGCAGCTCTAGTAGCCAAGAAGCCCAAGCGGGCAGTAGCCAGTGCTTTGTGTGCCGCCTCTCACACTGTGCCCCAGGCTCCCTTCTCACTATTAACTGCAGACTTTGTAGACTTGATAGGACTCATGTGACTTTACCTAATACTTTCCTCGGTTTTTCCTCTGGCAGAAGCACGTTCTGTACCAGGGATAAGGTTTGGTTTGCCCCCCTTGGCTTTCAAAACTCAGCTCTCCACAGTCTCTGCCTGTGGCGCTCTCAGTCACACAGGATTGCATTAGTAGAGGAACCGAAGCAAACTACGTATCATTGAAAGGTAGGCTTGCTGTAATCCCTAAGAAAGCAGAAGACGTCAATACCATCCATCTTAACGGTTTATGTGTTTCTCGCAGCACAGCTGCCAAGCATCTAGCTTAGGGGGAGGAAGATGAATTTAATGGGACAAAAAGATCTCATGGAACAGACAGACCATGCTCCCCAAGATGTTATCAGAAGAAAAGCCAGCATGGGACAGAAAGGGCAGTCCTTCGTGTGGCATAAGACCGGAGGAAACATTCATTGATGGTGAAAAGAAAAACCATTTATTTGCGTGAGGAGAGGTGAAAAATCCATTTTCCACAGAAGAGAAACAGTTGAAAGAATGGGAAGAGCAGAAAAGGAAAAAAGAAAATCTGCAGGACAATGAAAATTTACTTCTGTATTTGGAAATCTATCACAAAGTAATGGAATTTTTTGAAAATATATTACCTTACTGTTGCCACCATGACTTAAATAAGGAAAAGAGTAGAAGGATGGCTGTTTTTTCATCCCACAAATTTAATTTTCATTAAGCACAAACCAACTCATTAAAATAACCAAAACCTCAAAAACAATTAAACAAACTGAACTCTGCAGGGTTCGGATGAAGGATCATACCAGAAATCTGTGGATGGACATAGAAAAGGAGTGGATAACTTTGTGAACATAATGATGTTTACAAGCTAACATTATTAGGTAGGATAACTGCATGCCTGCAACATTATGTTTGATAAATTAAAATGAAAAAAGAAGCCAGGAAGCAATGTAGTCAACCCAAATTCATGGCGGTGAAAATTTTATACTATAAGTAAACTGTCATTAATACCAGTGTATATATACACAGGTCCTGATTAAGCCACAGTAAACCTGGTCCTGTTCTTCCTGAAGGGTTGTGAATCTCAGCATTATTAAATATTATCATTTTTACATATCTATAAACACCCACCCTGAGCCTTTCCAACGTGTGAAGACGACTTTTAAAACAAGAAATCACACAGGTCTTAAACCCTCCCACTTGAGTCAATGGCCCTGAGAGTCAGTTTTTGGTCTGATCTCCGTGCCAACAGCACACGAGGAGTCGAAGCTGTTATGACAAGACCAGAACAACTGAGATGACCCAGTTCATCCACAGAGTATATTGCAGCTATCAAGCAACCCTTAGTTGCCATCACCACGAGTAATTTGAAGCTCTCCTTTCACTGTTTCTGCACTACACTACAGGAATAAAGAGACTGATGATATTTAGATGAGGCTTTTAGCCCTCCAGGATGTACTCCATGATGCTATCTCAGCCTGGAGTACCTTATCCCCATCTGCGTGGTGTCATGGCTGAGGTGTGCTTATAAGAACACCCATCCCACACACTGTTGCTGCATTCCTAAGAGGGACTCACTTGCTTCTCAGCTATGCAGAACTTGTCGACAGTCTTTAGAGCCTTACATCTTTACATACACCAAAAGCCTCAGGTACCACGGCCCATCAGGGAGTCACGCATCTCATAACTTACGTTGGCCAGCCAGCAACTACTACTTGCAGACAGAGGGAATAAGGAAAGGAGACTGTGCAAGGTGATGGCAACATCTCTGCCCTACTGAAATCGGTGACACTATGACACCAGCAACAATACAAAGTAATTGCATCAACACCTCGCAGTTTCATTATGCTAAATTCAAGTTGGAGATGCTTTCTGCAGATAAAAGACAAGATTTGTAGCTGTGTAGTAGGATCGTCCAGGAAGTCCTTCACTCTAGTGAGTACAAGGATCTCCAAGCTCTCAGCAGTGTAAAAGATGGTAAAGAGAAATATTGCTCCTGGAGAGCACAGCCATACAATTCCACAGAATCCAGTTTCTATTCCAGATCAAGGCACTACTAAATATTTTCATTTTTAGTGTCATTCATTGTTTTGGGCTTTGAATTACTTCCAGTTCCCTCCTAGGAATTACGTAGAGGCAGAAGCCATGCAACAAGGATCCTTCCTGCATCGCATATCTTACACATTGTTGTATGGCTAGAAGGGTGGTACCATTTCATCCTGCTCTGTGATCTCATGCTGAGGATGAAGCTGGACAGCTGGGCCATCAGGAGCACCTAGCACATGTGGCTGGTGGAGCTGGACCAGAAAAAACAAATGTGCAAAACAAGGCATCGTGGGCTCTGTAAATCCGTGCCTTACATGGGAGAGAATTGTTTGGAAAGGCTTTTGGTATCGCTGGGAGTTTTATAGATGCTCCACAATGGAAGTCTTCCTTTATCTTTGAAGATCAATGCATCAGGAAAGTGATCATTTTTGTTTAGGCCTTTGTTAAGACATGGAGTTTTGTATCCTAAATAAGTTTATTATTGTTGCTAAGAGGAATGCTACAGGAAGCTTGGAACTGGGATTACTCTTTCACTCTGAGTACTGGTTTTGTTCCAAGTTGTAATGAAAAGTAAAAGAAATTAAAATGTTCATAAAAAGTTTTCAAAAATATTTAGCTCAGACGCAGTATTTCCTTTCAATTGAAGTCATTTCACCTCAGATTTTGACTTCTGAAGAAAATAAGATTTGGAAATAAAAAGGAATATCAAAACAAAAAAAGAGTGCATTTTAACCTAATTTAACTGAATATATCTGAATTTCCTAAACACTGACCTATTCCTGGAAAACAGTTTAGTTTGGATGAGACAGCATTTTCCAACAGTAACTGTTTTGCTGAAAATTTTCTAACCCCCTTCTAATTATTAACTCCATAGTCTTTCTGTCTTTGAGAAGTTTTCTTCTCCTTCATCCCACTTAACCCCAAATTAAATTCATAATCCTATTGATGCATATAAAATTTTCAGCTTATGCTTCCCAACAAGCAAGGTAAACCAGACAGTGTTTAAATATTGTAATAAAGAGATTTTGTATTGAATGACAGTTATTCTCTTTATGATCCTGGCACCGGAGAAAAAGCACTGAACTGATTATATTTCTTGTTTTAAATATTCATGTGACAATGTTGAAGAGAGAAATGAATATCAGAATGAAAAAATGACAAGAAAAAAATGACTACAAGAAATCTCTAGACATTTATCACAGGCCTAGAGGATACAAACCAATCAACTTCTAAAATCTGCTCTTTGATCGAGATGCCCAGTTAAAGCCTACATTATTAATATATGACTCTGTTTAAAAAGTCTATTAATCAAGCAGGGATGAATGATTAAGTGGATAAAGCACTAGCCTTTGACCTGACAGGCAACATTCACAAGTCTCCTGTGAATTCAATTCATAAAAAAAAAGAGAAAGAATGCTTGAATATCTGTATAAATTATCTGGAAACAATGGTTCTTATTGTTTTTCTCTGTGTCATTAAACGATTTTCATTTGCATGCCAGACCATCTCCGTTATACGATTGCTAGGCTGAAAGCTTGCTACAGGATGGGATATGATCAATAAAGCATGTGCTGATTGTGTTTTATCTAATAATAACTGTAACAAAATAAAATAAAAATCTTTGACTACTCCACCTTTGTCTTCCCAAGTCTTGTCCAGGCTTTTAGAATGATCAATAAAAAAAGGCCCCAACTCTGAAGACAGCTCTGTACACAGGAATTCTTGGTTTAGTGTGTTTTGGTGGGATCCTGGATGGGGAAACACAGAACTGCTTGACTATGTGCATGTTTTAAGCCTGAGGGTCCTGAAGAGTTCAACACTAAACTCTGTTATGCACTGCTACCCTCCAGGAGCAATGGAAAACCAAAGCTTTCAATGAAGTGAGTATTAAAATCAGTAATGACCTGAATAGATGTCTCTTTTTAATAGTAGCAGATACTAGGTATTTCATACTCTACTAATATTGCTTTTTTTTAGGGTCTTTTTAAGGTGTTTTTAAACATGCATCAGTTTTTCCAGTGGAAATTGGTGTTTCCAGCACATACTGATTGTAGACATAGGAAGGAGTTTACAAATTCTGGTGGTCAAAGGCAAGAAATGCTCCCTATCATTTAGCGTCACATGGGATAGCCTGTTGCGTTTAAGCACCCGGGAGGTTACAGTCTGCTCTCTTTCTCCTTGTTGAATAGAAGAAAATGATAATTTTTAGGGCTTTGAACACTTGTTTCCATACTAAATTACACAATAACCCTAGCTCTATCTGCTCTCTCATTGAGCACTTGATTTGCCACAGCGCAATATTTATTAAATCATGTTGTAAAATATTTCTTAAACTTTTCGCGTCCCACTGGAGGCTTCTCCCTGAATGTTGGAAGTACTGACTTTATATAAATATGCCTCAATTATGGCCTTAATATAGAAATTCCTGATTGAGGCTCTGATTTTTGTGCTATGCTGGTAATTAGATTAGATTACACAATGATCGTCCTGTTTTGAAAATGGGCGAAGTTATAAATATTGTCTATAATAAACACCCTTGGCAGTTGTTGGGCTTACCAACTGCAGTTACAAAGCAACAGAATTTGCCAAATACATCTCGCAACTCAGGGCTTGGTAGTATAGCTTGGTGGTTAGCATGCGCTCTTGTCCTTTAATGAAACAGTTTGTCTGGAGGACATGCAAAATCCTACTTAATTTATAAAGCAAATTCATAAATATTAAGGGTTACTATTCCCAAATATTAAGAGTGACAACTAGTGCCACAAATAATAAAAGTTCTGCTGACAAAATAATGTCTTCTGTAACATTTTGGTAAATATATTACCGTAAACCATTTTCTAGATGACGATTGGAAATAATTAACCAATTTTGTTGTTGTTGAGGAGTAAAAATAAAAGATACTACCAACCTCATGCTCTCTCCCTAGGTGAATGGATCCTGAAGGGAAAATAGCATGAAATATTTATTTATGTTATTAAAATAAGCAACAGTGCCCCTGGACACATATAGGAGGAGCTGTGTTATTTGCTTGTGGTCTCTTTGCAAAATAGAAGTTTGTGTTAGTATACTCTACAAGGGTTTTCTTTGTTTAGGACTGTATGGGCAACTTACTGCCTTTTAAAAGATTGGAAACAATAGGGTCATTTGAAAGTGATACAATCTTTCTAATGACAGAACTAGTATTAGTCTTTACTCACTTTAGCATCAGAACTCGTGTCTGTTCCCTTTAGTATCAGAATGATAGATTTGCCCAATCCGTACCAAGCCTTTTTTTTTTCCCCCCATCTGTGAGGTCCGACAAGGAAACTATTGATTTCTGATCCCAGTGTTGTGATTCTGATGTATTCCAAGACCCGTTCAAATATCCCAGAAACTCTATCAGGGATGACTAGAAAATTTCCAGTGTTAATTTATAAATTCAAGTATAATTGCTTTACTGACCCTTTAATTCACTTCACAAAAGTACATTGACGTGTCCCTTTTCCCTAGGAACGGTTTGAGGTGGATAAAACAGAGATACTCTCCCAACTCTCTTCCTTTTAAGGAAAAGAAAGAACGAAGCAGCCCAGTTTAGAGCAGAAACTGAGCTCAGATATTGGACTACTTAAAAAATAATATAGTCATTCCTCTTCTTAACTGCAACACAGACTGAGCAGAGATCTGATGACTGGCTTTGTTACATGCTTAAACCACACAGTTAAAGGAAGTTTTGCAAGTTACATCTGCAGGCACTACACAGACATTGCGCCTTTCTCAGCGAACGCCCCATAGGATTGGCTTGTTTGGAGTTAGGTGCGCACACGGAATGCCAGAATATTCAAGCTTTGATATGAAACACCTGCTGGAAGCTATCGCACTCATGTTGCATCCTCAAGCAGGCTTTTGCTTTTTGGGGGTTCATTTCAGTGCAGTAAGAGAAAATGTGGCACTTGATATGAAATCACCGATTTCCTTAGAGATACATAGCTGGAATTCAGCACTGATTCCACCGAGTGTTGCTGTGACAAAAAATTCGCTGCTGACATTCGATATGTAGTGACAGAATTAGTTACTTATGCTAATGAATGAGTACTAGTTAATTCTATAATGTCATGTATGATAATCTGCTACAAATAATATCTGATAGGGTATATTATTGTTGGGTGGGCTCAAAGTGAAAGCTGCACCTGCTATTCAAGGTGGGGGATTTTAATGGTGCCAGAGGAAGTATGAGGATGGTAGCCATCCCCAGGTGAGTCATTTCTTCCTCCCAGAGATCTCAGCTAAGGTGCTGGGATGGAGAAGATAAATTGGTGAGGAGGGTTACAGGGCTTGCGTGTGTTTGGGTTTATGGACGCGTATGGTTTCCACATATGTGGAAAAAGAAGTGGAGTTCCCATAACCTTCATCTAATGAGGTTGGTCACAGAGAACCGAATTCACATGAAGGGGAAGCAGAGCATGCACACTGGCCATGCAGATTCCAGATTATCTGAAGCCAAACCAATTTTCTTTGCATTCTTCATATCATGAGCTAGAACTGAACCGCTAATTCAATGGATAACATTGTTAAGTTGTCACAGGCTAGGTATTACAGAGATCTAACAACTGTGAAGCAGAGGAGGTAGAAGAGGTCAGGTGTTGTCAGATGACCAGATGCCGAGGGAGAAAATGAAACAATATCAAATTACTGACCTAATTTTGCCGAGACCCTTGACTGGGGTTTAGTGCTGAATCTCAGTGCCCCTGAGTGCTCTTTTGAGCAAGAGCTCACTGACTGCATTAGGTACATAGTGATAGATCTCTCAAAAAAAATAATATTCAAAGATAGAAGTCTACTAGAAAGGGTGTTGGGAGGCAGTTATGTTTGGAAGAAAAGGACTGAAACTTTAGTTAATCCTTAAAGTAATTGGCTATTTTCCATTTTTTGCAACATGATGCCTATTGAATGGAGGGATTTTTGCTAGCCCCTAACTATCAAAACTAGTCCCCCCTATACCTATAGCACCCTATACCTCACTGGAAACAGTCTATGCACCCGTGTCAGATAAAATACTTTCTTATTGTCCACCACAAAATTTGGAAATTTATGTTCTCACAAACAGCAGAACTTCCTGTCTGGATATTGTCTCTGTAAAAAGCCAAACTAAATTCTTGCTTATATATCCTCCACATTCCATATAGCTTCATATCTGAACTCATCTTTGACTTTTACAGATTGGGCTGACCTTTGTTGTATATACAGATGTATTTCTGCATTGCATTGCTTGACAACAACGACATTGTCACAATGGTCAGGAACATTTGTAATATCCGTGAAATGTGCCTATCATGGACAGACCTACCAACAGAGCCACTAGGTGGAACAGTAGGGTCGATAGGGTACACTCCCACTGGTAGAGGTAGCAGTCAGCTTAGTTAAAGACTAGATGTAAATTATGAGCCTTACTCCAAACCTGTTGTTCCATTTAAGGAAAAAGCCCTCCTCTCACTCTGTTAGTCCCTAGTGGCACCCCGACTGACCTTTGAACGAATTTATCTACTAGAAGTTGTGATGCTTTTTGTTCTTCACCAAGTAATTGAGATAAGTAATCACCACTATTTAATAACAAGGGAGGGGAGCATACCTGCTTTTGGTACAGAAGGAAGTCTGAAGGGAAAAAAGAGGTTAATAAACAAATGCCCTTGGTGATTTACAGGAAGGATGAACTAGGAGAAAATTTTTTTTGAAACACACCGGTCTGGGGACATACAGACTGTAATTCCTTCATGTTATGGCTATCTAGATGGTTATTTGCTTACTCTTGATTTGTGAGACATTTCTTGTTAAATGTGTAAGTAGGTAAACATTTTCATGCAATATTCAGAATTCACAAATGCCAAGAGAGGCTAAAAGACAAAATCCTATATTCTTTAACCATCAAAACTTCTGAGTATGTTCATAAGCCTCTAGGTAATCTTGAAAGGTCAACAGACTTGGATTTTTTCAGCCTGAAGGGAATACAAGTTCCAGGGGGTAGGTTTATCTGCTTCTTGCCCACTGCCAACTGTTTAAAAATGCTGGGACTATAAACATGAACACCAAATTAGGTAAACTATTTCTGTTAAGTAAAAGCTAAAGTTCTCTATACCTACAAAGTGATCAATACTTCTTACAAACTGTAACTGGTTATGGGAAAAGCTCAAGCCAAAAAGTTTGGGTTATGATCCAAACTTTAAGAAAAGCAATTCCAAATTGTGATTTGAGCCCCTCTTGCTGTTAAATCTGTAAATTTTCAAGATTATTCTCACTTAGTTTCATGTCTGAATACCAGTGAGGGCAATAATGCTGTACATAAGTGAAGCAAGCAAGCAAACGAAGTTCAGTTTATGAACTCCTCTCCATGCTTTGAGGATAAATTTAAAAAATTGTCATTTGAGATTAGAAGAATTGATTATACTCTGACAATGCATAATACTTAATAAATTTACTAAGCTGTTTTATAGTCTTTGCACAAGAGTTATAAAGGTCATCTCACTGGCAAGTATAACGTGAGACTATGTCAGCACACGTAGAAACAATTCCCAACAATTTAGAACAGGATAGGAATTATGATGTCAGATCTAATTGAGAGTAGAAGGTGATTAAAGAGAATTGCACAGGATTGCTTTGGAAAGGTTAAAATTCCTGTTCTGTGACTATTAAGGAACTTTTTTGTAACAAAAGTAATGGGTAGGATTTCATGGTTTTGTTTAATGTAGTAAAAAGGAGCACTTTGGACTATTTTGCACAATTCAAGGCCTGTATTTATCCCTGGTCCCAAAAATTCTAACCCTGCAGTCCCGATCCCTTTTTGTATTGGCATCTAGTCCAATTCTCCAGCATCCCTGGCATTCTGGAGGATAGAAGCTGTTTCTGTCTACAAAAAGCACCAGCCAGTATGCATCATTGCTGTGAGGATATCTTTCCCACCAAATTGAGGTGGGGAGGGAGTGCCAGAAATATACGTGGAATATCTCATGGCCTTTGAGTGTGCTTGTTTTGTTGGCTGCGGGAAATCACCATTCCTTTCTTCTTTTACTCAGCCTTTAGTTTAGGCATCCCTGGAGATATTTGACATACTGACTTGGCAAAAAATATTTTGACAAATGAGATTTACTTTCACAACTGAAAAGAATTATCCTCTAAGGTAGTCTGATAGCTTTACCTTAGCTTCCATTTCAAACAACTATTTTGCTATTCATTAAGAAACACCAAAAAAAAAAAAATCTTCTGGCAAGATGGTTAGAATTCATGAGATCTACCTCTCAGTTCCAGATTATTTCCAGTTTGAATCTGAAGTAAAAATCTGGCTTGATTAGCTTTTACACATTTGAAGTTTCCATACTTTCTGCTGAGCATGTTTGCTTCTCTGTCATCCAGCAAACTTTCAACTGCATTTCTTATTTTAAATCTACTTAAATGTATGTGTATTGTTCTTAAATGGTGGTTCCACTTTGCCCTGTAAACCTTTTATCGGTTCAGGATTGACTATCCCTATTGTCTATGCAGTATTTATGTACATCTGGTTGTTTCAGATACATTGCAACAACAAATAATTCATGTTACAAAGAAAGCTTAATATAAATACCGCTATAAATATTATTGGGTATTGTTTATAGTTACGTGCCTGGTTTCTATCTAGTTCCGTTGAAAAGAAAGAATAGAAATCATATTTAACAGTTGCCTGTGACATAAGCCTGACGACTGTATGGTAAAAAATGTCTGTCGTTTGCAGCAGTGTTTGTCCTCACTCTGAGTGCTGGTCTGATAAGGCAGGCTTAAAAGATCACTTTGCCTTGCCTGGTTTTAATTAAAGTGACAGTAAGTAAACACTGACTAGAAATCGATCAGAATCAATGGCCTTATGGCAAACTGGCGGAGAAAAATCTAGTGCGGCAGTCGAGATCAGCCCAAAGAGCCAGTTTTCGGGCTGCTGTGAGGCCTGTGCCTGGAAGGGAAGAATTTAGATCCTGCAACACTAACAAAAAGGGGAAAAAGGCGCTGACTCAGCACATGAATGAGATGAACTGATAATAGAGAAAAAGGTAATCTTAACAGTTCACCTGCCTGCTTTTACCCTAGTAGCCTTTCAAAAGAAGAATGAGTAACAAAATTTTTTGGTATCTGCTATCTGATTTCCAGCTGTTACAGCTGTGGAGCAAGGTTGTAGGCTTTGGGTTTTTTTCAGTACACACTTAAACTAAACAGAGCGTACCAATATATACCTAGTTGTTTTGCTGCCTAGTCATTTAACAAAAAAATATTTTCCCTGTATCTGTCTTCACAGTCACGCACGAACTCTGCGCTTATAAATACCTTCTCTCTACTGAGCCTTTGGCAACCACCTAGTAATTAAGAAAAGGAACCTAGAACCGTGTCGCGCATGTCTCGCATTCTTACCTGTTTGGCTGATGCAAGCCTGGTCTCAGAAAAGTTTAGGTGATTTGGCCAGGGAGAGCCAAAGCTCTGCCATCTGAATCTCTTTCTTTGCTCCAGTCCCAGGACTTCTCTCCTTCTGTAGCACTACTTAAACATTTCTTCCTGTCTCTTTCTCTGCCCAGACAAAAGGTAGCCTATCTATTTCTGAGGTAGAATATCATGTTTGTCTCAAAGATAAATGAAGGTATGTTTAAAGTCTAATGATTGGATTTTACTCCTTATCGAGGGTACTCTTTTTTTTTTCCCTAAAAAAAAAGTTGGGTTTTAATTTTATTTTTAATGCTCTTAATGTTAAGGAAATTACACTTCCGAGTAACTAGTTTGTAATTTGTGATCATGCATGATTCTGATAGCGAAGGAATTTCATTACAGGTACGGTAAAAAGAGGAGAATGCATGTACATTTGCATGTCCATGTGCAGGTAAATAAATAGTAAACCACATTGATAACAGAGGCCATTATAATTTGAATAAGATTATATTCTCTCTAGGAGAGATAAAGGGTAATGAAAGACAATTCAAAGCTAGTTTGTTATTACTTCATCAAATACCTCAGCCTCAAGCTGATAAAATTCCCTTGTATAGCTCCCATGAGACATTAACTGCAATGATGCTGCCAACCATTTGTAGTGATCTCTAAAAACATTAATATCGCTATTTAAATGAGTTTGTGATGTAGTATAACAGAGGGTAAAGCTAGAGGTGAAACTGCTACATAAGCTTTCATAAAACAACTACAAGTGTGTTACTGGGCATGACAAAATGAATTATTTTCACAACAGACAGGTGCTCCAAAGAGACTTTATAGACTTTTGCAAGAGGCAAGATGGAAAGTGCCTTCTGCAAAGTAACTTTCACTGTCCTCACCACCCTCAACAAAAGACAGAACTTTCGTTTTCCTTTCTTTTGCACCAAGTAAGGAGTATCAGACTCCCAACTAGTAAGGAGTTTGACTCAGGTCTATTTGTTCCTGTCTTTCTCTGGAATTTTGTCATTTTTCCGCATCCTTAATTGTTACAAGAAACTCCTTTTGTGGCCCAGTGCCTGTGAAGTTTTGGGCAAGTGTATCCATGATTACCATAATACTGTGCATGATGCAAAATTAAGCATATGTGTTGGTATCTGCCACGTAGCGACTTCAATGACTCTGCTCAAAGGTGGAGAATTATCATAATGGGTTCATGTCATTCAGAGAATACAAATCAGAAGCATGTCATAATTTTGCATCAAGGGCTTCACAGGGAAATGTGTTTAGATCCGTTATATTACAGATCCACACATTTTTACTATGTTGATCCCTCCCCTAGAACCAGAAACAACCAGTTTCATATAGAGTTAGGAAGTTGCTGGCACTGTTGACTTGCAAAATAACTTGTAAATCTGAAAAAAATTAATTCTCATTTTCTGAACCAAGGAAGTGATGGGTAAAATAAGACAAGTAGGGCAGCTGTTTGTCTTATTTTAGATCAAAATGTTGGTATACTTACAAAAAATTTCACGCTCGACTACAGACTTATGTGAAAATCTTTTCATTGTAAGCCTGTTAACCGAGACTTTCTCATGGGGCGTATTTCATTAACACTTGGAAAGAAAAGGCACAGAAGCAAAAAGTACCATTGTCACAGTGTGTCACTTGACAGGCTGTGAGGGAATTTAACATTCTGTGGTAGAAATTCAGTCGCTTCCAGGAACACTCTGGAAAACCAAAGTAATTTTGTTAAGGGGTAAAATACAGCTGGGCTGAGGGATGGCCTAAGGCATGCACAGCTTGCCCTTAATGTTTGGGTTTGTTTTTTTTTCTTTAAAAAATCCAAAACCCAAAACAAGGTTCAGCAGCTTCTTTTGGAAGCTAAGTCCATCAGTTGCATGCTTGTACAGCACAAGGACTACCCTGCTCCAATGTAAATAATGAGTGAGTAAAATAACCTCTCCTCCACAAAGACTAATGATGTGGCTGCTGATCAGATTTAGCTGTTGGCCATAAACTTCAGTTATGAAAAGTGTGAATATATAAGTTAAAATCAGAGTATTTGACTTGAAATTTTATGTAAGAGATCAGGTTTGCTTAAAAATAATAATAATAATAAAACTCATAAAGGAGCAAAGAAGTAACGAAAATACATTATTTAGGCCTTTGCTAATTTAAAAATAAAGACAGAAATTATTTACAAAGCTTACTGGAGTACTTGAGGACAACCTTTTAAAGACCTTGTATTGTCTGCTTTACTAACTAGCATCTGTTTCAGTCCTTGAAATAAAGGGCACGTAACGCACATGAATGCTAGAAAACACTATTGAATTGTATTAATACCCAGGTAAGGCAATTTTTCCTCTCTTCTGCCCATCCATGATACCTAAGACCTGATCGGTAAAGTAATTCAGACTGCTTAAATTTCCTTCCAAATGAAACTACTTACTGAAATCAAGAGGCTTTTGCCAGAATAAGATCAAGGAGAATGTGAATGAATACAGAAGTTAACATGATTATTCATTGTTAGTATTAACACAATAGGTTATTTTCCCCACAAGGAGGGACATTACAAATGTTTAAGACTCTTTTGTGGGTTTGATTTTCGGTATCCATTTTATAGACTTCCTTTTGCAACATCAGGTAATGTTGTCTTTTCTTTTTTTCCCCCTTAATCAGGATTTTTGTTTTCTTGAAGGGCAGAAAAAGATTATTTTTAAGATCATAGAATGGTTAGAGTTGGAAGGGACCTTACGGATCCCTTCCATAGTTCCAACCCCTCTGCCCTGGGCAGGGACACCTCACACCAGACCAGGTTACTCAAAGCCCCATCCAACCTGCCCTTGAACACTTCCAGGGATGGGGCATCCACAGCTTCTCTGGGCAACCTGTTCCAGTGTTTCACCACCCTCAGAGTAAAGAATGTCTTCCTAATATCTAATCTAAATCTACTCTCTTTCAGTTAAAAATTGTTACCCCTCATCCTATTGCTACATTCCCTGATAGAGTTCCTCTCCATCTTTCCTGTAGGCCCCCTTTCAGTACTGGAAGGCTGCTATAAGGTGTCCCAGGAGCCTTCTCTTCTCGAGGCTGAACAACCCCAACTCTCTCAGCCTGTCCTCATAGGAGAGGTGCTCCAGCCCTCTGATCATCTTCGTGGCCCTCTTCTGGACTCACTCCGACAGGTCCATGTCCTTCTCATGTTGGGGGCCCCAGAGCTGGACACGGTGGGGTCTCATGAGAGCAGAGTAGAGGAGTAGAATCACCTTCCTCAACCTGCTGGCCACACTTCTTTTGATGCAGCCCAGGATGTGGTTGGCTTTCTGGGCTGCAAGTGCACATTGCCGACTCATGTTGAGCTTCTCATCCACCAACACACCCAAGTGTGTGCTTCCTCAGGGCTTCTCTCAATCCATTCTCCACCCAGCCTGTATTTGTGCCTGGGATTTCCCTGACCCAGGTGCAGGACCTTGCACTTGGCCTCATTTAAATTCATGAGGTTCACACAGGTCCACCTCTCAAGCCTGTCAAGGTCCCACTGTATGGCATCCCTTCCCTTCAGCATGTCGACCGTGACACAGAGATTGGCATCATTGTCAAACTTGCTGAGGGTGCACTCAATCCCACTGTCCATGCCACTGACAAAGATGTTAAACAGTGCTGGTCCCAATACTGATATATAGTCTCTTTCTCATATCCAAAATTAACAGTCAATAAAAAAAAAATATCTGGTTGTAGTGAAATGGGATTTTCCACTTCCAATCTATTCTTTGTTTTTCCTTTTACAATTATCAAGTGACTGAGAATTTTTCAAACAATACAGTAAGTGCTGTATGGTTTTGCATTCAAAGCTGCCCCTGGTTCAGAGCTTACAAAATAATGAAGATAAGAAGCGAAGTTGCAGGGAACAGCTTTCTGTAACAAACATTTTTTTTCAAAGTTGTGGTTTCTTACATATATCATACATATTCTTCACAGGGATTTTTTTTTCTTCTTTTTTTCTTCCCCCCCGCCCCCTCCCTTCTCTGTTAAAAGCAATTCTAACACATAACAATAAGCACCGGGCCAATAAAATACATGTCCAGCTCTTCAAGGACTGATATTTCAATCTCTGTCATACACACAGGCAGACTTAAGAGCTTACTTGTCAAGATTGTTTCTGTCAGCGATTGAATCACACCCTTCTGTCAAAGACATGTTGCGCCAGGACTCCGGCAGCACCGACTGTTCTTTCGCAGCGGAGAGGTGATGCTTGCTCTGCTTTTCCTTTGCTTCCAGGCTGTTCAGATGAGAAGTGACTGCTAAGTGGCGTTGCTCTTCAATGCAATATGTTTATGGATATGGGCCTGAGCCACCCAAGGAGACCTCCCTACTGCATGAAACAAAAGGAGAAATAGAAGTCCTATGGGACAAACACCCAAATTTTGAGAAACCAAGCCTAATTTCACCCTGTATGAGTACCTTAAGGCGCATTATATAGACAAGATGCATCTTTTGTATAGGATGCTTATCGCTTCACTAATATTCACACTATGCAGACTTAAAATTTGTATTATGACAATTAGCAAAATCATTATGTTCCAGCAGGACATAACAGAAAGTCGTATACATACACAGCCCTGTCCTCACCAAGATAATCAGTAAAATATTTCCATTCATCTCAGTGAGAGCAGAAGTGGGCACATAGTTAATACCAAAAGCCAGGAGGGAGGAATTAACAAAAATATTTACAATAGAATTGCCTTTGTAAAGATTAGACTAGAAACCAGAGATTAAAGGATTGTAATTTCATCCATAGAGACACTTCTAGAAATTTATCAGTATGACAGATCACACTTTCTAATGTTTTATGACTTATTAAGAAAATATTTCACCTTCCCATGACAACATACTCATGAGGCTAGGGTGAAACATGCAAGCCATGCTTAATTCATTGAGAGATTGTCTCAGCACTACTTTTCAGAAAACTGCCTTGTGATGCAGATCGAGTGAGAAATTAAACTTTTTCATTTTCCAGCAGAGGACCATGTCCTAGCATCTTTGGGCTGAACAAAACAAAAAGTACTTGGGCGACTCACTGACAGGATTAAAAAGCAAGGCTGAGACCAGCCTCAAATCCTGCCCAAACTGGAGTTTGGGTCTGTGTCTCAGGACAGTCCTTAGGAGTCCCTTGTCCCTCAGCTGAGGACCATTCCCTCTGCTTGCTTGCCTTTGCTTTGGCCTCTTTCCCACAGGTACAGCTCTGGGGAGAGAAGCAGAGGAGCCTGTGGCCAGCTGCTTGGGGCACTTTGTGGGACAAGAGCAGCAGCAGACCTGTCTCTCCCTATAACGAAGCCCTTCTGTTTCTGTGAGTTCCCTAAATAAGAGTCTCCTGCGTAAATGATGAGCAGCTATGCCAGATACGCTTTAAAAGGAAAAAAACCGAACACCCTGTCCGCATGGGAAGAGACTATTTCGACATCTAAGTGCAGAAGCAGATTTGTGAATCCCAGCCCCACAGCTGCTAACTCTGGGTGTTGGAGAGGTATCCAAGTTTCAGGAAAACGAGCTTGGATTTCAGCATTTCTTTCACCAGCCTTTCCCCCTGGTGCAGCGGTGCAGCCATGACAGTCCAGGTGCTACCAAAACCCTTCTTCTGCGAGATTAAGGACTGGGCTGAGGTCTGTGTGTCCCATTCCCAAAAGTGGGGCTCTGCAGGTAGGTGCTGTTACACATAATGACCTTGATTGATGCTGCACTGCAAGTCTGTCACAGCTGGTTTTAGTAGAACTATTAATGGAAACTTCAGAAAATGCTTATGAATCTTATCCCCAGCTGGCGATGGGGCTTTCACAATAAGAGACGAATCTGCAAAAACGGCACAGATCCACATTTTCATTAAACAGTTCAGATGTTTTTCATGTTCAGCTTTTTCTTTCACATTGAACTGCAAAGCTTGGTTGCAGACACAACTTCCCAGATTTGATGGAGATTCAGCTCTAACACCTCACTCTCATCCTTAGAGTTCTTCACAGGGGTGATATTCTATATTTTCCACAATGTGGACAAAAAGGCTAAATGCGTGGTTTAATGCCCCAAATAAGTGGTATTGCATTATTCTTTTGAAGGGTTTGTTCCCTGGGGAATAGGATGGGTGAAGATTTTCCAGACATATCCCAGCCCTTCTTAAAATCACAGCAGATGTAATCAGTTTTTGAAATGCCCTTTATACCTGTCAAACTAAATAAGATTACAGATTTGTCTGCTCGCAAAAGTGTGATGTCATATAGTCCCATTTGCTGCAGTTCAAGTCATTATCTATCTTGTCTGACAGTGCAGTGTGCATGATCTGCAAGATCAATGTTGGCTTTGTTAAAGGGGAAAAACCAAATATGACGGCTGCTGAATTCTCAAATGCAAAAGCAGAAGTCAAGATGCCATAAAACATGGTTGTCCCTGTATAAGTTGAGACAGGTAATTTCCTAATCAGCAAGAGGCAACTAGTTTAGGGCAAAATACCAGGAAACACAACAGGAGAGGAGAGGATCGGAGGAGCTTAGCTACATGTGCTTAATTTGCAGACTGATAAGCAAGATCAAAGCAGCGAGCGTCAGAGAAAATAGCACGCCATTTTTGCACAGATAACTGGAGCTGCTCTTAACCCATCTCTCGGGGCATCCCTGGGGGTACCGTGCTTTCGAGCACCTACGTTTCCCTCTACTCCACCCTTGTACTAGATACACCTAAGCTGCAAGAGACAACTGGCTGTTATACAGCATCCCTGCCAGCTATAAGTTGCAGGGCTATAATTTGGCCTATGGAAGACAACTGGAAAGTCTAGATTCAAAGGTTAAGAGGTTGAAATGCTTTTAGGCAGAAGCTCTAAGCAGCAAACGAGTTTTTCATGCACAGAAGAAATCAGAGGGTCCTGCAGCATATTGCTTTCTGATGAACAGTTCTCCATAGATGTGCCTGAACAGAAACGCTCAGCCTGAATTTTGTGAAGCTGTGAAGAAATTCATAAATACACCAAGCTGCCAAATCTGTTCATCACTCAGGGCCTTCTCCATCCTCTAAAATGTCGCATTTTCAATTGTTGCCAACTATGTCCTATCCTACTCCATACCGAAAGCCCTCTTTTTTTTCCCCTGTTGTTGTTTTGTCCCAGATATATCAATGTTGTTTTTTACCAGCTGACCTGGTCTCGGGCAAATAGCATTGTAAAATGTCACTGTCTGTTTCTGTAAGCTTTCTTTGGCTAGGGTGATAAGATTTCAGTGGAAGTCTCCATCTTGGGAGGGGGAACAAGGCTAGGATAAGAGAATGAGGGGCAAAATTCCTGGTCCTTCATGGAAAAGAGCATCCATAGAAATGCCGTGCTGACTTTTCTTAGTGCCCTTCATATTTTGCTGGGCAAATCATTTCAAGAGAGGACAATTTTAAGAATTTTGTTAGTTGTCTGCAGTGACTTCTTACCACTTACTATATACATGTAATGATACAAGTCAAAAGAGGATTGCTAGTTAGATGACAAAATGAAAGAGACTGAACTGGAAATAAAAATATTGAGGTAAATAATAATCTTTAGTAAAAGTAATAACAGCTGAAAAATCTATGAGGATATAGCTACATGTTAACAATCAAAATTATTTTGCAGAAATAACTCATAAGCCCAAGACAGGCAGAGATTCACAGGGAGAAAAAAGTGACTCCTCGGTTTTCCATTGTTAAAATAGACCTATTATCCCTGGATAAATTCCTAAACTTAAACCCCACTGTCTCTCTCTCTCTCTCCCCAACCTGTGTTCTTTCCATATTTGTCTTTGACACAACCATCTTCAAGAATTGCAATATCACGGTAATTTATTGGCATAGATTTATAATAGGTGAGAAAAGACAAAGTTTGGCTCAAAAATCTGGAAGAAAATACTAGAGAAGTCACGGTTTTTAATGTAGAGAGCTCTGTGTCTGCTTTGGGCCAGAATTCTGCCTGCGTAGTTGATTAGCAGAGCTTTAAAAGAGGATGAACTGGGATACCCTTCATCTATTTTCTTAGAGACCAGAGCATTCCTAAACCAGCTTGGCTCATCTGTTTCTACAAATAACACTTTATGAGTGCTCAGATACACTTGACTAGGCAGAAGGGAATCTCTTAATTCCTGGTATTCAGTATGGACTTGGCTATTTTACAGTGCATTAACCATACAAAATGTTTTATTTATTTTGCTGTCAAAAAAATGTATGGCCTGCCAACTTTATTTCAACTTCACTTCAAACTGGCTTCACCCTTGCATGTGACTTTCTGACAGTATTAATCTCACAGGCTGTATGTACCATAATATACATATTTCTGGCTGTTAAACTCTGGAGTGCAATTCCAATTTTCTTCCTATGCACCTGTGAAGGTTTTCACCTGAAATCACCCATGAGCTTTAAGCTTACCTTTCATATTCATTAATGAAATTATATACCAGGACACATTGCTTACTCCAAATCTCTGTTTTCTGTTCTACTGAAGAATTATCTATCTATCTATCCATCCATCCATACACAGATACACAGACCCTCAGTGTTAAATTACCATTGTTACTTAATTTAATAAATGCCAAAGCTGCTACATATCTCCTTGCCTTTTCCATCTTTGGGGGCATAATGGGAACTGGTAATGAATGATTTCAACGTTAAGTTTTAGCATTTTTCTTTGTACTTGAATATTCAGCAGTTAGCTTCAGTGACTGGTGATCTTAGTGTTCCAGTCCTATAAATGGGACAATATGAGGAAACTCAAAAATGTAGAGTGAGAAACCTGTATCTGAAAAACTCATTTCTGACTGAAATGACATACGCAAAATTTCTGACCAAAGATGTCCTTCATACAAACTTGGTATTGAAACTTCTAGCCTTTCTCTGCCAAAATGATTACAAAAGCAGAAATTTCAAACATATGACAAAATCACCTTTTTCCCTGTCCCAGTTGCCACTATTAGCTTAAGGGTAAATTTTTTGAGAGTGGACAAAGGGGAGAAAAAAAAGTAAATCTAAGTTATTTCACCATCTAACGATACACACTGGAGCTTTGTGACATTTTCAGTCATGTTTAAGCTGGTAAAGGGACACAACATTGATGTTTGGTGAGATTATGGGCCACAAGATCAAGCTCCACTGAAAACAACGGGGTTTAAGTTTGCCTAAGAACTAAAGCCATAGGCGCCCAACAGATTTGGTAGCTATATTCCTGCTGACATTGTTTAAACATTACTTCTCCCTAAATCTGACGCTTAATACCTTCCAGTGATTACTCCTGAAATAGTCAGAAGCACAAACCCCGCAAGTTCTTCAATGCAAAGTGGTTTGGCTTAGCTACTACTCATCTTTTTCAGCTGTTCTAACGTGTTCTTGCACGCTTCACCTACCTGACTGTATCAGAAGTGAGGTAACCAACTCAGCTGCAGACCAGCAACAAACAGTTCTGAGAGAGGAGATGGAAGAGGGATAATGTTGTTATTGAAGGATAAGTATATCTAGTTTATTTTTCTCTTCCTGAGATTACAAGCTTTGCTATTTCTAATTTTGAAAGAAAAAAGGATTTAGCCTGCAACTTAAAGGCATACAAAAAGCGTACTAAGTATTAAAAAAAGGAAAATGTAGCTTCCCTTAACTGGAGTGACTCCAAAATGTATTCATGTTGGGGGTGGTGGTGAGGTGTTCATTAACAATTTTGTCAGGTGCACATATTTTAGAATAGGTGTTCTACTGATGTAAACACTTAAGTCAATGAAGTTTCATGTTCATGAAATAAAGCTATAATTAATGAAAGTTCAAATTCAAATGTGCAATTGCAAGAGATTACTAAAAAAAAAAAAGGTCTGGCAAAATGCAAGCCACCTCTAACTGTATGATCAACAGGATTGCGTTCAGTCACTCAGTCATGCTAATTCATCCAGTTTTATTACTAGCTCTTCATTAACACTCACACTCTGTGTAATTATGCAAATATCTCTGAAGAAAAAATATGTTCATTTCAAACCTGCTTTTTAGTTTTGGGGGAAGTGTAACAACGTATGTTTTTCAGATACTGATAGGTAGCACCTATGAATATACCACCACTAATGGCATTTCATTAACTTAAACTCAGTTTCCTAACATCAGCGTGGCCCAGCCTCTTTTTATACCTGAATCTAACTTTTACCTAATGCTGAAGTTCAACACCCTCCTCAGGGGAGAGTGAATTTGGTGAAATTCCTTCTGTCCTTGATTATTCTATGATACCTCATTGCTTAGGAGATACTCTGCTGTATTTGATTCTCCAGTTTTGGGGACTTTATCGGCATTCTGCATGTAAATGTATGACCTTTCCTTGCATACCAGGCATGTTTGGGATGTGAAGCCAAATAACAAAAGAGAAGCGGCGGTGGTGTGTTCTTTTGGAGAAAGAGGAAGATGTTGTGTGGAACAGTGCTCCAGTGCAGGACCGAAGGCTTTGCCCTACCAAACGACCTGGCACAGATCTGCTGCTGCCTCATGTACAAGACAAGAAAACACTTGAGAGTTCTGAGCATGACAGACCAGAGGTATTGAATGATTTAAAGAAGAATATTGTTTCTCTCTGTACTTGATTTGAGGAATACTCAAATCAGAGGCATTTCAGAACTGACTCTGAAAACTTTGAATTTGCAGAGATTTGCTGTCTCTGTTCAGTGATGCTCAGGTCAGCAGTCAATATATAACCCATAAGATGTGAGTGAGAGAGGCAACATCAAACGTTTATGAGCCCTGGCTGGATCCATCCAAATGCTAGAGCTCAGAGTCTGCTCACAGAGCAGCATCTGTCTCATTGCTGACTAGGGGAAGCACAAGGAGACATGAAGACCATTTACTGTCAACTGGTTATCCTTAACGCAATCATTCATGTGCCCTACAAGAACCTCCAGCCTTCTGCAACCCTCTTAGATCCCACGTAGAGTCACAAATCACTAGGGGCAGTGAACAAATCATGCATGCGTGGTTCCATTTAAATACAAAGTCATCCTTGACATCCAAAGGTGTTCCCAGAGTTGTTATGTTAAAGCACTGACCCTAAAAATGCAATTTCTCTTCTGTTTGTCCCTTGAGGCTGTCCATCACTCAACAACATTCAAAATTGAATCTCAGGAACAGCCCAAGTAATTTTGATTAGCACCAAGACCAAAAATAAACAGTACATTTCCTCTTAGCAGTTTTCCTTTCCATGAACATGTAAGAGAGCTTAACATTGTAATCAACTGTTCTGACCACTGAACAGCTATAGGATCAGGTTCAAGTTTGACTTCATTTTTAAGGAAGGTTTAGGTGTATGGGATTTTCTTTTTCTGTAATAGGGAAGATAAGAACTGAGGTCTTGGCCACAGTGAATGGAAGAACAAATCTTTCTTCTGTGTTGTGGGAGTGTTAAGGGAAGTAGAACTTCTTTTAAGACAGGATGCCTGAATCATAGGTGCAACAGTGTTAAATGAGCCGTATGACTGAATTGAAGATGGGGCACTACTTGGACAGAACCCCGCCTTGCATGCATCTGAGGAATCTCCTCCCAGCTCTGGATCCAGTTCTGTATATATTAATCCAGATACCAAATTGCCAAATATTGTTACGTGACAGATATTTGAAGTTACTTGCCTCTTGAATTTGGCTGATAACGTTATTTAGCAAATATATTTTTCATCTTATAATCACTAAGGAAAAGAGTTGGTTCTACTTAGGTCATGCTATTTCAGCATCTTAGGACACCATCATGCATGAAATACACATTCACTCTTCCCCCCGGCAGGAGGGCCACCATTGCATAGCAGTAAATTCAAAAATAAATGAACATATTATTATAAAGCCAAGATTAACATGAAATGCTATATCTCTGGGCACGTGCACACATGTACTTCATTGCTCCGTGATCTCACTCCTCACAAAAAAAACAAACTGTTTAATTCTGATTTTTAAAGAGCAAAATCATTTGCTATATTGAAACAGCCCATTCATCACATAAAGCATTTGATTCTGTCACCTCAAGTACTTGTTAAATCACTTCCAGCTGCTACAATCAAGGGCTAGGTACTTCCAAGGTCTGACACTTTCTGAGCTCTATTACACCTTTAAGTATGATTCTTCAATCCAATTCTAGCCTTCATAATAATCAAGTGCCCACTCCACTTAACTTCAAGGCAACTGGGGAACCTGGAATTCTCCATATATGCCTGTATCTGATTTTCAATCAGATCTCTTCAACCCAAGACTGAAAGCTCCTGAATATCAGCTAAGCATTAAAATGGCATCATTTGCAACTGCAGCGGTGTCATCAGTAGCGCTGCCATTGTTAAGCTCCTGTTTCTCCCAGGTCCAGAGCAGTATGTTTAGACTGGGGCTGAAATTAAATATACAAGGCAGAATTTAAGTGCAGGCATGCACAGTGCCTGCTGCATAAGCAAACTCTGTCTGCTCCCAGCATTTGGTTACATGGGTCTTAACTAACCTGACACACGTTGCTAAATTATGGTTTGTGTGCTTACAAATGAGGGTGTCACGCACACTGTAACCACTGAAACGCAGAGGTTAGTAAGAAAGTGTGACTCCGGCTGTTAGTATGTTGCTTCTAATATTAACCTCACGGTTGAAACACTAACATGAGTCATTCCAAAGGAAGGATCATTATACGTAGGAATTTTTCCGACTTCAGTTGCATGAGCTGAAAGAGTATCTCTTGGTTTTTCTTTTTCTTTCTCTTGAAGCATTAGCTCCTGTCCACCTCAGGGGTGAGGCACTTAGACGCATTATCGCACAGTGATTCCTGAGACCCTGCAACTGTTAGTACCACAGGAGATACACATAGATTACTCGAATATCCCTGTTCCCTGCATCCTTGATCAGTGTCACCTGCATTTGCCTACTTGTGCAATCCTGCAGCTGAATAGCCCTGGCTGTGCTTTCTTTTTCTTCCAAAGAAAAACAGAAGATTTCTGTTATGACAGCCTGTAGAAGGATACAGCAAGAAAAGTGGGACAGCAACACAGTTCTCCACAGACACCGACTAAGGAATCCCACAGAACTTCAATTTTCTCTTCTGACAGAAGTGGAAAAAAACCCCCACACTAGAGAATAGATGGTATCTGGCCTCCCTTTCTTCAGTGCCAGCTAGTAAACTGATGAAATATTTATCCTTTTAATAAAAAAAAAAATAAAAAAAAAAATCCCAAATCCTAAAATACCCCTCACAAGAACAGCAGCACAAGGCAGATCCTGTGTAACTCCATTTTGTGTGGTTTTGTGTACTGTGTTTGGGTTCTTTCATCTAGTAAGGCACAAAGGGAAGTTAATATTTTTCTTGTGGTTGACTCATTCCTCCAACTCTTTCAGGAATTAATTCTCTAGGGGCTAATAAAACTGAAGTCCCCACTACAATCTTTCCATGAGAGGGACACTTGTGGGACTCTGTCCACTTTCTTGAAATTTGTAGGGACAAAAGCTGTCCTTAAAACTGAGCCTCTCTGCATCGCGATTAAAATTAGACAATGTTCTCAATAGTTATTAGCAGGGGCAGACAGATAGGAATTCAAAAGCTTACATTTTTCAGAAGATCAAGTTGAAAAGGGCCAAAACATACTGACTTGCAGAAAGAGTCCTTTTTTGTTTAGTGTGCCAGTTACACTATTTAAACACTTCAGAAAGTTTTCTGTTGTTTTTCCCTGAAAGATTTAAAAAAAAAAAAACAAAAACAACAAAAAACACCTCTCCATTTCAAAATAACATATTTTTATTTCCTTATGGCAAAATCTTCAAATTCTTCTAACACAATTACCTTAGTAACTTAGCTGCCTAAATACTCTTGGACAGACTTCATAAAAAAAATCAGAACTGATTGTATGAAGCATTTTTAAGAAAGAGGGCTGGTTTCTTTATTAAAAAAAAAAAAAAAATCATTCCTATACTCTACTCTGAAAGTTACAGGCAATATGAATGTGTTTCACACGCAAAGCTGAATATACAGAGGAAGCGCACACCAGCTAAAATTCAAGGTGTCGAAGAGCACTATCAATATTTTTTGGATTAAAAGCTTCCTGTGTTATGTCAGAAAAGCAACTAAAATACTCTTAAAGCAAATGTATAAAATAAGGCATTAAAAAATTGCCCGGAAAAAATACCCAACTTGAAATTGATTGGCACTCAAACTGATCCTGCTTCTGCTGAAGAGGGTTGTGCTACTGACTCCAGGAAGGGCAGGAGCACACTCAGCGTCCCTTTAATCCTTTCAGACAAGGAGTTGGAAATTCCAGATGCAGCACTCCTCACTGCTAATGGGCACACAAAAGCCGCTTGGTGACAGTAAAGAGAAAGAAGCAAGGGATACGGACACCACGAAGCATAGAAGAGAAGAGCTAAGGTTTGACACAGATGCATCGACTGCTGCCCTGAAAGAAAGGGAAAAAACAAAGCAATATAGCCTTTTCTAGTCTAGTGAATGAATAAATAGAAGATGGCAGAAAGTCTTTTGGATGCTTATGAATGTCAAATACTTTTAAGTGGCTGCCTTTCCGTGTCACTTAACATTAAGGAGCCATACAGAAATACACTTATGCTCAGTCATTTGGCTAGGGACATAAGCTTTAGCTGACTTATAACTTCGATATTGATGAAATACAAATATTAAGGTTGCCTTTTCTTTTAAAGGAGCAGCACCCCCACCCCCAGTTTATCCATTATCTTTGTATAGTTCTCCCACCATCTGCGTGTAATACTTAAATAGATTAACAAGTTGAATTGTAAATTAGTCCCCAAAGAAACCCTTTCAAACTCAAGATCTGTTGTTTTTTCTTTATTATTATATTTCCTTCTCAAAAAAGGTGCCTGTAATGGATCTATACATGAATACATTTCTATGGAAGGTTTTGCAAACCAATCATTATAGCATGCTGGTTCATGAAAACAAAATAATCTAACAAGAAGTGAAAGCAACTAATCCTTCCCAACTAGAGGTGTAAATTTTGCTTCCTAAGCACAAGAAGTAACTGATCAGAAAATCATTGTTTCCCATTCTCCCATTAGAAATTTCCATATTTTCATTTGTGCTAAGATGTAAATTAACTCTTTGGTGACTATTCACAGACTGAGTGAGCAGGAATAGCTGGTCCTAATCAAAACAGGAATAGCATCAAAGGCCAGAAAGTGTGTAACGACATCAAAGAGCTGGACTAGCTGTTGTCTGTGAAAGCTGGTTGAGTGGTTCTAATTCTAACACAATCGGTGAGAAAAAGCAGAAAGAAACCAAGCAGCATGGTTTGTACCAGTAAGGAGTTAAAGTTTTCCTGCTTCTGACATTGAACTGTGTTATTGCTAATTAGGGAAAGGAATTATTTTTATCTCCTTCCCCTGTGCCAAGCAGGCACAGTTCAGCTGCACCATTCAAATCTTTCTCTGTCACTGCTTCTTCCTCCCCCCTCTTCCAATTCGCTCATCTACACGAGCAGATTCTTTTCCTTTTACCACTCAAACTCATCTCTGCAGTGTATCTGTATCAATAGCTTTACATTAAAATTAAATGCCAATGAAGAGTTAGGTTTTTGGGTAGCGGCAGTCATTTCATAAGCCATTTGAAAACTAGATCCCAAACAAACAGAAAACAAGCAGCGTACCAACCAACCAACCAACAATAAAAAAAATGCACCCCAAAACCCCACCACTCCTGGAGACCTCATATTACTGAGAGTTTTAGACTAAGGAGAGATATTCACAAGGTTTTTAAAGAGACAGAGACAAAGCCCAAGCCCAACTGGGGCCCTGCGCAGATATGTTGTTTCAGAGCATTATAGTGTTACAAAAGATTATTAAATGCACAGCAGGATGGTAGGGTGAACTCCCCACACTCATATTACTCTTTTCCCTTTCCAATAAGCTCCTATTAAAACGTGGTGCCTTAAACTCATTTTCTTTGCTTCAAGTTTATATGTGATTAAAGCTTCAAATGAATTGCATTTTTAAGTTTTTTTCCCTCTGCCACTGTGGGTAGAAGTTTAGCTATGTACCGTATAGAGAGGACAAGGCAGGAGTTCACCACTGACATGGCAGGTCTGGCTCCTTGCCACCTACATAAGAGGTTTGGAAGTGGAGGTAAATAGTGATGACGAAGAGAGTTCGTCACAAACACAACTTGCTGGTAATACTGAATTGAGAGGCAGCAAACACAAAATTCAGTTGTAAAGATTAGTGAAATAGTTTCCTAATAGTAACATATAAACATAATAAAATAGCAAATTAAATTCAGTGCACATGGTGAAAAATAAGCTATCCCCTCATCTCACAGTGACTGTATGTTAGCTATTACCATTAAGGAACAGGATCTTGGAGCTGTTTTAGCTAGTTCTGTAAATATGCCATTTCAGAACGTACTGGTGATCAAACAAGCAGACAAAGTTAAGAATGAGTAGGAGAGAAACAATGAACAAACCAAAAAACATTTTTATGACACTGCATAAATCTACTGTGCTTGCTCATCTCAAATCATCCATGCAGTTCTGGTGTCCTCTCTCAACAAGGATATTACAGAATTAGAAAAACATCACGGCAGGAAGGCAATAACGAGTGGCAAATATTGCACAGCTTCTGTTCAAGGAGTGATTCAACAGAATTCTTGATAAAGGAAGAGGTGGCATAGAGAAGGCAATAAATATCATGAGAGGCACAGACAAAGTGACTGGGCAATGATTGTTCACAATTTCTCAGTTTGAGTTGAAAGAGACTGAATGAAGTTGTCTTAAAAAAAACCCAGGTGTCTTTATATTTTCCCGTTTTTTTGGGGTTTTTTTTTGGTTTGTTTTTTTTTTTTAACCCTCCTTGCCAAACAAGCTGCTCACTGGCACAAGATATCGGGTTTGTTGTTTTTCTTTTTTCTTCTCCTTACATTAGTTTGTCTAACCCTTCTACGCTTTTTGTCGTTATTAATCGGGGCTATTAAAACAAAGATGAACAACCTCGGGCTCACAAAGACCCGAATCAGCTGAGAAGGCAAAACTGGGGACACATCAGTAGGTGCTTTGTCATTCATGGCCACTGCCAGGGGCTGAAGACCAGGCCAGAGGGAGCCTCCATTTTTCACTAAAAACTATATTCCCAAATACTCACGTACATTTTCTGAAAGTTGCCAAATGTGTGGATTGTATGAAAATAGTCATGTGTTAGCGAGACTATGTCCAACTGCCAAACACTATGAAGTATTAATGTTTCTTGGGGATTATGAGAGGTAGGACAGGAAGAGTGAGAAAGTGTCTTCGAGGTCAAGTTTTGTTTAATAACAAAGGAATTGTAAAACGATGGACTCCCTCACTCCCAGACAGAAAGAACATCAAGTTTTTCAGACCTTCCACTGCACAAACTGGTGGGAAATGCCATGTGAAAATCACATATCTTGTGAAAGGTGTTCTTATTTGGTAAGACTCTACTGTGCTCTAAATAAAAGTAGAAAGTGCAATACAATATAGAGAATCAGGCACTTGAGTTCAGAAATATTAATAAAAGGCTAGAACCATGTTATGAAGGGTGACCCTTCCTGAAGAAGGAACAATTAAATATTAAGGAAAGTTAAAAAATGGTTTTGATCTAGACCAGGTACACCCCTGGAGGGAGTGCAGCCATGGGTAAGGTCTTGTTGGAGCAGGTTTCCTTCTGAAGGGACTGTGGCTGTGGGTAAGGCTGCTCTGGACTAGATATATCTCTGAAGGCATTGTGGCCCACAGATAAGGCCACACAGGAACAGATGCACCTCAAAGCAACTGTGGCTGTGGATAAGTGTATGCCACAGCAATTATACCCCTGAAGAGACTGAGGCACGTAGATAAGGCGCCACTTGGAGCAGGTACAACCCTAAGGGGCTGCAGCCTATGAATAAGTCCAAGCTGGAACAAGGGCAAGAGGAGTTCATTGTAATGTTATATCCTATAAGCTGTCCCAAAAGGACCAAGGGTGGAGATTGTGGTGAAATCTATGAATTATCATAACCCCTGATTTGAGTTGCATGTTATAGGAATTACTATAGCAGGAACCACCTGAACCAATGGAGGAAAAGCCTTAGAAGAAGCAGTGCAAGTGCAGCAGTGACCCAACCTGAGCTGGCTTTGGTGCCCAATAACTCTATACAACATACCACCTCTCCTGTCCTGAGCAATCACCATAACAGATGGAGCACAAAGTCATGGAGTAAACAAACTCCATGGACGTTTTGTGGACATTTAAAAGACATTTTATTGGGGTTGTCCGTACACTAAGGAAATGATATTGTGTATTATATCAAAGGATGTGAAGAGGGTAGTGGTTAATGAGGTTGTATTGGATAGTGTGGGACCTGAGCTTGACATAAATGGTGTGGAATAAAGGGTGGAGAATGTACTGATTTTGGCTGGAGTAGAATTAGTTTTCTTCATAGTAGCTAGTATGGGGCTATGTTTTGAATTTGTGGTGAAAACAGCGTTGATAAGACAGAGATGTTTCTGTTATGGCTGAGCAGTGCTTACACAGAGTCAAGGCCTTTTCTGATTCTCACACCAACCCACCAGTGAGTAGGCTCAGGGTGCCCAAGAAGCTGAGAGGGGACAGAGCCGGGACAGCTGAGCCCAACTGACCAAAGGGATATTCCATAACATGTGATGTCATGCTCAGTATATAAAGCCGGGGAAGAAGGAAGGAAGGAGATGCCATTCAGAGTCATGGTGTTTGTCTTCCCAGGCAACCATTACACATGATGAAGCCCTGCTTTCCTGGAGATGGCTGAATACCTGCCTGCCGATGGGAAATAGTAAACAATTCCTTGTTTTGCTTTGCTTGCATGCACAGCTTTTGCTTTACCTATTAAACTCTCTTTATCTCAACCTATGAGTTTTCTCACTTTTACTCTTCTGATTCTCTCCTCCACCGCACAGGGGGTGGGGGAGCGAGCAAGTGGCTGGGGTTAAACCATGACAGATCTTTTGATCAGTGGACATTGTGTATTCATTACATTAATTCTTTCCTGTGTTCAATATGCATTAGAATTATTTTTTTTAAATATGAATTTTATTAACTATATAATCAGCTGAAGAGAACTAACCCCTTTAGAAGACAATGACTTTAGCAATACTCTGCCTTTTGAGTAAAACAGGAGGGGTGCAGACCTACCTGTCCCACTACAGAGCTGGGGGAGCATGCACAAGCCACCTCCGTGGAACATTGCTTTCTGCCTTGGTTTCTGTTCTGCAAAACTAAGCTAATTATACATGTCTCCCTTCGCTTTTACAGAGCCCTTTGAACTGTACTCCTGAAAAGCCATTGAAGAGCAAGGCATTAGAGATCAAAACCAGACTAGAACTGCAAACACAGATCCATCATCCACGAAAGTTTTGATTTGGACCTCAAATTCACGCTTTGCGTCTTTCTATCAGTTGCGCTGGCTGAGGATGTAAATATCCCCACACAAGCTTCAAGAAGGTTCAGATACAAACCTGAAGGTGAACTCTTTGGCTCCTGCCCTTCTTTTTATTTTAAAGCTCATCTCAACAGCAGTCTCCTGCACGTGGTACATTCTCATTGAAGTGCATATTTTCCCGTGTAATACCAAGCACTTCAAAGCACACTCCCGTCTTTCTTTGCTGCTCATTGGCTTCATTGGTGAACAGCAGCTAAGTTGCTAGCATTATGTGTGGCTTCTACTTCGATACAACATCAAAGGGACACATGTATATTTTAAAGAATTACAACTAGAGCTGTGCAAAACTTGCCTTACAAGCCCCAAACCGTAGTAGTATGTTTGTATCTTCACCTTTCCTTATATTATCCTTTTCATGCTCTGTGTTAGGATCACAGAAAAACTGTTGATAGAACAACCCCAATTATCGCAAATAAAACCAAGATACTTTAAAGGTTCAGATAATGAAGGATGTCCTTGGTGTGCACAGGCACTGGGGAGACTAACTTGTTTCAGTTAAGAGGGAATGCCAAATATTCGCACAAATAATACACGCTTGAAGTTTGTTACATGCTTGGCTTCCTTCCTTCTTACTCTGTCTGATGTGTATTCCCCCAAGTTCTCTCATTCTCTCCAAATCATTTGCATGACTACCCTGCCTCCCTGAAATAACAACAAAAAAGAACACCCTGCCCCGCAAAAAAAACGACACATAAACCATTTGAGAAGTCTTTAAACATACACTTGACATTTTTGGGTTTAGGGATGCAAGTGGATGGTTTTGCTGAAGTTGTTTACCTAAAAGTACTTTAGGTGCCCCCATTACTGGGTCACCATGCAGTAGCTACCCTTCTCTCAATCTTTCATGTGCTCATCTTCTCAGTACCCCATGGGAAGTCACGAAGTGCTATTATCTCTGGTTTATAATCAGGAAATTGAAGACAAGAGAAGCAAAAAGCGTGGTTTCCAAAAGTACTTCAGATCCTAAATCACTTAACCCTCATTACAAACAGCATTGTGCTGTGCTCCAGTAACAGTGTAGATAAGCCAGCAGCCTTTTCTATACAGCTCACTGGAACATAGCAGAGCGCTCCTCTGGGGAGCAGCCTACACATTGTTTCTGGAAAAAGAAATGCTAGACATGTTTACATATCACTACCCCTAAATGACAAAGGCCTTTCTGAGAAGAGCTGACAGTTTTCATGCCTCAATTTGAAATGTTTGCAGAGTGTCACACAGTATTACGGCATTCCTACTAGCTCATGATCCTTGCATCGTTCTGGCTTCCTGCTGCAGACCAGTCCTGTTCAGTGATGCTTTGAGTTTGTAAGTGGCATTTAGGCTCCTGCAACTCAAGCGTTCCAGAAAATTTTACCCTTGTGCAAGTTGGCTGCAAAGAGGGTTACCTGAATCTCTGCAAACTTGAGGACCTGTACTAACTGAAGAACCATCCTCAGATAGACCATGTTCATGCATAAGTGTACACGAGTGTGTGTGTATGTATGCACAGGTATATAGTGTCACTGGTTACTTCTGCCTGTGTTTACTGCGCAAAGACTCAGAGGGAAGTTAGTGACATACAACACAGCTTGTTTGGTGCATTTTAAAATACTGCCTATTAACCAATACTAAAATTAACAAATAAAATGGTAAGCTCCCAGTGAACTCGTCCATTTGCAGGCATGAAATCCATGAAGTTGATCAAACCAGTGTAACCTAAAGCATTTTTTTTTTTCCTTCTTTCTAATAAACAGGAAGATACTCGGATTAAAAAAAAAAAAAAGCAAAACCAACAACAAAAAACCAGAAAAACAAAAAACAAAACCAAAAAACCCTAAAAAACAACAAAACCCCATAAAACCTAAAAAATCCCCAACAACCTCATGAAAAGCAGTAGAACATAAAACTTTTCCCTCTTGCTGGTATTTCATAGATGACAAGGCATGAAATGATTGATCATGCACTGTAATGACGGATAAGGACAATTGGCTGAAAGGTCAAAACTATTAAGTAAATAGAAAAGAAAAAAAAAGAAAGAGAAGATGGCACATTTCTCTCTGAGGCATAGTAAGTTTAAATGGCAAGAAACCTTCATGTCATAGCCACGCTGCTTCCATTTAAGTTTAAAGAGTACTGAGCTGAAATACGAGCAACTAGTTAAGCATTTTTGGTTGTTCTTTGACAAGCAAAGCTTGGGCAGGGTTGAGGGTGTTTGGATTACCTCCAACGCATATTCATGTTTTCAAATTTTTTTTTTTTTTTTTTTTGCAAAGTTTTTCTTTAAAATAAGTGTGTCATAGCATGATATCCTTACTAAATTCTTCCCCTTCATTTATGAGTGCACATCTACATAGTCAAGCACAAATTAAAAAACAAAAAAACCCAAAACTGATGAATACAAGCCTGAATTTATCCTTACTTCAGGAGGCCCACAGATATCCTTACTTCTAGATTTTAACAGTTATTCCAAGGCTGGATTTAACCAAATCTATAGAGCCGATCGATAGATTGTGTGCTGCAAAAGTGCAGAAGTGGTTTCAGCGACAGCAACTCCTCTGTACTTTGTAGGCTAAGCTCACCTGCCTCTGGTACTGAAAGTTCAGGGAACTCGACACAGTACCAGCCAACCTGGCACATCGGACAACCCTGGGGAGCTAGTGGCTGCGCTCAGTGATCGTGACCCCGTTCTTCTGGGCATGACGCTACGGACCGAGAGGCTCTGTAGAAATTCTCAGCAGCCCCCAACACAGCAAGGCCGCTTTGTGAAGGTAGTTTCTCACCCTACCAACCAGAAAATTGATTTATTTCAATTTTCTGAAATCCTAAGGATTTTTCATTAACTTTAATTCCCAAATGATCTGCGATGGCACGTTTGTTGTTTATAAATAGTAGTTTGGGTTGGTTTTGTGGTTTCTTTTTTTTTTTTCCTTTCTACTCTACCTACAGAAACCTCACAAAAATATCTCTGTTACGCCCACAAATCACTGGATCTACTTAGCATTTCTTGAAGAGGTGCAATTTTTTATTTATTTTTTTTTTTAAATGCGACTTTTTTTGGTACTAGTGCATTTGTCAACATTAGAGTAATTAGCTCAAGTTTCATCAACTAGCTGGCGCAATCTGTTCAGAAAGCAACTTGGAATGTTAAAAATCCTAATAAGCTTCTCCAGCTTCGCAGTTAAAGCCTGAGGGATTTAATTTCAGTTCTGTCTAAAATCAGAGGAAGTCTTTTAGAAGATAAATCAATACCGCTGAAAAACATAAACGAAAAAAATGACTAAGTAAGAATGATGCCATTAGGCGAAGCTATTTTTCTGTTATTTTAAATTGGTACATACTTTTTAAAATTAAGCAGTATTTTACACAGGAAAAACTGAACTAAAGCAAATTTGGAGCTCCAGGTCTGTGAAAGCTTCTATCCCTCAGTAACCTCATGTTTGTGAGTAATCCAACTGAATTAAAAAATATTTGAATCACAAAGAAAAAAGTTACCCAATATCTACTCCTAATGAAATAGATACACAGTAATTTCTGTACCCTTCTTGGTTCTTGCTTTTATTGTGGCTGTTTGTATCTGAACACACATGCATTTGCATGTTTTAAGTGCAGATAAAAATCACTTAAGGCAGAAATGAGGAAAAACATGCTTTTCAATACATAAAAAGCATTTATTGATAGGGGTTTGTCTCCACCAAAAGGCAGCACAAAAAATGGAGCCCCTGGAAACATCTGAAACAGCTGCCTGATCAAAAGCAAAATATCATTTTTAAAATACCAAAGCAATCTTGCTCCCTTCACAGCCATTTACTAACACAGTTCAGGAAGACAAGGGGCTTGAAAAACTTTCAAGTCTGGAAGCCACTCAGAGAAACTACATTAACAGCACTGGATTGTACCGTAAGAATGACATGGGGACTTACATTAGGTACACATAGTTACACCTCGGGTAGATAGTGACTTCCCTGAGGCAGTTGAAGGGGAAAACTAGTATGGGAATGAGACAAGAACGAACACCAACTTGGTCGCCTTGACTCAGCAAAGTCCCGCAAACCGTGAGACGAAAGCACGCAGCCAGGCACAGCCTCAATAGGGATGGAAAGGGAGAGCGGGAAACTTCACGAATGGTACTGCACTATGAACCTCTGAATAAGCACTTACAGTGTGGCTCAAAAATCCTGCTCCCCCTGGTATATCGTCCATTGCATACTCCGATAGGGCGGAATTAATAGGCTTCTGTGTGTGCTATTCGCACAGTAATAGGACCAACAGATGAGGAGCAGAGAACAACTTTTCCTGAAAGGAGGAAGGAAGTGGAAAGAACTAGGGAAAAGGCAAGTAACAGATGCCAAATACATAAAATAAAAGCACTGTGCTTCAGCAGCAAAAAGAAGAAAAAAAACCCACCCTGACAACAGCCTCCTGCCTGTTTGATCACTTCACAGAAAATATCTTTTTCTTAAAAGGTGCCTTCTCTGAGAGATCAAATTAGGCTATAATACATTTACTAATTAGCAGTAATACACTAGAAATTACAACTTGCAGGGTTTTAGTTAGTACAGATTATTTCTCTTGCAAACAAAATTAAACATGCTTTTACAATCTGTTCCCCAACGGTTTTCCTGGCTTTCCTTCTGTTTTGCCTCACACCAACAAAACTAGAGGGCCATGTTTTGATCTTTAGGCAATACACCTGTGCACCCATCTTCTGAGCACCGCTGGGCTCCAGAGCTGGGAAAGCAGGGAGGAGATACTCCTTTGTCGTAACACCGGGTAAACTCAGACATAAATTCTGAGTCGCATTTTGAGCCATGCCATGTTTGCAGGGAGTACAGATACCATAAATCCAGTTCTCAGCGGTTAGCTCGTAAAGCCGAATCCGCAGCAGCCGCTTCCCAAGCACGGCGTGGGGATGCCAGAGCCATGCTGTTCCGCTGGCTGCACAGCAGCAGCATCGCGCAGGCAACCAAACTGTTCTAGAAGAGCTTTAAGGTTGCTCTGGGTTAGACCGGGAACTCGGGCAACTTGGTGTTCCTTGTACTTCTCTAGGGCCTAAAAGCTGTACACAGGTGAAATAGTCTTCTCACTCCTTTGCCGATGTCACGTGGATCAGCAGCACCAGTAAATGGATATGCGCTGTAATGGGGGACAAAGCTGAAGTCGTGTTGTTAAAGACTACCCCAGCACAAAGGATTGCAGGGGGCACCAATGTCCCCTGGGGGATCCAAGTCCTCAGGCGCCTGGTTAGCAAGTACCTTCCGTATCTCACATCCCACTGTCTGAAGTCTGGGGAGAAGAGGAACGTTTTCCTTTTCAGATCATAGTGGTAGGTGCCATGGAAAGGTTGTTTTGGTTATGTTGTTTGGGTTTTTTTTTTTATTTTTTTTTAAATTTTTTTTTCTGGTTGGGTTTTGTTTGTCTTTTTTAGCATGTTACAGAGCCTACTGTTATTCACTGCGCTATTGATAATGACCTTGATCTTTCCTGTTATCTTTCATGCTTCAGTAACACAATTGTGGCCTTTGCCACAACTTTTTTCTTTTTTTTTTGGCTATTTTTCTACCTACTGCCCACTTATAGCTCATTCCTTTTGAAAGCATGAAATATATTCTATGTGTCACTGCTCTCTCCCTTCCACACATAGTTTATGGCAAGTTCAACGACTTCTTCCCCATAAGGGGAGTGGAATATGCAATCCAGCCATGCAAGTGGGCCTTGACAACCAGTCCCATGGCTGGCACTTTTTATCCATGCCATTGACAACAAGAGAAACATGCGAGCAAGCATATACAAGTTGAGAGGGAGCAACACTTGTAAGTTCTGTTTGGGTTTTTTTGCTGCTTGTTTTTGTGGATCTACATGAATAAGTGGCTTTGAATAGTAATCACACATTACTTACTACACACAGAACATCAATGAATAAATGTCAATTTCCTAAACTACATTTATTGCTTGAGCTTGTTTAACGTGCATTTTTTCAATCTGTTGCTGGGTTTTGATAAGAATTGCAGTATACGTTATTACTTGTACTGCTCTGGTTAGCTGGGTTTCCTTGCATATATGGCAAGTTATACAAGTAACCTCTTTTTCCCTGAGTTGGTAAGCGTAAATGTTATAACAAACACTCCAGTGTGGAGCTCTGCAAGACTCAATGCTCTCACAGCTCAATTTGAAATTTGTTTTTTAGTCCAGCCCTTCAAGCCCTGGGTTGAATTCTGCCTATTGCCTAGTACCTTGAGTGCAGACTTATTTGGTCCACTGTGCGCAGCAATTTAAAGACAGTCACAATCTGAGAAGACAGCAATAAAGAAATGAAACTAAATATTAAGGCTGGCATTCAACAGGGTGATTCAATCACAGGAGTATGGCTATACCATCCCTTCTTGCCAGGATGTGGCAAACAACCGTCAGTATTCATCTGGTCCCATCTCAGGTCAGGATGTTGACCAGACTTTAAGGTTGCTTCCAGGCCTGTTTTCTCTATTAGCACAAGGCTGCCTTAAACGGCCATTTGGAGATTCTCCTCATGCAGGGGAATTCTAATGTGATATAAAGACACTCCTCTGATATTTTTCCTTGTTGGTGGTACAAGACATGCAACTAGGCAAAATGGTATATGGAAGGAATATCTTTACGGTTAGCAAACCCTGACCCCAGCAAGAGTGGGCTGACAGCAGTTGCCACCAGACAGAATAGCCTTTAGATTGCTCTGATTTATGCTTCTTCCCAATAGCCAAACAACTCCCTTGAGATAAGGGTAGATACTGAGGTGGCTTGAAATCCCTGTACACAGTTTGGCAGCATCTGAGGATCTAAAGAACAGAGTTGCAGATACACTTATACATATTGAACAGCAAAAAGAAACGTTGGGCAATAGTCTTACTGTTCCATCCTTTCTAATATGGTCTATTGCAACAGTAACAATCTGTTTGTAGTCTTTCAAAGCGGTACAGCATGCTATATTTCAAACAAGATTAAATTTTTGACAAAACAAGTCTTCCAACAGTCTGTGTATTTTATTAAAATGCTATAGTTTCTAAGTTACCATAAAATGTTTTTGGGTTTTCTTTTCCATCTAAGCAAAAGTCTTTACTTTTTGAATACTGCTTGATCTATCAGAAGATAGCTGAGAAGACTGGATATTCAACTGCAGTGAATTTAATAATTCCACTGCAGTTGGTTATTATAATAATAAAACTATTATTCAATAATGCAGCAATGGTCCTAAAGTCAATGGCTTTTCTGCTGTCATTACATTCAGAGGGTAAATCTGTATCACCGGTACTGTAGCATAACCAGCAAACAGCTACACATTTCTAAGCTGCTGTTGGATAACAAAGAAAATGGAAATCCTAAATAGCCTCCTTCAAATTTGATTTTGCCAGCTAAGGCTCCCCTTGATATACAAATGGAGTCTCACCAATGCAAAAAGAACTAATTCAACAAACTTAACTTAAAATTGTAAGAAGAATTTGGTGTGTAATCAGACAGATATCTAATGATTTTCCAGTTGAAGTGACTAGTAAAACAGAGTATAGCTGGCTTTTACATATTTTTTTGCTCGCCTGCCTGGAAACAATATTGAAAAGAAAATTTCTCTTGAAGTGTTACTTGGCATCCTTACTCCAAGAGCGGAACTCTCCGAGTATTATCTCTTATTTATATCACCGCACTGATGCTATCTGTGGGCCTCCCAGACTCTAAGTGCTGCCAGGGTCTACCTTGCTCCTGGAATAAATCAGAGCAGCCGTAGAGAGGACCTGCTTCCCAGGCTGCTGTAAGAGGGGGAAGAAATCAATTCTTAGCTGTGCCATGGGCTCTGTGCCAGCGGAGGACACCCTATAGATATTTTCAATCAAGAACTTGCATGCTCAGAGCAGCATAAAACGACTAGGGTGAAAAATGAATTGGGCCCTTTGGTTCCTCCCCTTTAGGGATACAGAAATGAGCCAAAGCCTGTTTATCAGCTCCAAATACGCCAAAACTTCGGAGAAAGTTTGGATCTATAACTGTATTTTATAACATGAGCCCATTCCTACTCCTGGCATATCTTGCTGTGCCTGTGATTAGGAAAGGTTATGACTGTGAATCATGGCTTGAGGAAATGTGTAGTACACCTGTGTACAAGAGTAAACTAAATTCAGTTTGCTATTTATCTACTGTATTTATCTCAGTTAAGTAAACTTTGAGTTTGTCAAGATTTCCTGCTGGAAATTCTCATGATAATACAAGTATAATTGCCTTTTTATTGCCACAGACATCTGCTACAGTTTTCAAACAAAGAAAATACTTTTTTTTTTTTTTTCTTCTCCCCTGGCTTTCTCTATAACAAGAGAAAGATCGTCACTTATTTTCTATGTGATAGATTACAAAGCCAATTGAGAAATAGTTGACCAACCAGCCAACCTTTCTTCCTTCATACCCTCTTACCCTCCAGGTGGACAAAAAATAAAAGGTTATCCAGTAAAAGTTATAGTCTCTTAAATGAGAAGTCCACACACTAGAATGTGGAAGGGATCAAACAGTTCCCTTATAATCCTCTATTTTCCAAATAAGGACCTTGGGTACAGTCAAAAGGCTTGTGTCCAAGGCAATGTGGCCAAGAAACCATTGCCCTTATTCCACTGGCCCTTCTGCATTCTGCAAAGAAATCCTGCATTTGGCTTGACCCTAAGGTGTCCTCCTGCCATTTGAGCAGACCAATGTGAAAGTACACGGACACTTCAGGCAAGGCTGAAGATGTCGTATACCCTCTGTGCCACCTGGCCCCACAAGCAGACTTGCGCCCTCATCCTCACTGAGGGAGAGCGTGAGGATCACAGCTTTACACATATAGGTCTTGATGCATTTTGTTATGAGAACTAAATTAAAGAAATTAAAACAAAACTGGAGCACTACCAAGGAAGGCAAATACTGTTCTTCAGCTAAAAGGCACTCCAAAAAAATTTTGTTAAAAAGTGCGTGATGCCCATGCAGAATGTGTCTTTACTGGGTAGAGATTCTTGAACTTTCATTCACAGACATATTTCTAGAGAGACCTGCAGTGAAGATATGCAGAAAAGCCTCCCTCTTGCTGCAGGCTAAGGTAAACCACCATCTGCCTTAGCTCATCATCACAGGGCCATGATTTAACTTGTCAAGCAATCTGCTTCAGGACTGATTCAGAGACATCAGAGCAGTCACCCACCATACGGGGATGAGCAGGAAATGAGTGCTGATGAGGTGTCTCTTATATTTTGGAAATAGGACACTAGATGAGGAATGAGAACGTAAACTATAGAGGAGACCAAGGCACAAAGATCAGAGGCATTGATTACTGTGGTGTGCATCATTTAAATTAGTTTTTGATCCCAGTCTTGTACTAGCAGCTGGACCTCTGCAGAAAGGCTGCCACTCGACATTGGCCTCCCACGTGCAGGTATCAATTCACGGCGGTAGTGGCATGCCCAGCAGTCACTCATCCAGGAGCATGATGTGGCCTCATAACAGCATGTTAAGGGGAACAGCCTCATCCCATGGTTTGTTCAGTCACTGCAGGGAGCAGCGATATCAAGGCACTGCTGCAGGTTGGCGGGAGTGCTATGCCCCTGTTTCAGCAGGCAAGGATACAAAAAGCTGTCTCAGAAATGTCTGGGTCCTCCTGTTGTAGCAGAAGAACTCCAACCATGCCCAGAGGGAGGTAGAACACGCAGCAGCAGTTCCGCACTGACTGTAACTATCTAGAGGGTCAGCATAAGAGGGGGACTTGAAGGTGGCAGCGTAAGGCATAACTGGTGGTACTACTATAACCATGGACTTGGCTGCTAGCTGCCTATATTATGAGGAGTTTGTCTTCCACTTTTTTTTTTTTTTAATTTAAAAAAACCCAACAAAACCAAAACCAAATCCCACAAATCTTCAAAGTAGGAGAGTATTCCTCAAGGACTGCAAAGTGTGTGCTTACTTTCACACAAAGGCTCAGGCTTTGTCAGAAATCCTAGTTTCCAAGAAGGCTTTTTATCTTCTCGTGGAAAAGACAATATGCCAAGACACTTATCTTGAAAAATATTGTGGAAGACTAGTAGGACCTACACCGAGTGAGCCAGTGGTGGGGTAGGAACTTGAAAGTGTGTGCCCTGCATCCTCCTGACACGCCTTAGAATTTGGCACAGGTTGTTGCCTATTTTGCCTGATGGCAAATGCTGAACAGAGTTGCAGTGCCCTCCCCTTTCCTCCATACACACACACACACTGCAGCAAGACAACTTGACAGCGAGGGCAGAGCAGAGGATGTATGTGTAAGACGGTAGAGTTAAAGCAGACAGGTCTCTCCCCAAACCGGATTTTGAACCTTGGATTTCCACACTGGTGCTGCCAAATGTAGTATTCTCACCAGCAGCAGAAAGAGATGTAGAAAGACATTTCCTGACACAGGGTGGATAAGAGTGAAGTGGTCAGCCTCTTTCTCTTATCTAATCTCAAATAGCAAGGAGGTTAGTAGTAAGAAGAGTGCTATGTTTGTATCCAAATCATTTCTGAAGGCGATAATTAGAGAGCAGCCTGCTCTGTTCTAGCCAGCTTGATGTCTGCTATTACACAGCGGAAGGACCTGGGCGCAGAGCAAATGGGAAAGGAGACTGGCACAAGACAAATGCAGAGATGTTTGAGCTGTTTCAGACTTTACTCTCAGACTCAGATGTATGCATAAATATACTTAAAACCTTGCTAAACTTCTTCCAGGACTATGATTGTTGACGTAGGGCTACAAAGACCATGACACTAAAGAAACAGATGTGATATTTTCAATGCAGTGGTGCATCTGATAAGAACAAGGAGACTGGTATTTGCTTTCTGGAAAAAGCCTAGGTTTCAAAACATGCCATTTAGGTGCACATAGGTAGTATGATGACATCAGTGTAAGTGAAGTGAGTACAGCCCCTAGAATATGATGGATTACACGCTGTAGTCCAGTGCAGCCCCTATTTAACAGGACACCAATGGGTTATTCCTGTGAAGAGTTTAAAACTACCGGATCACGAGAAAAGTCTAGAAATCTCATTAAAGCATAACATGTGAGTTTGCTCTAGGTATTTCAGTGTGTAGTTAGAATTACGCTATAGAAAAGTATAATTCCACCTCCCCGCTATCCCCAGCCTCTTCCACTCCAAATTCACGAGAAACTTCCATAAGATCCAGCTGGAGTCTGATACGTAGAAAATCAAAGATCTGGTCCTATAGTCAGACTGACAAAATTCAGACACATAGGTAAAACACTGTGATACCTTGTATTCTTTCCCATTTTCACATCTAAATATTTGTTATCGTCTTTATGATCCCTGTGATGAAATGGTAGTGATTGTAGGTATTTTTTGTAGAGTATTCAGTTTATTTCCCTTAACATGTAGGACATGTAAGATTGTCAGAAAGAAGCAAAAGGACAAGCTCTTCAGAGGCACTGTGGTACCTAAATCCCTACAAACTCATCCCTATGTTCTTAAGGCAAACCTTGGAAAACAGAATGCATTAGCAGAGATGATGATTATTTGCTATGATAGAGATCACAGGTGAAGTCTGCATAGGTGAATTATTTCACTGTTCAGTTCATATTATATGTATTAATTGGATTAAAGTATACAAAAAGACCAAAGCTCAGCGCTTAGAACTTAACCTTCATGGGAAGTTAAGCTTTTCCCCCAACTTTTCATTAAAAGTAATGGTTAAATAAACACATTGGAATATCTAGTGACTCAATATGGACTATGTTCAGATGAAAAAGCATTAAAAGTCTGGAAAGGCACCACTTCTGTTAACACTGTACAGAGGAAGAACACTTAAGTGAAGTTTTCAAATATTCTGGGTTTTAATCAAATATATTCCCAATGATAAGAATCATTCTTATAGTCAGCTACCGGGGACAGAAAGATAAGTTAGACAGCTAGCTGGTAGCCATAATTATGCTCTGATATAAAAATATAACCATTCTATTTGCTTTTTTAATAGCTCTGGAAATTTGAACCAACTAACTAAAAAGCGAAAGAGATATTTGGCTGTCTGAAAGTCATCATACAGCACTTGTATGCACAATGCTCGCTTTAAATAAAGGCTTGACACTGCGTTATAACATTACATACTAGTTACAATTTTCCAAGGGACAGAAGTGGTTGTTAAATCAGGAGTGAATATATACTTGAAGTCACTTTTCAAGACATTCTTCACTCTTGTCCCTGTGAGTGGCACGACTGTTCAAAAGTCACTGCAGCCTCATTAGAGACATGGCCTTTGGGGGATTTCAGCAAATTAAGTACTGTAATCCAGGGGGTGGGCAAGGGTGCCTGAACCATACAGCTGCAACATAGGTCATTTAAACAAATAAAGAAATTAAAGATGCTTTAAAAAAAAAAATTAATGAAACACAACAGCTATGAATGGATCTTGCTACGCCTTTCCACTTCATTTTTATCATTTGGCTTGAAGAAGAGAATATATATCCCCACAATCTTAAACACATCCGAAACAGTGACCTTAGTTTTGCAGTGTCCGCGAGGATATAGTGGTAGAAAGGAAGGAAAATCCGCCAGCATGAAGAACCCCGTTCTTGTATATTGCCCTATGCACCTTTGGATTTCTTCCCCCTGATGTGAACAGTAACTTCTACCCTTCAAATTTAAGAAGTGCTTAGTAGATTGGGGAAAAATAAGCTGCAAAATTAAAGGAAATTGAATGTACACCTCAAGTTTTCTTTTCCTTTGAGATTAGAAGACACTGTCACTACCACATTCTCCTGTGCGCTTTTCCAGAAAAATATCGTGGGGGTACACTGAAAAAATAAGTCTGCTCACTTAAATCAGTACCAGTTTGGCTTAACACGCTGGGGATATAAAATGTGCAAATTGATGAAGGGCTTCATAAGAGAGAGTCATTTCTGGATGGCATACAGCAAGCCCTACCTGCTTATTCCTCACCACTCTCTTCCCATTTTTCCCACCCACTCGGCTCTGACAATGTAACTCTGTAGAGGTACAATCTAAATTAGCTCCATGGCAAAAACAAACGAAAACCACCAAACCACGTCCCCTGAATTTTGCTTTTACTTTAAGTAGCAGATGTATCCAAGCTTAACTTCCTTTCCTTGCCCATCAGTGCAGTCATATGCAGAGGAAAAAGCAAATCCTCTGTCCCTTCACACCAAAAATATAATAGTAATAATAATTAAAAAAAAATCATACACTGAAACCGACTAAAGAAACAACACAAATTTGAATACAAAACTGACTGTTTAGCTGTCTGTTTTGCCAGTAATCATTTTTGTCAATTCATTATAAACAACCTTAACATTCTTTGCTTCCCTCTGCTGTGCCCCCTACTCTCCCCAGTAGCAAAATTCAACATCCTTTCATTTATATGGACTTAAACTCTTTTTAGTAACATTAATATTAGGGGACTGGAGTGAGGGTGGTTGCAGAATTTTTAGCACAGTGAATTCCTGAACTAGGCCTGGAATTACTAATATCACTGAAATTCTTCTATTCCTAATAATAATAAATTGAAAATGACTGCTTGTATTATCTCTATAAGTAATGGGATCACATTAAGACAAGTGCACTGAAGATAAATATTGGATATAAACTCCTGACAGCAAGACATCTTAGAATGAGAGATGGGAAGAAGTTCTCTTCCTTGAATTATATTGATTTAGAACAGGAGAAAAAGAACAGAAGTTGTAACACTAGAAAAACACTGGACTGACCAAAAGCACAAGGGGAATGGCGAAAAGGGAGTGAATATAATGATCTAAATAACTTACACTCTAAGCCTGCAGCAATTAAAAATAAGTGTTGATCTAAAATCTTTTGTGTGATAGGGGAAAAAAAAATAATCAGGAAAGAAAAAACATCAGACCAATTATTTTTAGCAATTGATCCCCTTTACACTGTTTTAATGGTTGAATTTAGACCATCATAAATAGGATCTGCCTCTGACATGAGCTTTAAATATTCTTGCTGGGTGCATCTCTAGTTACTGATACAGGAGTTCTCTGAATGAAAGCAAAAAGGGGAGGTCAGTTTATTTATTTCTAATAAAAGCCCAACAGTTGCAAGGGAAAGTATGTTAAAAAAAAATCCTGGAAAAGCAAGTGCCATTTTGTCTTGGGATTGAATACTAACCTTTTATCAACCTGCCTATTCTATTTCTGGTAAGCAGACCAGCTTTTAGTGTTTGAGTCTCAGTGAAGATCCAGTCTTCCTTATTGGGCAGTATTTATGAATACCTCCTGTGGGATAGTTTCCGCACCTTTTCCCAAGAAAGGAAAAAGAACAGTTGCCAGTTACTTCATTATGATTTTATGGCTAACTGCTGACTTACAATTGAAAGTTTATATTCAGGAATGGTAATTACTGAAAAAGTACCCCAAACAGGAATGTGATACCTACATCTTTACCCAGCAGTTTACCCCACATTGCAATTCTGAAAGAGCTTGCTGCTGGTGTCATGGTTTAACCCCAGCCAGCACCATGCAGCAGCTCACTCACTCCCCCCAGTTTGTATGAGGGAGGGAGAGAATCACCAGAATGAAAGTGAGAAAAAAAACTTGTGGGTTGAGATAAAGACGGTTTAATAGGTAGAGAAAGAAACGCACACACAAGCAAAGCAAAACAAGGAATTCATTCACTGCTTCCCACTGGCAGGCAGGTGTTCAGCCATCTCCAGGAAAGCAGGGCTCCATTACAGGTAACAGTTACTTGGAAAGACAAACGTCATGACTTTGAACACGTCTCCCCGTTCTTTATTCTTCCCCCAGCTTTATGTACTGAGCATGATGTCATAAGGTATGGAATATCCCTTTGGTCAGTTGGGGTCAGCTGTCCCAGCTGTGTCTCCTGGCAAGTTTTTGTGCGCTCCCAGGCCTCGCTGGCAGGGTGGTGGAGGAGCAGAAAAGGCCTTGAGAGCTTAGCAACCACCAAACCCACCATTTCTCATCCCAAATCCAAAGCATATAGTAAAAGAGTTAACTCCATCCCAGCTGAAACCATGGCAGCTGATTAAGTGATGCTCACCACAGATACAGCAGGAGTAACTGAGAAGAGAAATCAAGGTTTCATTTATTACCCAGACATTTGAAACTCTTGTCTTCTGTACAGTCGTAGTCATTTACAAGATTTGGAAAAATAACTCATTTTGTCATCTGTAGGTTTCAGTGTTAACCAATTAAGTTGCTAAGCCTATGGTTTCACAATACTCCAGTTTTCAAGGCAAAATTTGCCTTAAATTCTTTTTTCCCCTTGATTTTCTTCTGGATATTTGTTTTCAATCTAATTAAAGTTCTTTTACAGATTTCCCCACCACCACCTTTTAACCTGGATCAGTGAATTTTTCCAACTTGCGCTACAGACCCATGGTCATTTGTAGCAGTGCAAGCAAAGGGGAGGCACTCTGGGCTGGGAGGAGTTGCGGGAGAGATTGGGGGTGGAGAGCAAGACACAATAGCACGATGAGCAGGTCAGGACTTCTCCATTATGGGCTGGCATTACCCTGTAAAGTAACAAATGGTGAAATTACATTGTTCACCAGTCAACTGAGAACTGTCAGCCCCTCTATAGTAAACAAAGTGAGAAAGAGAAGGGGATGAGACTTGTGGCAGGAACTTCACTGCATGCTCCAAATCATGTCCCCTCTATGTATTGTAGTGGTCCCCCTATCAAGTCCCCGCTGTGTATTGTAGTGGTGACCTTGTTCAGGACCTACCTCTACAGACACTTTCCAACCCAAAGAAACGCAACAAATCTCTGCGTTCAATTAGGTGCCACATAGCAAACCCAACATGGATATCTATGAACTAGTTTGTGGGAATCTCCTCACCCCTGCCAGGGCTCTGCTATAAGGGTGGCTTCCTGCACCAGGAGGACAGCAAGCCAAATTTATTGAAGTTGCATAGCTACAGCAGGGTTGGGGACAATTTCACTGTTGCGCTGCATTTAATGACTAATGACAGCTCCCAGTGACTGTTGCCAGCCCCTCTTCCCCATCTTTTTTTAAAGGCAATTAATAATGTTAATGCCTCATTGTGTTTTGCGTAGTTGTAGGCAGGCTAATTTTAAGCTACCTGCTAACAATAAATAAAACTCTACAGGGACTCTGATTTTTCCAGTGCCTGAGCAGTCATTTGACATCTTGTGAAGCAGGAGCTGGCTACAGCTGAGGCCAGGATTCTCACAGCAGCAGCAGGAGAATCAGAAAATTCAAAAGCAGCAATGACCCAAGATCCAAGCTATCCCAGGCTGAGCAAGGCTAAACCTAGCCTTCCAACTGTATTTACATTGCATATAGGTACCTCGCTGTGCTGACCCTTGAGGGCGCAGCAATTTTCAGAACATCTCAGAACAAAGCAGCGCTCAAATCTGGTTTTAACAAAGTCAACAGGAAGCACTTCAAGCCTCAAACCTGGGGATCGTCTGGGCTTCACTTGCAGTGTAAACATGCCCTGCCTTGGCCAGAGAGGACTCTGGAGAAACTAGCTGACTAACCTACTGGTGGGTGAGGTGAACATGCCCTTAAACGATGCCCGCTATTTATTATGGCCTTGAACTTCTGAAGTGCTGAACCACGGAGCACGCCCTGTCTTCCCGGGGTATGGAGTCTCAGTTGAGATGCAAAAGTAAAGATATAGGTACCTACAACTACCTCCCCAACGTCTCATACCCTCTAACTTGCCTGGTCCAAGACCCCAAGGACCTACTGTGCTGGTACTTGGCCAGTGAAACCTTTCAATTCTTGATACATTTTACCTGAGACTGCCAGCAGGAGAGTCGATAATAGCCTACTGTGATGGTCTTTTTATTCCCCTTCCACTAGGAACAAATTCAGGATCACTTAAAATTAGTTTATTCCAGACTCACAAATAAATGCCCGCCACTGTTTAGCTACTGTAATATTGCTATCACTGATCAGTTGAGTCACAGATAAATAGATAGAAAGGGAATATATACACACACATACACTGTTTTCCTGCATCATAAATAAGATCATTGCCAATATTATCTGTGAAATGATGACAGCAATCCTGCAGAAAGACTTATTCATACAGTAATCACAGGAAAACAATGCATCAGAACCATATTTCTAACTTGAGCCTGGTCAGAATAGAATAATGCCACTGAAAGAAGATACAGACAATGTGGCTCTGTCCATTACCTATAGATAAAAAAACCTCTTTGGCAGAGGCAATGTTTACAACTGCCCTAATCAGATGTTTCTCACACATTTTTATTCCATCCTGCACCTTCTGTTGTAAATCAGGCTTTAAAAAGCAGATAGCAGCACTGTGATCTTATGTCAAGAATGAGAGATGTTTGTTTAATGGGCCTTTAAATTGTTTGTTTTAGAAAATACATGTACCACTGCCAACACAATAACTTCCCACCATATTTTTTAACTTGCTCTGTCTTTATGCAATAAAAAAATGACGGGATAAGTATCAGTATAAATAACAATACAGTTCTACTTGTTTGCATTTTACCGAACCACTATCTCCTAGTTGCTCTGTAGTCAGCTTGTGGTTGCAATCAGTTTTTGGACTATGCCCTTTTCAACAATTCAAGATGAAGGAAAAAAAAAAACCAAAACCAACCACAAACCACCAATTGCATCACTCTGAGCTGATCGGATCCTCTGTTTCACTTAGTAGTGTTAGTGCAGCTTTGAGGTTAGAATGAAAATCAGAGGTCATAGGGCACATGTAGGTGTCAAAGATGACACCAGAGTCTAGAACATGCCTAAGGAGACTTAGGCACTTGGGTTTTGCATTTCACCATCTCAGATTCTCTCAGGCCTCCTCTAAGAAACTCAGCTTTTTTTGTTTTTGGTAGTTACCTGACATATACAGTTAAAGCACAATAAATTATCTGGCTCAACTATGTTAAGTGTATATCTTGAACGCTTTTTATAGATACGATGAAATATACGCTATTATGTACATGTATCATTTTTCAGAGGTCTTTTTTCTGTGTTTTATGTAGACTGTTGTAAATATCAGAGTCCAATTAGCTTTTGTTTCCCTTATGAAGTCACAATTGAAATGAAAATAGTTTTCAGCTTTTTAACAAGTTTGCATATTTTCCCCCTGTTAGGTCAACTTCGCAGGCCTCTAAAACACATGGAAGTTTTAAATATAATTTGTTCTTAAGGGCAGAACAACTTGTGGGGTTTTTCTGTTGTGTTTCTTTTTTGTTTGGCTGGGTTTTTTTTTAATTGTTTGTGGATGGATCCATGCAAATTCACTCCAGCAATAGCAAGCCATTTCAGGTCACAAATCCACTCAGGATACGGATATAAAAAACCAAGTTGGTTGTGAGGGCCTGCTACACCTCCTAGTTTTCCTTAAAAGATACAAAATTATTGTGCTGATTAGCTTAATAAACTGGACTAATTACAGAAAGTTCCAGAAGGCCTTGGACAGCCAGAAATTCCCTAAAACTAACAGCAGGTGATGCTGTTTATACTTTGTTCTTATAAATTACAAAATGTTTTAGAAAATAAGTGTGGCTTGGGTGATAATAAGCTGATTATACCTAAATTGAATGGAAGAAGCATCAAACACCCCTCCCTCCCTAATCCGTAACTAAGGTTTCAGGTTTCAAAAGACTGAGAAGGTTGGTGAACTAGTTAGTAAAATAAGTTGGACTGATAAGGTAAGAAATTATACAGAGCCTAAGCTTTCTCCACATGTAGCCCAAAAAGCACATGAATTAGATAGAATTTGTATTTTGCACAAGAGAAGAATTACAGAGATGGGCTCTGAGAACAACAGTGTTCGTAACAGTGTTTTAAAGAGTACTGGAAGGAAATGGAAATCTGTCAAGGAGTGGAAGAAGATATTTATAGGAAAGAAAGCTATGTTCACAGTTGACAACAGAGATAAAGTGAGAATGACCAGAGTCAAACAGACTTTGCAAAGCAATGAAAATAAACAGTAAATGATTCTTCACCCATACGAAATCAGGAGGGGTAGAAACTGAAAAGAATTTAGATATGTTTCATAAGCTAAACTTTGGCTTTCAATAGAAGTCATGTCACGAAACCTGGTGTCAAAGACAGGATAGCTAAAGTGGTAAACTTATATAGTGGTGAAGCAGGAGAAAAACAAAGGAACTTGACACATTTGTGTCAAAACACCAGCTAATGTCTGCCCAAGTATTACGAAAACAACAAGGACATGAAATAGCAAGTTATTTCATGAGATTTTTAAAAATATCTAAGGTCAGGCAGCATGATACACCATTAGAAACTATAGTATCATACCTTTATTTAAAGGCTGGGGAAGAAGTGCGCAACTTTTTCCCTTGCTGAATCATCTGACCTTACTAGTACAGAGAGCTTCAGGAAAGAAATACGAAGTAAAGAATTTTGACAAGAGAAATGCAGAATAAGAAAATAGTGACATAAGTAGAGAGTAAGATAAAATGCAACATGCGTTTGCTAAAGGTAGGAGTTGACAAACTTGACATACTTCTTTGATATGATTTTCTAGGCAAGGGCAACACAGCAGATCTTATCTATTTGGTGTTAAGAAAAGCTCTGGATTTTGTGTTACACATGGCATATCTAGTTAAAAGGGAGAGGATGTGGATTAGAATTGCATAGTCAGTAGCTACACAGCTAGCATTACACAGGAACCATCTAAAACACAAGAGTTAGCAGGCCTGACAGGGGTAACTGCCAAGTCAGAGGGATGTCTGAAAATACTTTCCCAATGGCTGACCCTGCAACAACCTTTATTTTCATTCAATTCCCTGACACACAATAAAGGGGCCTGTTGAGATTTCCCACGAACCACGTAATTCAGAAAATATTGTCAACATACAGGAGGATCAAAATACTGAACAGGAGGTGGGGCTGCATCCACATTAGCGTTTTCATGTGGAGCAGTTACTGCCCTCTTGAAGTGAGCCTTTGAAGAGGCAGCCCAGTTGTTAATGGATCTTTTCTTCACAGGACCGTGCTAGGGCTAGTGTGAGTTCTGCCTTCATATCCCCAAGGCTTAGATTAGAGCATGGGGGCTCTCAGTACAAGCTCTTTCACCCAGCAAATCTGCTCCTGTTGCACGGTGCTATTTGCTAATGCAGACATAGCACTGGTATCCTTGAGGACATTAGTCACAGAAAAGATATGTAATGTACACAGTTCCAGGTCATACATCTAAGATTAAGAAAAAACACCCTCATAGTTGGAAATGCCAGAGGGGAAGAGAGGTTATTGCTTCATCAGAGGATGGTTTTGAAACATAAGTGTAACACAGTAAGCGTGCCTGTGAGGAGAGGGAACGCCAGAGCAGGCTACCACAGAGAAAGCCCATACCCGTACCTTCGCTTGCCTACATTAAACTCCTACATTTGGGCTACCACATACTCTGTTTCAGTGCCTCTCTGTCCCTCTGCAGCTCTCAGCCACCACTTCCAAGGAGTACTGAATGAACAAGTGCACCTCCTCTGCTCAGTTCCCAGCAGGATGTACCCAACACCCCTAGTCCAACCAAGGCCAGTGTTTGCCCTCTTGAAAGAGAGGGGAGAGGGGCACTGCCACTGCTTCAGTGCCGTGCTGGCTGCTCTGGCCTCCTGGGGCAGATGTCAGCTGTGCAGGAGGGTCAGCTCTTCCGCTCGACCGCCCGGGCACAGACTGTGGCAGCTCTACCGCGCACACAAGGGAAAGCAGCCGGGGCTGCTCAAAAGCATGATACAAGCGTGGCCTGGACCATTGCTTCAGTCCAAGGCTGGTCAGCTTCTTGACTGCTGATGCCTGCTTGAGCTGCTGCTGAGAAGAGCAAACAGTCTGTTTCGAGGCTATTTTTGTTGAGCAGAGAAGTCAGGGGCTGCCTCCATGCCTCGGCGGAGAGGTGCTTGTGAAATTTTCTGATTCAGAGAGGCTGGCACTTGCTCCCTTCCACCCGAGATATGGTTTGGGCTCTGGGAATGGCCAACAGCCCATGCTAAAGCTCAGTAATAAAGTCTGGATTCATATATATAAAAAAACCCCAAACAAACTGTCATGGAAAATACAACATAGATGTAGCCACAAGATGAAAGAACACTGTTATGCCCTTACCCAGTCAGAGAGCTGGAGAGGAGAGGAAAGGCCTGAGCATACCAGAAAAGGCAGTTAAATGAGGTGCAAAATTAAAAGGGGTAGGCATAGGCAACTTCCCCTAACCCCCTCCCCTGCCTTTGTCTCCAAGCTTGTGGTCCTACTGCATTAGCAGCAGTAGTAGAAAACTTGTGTTTATATGGAGCCCCTGGAGTCAGTCTGCAAAGGGGAATCCATCCAGAGCCAGTGTTATGACCTATTTAATTACCTGGCAGATTTTTGGTGTTTTAGGTATACTTGAAAGATATTTAAGAAGGAATAATTTTGATTCTGCAGTTTTGGTTAAGAATTCAGCAGGGTACAAACCTCTCCAAAATCTGCCCTGAATCACAGAGTGTTAACCTACTTAAGTTACATTATGCTCAAAAGCTATGGTGCTGGATGACATGGAAAATCCAGAGGGAGCTAGATCAATCAGAAATTAAGGCTTCCAGATGCCATTTTATAAATTAATGATTTGATTTCCCATTCGTACAAGTGCTGATGTAAACAACAATTCTCAGAAACCTCCTAGTATAGAAGAAACCAAAGGGCCTAGCAGCATATTTTAGTGTTATAGTAGTTCAATAAGGGTATTTATTGAAGTTCCTTGGAGGGGTTGTGTAATATGTATCATAGACATAGAACTATAGTTTATGGGTTAAATTCTGCCCTCAAACTTCATTAGAGGCTTTAAGCTGGCATAATGGAAAATGAACATGCTCCTCTGAGATCTTTAAATCTCTTTTGAAATAAGGACAAAAATAGGAACTAAAAATATTTACCGTCTGGAAGGCACATACAATCTACAAAAGAAAAAGAGATGCAGAGTAGCCACCTACTCATTAGGGCCAGTTACCTCTTCCAGATATAAAGAGCCATCCACCTAAGTTTTCTTCTTTTGGCAAGTTCTCACAAGTTAGAACTGTGTTTGACAATAATCAGATATGAGTGTTGACTCTTATTTTTGCTGAAATCTTCCTACTTCTTCCCCTCCTTCCCCTTCAATACCCAAATTCTGCAATCACGTACAAGTCTCAGCTTTCTCCCCCTACACCCCGTAGTTACTTCCAACTTTAGTAGTTGCCAAGATGAGCTTTAAAACTGCTAGCCTCTGACAGCAGATGAACAAATATAAGTGTCTGCTGCTTCTTAGTTTGAACTCCATAATTTTTAAGCCAGTCTCACAATTTTATGGCAGCAGAGTTCTAACGGGTAGAACTTGTTTTGCTTTTTGGTATAAAAGTCATGCCATACTTCTTTTGAAAAGTGGCTGGGCAGCAGTGGGGCTGCTTCATGTCTCCTGTTCTAGTGTTGGACAGAACATTAACTTTGGGAGAAAAGAGAAGGTAACCTCTGTTTTAGTAGCAGCTGAGGGAGATACTTCCAGCCCAGAGGGTAAGACAGGCAAAAGGATATTTGGGAGAATAGGAGAACTCAGAAATGGGGCTGTACCGTAGATGTTGAGAGGTTGCTGAAAAAACAGGGAACTACTGAGGCAACAAAAGGAAACACTTTTCCTTGAATCCTGATAGAGGGTGTGAGACCTTAAAGTAGACCAAAATCCCACTCATCTATGAAAAAGAGACTGAATGAAGTGGCACCTGCAGGATCAGTGGACAGGAGAAAATTTGTTTATAAGCCTTTTTCCTTTCTATTCTCACCTAGCTGATTTGAGCTATCTTTGTTAAAAAAGAAAGAGCCATTTGTTCTACTTGCAGTTGAAGTAAATCTTTTGGTTGCTTGGGAGATCATTCTAAGTCGCAGGCACCACCCCATCTGAGCTTAGGCTGTCCCACGTCCTTTCTTTTGGCTACATAGGGCTGGTACTGGTGATGGCCATAACAGCCATACTTAAAAGATTTTTTTTTTATTATTATTATTTTTTTTTTTTTTTTTTTTTTTTTTAACAAAGAAATATCTTCAGTTCCTCCTGCATTTTGATGTATGGAACTTGCTCAAAATCTTTCGCTGCCTAGGGACAGGAAGGTCTGGAAATCAAGCTTCAGAATGGCTCCTGTGGCAAGCAGTTCTAGCTGCTAAGTGACAGCTTGCCACGAAGCCTACATACATATAATGGAGATATGGAAGTCTAGTCACCCTAGTTTAATTTTATTCCACAGTCTGTTTGAGAAGTGGCTGATGTAAGCATCTTAATTGCCCTTTGAAGGGCCTGATTTTTCTTGACTATATGGGGGCCTACTGCAGCTTGTTCCCTAAGTGAGATGCCTCACAATATAGGATACATAGGTTTTTTTAAGACGTTCCTAACAGATGCAGGTTACTTCTTTTTCCTACCAATTTAACATTTGACAGCTTGTTCCTGGCCCTATGCTGTCATTCCTTATACGTTCAAGTGTGTGGATACAGGTATTTGATTGGTCCCTCCTGTATTGCCTTGGAGAGATCTGGCTGGAAGGAAAAGCCCTTAAAAATAAAATAAATTAAAAAAAAAAAAAATCAGAGGGGAAAAGGTGTTCCCAACAGTTGAGTCAGCACTGCAGGATCAGCCAGTTGAAGTGCCGATGTAGGAGTGGTTGAGGTGACTTTTCAAACCAAGTTCACAGCTAAAACATCGCGCTATGTATATGTGCACTCAACATCTAAATAAGAGAATTTGACCAAAGTTATACAAACCAAACAATCTCTTCCTCTTAAGTTTCTTCCTACTTTAATGCTAATTTAGTGCTATCTGAGAACTAAAGGCCAAGGCAGAAAACATGCTCAAGCTTCCAGGGGTAGGGCCAGGTATACTGAAAAAGTCATTCCTTTGTTTTTATGATAAAATGCCTCTATAACAAACAATATTATGGGAACATTCAGTTACTTCCCGTGCTTGAAGTCTAACAAACAGTCTAGAAACGACAATGCTCTTAAAAAGAAATATGCTTGTTTCATTTACTTACCACAATCATTCAAACAGCTTTAAAAACACATAATTCAATTTGCTTAATATGTTTAAAGCCACAGTCGAGGAAAAAAATATAAAAATTTATCTCCCTTTCCCAGAAAAAAAATTACCAAAGCTGAAGGGTCCCTTTCTTCCCCTCCAGGCTTGCAACAAATCAGAGGCGTTGCCTGAGAAATGACTATGGATAACTAGGGAAATAACTAGGAAACAACTAAGGAGCTATTTTATTATGTCTAAAAGAATCCAGATATAAACTGATTAAAAAGAAAAAAAAGAAAGAATCTGTTGCTGCACCCTACAATTTAGCTGTCTGTTCACTATTTTGAGTAAGTTCGGGCAATCCCAGAGTGCAGGAATAACGTATTGCTGTTTCTACGATAGGGGCTTAGACATAGCAATAATGAATTCTGGTAAAACAAACTGTGAGTCAATCCTTCCATTCTGTTGTCCGAGAGTAAAGAGGTGGAGCCGAGTGAATATGCTGGTTTTTTTCTACACTACTTAAGACACAAAATATCTGGTGGAAAGGGACTTTCACGCTCTCTCTGTGGGAGGGAAGACAGGAAACAGGAGACTGTGTTTAAGAAGCTTAGAAACAACGCAAGTCTACAGAATGGTCATCCTATGTTTGGGAATAATATTTCCATTGTGTGTTGACCTACTGCTACTCGCAGCTCCCCGGAAGTCAAATGGCTGCTCCGTTATGCTCACTTCCATAGGAGCTACTTACAGTGCAGTACACAGAGACTGATATCAGATTAATCATAAGCAATCCAGAGGAAAGAAAACCAGTAAAACAGACACCATACTGACCAGTAGGCCCAAAGAACTTGTTATAGGCTGCACAAGTTCCTACTTGGTGACACCAGTTGGGATCAAGGCAAAATCAACCGGAGCTTTTATCTTATGACATTTACCCAGTGCCTTGGAAAAAATACATGCAATAATCTCAGCACATGAGAAAGTATGTCCACAGAAACACATGTGCACATCAACCAGGTATTGGCAAGCACTGTAACACCTGGCAGGGAGAGGGTTTCTGCAGAGATGAAGAGACGGACAGAGACAGAACAGTAAATACTGTTTTCAGCCCTTGAAGCAGATGATGGCTGGGATACATTAGAGGACAGTACGGAAAAGGGTTTGAATAAGCTAGATATCAGATAAGGGCAGATCCTAACTCTAAGTAATGTTCGTCTAATGGAGAGTTACCCAGTGTTTAACAAGTTCCAGCGTGTAGTTTTACACGGGTCTGCTGAACATGAAAACCAGCAGGGTTGGGTCAGTAACAAGTTTCTTACTGTTGCTTTCTCAGCTACGATAATGCAGCATCCCTACTTCACAAGGAGATGGGAACAAGTAATCAAGAAGTTATTTAAAAGATACCATCTGTTTCATATCTTGCTGAGATGAAGGCCATACTGGTTTATGGTCTGGATGTAGTCTGGAATTTACTCCCAACGTTGTCCTGAGCAAAGGTAACCTGCTGTGTTTTGGTGGAGTTGTGCTAGATTAGAACATGATATTGTTTTATTCTGTAGACAGACAGGGTCTTCAATTTGTAACATCTTCTGGAAGCTAGTTTCACACTGTAAAGTGTTATTTTCTTATTCTTTACAATAAAGAACTAAGAACATAATGCAAAGACCAAGAAAGTCCATCTCCTGGTGCACCCCCCTCTCCAAGTGTTTATTATTTTGTTTTATGTAAGCTTTGCTATGATAATTTCTATAGCCAAGCCTTAAGGACTACCTAAGACGTAAACTGGAACACCATTTTTATCCCTGCATCTGAATTCTCATGCTCACAAGAATAGCCAAAGCACTTTAGCTAGAACTTTTTAGCTCCACATGAAGGCACTAAATGAATTACAGTATACACTGTATTCAATAACAGTGAATACTTCAAAGCTTCCTAATAACTAGGGCATGAATGTAAAATGTGTTGCTCTGCACATCTAAGAGTTTTCCCTTTTCTCATCGTGTTCTTTGAAAAGGTGGCTTTATTCAGATTTTTGTGACTGTTCTTGTTCTACAAAAGCACTTTTAGGATTTTATTGAGGTTTACATACACCAGTGTTCAAGACGAAAGGCTTTCATGTCAATTATTAATAACAAAATCTTTCATCTGTCTATTTAAAAAAATAAAAACATGATCCTTTTTTTCCCCCCTCATTTTGATGTTTAATTTAGAATGAAAATCAAACTCTTTAAAAAAGTTTTCCTCACTATCACAAGGGAAACTATGATGTTTTTAAGAATTTTCTCTATGAAGATAATGCCAGCTAAAAATAACACAGAAAATAACAAAATAAAAGGCTTAATCCTTTTTAAAAATATTGAGTATACTTAATGATTTCAACAGGAGTGGAAAGGCGCTCAGGATCTCATAGAATCAGAACACAAAATGCTGTTTCTGCTAATGTATTTGGGATTAATCAGTTCATTGGCTTAGAAAGCGACCCAACAGGGACTTCAAGAGCTGTAAAAAATGGAATTATTTCTGACTTAAAGAAAACCCTATTTGGTTTGACATCTATTCCTCCAGAAAATCTCAGCAAGACCTCAGACCATCCATGTATTACCACTGAGCATGACTGCTCATCCTGTGATGACCTGGAAGCCCTGGTGACCCTGCTCATCTTGCAGCGTAATTGCTCATTGACAGACCTCTCAGCCTGCAGTACGTGCACCTGAAGTCACTGGTGCTCTGCAGGAGTCATTTTATAAACCTTGCTGTAGCATTGCTGCCCACACACCATCTCAGTTCCCTGTTCAGGACCTCCATCTGTCAGATTTCATAGAATTCACTTAAAATTCTAATTTTAAAGTGTCATTTCATTCATTTTTATTTCTGGAGCACTAATCTCCACAGAAAAATCCTCCTCCCCCAAAACAATCATCAGGGAAGCGTCATTCCATACAGATTCCCCTCCAAAATGTCTAATAGTTCTACCAACTTCCATAGTTAGAGTTTGAAATGAAGTTATTTCTTTTGAGACAGCAGTGCTTGCAGTTCCAGGATTTTATTTTAAAAAGTTGTTGCCCTTCTAATTAATTATGTTTCAATTAAGATTTAATGTTTCTAGTGTAGTTTGATGTTTCTGGCACATACTTCATCATTTAATTCCGAGCTACAGATGTACCTTTAAGTACTTTCATACAGCTTCAACAAAATACGAGTGCCAGAACAAGCTGCACAACAAAAGTCAAGCTCTCACGCACTTCATCTTGATGCGGTCTCTCGTCAGCTTTAGGAATCACACATATTAATGTGTTCTGCTGCTACAATATGCCCTGCTTCTTATTGCCTTCAGGACCACACACAGACCCAGTATCTTTTGGTGAAGCAAAAGTTAACAAAAAGAGATGACATGGCTGTGACCACGGATCTCAAACAGGTGCTAACTGAGCTCAGAGTGCTAGAGCTCTATTCTTTGGACAGGGAAACTTGCCTGTGCAGACACATTTCTCATGAACTAGTACGTCACGAGTGGTAGAAACGCATATGAAGTTTTTCCAATGTCATTTTTATTGGTTGTGCTCCCAGGAAGCTTAGGGGATGTGGCCACTAAGATCAGGGCCACAATAAAATCAATTATTCCAAGTGCTGATTGCAATGAGTTGCTCATACTTGTGCTGGACCACTTTTAGTTTATTTTGCTCTCAAGAACATCCTCTAGTCTAAGTCTATGAGAACAGGCCTAGGTCTTCAGTTAACAGAACAGTTTGCAGTACAACCAAGAAAGAATAACAACACACACCTTGGAACTCAACTTGATAAAATGTGACTAGAATTATTAAAAAAAAAAGAAATTAGCAAATAGAAAACCCCAATTATACTTTTTCAGAAACTTTTTCTCTCTCTACACAACATAGCTGCACTTCAGAGCAGCTCCACACTGCTTTCTCAGTAGTCAATTTTACACTTTGTCTTCAGCTAGCAGCTCCTCTTGGCAATAGAAGCTGAATTCCTTCCATGACGTTCACAAAAAAATAGGTGAGCCTCTAAAAAGTTTGGGAGTAATTCCAAAATACTCTTTAAAAATATTTAAAAAAAACAAGTCCACATTGTGCATTTGACAAAGGAGAGAGAAGAAAGATATAAAAGCAGCAATAACTAGTGTTTAGGTCAGATGATGGGGAGTAAAATATTTGAACTCCCATTTCAACTTCATTACTTATTAATCTTATAATCTCTGACATGTTATAGCCACTCTGTGCCTCAGTTTTTCCCTCTCTATATTGGGCAATAATGCTCACCCCCATTTCTGAAGAGGTTTGAAAGTTTTGTATAAGAAACACCAGGTAAGCATACATAGTTATTATCATCAGCTTGGGTTATTAGAAAGCTTAAGGGTCTCCCTTCTCACATGACTGATGGCTCTCTTGGGAGGAAAAAGAAGTCTCTGGGCAAGGTTCTGCATTTTGTTACATTTTCTGCCTTTAATTACACATTCAACTGCTCCTTACTTTTCATCCTCTGATTAAGCTAGTGCCGATCTGGAAACCTTAACCAGACTCTTAAGTGAAATAAACCACTCACCTTTTTCTTTGACAGCGTTGGAACTCTTTCATTGTATATGGAGGTACATTAATTCCCTATTCTTATTTTCCTTCCTTCCCCCCTGCCACACAAATGAAGAGGCTAATCCTGTTTTACTCTTCCTGAATGATAGCAAAGGTGTGATTCATCTGCTCTAATTTAGGCACCATCTGGCCAAAGTCTGAGGCAGGTACCCTCAGTTCCCTTTATTATCAGTAGAGAGAAACAGGGATCTCCAGAGAGCAATTTATCTTATCCCGAGATGGGGGTGTCTAAAATAGGTCAGAAAAAAAATCACACTCTGGAGATATCTATTGTATTTCCATGACTATTAAGGGAGCCTTAGGTGACTTGCTCAAACTTGGGTGCATAACTTTTAGACATCCCACCCAGAACATCCACAAGGGCTGTTAAAATGATTGCATGGTAGTTGATCACCTCGGTATAATTCTTTCTGCAGGCTGATACAATCTAAATGGGACCGATAGTACCTCCTGCATCTCACAGCACAGATAAAGTCTGGCACAGACCGTCATAGTTAGCAACTGTGAATTTGATGCCTGACATTAATCAGGAGATAATAGTTAGATTGTAAGCTTCGAGAGCCATCAGATGAACTCGACCCAGTCATCATCAATCAAACACGCCTCACTTTTACATCCCATACCTTGGGGCCTCCGTGCATGAGGCAGCGATGCTAAAATGTGCCATTGAGCATTTCTTTTCCTGTGACAATAAGTTCCTTATTTCTAATAGTAGTAAATTAGTTACGATCGATTCTCAAACACCCTGCTTGTCCCAGACTAATCATTAACCTTCCTGCAAGGTAGGAAGGTTCCCTATTAAGGGGAATCAATTTCAGATTTGGTGCCTTACTAAAAAAAAGTGAACATTTAGGATTTCTCATGATTACTCAGAAGCTTGATTAGAGATACTTTTGACAGAGTGGTAAAGATGGAAGAAGGTTTATTTTATCATGTAACTCCGAAACTCAATACACAGATCTCCACAACATGTGGATAATCATCAGCGTAACCAAATGCGATTGGCTCGCAGGGGACTGCAGCACATGTTTCACAGCATACTGCAACAGCACGTAACAATTTAGGACAAGAATTAGCTAAACGTATTGAGCTGCTGACACTCCTTCCCAAGAAACTTTGGTTTATATGTTATTAGCGGAGAGGCCTCCCGTGAGAAGATAAATTAACAAGGAAACTGCCAACAAATTAAAAAAAAAAAAAGCCAGAGCTTCTGCATGAAAAATCTTATTGGTACCTCCAGAAAGCTGTCTTGTCTGAATCTGTCCTTCCCTTGAGTTTTCCTCTCCTCATCACTTCATGTTTTGAATATTACGGTTGCTTCTTTTACGCGCTAAATCCCAACTCTTCAGACTTCAGGTGTTGAAGGTACTCAAGGTAAATTATACACTGCCCTAGAAGGGGACTGTAGCCTCAGCAGCACTCGTCTTAAGTTAATTCAATGTGACACCACCATCCTTACCCCCAACAAACAAACAATTGCCCTGTTTTGAACTCATACTACTTTTTGCTCATTATTTCCTTATTTCTTAGTTTCAACTGACAGTCTCAGCAGCTATCGCCACAACCTCATCCATAATTTTTCCACCCTTTTCATCCCACATGAACATCACGACTGCAAAATGCAAAAGGAAACATTTTTTTCCCTGCCAGAAATGCCTTTCAAGGGACCTTATTCTTCTAAGTCACTTCAGTTCTTGAAAATGTGACTTTATGTCTTCTCCCTTTTGAAAGAATACATTCCCTATAAAAAAGGTGAAATGTAAAAAATTTGGAGTACTCACGAGAGTGAAGGGAACACAACAAATAGCACTCCAGCTGCTCAGGAGCCACTTAAGCTACAGCTGCCCACCTCTCCTAAATTTAAAGGGTTAGCCTGAAAGGGGGTGGAGGAAAGGAGAGGCTTTCTTCTCCCTGGGAAAGAGATAAGATATACGCAGACTTAAAAAAAAAAAGCTTTTTTTTTAAAAAAGAAACTAGTACTTCTCTGTATTAAATGATAGAAACTGTTGAGTTCTTCCATTGACAGCCTTGCTCTTTGTTTTATATAATTTCCCGGTCAACACCATTTTGCGTTTTGTAGTAATAGGCACAACAGGGACCCTGTATAGAAACATGCATATTCAAACTCTTTATGTTTTCACTGGAAATTAGTATTATGTTTTTTAAGCCAGCATTTCATTCAAAGAGCATGAAAGAAACTTGTACCCATACCCAACCAACAGCACCGGGACACTATTCTTGTTTACAAGAAACAAAATAGTTAATAGACTTATAGTAAAAAATGTAGCTGCCAATAAGGCTCAGAATTCACAAATTTAAATGGGCATGTGTGTACAGATATTTGGTAAGCAGTTGTACAAATGCTTCGCTTGCGCACCCACATCTTAATTTACTGTGTTTATTAGGTTTAGATCTACAGGCACGTCCCTGTCTCAGAGTCAGCAATAATCTCCAATTTACATTTTAAATGAGTAAAATTGGACTAGAAAGATGGTACCAAGGAATAAAATGACTTCTATAGATTTGCTTCTCAGGCAAATAATGGAATTGGGAATGACACCAAATTCTCTTGATCCCTTGTCTAGCGTCCTTATCACAGACCCAACTTTAATTTTAATCAAAGTTGTTGTAAAACAGAGCAGCACTTTGAGCATACAAAGTCTAAAATTTGTGTGTTTCATCTGAATACAAAAATGCAGTCAGATTTTGGGCTTCATATAGCCATCATATTTGTCTACAGAGGCTTGTGTGCTTGTTATATAGAAATGATAATTGTGATGACTGGTAAGAGCTGATCTCTTACCTGAATCCTTGGAAATCAAACTGATCTGGGTGCAGAAGCACAAGGGCTACAGCCTGCGTCAAAGGTATAATCGTCCTTACTAGTGTAGTAAAAACTATTTAGGTCACACCACAGAAGTACTCAAAAATCAACACTGTCCTGTATGTAAAATGAGACTAAAACCAATACTTTGCCTGAACTTTGTTCACAAATTCAAATTGCCAACAGCAGCAATGCCAGCTCTCACTGTTTTCTCTGGGACTGTTGTGATATTTGTTATTCTTCTTAAAGTCCCAGCACCTGTGGTCAAGGGATTAGGTGATGATCTCTGCTTTCTTCTAAAATAAAAGTAACTTTCTCAAGTTTAAGGAAATGCTTCTAAATGTTGCCTGCGCATGGCAGGCTGCAAACTAGTTCTTCCCATGCTCCAGATTAGCCAGACAGAAACCAGCTCCGAAGCAGAGGGCACACAGCCAGAGTGCTGCTTAGCCTGTGTTAGTAACTTCTGCTGAGGTGTAAGAGCTCCAGCTGTCCACCATTAAGGTTTTTGGAGAGCTGTGTGCTTGTGTCCAGCCAGCCTAAAGCACAGGCAGAGCAAATTCATGTCTACCTGTTACGACAAAAAGTCAGAGGAAGTCAAGAAAAAGGACCTCAAACCCATTTTTTCTCCAATATTTGCTCCAATCTCATGATTTTCTTGCCAGGTGAGATATATGTGGGATGCAGGATGTTTCCGTAGTCTAACAGATTGCGAAAACACACCTGATACTGCATATGAGAAAGCTTTCCAGTGCTGTCCTTTCCATGTCCTGCTTCAAGAGTGCTGTACAAATAGTGTACAGGGTACAGTTCAATTTTTGGTCTTGCAATTTCAATCCACTTCCACCTTTAGTTGGACTACCACACAGTCAATTTTCTAAAAGTAGGCAATTGAGTGGAAGAGGAAGATTTTGGCTATCATTTGATAGGCACTCCAAACACATGCTGTTCATAAGGTGCATAAGCAATATAAATTAAAGACAGGAAAAGAGGAAACATCCTAAGAATATTCTTTGTGAGCAGTCATTTCTGCAAGGACTAGCAAGTAAAAGAGAACCTTACAGAAATGGAAGACTGCAGATGACCAATGGAAAGAAGAACAAAGAATGTCTCCATATATTTTCTGTTTTGCATGGTGTTTTCCTGGAAGGACTCATCTGAATTGGAATAGTTTTTTTATGCTTCTAGAGTGAAGAAGTGTGCATTCTCCTATTCAGTGTATATAAATGGGTCTTCCCCTTAGCTGTGAAACACTTTTCGTTTCTGTTGTTCAAATCTGTCTTTAAAACAAAAGGTTTAAAATACAAGAAAAAACAGCAGTTCAGGAGTCAAATTCTAAATCTTTGTCTGATCTTGGGATCTGTGACTTTCTCTTGCTCTCACAAAAAACTTGTAACCCCAGTGAAATTGGGCTGGGTTTCCATCTTAGTAAGCAGTTCAGAATCGATTCCTGTATGAATTGATAACATTATGTCAAACATGACCCACTCTGCAAAGCTTGTTTCAAAGTTATTCACGTTCAAGGGACTATTTTCAAAACAGTCCTAACTCTCAAAGTTCAAATTCCAGTTTTCCCAATGTTTGGGAGAACCATATTATTTAGCAATACCTTTAAAGGAAATCCCATTTCTAATTTTCATATACGGCTTCATCCTGGCACATATAGAATTCTAACTTTCAAATACTTTATGCTTTTGATAGCTCTTTAATCCAAATGAAATAAGCCAGGCAATATACAGAGTACATTTTAACTTGTTGCTCTGAGGCCACTTGTGAATATAACTAACAGTGTCAAAATACGTTTCTAATTTTGCTGAACCACAAGACTAGAAAGTAAATGAGAATCCCCATTCAGAGAGAGGAGGCTTCCTTTTAGGACATGAAGGGCAGATGTATGAGGTGAGAAAAGTATACTTGGGTGTTGTCTGCCTTGATTTTAACATCTCTTTTAGTTTTTCTAAGGAATAGCAAGCTATCTGGCTTGAATTCTCAGCAAATTAGGCTCACAAATGTTACTGAAGTGTAATAGCTCCCCCTGCCAGGTTTAGATTACAAACTACATTTCACACACGTGTACACACACACACACACACACGCACGCACACACTCAAGAAATAAATTAACACCTACCTTAGCATTTGCTGTCACTGCTTCACTTTTCAATGATTATTACAGCAAAAGAAAAAAACATGTGCACTTGATATATAATGTGTATTAAAGTAATTTTATAAAACTTACAAAGAGGTAGATGTTAATATTAATTTGCATTCAGTGTGGGTGGGAGAAATAGAAAACTATTACATGCAGAAAGGGAGAAATAAACTAAATATAAAAGCTTACTTTTGCTTTATTTACTGTTTACTTTTCAATATTTATCAAATTATCCTATTTTTTCTCTTAAACACTTAATTACATGAACAATAACTGTAGTCTAAAACCGTTGTCTGCTGGCAACCCAGGACCAAACTCTCTCTGTGTTGCACAGTGTTCGTTCCGTTTTTTACTTCATTAAAGCTGATGACAGAAGTCCAGAGCTAAAAATCCTAGCCTTCAAAAACCTACGCGTGTGACTGATGCCAAGAAATCCTGTAGGATGATTTTGAAAGTCCAGCTATTCAACTAAAGCTGTATCTGAAAGGGTAGAATTCAAATCTCTCATGAAGCACCCAATCTTAAAAAACGCTTGACAACTCAATGGACTCATGAAAACGTCCAGGAGTTGGAAACCTTTGAAGATTGAATCTGTCTTTCCAATAGCGCTCATTAATGCAATCTTACAAGGAATTAATTATACTACACTGTTGCACTAATACAACACTTCTTATTTTCTGGGAAGTCTACCAACTTTCTTTTGCTTTTACAAGGGACTTGTAAGAAAGGTAAGTAAAACTATACATTTTATAGGTAGTTAAATTAAGAAAAGCTATTCATTTAAAAATACAGGATAATCTAATCCAATGTGGTTTATGCACTGTTTCCAATACACAGTGGAACTCCAGCAGCATAATCTGAAGCACATGAAAGTTAATATTTGGAGTGAGCCTTATGTGAATTTAAATAGCGTTAATTTCAAAACATAGCCTACATGGGACACAGTGGTATACACCAGACTGAAACTCAAGAATATGGGATGTTTTTCCAGTTCTGGAACTTCCGTATTGGATTATTTTACATCTCTTTTGGTTTCTTCTAGAAAAGAGATATAATGCTAATGACTAGACTGAAGTCTTGAAAATCTGTGTGTGAAAGTATCGCATAATAATATGTGCTTATTAAAGAAAAAAAATCATTATTTTACCATCCTCTGCTTCCCCCTCCACAAGCGCACTTTGTCCCCACCCTGGTTTATGCATTAATTTAGACCCAGAAAAATGTTTGATAATCTTGCAGTTACTTTACAATGAGTTAGGCATCCTTCACCTTTAAGGCAAATTACCAGCATATATGATGAATTAATTTTTTTTTTCGCTGGCTGTTCACACTATAGGCAATTCAAAGTATTCAGAAACTATAAATTAGGCACCATGGAAATCAAGGAGTTGTTCAGGAAAACATGGTTAAAATGTCATAAACCCCCCAGGTTCTTCAGGTGTTGCCTTTTCAGCTCTTGCTAAGTCACTTATTTGAGATACTTTTCACAATCATGACAAGAGGTAAGATTTTTCCAGTGAGTTTACCAAGTCCTTAAATTCAAAGTCATACTCTGGAAGGAGTTGGACCTTGTGGTAAGGATGAAAGGGGAATAGAAAAGGTGCTTGCTGAAAAAAAAAATACCCCCAGGAAACACCAGTTATGGTTTTAAGAGAGGAGGCGCTGGAAAAGCCAAGTAAAGCCGGTGGTGGAGTCTCTTTTATTATCTCTGTAAAATATGTTAGAATCGTAGGTGTTTATATGAAACTAAAAGACCACTTTGATCTCACTGTGGTGATGGAGGTGACAACAGCAGTAAACAGTTGCAGAGAGTCTATCTGTCATGATTTTAGATGCTGAGCTTTAAGAATGCACAAGAGTAGCTAAAATTGAGATGAAGACGAATGCACTTATTTCCTCATGGTTATTCCGTTTCACTGTCATTAGCATGGGAATTCTCAGCCACAAACAGCACCATATTCAGAAAAAGTTATTCAAGAGGCGCATATTTTTCAAGGCTGTCCATTGTTAAGCAGTGAAGACAAGGCCATAATTTAAATTTTTTTGACCATTGTTTCGCCATTATTCCTTTCATCACTTTTAAGGAGAAAAATAAGGAAAAAATTCTTTCCATTTAATACTTTGATATTAAACCGTTAAACACTTCTGAGGCTGTGATCAAGTCCAAGCTCATATCTTGTGCTGCTGACAACTGTAATAGTGTGAGTATGGATCTCAGAAAAAGCTACAGTAAATTGAAGCTAAGGAATTTTGTCAGCTTGAAGTCTTGTGTCCTTTATAAGTGAAATGTTTTTTTGATGCCTGTTTCTATGAAGACCGAAGGTAAAGCTCCTGTTCGACATTGATTTATAAATAAGGATACGTTTTGTCCATTTAAGCAGAAATTTGAGAAGTGCATACTGACTGTGAGTGCCACCAAATAAATAAAGGAGCTTCACTTCCAGGAAATAGTGGAAATAGAATTTGACATCTAAAATTCCAGACTCTCCAGATCATTAGACACTTTTGAACATCTTACCTTTCCCTTATAGCGGCTGGTTTCAGGAATCTATCTAGTAGGGGCGTAAAGTCCATAAAAAGCAAATGAAATTACCAAATTAAGCAGGTACCGGAGAGAAACATTGCCTATTAGGTGCTTTGTTTATCATAATAGCATTATAAAGACAGAGAATAAAACAATACATGTTGATTTTGGGAAAGGACAAGAAGCCAAAAATAAAGAAAACCATCCAAGTTTGGATAAGAGATAAACAAAATGGTAATAATTTGCATATTATAATAGTCTGCCTTCATCATGAAAAGACTTTAAGTCTCTTTTATATAATTAAGGTACATAGGTCTTAAAATATAGAAACGTGAAATGGTCAACAGGTGAACAGGAAGAACAAGTACAGAGGTAGAGGCCAAAGTGCTGCTGTCCATATCTAGAATAGATTGTGGTACAGTTTCATTTGAGTTTATATCTGCTACTAAGCACAGGAAATTTTGTAAATGGATAATTAGCATGTCCATTTGACAGCGTACATGATCTGCCAGTACATCTGAGGAAAAAGATCAAAGCAAAGAATTCGCAGACTTGTGCATGCAACTGTGAAGTTATTGTATGACTTTTTTCAGTTTAACTACAAATTCTACTTGTATGTAAAAATGTCATTTAAATTTTTTGCAGAACTTCTTCTAAATTAACTTTCATTATTTATTAATTTAATCTGATGATGTCTTATAATTAGAACTGCTGAGAGATTGACTACAGCATGGCACTTTCCTATAATTAGAACTGCATTGTTCATGATTGTAGAAGTTTTTAATACACTCACACCTCTGGTTGCTCGAGGAATGAAAAGGATGAAAAGAGCTAAAGACACTGAGAAATGACCACATGTAAATACACATAACTGCAATTCCCCCCCCGCCCCCCATAAAATCTGAAAGGAATGACAAGTTCTATTTGAGGGAAAGAGGAGAGAAGAGATAAGGGCAGAAGAATAAAATAAAAGGATAATGATCTTCAAGTTGAGAAATGGTACCTGAACTTAGGTAATGCGCTCAGTTCCCTACAACGAGCATATGGATGGATGCATTTTCATACACAAATGTTTGTATTTGTGTTCTCGACTATGTTGTTGCTTGTTTACTGGCTCCTGACCTGTCCCAGGCCCTTTTACACACGGAGCATGAAGGTCCTTTTAACGGTGTCCATGGCATTTGCAACAGATGCGGAACCAGTCACATAGCCACACAGCCAGTTGCTGCTGCTCCCCTTACAAATGATAACTTGGTAAGAATAGCAACTTATTTACTTGCAAATATTACTCTGTATCTTCCAACAACCTTCCTCTTTGGTTTTTATACCTCTTGGTCATACAGCATTTTTAAAGGGTAATTATACCGCTACTTTTCTCTTGACTTGCAATTCAAACACAAAATTTCACAAGTCTCCATCAGCATGTTTTTGGCTGTCACAATACACATAAAAAAATGCTACTTTAAACTTCTCATATGGAAAATCAAGCAATTATTTTTGTTACTGGCTAGGAGTTTTCCCATAGTTAGTTATCACAAGTGGTAAATCATTAATACAAGTCAACTTGATTATGTACGAAGGAGGTTGGACTGTAAACTCTGCAAAACAGTCTGTGCATCAGAACATCACCGAGTGGTTATGAACACTGTGACTTTATGCTGCTAAGAGGCAATAGTGATTACAAATATAGGCCAAGAATAGTTAATTTTAAGTGATTTAGATGGCAAAAAGTTATTCTGACATGGAAAGAAACAGTAGTAAAGCGAATGGTAACCCAGACCTTGCTAAATTATGCATACGCATTCCTTGGAGGTCTGGTTATATAGCTGTACATTTCAATATAGGAACAATGACGAATAATAGTTGCATATTGTAATAATCATTGCTTTTTATTTATAGTAGTACAAATGACCTCCATTTTATAGTGGAATAGCAAAGGCATAGAGCTAGTCACTGGTTTTCTCCAACAGCTCTTTCAGCCAAAGAATGGCAGAACAAGAAATGACTCCATTCTCTTTTAAAAGGAAGAGAAATCACAGAGTAAAGTGATTGTCAAGCTATATCTCTAACTTGATTCCCTTTATTACATATCTGACATATTGCTTTGTGCATCTGAGTTTTTAATGAGCCCAGCAAAGACAAAAGAAAGATGTTCTGTTCTCACTGACCTCCCTGGCTATGGCAAATCCCTGATGTGCGAGGCGGGGAGGTGGGGAGAGCAACTGAAGTTTTTCAAGGAAGCTAACATGCTGGGATGGCAAAGCAGCAAAACCTTCCACTTTCCAGATGGAGCATTGTTAATATTCTGGATTTGTGGCATTGCGCTATTTTGAAACAAATAAAACCAAGCAATAAAAAACGAAGTTCATTTGCCATATGGCTGTTTATTTCTCTGTGCTACAGCTCAGAGATAAGTAATGTATGGTTTCTCAATATGGCACATCCACCCCCCCACCCCCCCCCCAGGTGCATACAATATAGTACACCTAGATTAACACAAGCCAGACTCCTTTTGATTGCATTGAACATGTGGCATCGTGGCTTAAGGGATTTTCTCCTTCAGTTGAAGTATAAGATACATTTGACAGCCAGGAGAGGAAAAGATGCATTTAGGACTGAACAGAAGAGCAAAGGGGGAAGAAGCAGGTGGATGTAAAAGCACAAAAGATAACACATGTGGTTGGTTGTTCAACATTTTCTATCCAAAATTAGTGCTCAGGAATGATAAGATTCTGACAACCCAGATGAACAAAGATTTGTCTGAAGGGAAAGTGAAACATGATCAGCAACATCCCTGGCTCACCACCATCAGGAGATTTGACTGGATGCAAATTTCTGGCGCTCAGCAGAGAATGACCAGAGAATACCAATACTTCCACTACCCCTCAAACACTTCTGGTTGTGTTCCGGCGGGGAGTGAGGGACAACACATGCACACACTCCCCCTGGCTACGCCAAGTTTACAATGCAAGGAAATGCCTGTATTACAGGCATTTCATGGAATTTAAAAATCACAAATATAAAAAGCAATATCTAGCTAATGTTCAATTGATGTCCAGAGCTTTCCTACTCAACATGGAGCAGACACAGTCTGTTGGCCTTTCTCTCCTCTCTTACCCCAGCAGGTGTACCATGGTGTCTTTTAAAAAAAAACCCAAACAATTAAGAAAATTGTTAAGGACCTTAACTTTGTGAGTTAGTTCATTTTCCTGAATTCAAAGCAACCCTGCCAAAGAAATGCCAACCCCGACACAGCTGCAAGCACCTCTCAGGTGTGGACCATTTGGGTCTATGTATACGTTGTGGGACTGTGTAGCTATGCATTCCTGTACACTGCTATATGAGTACAAAAGCATGGTTGAGGACGCCAGCATTACACTACAGGTCATTTTATTCTTGCACTAGAACAGTTCAAATCCAGAACTGTTAACTTAAAGCAGCTACTCAACTCCTTTTATCTTCTTTAGTCCTTATTTGAGGTTTTTTGTCTTATTTCTGAAGCATGACTGAAGTTTTCATTTGGAGCAGGAGCATTACACCATCACCCATAGGCACAGAACTATACTGGGGGACAGCCCCGCTTCCAGTCTCACAGGCCAGTGATATAAAATCCTGGCACTGTGAGATGACTGAGGCTTATCTTGTGCTGACCATATAATGCTCATGCAAAAAAAATGTATGTACTGATAAGCTACAGAGTAATTATTCTCACACTTTCTCGGTGCTGTTCATTACAACATATAATATCCTTTAAATGCCTTCACAATCAATGAAATGCCAACAAAAAGCCTAAAATCAGGAAATAAAGAGGAGGTGCCCACAGCAAACCAAAAATAACATTATTTTTTTTTTTGAGATGAGACCTCAGAGATCCTGCAGGTTTCCCCATGCAGAAAGTTTGAGTAGGCATCAAGAGTAACTTGAGGGGAAAGGCATTGTAGCTCATCCATTTTAATTCTGGATAACAAGGCAAAACTTATCTCCTGATAGCTCTCTAGTTATTCTGGTGATAGGAACCTCAGTACAAAGCACTTACGCATGCACTTAATTTTAAACCCAGCAGTAATCCTGATTGAATCAAGACGTCTACCTTTGTGCTTAAAGTAAAGCATGTGCTTAAGTACCTTTTTGTATAGGGGCCTTAATTACATTATGTGTGTGAGAGGATATGATAATTTTAGTTGGCTTTCCCAAGAGAGCCTTTAGTTAATAAAATAACTAGCTTTAATACTCCACAGAGTCGTATGGGAACAGAACTCTGCTCCTCCTCCTATAGCCAAGCAGAGGGAAGACTGTAATTTAATTGTTGGAAGCACAGAAAGTGCTGAAATGCTGTATGTCTTAATATTGCACTGCCAGAGCATGTTTGTTTCTATTATGGCATACCTTGGGAAATCCACTGTGCAACAGTACCGCTAGTTATTCGTAACAGCTTTTGAATTTACTGACATTCAGTACCAGACTTTAGCTGTTTTACTCAATCAGATAAAGGAGAAAAAGATCTAATTAACAGGAATATTTTAAAAGTGAAAGAGTTAAAACCAAAACTCATCTTCTTTCCCACCAGAATCACCTGCTCCAGTGAGGAAAACTCAGAATAATAAAGAATACACCAAATTAAAAAAATAGGAAAGATCTGTTTGCAAAGAATTCCTTCAAATACCCTTATTATGATTATTCTATGTTATCTCTTTACGTGTACAAAACAGTGTGTGAGTTCAGTCCATGAAGCGCATGACCGTGAGAGACAGTGGTGAGCAGAGGAAGAATTGGTAAACTCATTGTAGATCATCAGACATTATTCCCCCCATAGGCAAAACCGTACAGATATTGAAGAGTCCATTTCAACCTTTGATTGTCCACAACATGGCACCAAAATGTTTCCTACAGAATCAGCCGCTCCCAAAGGCGGTTTTAAGCAACGCTTCAAGGTAACAGCTTGGGGCTGGGCAACCGCAGGGAGGTGGAAACCAAGAGCCAGGTTTTTACCTGAAACTTACACTGCACAATTTCCGCTGGCAGCTACAGAGTCTGGTAGAGATTTTTCATATTTGCTGGGCATATTTCAAGTGGACACGTGTGTGTAACATGAGTCTTTGAATGACTTTATATTAAGTAGCGCAGACCGGAGCTTCTCAAAAGTAGTTTCCCGCAGGAGTAAACTGACAATATGCCACTGACTTCAGAAGGTGCAAATTCCAGTAACTGTTCTGAAACAACTGAAACAAAGCTGATTCATATCAGGTGAGGATCTGGCCTTCAGTTTCCATCACTATATTTGTTCGCAGCAGCGAAGATGATTATGCCTAACTGGCAAAGAACAACAATTTCTACTACTTAATTAATATCTTTTGGTTTTATGCCATAGACAGGTTTCATGATATATTACTTTAGTGTCATCAAAGTGTGTCTTTGCTTAAAAAAATATTTTGAATACCCATTAGAAATACATTAAAATAAAAAAATAAAGTCATAAAAAATAAATAAGCATGCAACATTACATTATTTTTTACAGAATTTTTTAAAATAGAAAAATACCTTTTACCTCAAAGTAGAAAATGAGATTCTATCCCACTGTTGTAACTTAGGATATGTTGTAATTTAGCATTAAGATTTACAAAGCTGCAGATTAAAAAAAGCAAAACACATTACAAAGTGTTAATTATAATAGTGGATTCCTAGAATTTTCTTTTCTGTTGTCTCTGGGTTCGATTCACAAAGGGATTTATGCACCTAACTACTACCTCACACCCCCAGTGTGTGCAGTTTAGCTCCCCATGGTCTATCATCAGATGCCACCTTTGTCCATCAGCTTGTCTGCGGCTCTATAAGAACAGACATTCCACACATTTCCTAATGCTTGGGATGCAGTGATTCTTTTACACCCATCCACCCTTCTCATTGAAGGAAGAACAAATTAACAACCGTGACATGCTTCTGCGGGTTTCCACAGAAAACCTAGGTAGCTGCGACTGTGGGCCCTGGCAGGTGTGTGGTGTCAGTGTAGGTCTGGGCTGCAGTCACGTCCCAGACTGCAGAGTAACAGAGAAATTACTCTTTTAATAGCTACATGTTCTGAAGTGTCCTCCCAAAAATGTGGGCAAAGCTGACTGCTTTTCCAGCAGCGTGTTAATAGTTGTGCGGGTGTACAAGCCCCCACACATGATTTTAGGGGAGAAGTTTGATAAAATGAGCCTCAGTGTCAGTCAGGAAATTGCAGTTAAAAAAGTGATTTTCAATAATGTTACTATTTACAGGCTTAACCTTGTTTCCATCTGAGTCAGCAACAGACATCCAATGATTTCAATACTGGAGGCTAAAGCACTCAATACCTTTCAAACTATAAGGTCAGAACACAAATTCTTGATGTATAGACCCCCTGCCGGTGAGGGAAAGAGGGGAAAAGATGAAGGTCTACAACGTATATGTTCAGAAATTTGAGACCTCGGTTCATCTGCAACCATTTTCTATTTAAATATGTATAAATTCCTAAGCAATAAGGGAACTAAGTTGGCAAAGTACATACATATTAGTTGAAACTCAGATTAAGTTCAGCTATACGTAACAAACAGCACCCAACTTCAATCACTTGAGTAGTTAAAGTATTTGAATAGCTTAAATTTAGTCATATGCTTAAATCTAATGAACAGAGACCAGACTGTTTTTTTGGAAAGCTTTACATTTAACATTTGCCTAAATACTGACTTAGGCTCTAGGACTTAAATCTACCGAATAATTTTAATTTAGAAAGGACAGATGTACCAAGGGGTGGGGGAGTGGGGGGAAGATTTCCTTCTTTTGAGAGGAGATGGAAAATCACAGACAGAAAGGGACTCTGATATTCCATGTAACACCCCTCGCCATCCTCCCCCTCCCACCTTTGCTGTACATTGAAGTTTACTTATTGCCATTCACTTCACAGGAATCAACTAATTTGAAAACTGTTATTACATCTCCCTACATTTTTCTGATCTTCAGACTAAACAAGCCCAGTCCTCTCAAATTTTGCTTGTAAGACATTTTTCTACAGGTCTTTGATCATTTTTGTCACTTACCTCTGGACTGCCTCTGCTTTCTTCGCATCTCTCTTAAAATGTAGTAACCTGAACAGGAGATGAGAGTTGAGGGCTTTACTAGAAGATTGAAAAGATTACTTACTGTGATTTATATGTGACACTTCATTTTATACACCCTAGTACAAGTGGTTAAAATTATTGATTTATGTACAGATTATTATCCCTTATAACCCCAAACCCATTTCTGGAAAATCTGCTGCGTAGGCGGCCCTCCCTCATCTTGTATTTGTGTAGAAGTCACGAGTTTGGTAAGGAAGCATCAAAATAAGCATAGCACCTTGGTCTGGGCCTTATTAAGCCATATTTTATTTTTCCAGACTACGATTCTAATTTGCTGAGGTTTTTTTGAATTCTAATCATGTCCTCCAAGGTGCTTGCAACTCGTCTTGACTGGATATAACCCACACAAATTACTACATATACTCAATTTTGCCCTTCATTACTGAATGGGGAATAATACCAAACCCAGAACAAGTTGAAGTATGACTCCTCTCCTCCTGTTCTGTATTGCTCCAGTTTAACAGAAACCCATTTATAACTATTTTTTTTTAATTCAGTTTTCTAACTTGATGTGCTTAGAGTATTTGCCCATTCTGCATTTTCTTGGTTTATTTATGGTAACGTCTTTCAAATCATGTCAGAATCTGATGGTGACTCACAACTACTTCATTCCATGAAGGCTGTTACCCTGCCATAGAAGGAAACATGATTGGTTTGACAGATTCTTAGTCTGATGTATCTGTCAGTTGTTACTTATCACTTTTACATCCTTTGCTTACCGGTGCATTGAGTATTGCTCCTTATCTATTTGGCCTAGAATTCCTTTATCTGCAATTCTCCCCTGTTTAAAAATCAGATACTGCGTTTGCCCATTTCCTGGATTCTAGGTTTCCAATCATTCTCTCATTTTCCTGTTCACCTGTTCTGGATTATTTAAGCCCACCCAGGAAAAATAGGGAAAGTTCACGTTTGCCAAAGTGATCTTTAATTTATTCTTTGCTTATATGAAACTCTTATTTCTTTGTGCTGGATAGCGGAACTTTTTTTCTTAGTGAAGAATAGAGCAAAAACCCCTTGGGAATCTCAACATCACCTTTTAGCCAGTCCAGTAGCTTACTTTATTTTTTTTCCTATTAACATCAATCCTATCCTTCAAATCATCCTGTCAACTGATTAAAAAATGCTTTGTGTATTTGATCTTCCTGTTTTATTGGTGTATAAAACACAAATGATATTTTTCGTCTTATTACTGAGGCCTGGTATTGGAGCATAGTAGTGGAACACCAGTTTAGCATCTTCACAGTACACAAGTTCACAAATGACATTGCTTAGTCAAGTGATGGCATTTGCTCTCATAACTGAGATGGCATGATTAGTGCACGGGCACACAGACATATGAATATACATATATAGAACAAACTGCATACTGAGAACTTGAAAAATCAAATTATCCAGAAGATGAAATAGCTTGAAAGCTATTTCAAAAACAACTTTAAACATCTACAAAATTATTAAAATCTTGGAAAAAACCTAGATTATACTTTTTCTTAGAACTACAAATACAGTAATTATAGTTCTGTGCCATGTTGTTCCCAACCTACTATAATAAGTATTTTACATGCATTTCTTTCTTCACTTTCTCATTTATTGAGCCCTATGCAAAAGTGAATTTAACATGAATGCAGCAACATCAGTTAGGCAAGGTTCTCCTTTGCATTTGGTGGGAACAATTTATACAAGCTTCATTGATGGTTTCTCTACATTCATGTGTATATTGTAATGTTTTAGTATATTTTATGAACAAAGGAAGTATATATGTAAAAGTGTTGATATGAACTTGGTGACAGCTTTTACTTTTTCAGCCTGATGAGCAGAGAAGAAGCGAGGTTAAGGAAAAGGAGGGAAAGGATCTGTAATAGAGGCATCATCCAACACCTGAGCATAAATGGAAAGTTTTAAATTTGCCAAAAGTAAAAACCAAGTAAAAAGATATGGCTGTAACTCTGCACTATCACCCTAAGTTTTCAAGCCCACTTAAGACTGCACCCTGGAAACAAGGAGTTCATAAATGTTAAATTAGACAGACTTTGCTCTGTGATGCAAACCATGGCTGTGACCTAAAGCAAGAATATACAATGCCTTTCAGTTAGAGAATCTGTCACTCTCATTCCCTTTGATGCTCTTCCTTCACTTTCAGGAAGAGAGCACAGGGAGTTAAGGTTTGTGGCCTGCTCCCCTGTTGTCCTTCATTTTACAGGCACTGAAATCCAGATGAAACCTCAAGCTGCACAAGAAACACACACACACAAAATCCCGTTCACTTTCATCAGTAACTTTTTCCTTTATGAAAGTTTCTATGAGAGAGACAGTGAGCCTTATTATACAGTCATCCAACTCTAGTTACCACATAGTCATTCAAAATGAAACATTATAGAAACTCCCATAAAAGGCTTCTTCATCTGAACGAACACTCGCCAAGGTCCTTTCTTCCTCCCACTTTGAGGTGGAGTAGAAGTGAGTGAGTCTCTGCGGGCGCTCTGGTTCCTGCAGATCACGGGGGCCTCTGTGGCCCCTTGTAACCTTTTCAGTTATCTTTACTCTAGCGACAGCATCCCTATATAGATAGGGAAGGCTGAGGCAGCAGCCTAGACCTATCATCCCTTTGTTAGAAACTTGTCCATAAATATTAGCTGCAGACTTATGTTTAGTTACCCCATAGCAAACTTTTCTCTGTGTCAAAATTACACGTATTTATCACATGCCTGGAATTTCTGGTTAAAGGTAGTAGAAAGCTTGCAGTCTCTCCTGTAAATAAAAACAGTTAAAATCCAAACAGGAAACTGGACTTGGATTTGGTCAGAACTACCCAAAACATGTGCTAATGGGGGGGGTCCCCAAGGAAAGAGAGGGGTGGTTCACTCTTTTCTGTCCCTCACTGAGAATAACACAACTGGACCGTACTTAACATATCAAGGACACGGGGCATCTTCAGAAATCAGCATAAGATTGTAGACTTATTTTGTTCTGTGTTTGCGTCCTGAGTAGACTGTTATCTGTGTTGTCTGTTCTTGGAAAAGGTACGAAGAGCAACAGCGTTGTGTTTTGGGACTGATGGAATCCTACCCAGTAGGGTTCGAGTACATGTGCAAAACTTCCAGAGCTCGGTCTATGCTAATGCCCTTACTGCTGCTGCTGCTTGGCGGAAACAACTGGAGATGAATTACTGGACTTAACTTCCCTAATTAAGGAAGAGCTGGAGGGAATACATCATGGGCAGTAGGAAAGAAACTGAAGAAAAAGAAATTTTTCTGGTATATGCTTGAGATGATTCATGACTTGCAATACATCATATGCAGTCCTGATTCAACAAGATTCTTAAGCAAGTGTATTGCTTTAACTTGTAACCCTCTCTGAAAACTATGGGAAAATTGAGTAGTGTTTCATTTCAAAAATGAAAGACTAAATGAGGACAAAATTTAGACCCAAGAAGAACTGTGTCTGTTACATTGTTTTCGCCACTTTTTACAGACACTTTTTTCACAGTCATTTGTAGCTGATCCTCTTCCATGAAGCTAAATGTTGATGGGTCTCTCAAGTCAGAAATATGTCTTGTTTCACTATGACTTTAACAAGTCTGTAAGATGTAATAAAGCTTTTAGGCACACAGAACTCATGAACAAAACTGAAGTAACCTACTCTCAGCTGTGGTTGTCTCCGTGTCTCCGTGTCACCGTCTCAGATAGATGACATGGTCTCAGGGTTTGTCATATATAAGTGACATCTTTATGGCATTGTTCATAGAACAACAGACCTAGAACACAATTAGATTAATGTTTTCCTTTTCTTCTATCATAATTTCCACTAAACTGATACCATCCTGAGGAAGGCTTCAATTCATCATTCCTACAGGGAAAAGCACCTGCCCATGTCACGTACACCACTCAAATGCAGTTCTCTCTGGGGAGAGTATGGCATGTACTGAAAGACATGGGGTACTGTACAAGTTTGTCATGAAAAAGGTGAGAAAACAAGCTCCTGTTGGAAGTGAAGGAAGAATTTAGGGAGGCAAAATTCAGGAAGATCGTCCAGTGTAATTCCTTACATTTAAAGAAACCAAAACTGTGACAATGGGATTACAATTCATCTTGGAAACAGTAAATGAGAAGTGGTCAGGAATCATAAAGTCTGCTACTGGCTGTGGAAATGCCATGACCCCTAGCACAGAGGGACAGTGTGCTATCTCCTTAGGAGGATAAAGGCCCCATATTATTTTGGGCTTTTGTTCTGATTCCCAGAGCAAATCCTATTGGAGTAGCAGAGGATTTTTAGGGAGGGTGTCTAGTTTAAATTGATAATGCCATTTTCAGCAACATTCTAAATTTTTGTATTTCTGGATATCAGCTAAATCTCCTTGCCTAGGTAAATGTGTGAAGGGGTCTTCACCTGACAGTATTGTTATTGGGTGACCCGTTTTTTTGGATCCTTTAATAGAATCCAGAAGTTCTAAGAAACATTGAACTATCCTAAACATTATCCTACTTCCCCCCTAAAAAAGTCTCAGGAAATATCTATGACATGCAAAAAGGCTTCCATTTCTAAAGATATGAAATATGTTCAGGTTCTTGTAAGAAACAGAGCATTACACTTGGGTTTTCATTTAAATATGATTTCTGAAAACTAATAAAAAAATTAGAAATGTTGATGCACAGAAAAATGACAAGTGAGAAAAAAAATTATATAAAAATATCCAAAGGATAGCACAGGGAACTAAATGGGGGAAAATTACTTTTGCTTTGGAGAGAGCATTATGTAGGCAAGGCAATTTTATTAACACGGTTGGATAAAATATAAAGGGTTTTCTTAATCTCAGAGACTTCAAAAGAGACTTTTTTGGAGACAATATTAATATCAAAGCCAGTTGTCACTATTATTAAAGTGTTCTTTGCTCTTCATTAGTCACAAATGATCCCCTCGACTCACAAAAAGGTACTCGGTAAATTAAAAGCTTTTATGTAACACTCCAACAAAAGTTGAATGACTCCAGAGTTAAAAGGCAACTCTTGTGTCTGCCAATATTGAAAGTGGTACCCAATTTCTTCCTTTTTTAAAGCACCAATTTCCTTAGGGTATTTATTCATTTATAGATCTATTAAGAGACTGATTAGGAATGGACGATTAATGAAATGCTTTGTCGTTCTGAGTTCTCACAAGCAATCATTAAAGGCCTGATTTTGCATTGTGGGCAGCCTGCTGGTGCCATGTAAAATCCCTCTGGAGGATAAACAGGTCCATCCATCTACAGGGCTGAGTGAAGCCTGGATTTATGTCTGCGTGAGGGCAGAACAGTAATTCCTCGCGCTGGGTACTTTTTCTAACGCGCTATGTCTAAGCACTTCAAAAGAGTTTGTTTGCCGATCGTGTTAGCCAGAACGCAGCTCATCCCTCCAGTGGGCTGCATTGTGTGACTCTTAATCGCTGATTAATTGCAGTCTCACACCGCTGAACTTAATGGGAACTCCGCACTGACTTGCATGGTGAAAGACTGGAGGATAGGATTATGAGATTTCCTTCATGTACACTGAGAAATGCCACACATGATGCGGTGAAGTTACCGTGATTTGCCCACCACTGAATGCATGCCGTAGCTTGCTTGAAATAATGGCCATGGTATTCAGAGATTTCTTTCCACTGAGCCTTACATCTTTCTGAGGCTGAGATTTGAGGACTGAGGATTCACTGTTGTTTTTCATTGTAGTCATTTGTATTTCCATTTTCAGACAGCGCTGTTGGTGGCACCTTTTTTCTATTGTATCTTTGCTTTACGGTAAGGTTGGTGCCGGAACAGTGGATGCAGCACTGAGGACCATATTTCCAGGATTTTATGGCTGCCCTGATACTGATTTGCCTTGTTCCTGCAGTTAGATCACTATGCCCCTTCGTGCCTCAATTTTTCTATTTATAGAATGGGAAGAGAAATAGTGGGCTAAGGCTGAGTTAATACCTTTAGCCTGCAATAGAAAGGTAATAGAGTAGTACAAAGTATTAATTATTATATTATCTCTCTCGCTTTTTAATGGATTTATATTTAATTCGGTTACAGAGAGATGCTTTGTTCGCATAATAACATTTTCTACTGCCTTTGAGGCTCGCAGGAGCAAGCTTGTGGGAAGGAAACTGGTAAGTGTTTGAATTTAGAAATGCCGCTAGTTTCAGTGTATTTAAAATGCTGTTGAAGTCGGGACGATTTAAATGTGTGAGATTTCAAATGTCTCATTGACACACATCGCAAATTCCTTCATTGCCTGAGGGAGCTACAGCAAAAGGAAAAGTTGGAGTCTTTTAGTTTCACAGTTAAGGCAGCTTTTTTTAAAGTGAGTTAATGATGGAGCGTTTGCCTGTGTGGTTGTAACAGAGCAATCTGTCACTGTGAGAAGACTCCTGGGGTGACTACCAAGACATGTTAACTAGCAATGGTACCTCCATTTTACATGACCCGTTGCTCGCCCTGGTGTTGCAATACACTCTGGCCAGATTCCTGTATGAGTAATGCGAACGGATCCACATTTTGAATAGAGACACGGGCCAAAGTCAGCTAGTAAAAATTAAAGGTAAGGGAGCTACGCTGATGAATGCAAGTTGAGGGTCTGTCCAATATTCTTTTTCTATTCTTGTCCTAAGCATTCAGATAATGTTGCCGCAAATAGAGGTGCATCTGTTGTGTTTTGTCACGCAGTTGGCTCTCTCTCGCATTCCCTTTATTGCACACCCCACAGCGCACTGCACTCGGACATATTGTAAGTACACACTCATTGATCTTTACTCCATATGATGACAGATATAAATTTGCTGCCAGTGCACCTTATGCTAATGTTCAAATGAAAATGAATAGTACACATTGCAGCACACCAGGTTGTGCTTTACCTTCTTATATCCCCATATGCATTTATTTGGGAATATGATGGTCACACCAGACTCCTGGGCCCATCTCTATATCTCAGCTGCAGAACAGCATGAGATTTTCATGCATATGAGCTCCCCACGTTAGGACTTGTTTTCTTGGCCTAGGAATCAAGGTTTCTGGGCTGGAAAAAGCTACAGAATAGCCTGACAAAATTCTCACCCTGGGCATAGGACAATCAGGACCATAGTTTACGCCTTAGCTATACACAGATACTAGCCTATTTGTTTCAAAGTTATATTTTGTGTTTAAATGAGACCGTTATGTTGGATTGAACAAGATTGACATGGACTTTGCCATTCATGTCTTCCATGACGATGGAATATTAAAGTGAGTGCATTGGACACTTGAAACAGAAAAAAAGCCAAAGTGAAACAAGAAAATTGGTCTCCTACCTTTCCGCCTTCATTCGGTATGTTATACAATTGCAAATGGCATATGGCTGGAGGAAGCGAGTCTCAAATATATGCAGTGATGTTCCACGTGAAATTCTCTATTTAGTGAAGCACCAAATCCTCTATTTGATTCACCAAAGCCAGAATTTCAGCTGATGTCTATGTACAAATAAAAAAGCCAAAATCAGAAGCGAAACAATTGCAATATATCTTCTATACTGCTCCAGCACCCAGAAGATAACATCCTGTATATCTAATATTTTTTCCAGTTCCTGAACTGGTAGTCTAGAATTACAGCTGCTGGTTGTGAATGGCATTTGAAACGAGAGACCCTAACCACAAAGCATACAGACAGTGCTTTGTGGCAATGCCAAAACAGAGTCATATCCAGCTTATTCTGTCCTAGGTGAGACTTGGAGCCAAGAATAAATATCCTAATACTCTATCAGGTTAACAAAGTCAATGCACTTATTTAATTGTCCCAGTTTGACCAGCATTTTTTCCATCACAGGCTGTAGCTGGGACTCAGTATCACGGTTACCTTTGTTCATGGCTAGTTCCAGCAACGCATACATTCAGGCCCAGTCACTTCCAGGTTCTAGACGACATGATGGTGTTCTCCTGTCCCTGTAAACTGAAACTCAGGCTCAGGAGATTCCTTCTGAGGTCATCTCTACTTTGTTTCTGTCACGATCCTGTTCAAGGATTGGAATGTGATTTTCTTTTCATGTCACACTCTTCTACATCGGAAGAAATGGTCTGTTCCATGAAAGGGAGTTAACAAACTTTCTTTTTATCTGGAATTTTGTCCCATGTCCTCCGCAGATACCAACCTCAACAAACTAGTTTTCTTTCCATCCCTCTCTTAAAGTCCTGTTCTGAAGTCATTTGCCCATGTTGTCCCGCTTCCCCAGTTCATCTGTGTGAAACGATGGTGTTTCCCCAACCTGCCCTCAGACACCCTCTTGCTCCATGTGGTCTATCGCAGATTCTCTGTCCACTTTGTGTCCCCTACTTGAGTTTCTTTGTGGCTCAATAAGAGACAGCAGATGCCATGGCTGATCTGGTACATTAGGCACGCTGACCGATTGATTTGCCAGACAGCTGCGACCAAACAGCAGGGATGGCTGCTGTTTTCCTTGTCTTTCCCTCAAGGAAATAATTAAAAATGATACTCTTCTACCATCACTTGTGGAAAATACCAACTTCCAGAAGATTTGGAAGAACCGAGGCCCCTCTCCAGTGTCAGATTTGTCTGAAGTTGACTCATAGGTGTGACTGACAGACAGATGAAGCTATTTTTATTTTAAGCCAGTTTCCTAAGAAAAAAGATCAAATTGCAGTATGGTTTAGTCAATGGGACTCTGAAAAGAAGATCAAAGACCTTTGTCATTAATCTGACATATCTGGTTATACTCTGTGTCTTCTGATATGGGGCTGGTACAGGGCATTTGTTTGTGTAAGACTGAGTGTTAACGGGCCTTGAACTCTGCTGGGACTTCCAGATATCACTGTAGTAAAACTAAGTAAAACCAACCTTATGAAAAGTTTCTCTAAGCTGTAACACATGCCCACACCTGAAGGGAATAGATACACTAAGATACATTATGAAATTACCCAGAGTACGTTGGAAAGAAGAGCAAGATTCGGGGGCAACTTGTGTTGTCTCACTCTTTGGTTTTCCCAGTGCAAGTTCTCCTGTCGTTCTGGACCAGCCCATTGCCTGGGTGTTAGGCATTGCTTAACTAGTGAAATCATCCCTGCTTTCTCAAAACCAGAGATACCTAATGCCTGTTCACACACCACTTGGTTCAGGCTAGCTTGCGTTCTAATGAACATATCACAGCAATAGCTCAGAGCTCCCCATATTTCCAAAAAGCATATGTTAAACAATGTAAGCAAAGAGAAACCATAACAGGCTTCACTTGTCCTAACAGTCCATCTGTTTCCTACTCCCCACTGAGCACATCTCTTTTCCTAGTTCCCTTTCAGGTGCACTCTTACCTTATGTAACGTGCTTTTTATTGGAGATTCATGCTGTGACCCTGTCAGAATTGCTACAGCAGGGGTGACCTCGGTAATGACTGTCCACAGCCTGCCAAGCTAAGTTGGTCAGTGTTAGCTGATTAAACTTTTAACAACATCCCCTGTGCGATAAAGGGCAAAATGACAACTTTGCCCATCGTCAAGGTGTCTGTATAATAAACTAATTAGTAAACCACACAGTCTGTGGAGCTTTTAATGAGTGCTATCGTCTGGCCTCTGTAATAAAAACCCAGTCTGCCCCCTTTTGGGATTCAATTAAGGCACAGACTGTCATATGCTTGGCCTGGCTGATCAATGAATCCATTCCGACCTTTGTCGGAGCTGTTTGCAAGGTCAGTGGCAGTAGCGAGGGAAGCCAGCCTGGTGGTGGGGAGACATACCCAACAGCACCCGACAGGCACCAATATCAGCTGCTAATGTCCTCCTGGTCGTTTGGCATCAGCAGAAGTTTCTCTCACACAAAGGTTAGCTGAAAGAGAACGTGACAGCATGTATATCTATATATGCATATATAAAAAATTACATATATATGCATATATATATAATTATATATATGGGAACTGATATTTCTGAACAGAAAGGTTACCCTGTTATTTAAAATGTTCATTAATTCTTTCACATCTGCACATACCTAGGCACCTGTGGTTTTTTCATGCACCACAACATGCTATCAAATGTTTGGTCTCAACTGTGTTTACTGATATGCTACAGATATACAAACAAAACAAACACAGAAAAATAGCTCTAGACTATACAAAACACCCTCTTTTTCAGGTCCTTGCATAGAAATAATGCTTATCACTCTACAGTTCCAGAAGGGGTTTATAACCATTGAAATAAACTTTATGACACACCAGTGCAACAGGTAACTACATTTTAATTTTACAGACAGGAAAACTGAGGCAATGACCAAAGAAGATGCCTAGGCGTGGCAACGAAGGCGTCTTTCAAAGTGAGGGTTTCAGTCCTTTCACCTCTGGGTTCCATCCTCAAGAGGAGAAACAAGAATCGGGGGACTAGTAGAGCGAAGACAAGACCTTTAGTGTCATTATCATCTGTCCTTACCAGTGGCTAAATACATGAGCTCCAGTCAAGCCTATTAGTAGGAATAAAGACTCCGTCCACAGCCACACTGCCGCCACAGCAGAGCTGATGATGCAAGGAGCACTGATTTTTATTACTGCTATAGTAGCAGTATAGAACCAGAGTTCCCTCCAGACCTCTCAAACATAACTTCCTTCAGCAAACGAGAAGGCACTGCATTAGATTATATGGCAGGGACATCAGAGATTGCATCCTACTGTGACATGTGCATGAAACGGTGTATACAACCATATGAGCAAATGGATGGAGTTTGTGTCTTCACTCTTGCCAGGTGAGAATCCTAACCTCTAAAAGCACAGAGTGGTTTTTCTTTTCTGTCCTCCTCTTCTTTCATTTGAACTGAACGATCCTTCCTCTGTCACCTTCTCATAGTATTTTATAACCTAGGGACTAAGGAGATGTCTGAAAGCTGAGTTTTAACTGCCATGATGCAAAGAAAGAAAAAAAGATCTGGTCTCAACTGTCCTGTTTATTCAGAAATTGAGCAATCTCCACAAGCATGAATTTACAGCAAGAGACCAAGTTCTGTTGGTTTTACAATACCAAAGAATAGAAACGCGAGGTGATTGAAGTGATACAAAGGTGATACCTAGTCTTTGCATTCCTGATATTTGCATTACTTTAGAGGTGGAAAACAAAGACACGAAGAACTATGCCTTTTCTAATTTAGGCAAAATGTCGCTTATCTGCTAACTCTTGTCTATCCAGTTACAGCTAGCAGAGTTACTTAGTTATAAAACAAAACGCCTATCAAATGTATTTATTTCTTTTATTCTTCATTATCATTACTCCAGCGCCTCCATCCTATGCCTCCATGAGTCTCTTCCTATTTTTGTCTGGCACTTCAGCATGTAACCAATCTTGCATTGTTTACTGTGATTCCTACCGATATCTCAGTTGCCATTATGTTCCTCTCACCAGAGCTGTTACTTACAAGTCACGAAGACTGGTGGTATTTAAGACACAGTTTTCTGTACACCAATTCCTTTCAGTAGCGATAAGCAGTTCTCCTACTGAGCATGTCTCCCATTCCCTGTTCTAGCCCCAGATCACCTAATGCAAAGTTACGGGTTTTGGTACGGCTTGGATACCTCCATTCAGCTCCATTTCCAAGGCATAAATCCCATTATAAATGTAGTTTTATCTAAACCCATACAGAGGACAGATGTAACCAGAGTCACAAAATTATTTCAGACCATGAATTATATATTTTGGTGAGAGCTTTGTGCCACCAGCCAGGTCCCTACTCCCTGCTCTGCACTAGAGCAGCATACTTCGTTAGAGCTTAGGAGTACCCTGCAGTATTCCTTCAGTTATTGCCTCCAAACCACGAAGGAAAAGGTGCTCACAGCCCAGTCTAGTTCATGAAGCAAAGGACAAGCTAAGTGCTAACTAGAGGAACATAATTTTGAATTTCTCAAGCAAACTCAAATGGTTACATTTGCTGGAGCAAGCCTTGCTCTTCTAGACCAGTCTATCACACAGCGGCGGGAGGTTTTTGTATCTGGCAGACGTCACTCTGCTTTCCTCCTTCCAAATGCAGCTATAGCAATTAGTTTCAGAATTTAGCCTGTTAAGATGATTGAGAGTGTAAGGAGTCACTGGAAGGAGAGATTTAGCAAAGAAAACTAAAGAAAGAAGAAAAGTAAAGACCAACTTGCTAAAAAAAATCTGAGGTTTTTTTTCTTAATTTTGGAATTCAAGCAGGACAAAAAGAGCACTTTTAATTAAATGTTGTGATTGTCTCTTTTTTTCTCCTATTTGAGCCATTCAACATTTAAAACAGGAAACAGCTCATTTTATAATATATTAAGATACTGTTTATTAAAACTAAGAGTCAAATCTGAATTTAGATTTCAAATACCTCAGATTGAAAACAGACCAACTGGTAAATGTCTCCATGAATTTTTCATGGAAGACGTGCATTTTGGTGCCATATTCTGCTCTTTCCAACCGTGTCTATGGGGCAGTGGAATCTGTTTGTTTCTGTTCTATAACTTTTTCAGGCAAAAATCTGTGACAGAAAATAAGATCGTTTGATAGTTCTAATTATGCTGCTCGGTGCTGTTGAATTAACCCTCAGATCTATAACACAGGTTATACTATAAGTTATGCCTATATAGTCTTGTCAACCTCAAGACTCTCCTATAAATATGCATATTTATAGGTGTAGTTGTATATTATATGCTTATAGGGAAAAATTTTAACAATTTTGCAAAGCAACAGTGGAAAAGGTATATGTAGTTGTGAAATAATTTTAACATTAAAATAGTGTTGTCATTAAAGCATGGCCTAAAACATTCTGAATGTTATTCTCCCTCATTCTTCATCAAGCATTTGAAACTGTGTTTAATTTGAGAGAAAATAAATGATAAAATATAAAATAATTTTATAGTGTTTCACTGTATCATTTCTGAGTTTCTCAGCTCTCCCTTTGTATCAGCTGCTCATTCACAATCCTAAACTTAGAAATAACAATGTTTAGATGCCACCAAGTTAATTCTTACCAAAAGCACAAAGCTGTTATGAAAATTTACCCACATTTAATCTTACAGTTTTACTAAGGAGATGACTGGGTGAAAACTAATGTTTGCTCTTGCCTATGATGAAATTTTCTTCTCCTTGGGTTTGCTGATGGCTGGAACAGCACTCAGAAATGGAATAATATGCAAGAGGGTATCATGGAACTGTACCACTTGTGGCTCATCAGTAATGCCCAATCACCCACGGACTTTGACCAGTTTGACATTTGGGCTGATGGAATTACCGTGAATACTCCTCTGCAAGATGACTGCACCCACTGCTACAGATGGGAAGATGGTGCTGAGAGTACTGCAGGTTTCCACTGTACTTGATCATTATTCACTGTGTATCTTCCCTCCCCAGTCCCATGAAATCTAGCTCTTCTTCACAGTCGTGAGGATTAAGTGGCAGATGACTGAGTAATATAAAGTCTTCTAGCTACCCTTTTCATTCACATTGCACAATAATAGAAAATATTTTAGGAAGACTTTCTGAAGAAGCACACTATAAATGTCCCATAAGCAAAATATTTCTTCATTACACTTTGCAGGGATACTTTGCATCAGCCCTTATGCAGCTGTGGCCGTGCAAGATGTGGTTTATCCACAAGGGGCTCCTATCCACAGAATACCTCTGGGACGGGCAAAGCAGGGTCCAATTACATTTGATCACTAACATGGGAGATGTGATGTAGGAAGGAAGCGCGGCAAGAGCATCCTGACTCGCGAGAAAGCAAAATATCTCAGCTAAATATAGATCAGATGAAGTCTTGACGCTGCTCCAACTTTTGAGAAGGGCTGGAGAGCCCTGACTGGCGCCGGGATGGCTCGGAGACTGCCTGCTGCTGGTGGTATGCCATGCAGGTCCAGAGGATAAGCACGATCTGACCGTGTCGTTCAAGTGGTTGGAAGCTCATTTGGTGATACACAATGCACTTTTCTTCCTTTTTCAGTGCTCTCTTCTTGGACAGATATTCAGTATATAGAGCTAACATTTGATCACAGTTTCTCTGGATAGAAACTGAGCCAGAGGTTCCTGGGAATATTCATAATAACTAGACTATTGCTAATTTCAACCGAGTTTGGTAATTTGGGATTGGAGTGGCACTTTAGTTCAGGAGTAGCCATGAGAATTGCTCATTAATTTTATCTGGCATAAAATTCTGTGAGTGAATGGGTAAATTGAGTGAATTGGTAAAGTGTGTGCCAGTGTGCAAACACAAAGTTCTTGCTGTCTTTATTTTCCTTTAAATGAATGTTGTTTAGTATTTAGTATGAAAGACTCAATGGGAAGCTGCAGCTAGGTAAAAGGGGAAAAAAAAGACAGAAAAGTATGAAACTTTAACATAGTCTCTTCACACTAGTATTTCAAAAAAGCTCTGAAAGAAGGCTGCTCACATGGATTTACTGATAAAATCAGGAAGTTAAACTTTTTCTCAAGTCAGCTATTGCTTCTTTACAAGAAAGCCTCAGCTTTTGCTACTTGGGTTTCAGTATGAAGGAAATGCTTATAAGAGATTAATTTCTTAATCAAGGGTTTATATACAATTCTGATTTAGTATTCTTGAAATTTCACCAATCGCAGTTAAATTATATTAATCAGTCTGCTTTTTAGCTCCTTTGAAATAACTCTAAGTACAAGAGGCTGTGAATTTATAAATTTTCAAGAATAAAATGGACTGCTGAGGAAGATTTGATCTATGATTTTCACTGATCAACTGGTATACTAGCAGTTGCCTTTCTACTGAAAAGGGAAATGCCTTATAAAATTCGCCCGTTTAAACTTCATACCATCTCAACAGGCCATATTACTGTCATCTTTTTAAAATGGAGATGCTAAGATCAGAATTTCATAGGTTTGTCAACATTTTTTCTACTCCCATGCTGAGACATTGGAGGACTGATTTCAGAAGTACAGAGCGTCAACTCCAGCACAAATCTGTAGTTCATGAAGCAGCTGAGCGCCCACGGAAAAATCATGACCTGCAGTTGCTTTTCAAATGTGACCTTAGTGACCTGCCCAAAGCCAGCTAGTGAGATATAATTACCACTGAAATAAGAGTTAGTGACATTGGGTTTTTTGTTTCGTTTTGTTTTGTTTTTAATGCGATTATGTATTTGTATTGTGTTCAAACTGAAAAACACTATAAAGAGCAGGTCACCTCTGTAAGACACTTTCTTACTATTCTTCTGGTTTTCCCTTACACCACTTCTCCTGCAGTTAGAGCACGATGACGCTCAGTTGTGGCCCATGGCATCAGACTCACAGCCAGCAGGAAGATGCCTGGCCAGAAATCCAGGTTTGGCAGGGGGACTTTTGTCCTTTTTGACCCTTTGCAGGGTCAGAGCTGATTCTGCATGGCGCTGTGACCTACCGCAGCATTTTAGTACACACTTAACTGAAAGGGAGATTAAGAATGTGTTTAAAATCAAATGCCTTGTACTTCAATGTAATTTTAAGTGCCTTCTCCAGAATTCAGGCCCTGGCATGTAAATTTTGCTAATGAACCATCTATAAACATGACAGATATACATATGTACAGGTAAGGGAAGAAAGGCATGGCAGAATATCCACATCATAGAAAATAAGACAAAATCACCCAGATTTTTCTGTCATGAGTGGGAGGGAAAGAAGACATTTTTCAGTAAGTCTCAGCAATCCCACTTGTGTCGCAGGGCAGGAGTTAGGTGCAGGTGTAATCTGCACCCCAGGAAAGCGTGCAGAATGTGCGGCATTCAATGAAGCACATGCCTGGGTGGTTTCCTGAATCGAGGCCTCAAGGAGGAAATTTCCTTTCCCTGCCTCTGAAATGATCGGCAGATTATTCTTTTAAGATTCTCTCCCCTCTAGTGTTTAACCACTCTCACTTTCTTCTGAGCTTGCTCACAAAGCCTTTATCTTATTTGTCAATGTTTGATATTAAAATAAAAAAAAGGTATTAATCTCTGCAGTGACCTTTCTGCTTTATTTCTCCTGGAAAGGGATGCTGCATCTTTTGTAAGTAACTTCAAGGCAAGACATTATGCGGCATTCAAACATGCGGCTTTTATCCAGTTAATCATTGTGCATTACCTACTTTCATCAATGTTCGGAAACTTAATTCCAGGATTACTCATCCCCCCAAAAACCCAAATAAGAAAATCAGAAGAATAGACCCAAACAATAGAACTTTTATGCCAGGATAATTAGAAAAGGAACCTATTACCCAGGATTATAATTACTGACTAACATATTAAATGACCTTTAACATTTACCTTAAGCCCCAGATTTCTAGAAAACCAGCAAGGTTATGAATGCCATATTAGTAATCTTTAATCTTTATTACTGCTGTGGACAGAATTTTAATGATTTTTAAATAGGCAGCGGTCACTAACATATCCCTATTAAAATAAAAAAAATCTCATAAAAAATTAAATGGATTAAGACTTCAAATGTACCATCATCAAAAGTATTATCTAATTATGGAGTTCAGTGAACAGGCCAAGTGAAATGGTTGGTAATATTAGTTACTTACCACATGGGAATGCCCGGGATTTATGCACAAATAGATTCTGCTTCTGTTGCAACATAGTAATTAAGAATTTGTCAGGGAAATTTGACCCTCTAGGGTAGATATTACTTTGTAAAATAAGAATGGCAGAGCACTAGTCTCCTTGCTGCACATAATTTAACTTGATTATTTATACATCAAAGGGAGTCTGCAGTGACTGCAGTATAATATTTAAGTAGAGGGATATTAGAGAAAGAAGCATCTAGTGAAATCTTTTTCCCAAATCTCCGTGAGAAAATAGAGGAAATTTTCATAAAGCATTTCATTTTGCATATAAATTGGTGCCTAGATTGTGCCTGTGAATTTACTGCTGTCAAATTTAATTTTTCTTTAATTCTTCAGACCCAGATGTGAAAAGCTCTGTGTGCAGGCTGCAATTTTCAATGCTTACAGGTAGCACCCGGATCGATAATGTGTCTTTATGAGAAATTACCGTTAATGTTATTGAGTATGCATTTTGCTTTATAGGATAATAAGGTAATATGAAATGCCAATTCATTCATTAGGAGAAAGCTAAGTGCTTAAATGAAATGGGTGACAGGTCTGAAAAAAGATGTAGTTGTGGGCAGGAAGTCAAGAATGGATTTTTAATGACCTAATACCAAAAGGTTTTTACCACTTATTTGCATTTGCTTCCTCTAAACAATATTAACTTTAAAATAAAAGTGCTTGAATATTTAAATTGCAGTAAGTGATTCCACTTGAAGAGGCTATTTGGAAATGCTAGGTTTCTGGGAAACTCTCTGCCTAGCCTTTTTGAAGACCACAAAATTAACTCATCTGGTATAAAAATTAAAACAAAACTCATCTAAATTGACAGGCATAAAAGTGAGCATATTGTGAACATGGCTGAAAGCCAGAGGTTAGTAAGTGAAAAATGAAAAAGAAAACTCTTTATCTCTTTGTTTTAAATACAGCGTATTCACAGCTTGGTAAGGTAAAAATAGTAGGTATTGAAAATAAGACCCAAATGGTTTGTCTAGGGAAAAAGTTCCAAACCAAAACCAGATCATGTTATTATTGTTCAAAATAAGAATGCAGCATCCTTGGAGTAAATTATTGTAAAAAAAACCCCAACCAAACAAACAAAAAAAGAAACCCAAAAACAAAAACATGGTGTTGTGTCAAAGTTTCTTTATAAAGTAAGAAATTATTTGTTTTCTACATACATCCAATGTCTGAAACCATAGCCACATGAAGGAAAGACTTTTTTGTGAAACCTCACTTGGTTCTTTTTTTCACCCAGCTGAATCCTAACTAATTTTTCTGAGTTTTACAGTTTTCACTGGGTTGTTTCCCCTCTTTTTCTCTGCACGAGATCCCCAGGGTACAAATTGTGCCAGTTGGCCCTGCCAGCCTGATCAAGGGTACGCTGGAGCCAGGGGGAGGCTTCTGTACCTCCACAAGGACAGGACCAGAACCTTCAGGAGGTGACTGTTGGTGGCATCCCTCTCCATTAAAGATCCCATCCCATTCCCTGCTCCTGCCCACAACAGAAAGCCTCGTCCACCCAAGCAATGCCTCCTACAAACTTCTGACTTAAAAATGCTGAGTTGTACCTTACCACTGTCATTTATTAGGATGTAAGACAAGGCAGGAGAAGGGAGGAATTCATAAGCCTACATGGTAAACAGCTCCATCCAGGTGCTCCAGTTTTCCTCACTCCCACTGCAAACCGTTATCCCAGTTACAACGAAGTGTGTGTATAGTTTAATGCTAAAGTTTCCAAAGCTGCTCTTCCTTCTAGAGACATATGGGGACCTGGCTCCCATTGAAAATGATGGCATTCTCTACTGATCCTGTAGAGTTCCTCAACAATGATTTTCCTAAATCTTTCACTTGATCTGTTATAAACTCAACATTTTTGCTCTTCTACAATAAATAAGATACTTTATTTACTATCAGTAAATCCTTTAAGAGAGGAGTTTGAAATCAGAGGCCTTTTTTTTTTTCTTTTAAATAGCTTAGACTGTAAAAACAAAGGACAGATACCAGAAAAACCTGTAAAGTTTTATTTTTATTTCTCCTTTAACTTGCAATAGCTGCTTTGCCTAAACTTTTTTCTTTTATTAATTTTTTTTTTTAACTTTTATGTAGGACTCTTTTTTTTTTTTTTCCTTGACCTTCAACATCTCAAACTACAAAGAGAGGACTTTCTCTAATGCTGTTTGAATATACTGTATGTTTCTTTTAAGGAGCCTTCCACTGATTTTTATCCTTCAGGGATCAATGGTTCCTTCAGTTCCATAATCTGACAAACTATAGTAAAAGCAAAAGGCCCCCACTTCCAGAGCCATATGTGTTAACGTGAGATGGCAACGGATGTATTTTCACAGTGAACTCACAACAGCCTAAAGAGAGCTTTAAAGTATCTTAGCCTAAGTCTGTCTCTTTGGGAGGAATGAGATACGGGAGGAACTTTAGTATTATTGTTAATCTGTATTACAAAAGCACCTAACAGCCTCTGCTGAGTTCAGGGCCCCATTAAAAGGAAGGATGGATAAAGACGGTTCAAATGCGTGTTCATTTTAGCATAACCTACGCATTCCTTTGCTTTCTGGCAGTCTGACTGTTTTCCACAAAACTCTTGTTGAGTTTGGAAAGGGGGGAAAAGAAAAAATGGAAATTTATATTCACTATTAAATTAAGCGCTGCTCATTTCTCTGCTACAGTTACTTGGAAGAAACAAAATTCATTGTTGATGTAGTTAGTTGATATCCAAGGGACTTTTTGATCCAACTCAACTACGTATTACTCCATGCTTCTTGGAATAAGTCCTTCCCCAGTGTCTCCCCGTGGTCCTTTGCACAGAGTACCAATACGCCCTTCTACTCTGTCACATACTACAAGGAGTGTTAACTTTCTTCATTTCTTCAGTACATCAGTACTGCTCACTTTGTCTCGCTGACTTCCAAATGGCTTGACATGATGTTGACCGTTCCTAGAGATTGAGAAAACAGTTGGGAGGTCTACCTGGAGGAGCATCGCACCCAGGGACCAGGTAAAAGGAGCATGGATTGGCCAGCTGAGGTGTGGAGGATGAGGAAGCTGCCCTTCAACACTGGCCCTCCTACAAAGGAGGTTCAGGGACTTGGTCGGTGAGTCTCTGGGTGGTGCTCCCCGAGGACAGCATTGGCAGCAGTAACTCACTTTAAGTTTCGAAGCGTGCAAGTGAAAGAGGTGGAGGTGGAATCCTGCTCATGTCTTGCTCTGACGCTATTCTATCGCCTCTAGAGTGTGCTACCTTCCAAAATCAGAGGGGCATCAGAGGGACATCGGCAATTTAACAGATCTTTGATATACACCGGTGTTCACACTGGAATGGTACAACTGAGGTAATGCCGTCATCGTTTCAGATTTGTTAGGGTTGATGCTGTAGTAGAAAAAATACTAACTAGGGTTTAATGTAAAGCAGTTAAATGGGATTCAGAAGGAAGAAGATAATGGCATACATTTGCACTAATTCATATATTTATGTCCATTTTCCCTAGAAAACAACAACATATTGCAACCAGATTGTGACAGGTTTAAATTGCATATATGATTTTAGTTCCTGTCTTTAGTACTTGAATGATATGGGGACTTCAGGCTCTCCAGTTTCTACTGGAAAGCCTTTGGCTGGGAGTGGGTAACAAGCAGCCTTGGCAAAAATGAAAATACGTGTGACCAGCAGACCCTCTATATTTGCTTACCTTAAGAAAGAATTATACTACCTTCCTAGCTATCTCTTGTGGATATACAGGCAATGCTCTTGACTTCTTTGACCTTTCTTACTATGTTATCACTGTTTCAAGAGCATCATCCTCTGCTGCAGCCAGGGCTTTGACATTCCAGCTCACTGCAAGTCTGCTGTTGAGATCATCTTCCCACTGTTATTTTGAATCAAAGTATTTCTGAGCTATGGTTTATATGACACATCCAAACAATATTGCTCTGAAAAATATAGTTATCTTCTAGCAATCAAGTAGTCCCGCTGAAATAAAGGAAGGTAAGAGACTGAGTCAAAGCCTATTAAAGTTCCTGGATATTTACTCCAAAGAGTTTTGCATCAGGCTTTTGACATACTTCATCTTCTATACATTGTCTAAGGCTCTAACAAAGATATTTACGACCAATTACTAACAGTAACGATTGTAGAGGTTACTGATGATCTATAGACTGCAGTGGGACAATCACTGCGATAAGACATTCTTCTCTTCTCATTGCAGACGTCTGGGTAGTATTGTTACATTGCTACTGTTAAAGTGGTTGTGCAAGTGATTTCTCTTAATAATCTAATAAGTGCTTTGGGATCTTTCAGAATAAATGGATTTCTAGAGCACATGCATTACTCTTATTATTACTTATCTGCCTGAGTACTGTCACCCAGAAATAGGGATTCTCTCCATTTATTTGGTTTTGAAATAATATATAATCAGTTCGGCTATAGATCTCAATCATGTCACGGGAAGCAAAGCAGTATCTGTTATAATATATTAGCCAAATATATTCAGACAAATGGATCCAACAGCAGCTTACCACAGACAACAAATTCTAGTCCTTCAAGAATGTAGGGACGTGTGGGTTTTTTAATGTTGTGGTTGTTTTTATAAATAAGCACCTAGTCCCATATACAAAATGTCAGTATAGTTCCACTGTCTCATTTGCACAGGCAGTTACTCAGTTTCTTTATATATTCACCTGTTTGGACACCGGATGCAGTTTCACACATCCCTTCCCTAAATTGAGGTCCACATTAAACACATTTTCCCTAAACTATTATTATCTCCTATGTGTAGTTAACTGAAAATAGAGCAGCTAGTTTCAGTATAATTATTCATAATTTGTTGAGCACTGATAGCATCCATCATTCTTCCGTCAGGAGAAAACTTGATTCCTACACCAAAAAGCTTATCAACAAAATCAAGGAAATTTATAATTGATACTAAAAATATGAGCACAACATAACCCCCCAATTATACCTGTGTTGAATTTTGACTCATATTTGGCTTAATTTCTTAATTTAGGCCAAAAAAATCCCATATGCTAGAGAAATTCAAATTTAGATCCTGACTTTGCAGATCTAGTTTATAATGGTATTTAAAACATGTGAAGCCTCGGAGTTTCAGAGAGGGGGACAGTTCCTGTCTGCAGGAACTACATGTTTAGTGGATGCTGAAAACTCTGAGATAGCAGAGCTTTTTTTCCACCTTGTTTTAAAAAAACAGAGGTAGGATGATACAAATATGCAGTCATACTCTTTTCTATACTCGTGTGTGTATATCTATACAACTACTTAATGTTTTATATTCACGTTGTAAGCCATGTAGTGCTTTTTTTTTTGATATGGGTTTGCATTGTATGGCCACAGAGAAGTCTTCACAGAGGACTTGGATTTGTAAGCACTACCCCAATGCAGATAAATACATAGAGAGAGGAGAAAGTTGCAAGCATAAAAGGCAACATGGAAAGAAGTTCGGTAAAAAAAAAGACTCTTTGAATTCGGTCTAAGTTTTCAGCAGAGTCCAAGATTTCTCTTTTCTTTTCTGGTTTGGTACTTTGGTGGGTTCAGGAATGCCAAAGGGTGCAAAATTATATTAAATGCCTGTATATAGCAAGGAATATGATACAGCATAAATTTAGCATTAGCATTACCCAACTGATGCACCAGTAGTTAGGTATGGGTGTTCCTTCAAACTTGGAAAGACTATTTGTGTTGATCTTGATGCTACTACTTTGTGCTGGTTATTTGCAAGCAGACATATAAATAATATTTATTCTCCTGATAGCCCAGTAAACTGCTATTCTTAGTGGCTTAAATTGTCCTTCAGCTGAGGACCAGTTGCCCTGCAGTTGATGCAGCACGACTCACGGCTTATGTGAGCCCTCTGTGTACTATTCAGTAGAGCTTACACAGTGTCACTCACCTTGCTCTGGGTCCCTGGCCTTGACAGCGGTTTCTGCCTGGGTAAACACTCACATCCACATCATCTGCTATTCCTACTTTACAGCCTTGTTTTCCTGGTTGAAAATGTATTTATCCAGGTAGAACCATCCCCATCCAAACTAAGGAACCAACTATGAACCAATGAGCCAATGTTAAATGAGGGAAAACCAGCGATAATAACGAACAAGACGGTAGAAGAGGGACAGTGGGAAGAAATCTTTGCTTAGCCTTGGTACAAATATGCTTTTGCTGGCTGGCCCTGCGTCCTTACTGAGAGTAGATCTGGCATGTATTTGTATAGCAGCAAGGAGCAGCGGTGACACATACACAGCTGTGGGTTTCTTACGCCCATTTTTTTGTGTGTGCGTATTTACTAAGCTACTGCTAATGGTTAATGAATGGCAAAATGAATCTCTTTGCATGAGACCATATAGACAAAGATTAGCAGTATCTAACTTACCACAAGAGGAAAGAGAAAAGATTATGTTCAATTACAGAGATAATCTAAAAAGCCAGGAAACTCTCCTTCACTTCAGGGAGGAAAAAGCAGAAAGTTCTCATCAAATTTTCAGTCTCTGAAAAAGATTGAAATCTCTTTCACAAAAGCATATCTAACCTTTTTTTTGTCTAAATACTTATATCTTTTACTCTTGCACTTGATGTAATAAGCCAAGATTTCCTCCTTTCAAACAAGCACCTCATGGGCAACGGAAATTAACAAACAGGGAGCAAATATGTGAAGGAAAGACAATACTTCCACTAAGACAAAAAGTCTGTCTTCTCTTGGCACATCTATTTTTGAAAAGGCTTCTCACCTGCCTGAACATTAGTATTGGTATCAGTAAACAGTTGTTGTTCCCTTCCTGACTGGTGAACCCACAAGTCTGTAAGGTACCCAAGTCCTCCTCCAACAAAATCCTAGTTAGATTATTAATAAGGCCTAGGGATTCTGAACTAATCTTCATTCAGTCTTACAGAATTTAAATTCAATATGCAATTTAGTGGAAAATAAGTTTGCAAGACAGCGCAGTTTTCAGTTCACATTTCAATTAAAAGGAGCAAAGACCTAAAGGTAGAGGGTTAAAAATACACGATGTAGTCAGTCTCTTGTAAAACTAAAGTGTGAGAATTTGAGACAGCTGTTAGTAGTCACCAAAAATTTTGTGAGCAAGCTTTGTGGGGTCTAACTCTTGAATAACAAAGAAAGTACAAGGATCAGATTTTGGTTTCATTTGCTCAGTTCTATGGGCTAGAAAGAGTGGTTCCTTGATGCTGAGAGATTTTCTGTGTACTGCTCTGGAGTATCTACTTTTGAAACTGGGCAGGGCTCAGAAACATCAATAAAACGTGAAATAGATTTTTTTCCCTCTTCCTTAATTCTACACCACCACCCCCCAACACATCATTTGGGTTTTAGGTGAAGGGTTGAGTCATGTCCCCTCCATCAACATTTTCATAGATTTATTTTCATGCTTCTGCAAACCGTATCTCTTTCTATTGCACAAGAAATCAATCACAGTGTTGGGAGAGTTGAAAATATGCTCCTCCTCAAAAGAAAGAACTGTATGGCTGGAATGTAATTATACTGAGAAAGCTGTTCTGGGTGGACAAAGCTAACCAGATCACTTAAGAGCGTGACAAAATGCTAAAATGATCTGAGATGTCTAGAGACAGTTTAAAATTTCTTCTTGGGATGTTCTGTTTTAAGACCTTATTACTGTAACTTCTGAGTGACTATATGTCACGATCATAAGTTACTCCATTTCAATGTGTATTTATTTTCTGTTAATGTTATAACTTAGGAAATTCAAAAGGATGGAAAGGGTACTTGGTTCTATCCCTAAATGTCAACCATGTAAGTGCTTTGACTTTTATTTTCTATTTGCTTTGGTCAGTGTAAATTTCTATGGGTTTTGCTGGTTGGGGGAAGGGGATTTGGAGATGTGCAGTTCTTGGTTATTAATATTTGACTTTGTTAGTGCTATCTGTTTACCGTATGGCTTCTGGAAAAAGATAGGAAATATTAGCTGGTGAGTCCTTAAAATGCATGATGTGTGGGTGCGCTCCTTGTGCCTGCACATTCTTTGCACCGTTGCTTCGTTTAGCTTGTGAACTGCCATTCAGGGGGTTTGATACTGTTTTTTGCTACTGCTTTGCTTTTACTTCATTATTTCACTATTTTTACTTTTAATACCTTTGAATGGTCAAGTTTGGGTGAATTCTACATGCTTTATACAGGGCGGGTTTTGGCCATATTTCTGGAATAGAAAATATGAAGTCTGTTTTTAGCCTCCGTTTACATTCACAAGGCTGGATCCTGCACATAAATGAGTTTTCATACAAATGCCTGGGATTTTATACAAATCCTATTCCCCTTTTGCTCAGAACGAGTTACAAGACAGCTGTCTCCTAAAGCAGAAAGCGCTGTTGTTATGAAAGCAATAATAGGCCAGGCTTAAGATCCTTAGCAGGACTCCTTTATTTTGGGACTTCTTGTACCAAAGGCGGAGAGGGACCTAAAGAAAATATAAAATATCCACTAACATCAAGGTACTCATACTTGGCAGGGTATGAAATTTGTTTCTATAGGAAATCACCTTCTTTTGAAGAAAATTGAAGCTGTGTGAAGGCCTTTTTTCTTTTCTTTTCCCCAAACTATATGTGAAAACTTTTGGGGGTTGGAGCTGATGGCATATTGTACTGTGAAAAATTAGTTTATGCTCAAATGCCTTTTGCAGGCACAAAACGATTCCTTACCTCTTCTTGCATGAAAAGCCAAGAGTCAGAGGGAGCTTCTCCTCTGGGTTTTTTTGCTGAGACCATTTATACTTTCCAAAGCTGGATCCAGGTCCCGACTGTTGGAGCCGGACTGTCCCTGCCCGGGCGCTGTCCTGCAGCATGTTTTCAAACAAGCCATTTTTCTTGTTTAATCTATCTTTATTTTCCCCTCTAAAAAGTGACTAAAAGAGAAGAGGACATCGATGTCACTTAGACTCCCTGAAATTCCCCGAAATGCTGCTTTGACTTTTACAATTTCGTGCAGCGCGGTGTGCAGTTGTGCTGGCAAGCCACTGGGTGTCAGCAGGAATGTGAAAGGAAGGCAGCGACGCCGGGTTTCCTCTCTCCATAGAACACCTCCATTCACGCAACGTTTATAACAACGCAGGAAAGCAAATACTGGGCAGAACCTTTTCAGCCTGGAACATGAATGGGCAAGTGGCCCCGACATAACTCAGCTGAGCCTGAAGAATAAAACTTTCTCAGTCCTTCTTCTTCATCATCTGCTATCTTTGACAGGTGATTTTCGGCCAGTTTTTTAAACCAGACTATGAGCTCAACCCGATGCCTCAGCCAGCTAGCAGGATCGCTCAAAATCAGAGCAAAATCATCACTGAAGTACATGCTGGGGCATAACACAAAATTTTTTTAGCACGTCTGCGTTCCAGAGAGTAATGCAGAGTTTCATTATCCTTAGCGTTTAACTGTACCAAAAGTTTTGCACAGCCTTCACTGGATTATTTTATATGCATTTCAATAGCACCCACAGATCATGCTGTGGTCTATATAAAGCCTGCTCTGTTCAACTAGCTGTTATACAGAATAAACCTTTTTTAAATTGGACCTCAACCCACCTAAACCTCAAGGACTCATCTTTCTTTGGCATCCCACAAAACCAACAAAATAACGTAGGTCTATATGTCTTTTTAAGGTTTGTCAGTTTGCAGTTATTGGTGCAATGGTCTGGCTGGTTATGAGAAAGAGAAACTGAGACAGGCAACACGCCCCAACTATCAAATTCAAAATAAACTCAGCAGGTTTTGAAACATGAACACTAATAACATCTTATACACATATTATTCTGAGTCTCCGTGCATGTCTTCTCTAAATCAGTAATGCCAACGGTAGGATGAAACAAGGAATAAGAAGCCACTGGCACTTCCAGTTCTTCTGAAGGAGGAGATGTATACACCAGGAAAATTTTGGATGATATGTTTTCCCCTAGAGACTTCTAGACTCAGTACTGCAAGGTAACACCAGAGGATCAAAACCCCGTGAATTACAAAATGTCGTGAACCTTTGTGGTCTTCAGTGAGAATGGAGAGCCCTCACCTTCTTGCACAACTGGCAGTTCACCCCCATACTTGTTCTCTGCGTATTTCTCTGTAAATAAGACATGGATGCAGTCAGAGTGGACTCAGTCAACGGCTGCTGAGAAAATGCTCCTTCCCTTGAGAGGCATGGCTTTCAAAATACTGTCAACGAAGTATTATCTCATATCTCACTCTGTGGAGTGACCTGATTTAAATAACTATACTTTATTCATAATGAACAGGAATGCACTGATTTACTCTCTCTTTTCCTTCTCCTCCCCTTTCATTTGCCCTTTTAAGGTGCAGAAGGTCATTTTAATTCTACCCAGAATTACTTCTCTAAAAATGTTGGTAATTCTGACAAAAGCATCACACTTTACTGTAAAGACACCCAGTGAGCAACACTATGAAGGTTACAGGAGAGCACCAGCTATAGCTCTGTTGTTTTCATTTGCATACAAATTGTCAGCCAGGAGCAAACATTTTCTAACACTCTGAGTTATACAAAACCAGCTTTTTGGGCTGAATTTTAATTTTATTTTGATCCACAAGAATTTCTAAAGAAATAACAATTTTTTTTTTAAAGCTAGAGATCTGAATTCACTCAGGGTAATTTCTCCAAATGACAGATATTTTGAAATTTTTTTATAAATTCTTTGTAATATAGCAGTATTTGAGGGCTAGCAATCAGAAATTAAGACCCTATTATGCCAGGTCCTCTACAAATTAAGACAGCCTTCAGTCCAGAATTGCAAAAATAGATTTACGACAAGAAAAAACCCAGACATACGGGAAGACAGCAGGTGGGAAAGTGAGGAAAAGGTAGAAGTGGGTTTTTTTGCATAACAGACAGTTTATCACCTGTGCTGAAACTGTCAGATGATCAAATACCAGATTTTAGAGGTACTGGAGGAGACTAAGATCTTATTTGGGAACTTAATAGGTACGTCTGTGAAACTTCCTTGGTTTCTTTCAGCCTGCACAGGAGAGACTATGAGCTGAATTACCTCCACCCCTACCCGTAAGCTTCACTTGTATGTTTCTAAAAATGAGAAGTAAACATTAATAGCGATTGACATGAAGCAGCAGATAACATAAACCAACCTGAGTTATAACTTACCCACTTTGTCCCTCTCCAGTATACTGTTGCATTTAAGAGAGCTTCCCTTCTCACAAAGGCTCTTCTGTGCTCCCAATGAGATAACGAGAAATGGGAAGTGTCTGGTTCCTAAACCACCTAACAGTCATTGTGGTGATGAACTCTGAACGCACCTGGGGCTGATGAAACTTTTATTTAGGGGATCAGTAATACCTTGTTTCTCTGCAAGGCAGGAGGCTGCGGCTCCTACCAAAGCTGGAAACCTTGTGGAAAACTTGTGCCTTGGGATGGAGGCAGTAAACATAAGGGCCTTGTGGCAGGAGGCTGGTTAAAAGATTATGCGTTGACTATGTATTGTGCAAGGTAATGACAGTTTGTTATTGCTGTTTTTCCCCAATAAAAGTTGGTTGCCCATAAAGAAACTAAACAAAACTGTAGTATTGTACAAATGAGTTTTAAAATATTTATCAGCGCTAAGTCTGTGACAAACGAAGGTCACCAAAGTTTAATGTTGTATTGTCTACTTGTAGTTGTAATTCCAATAAAAATATCACTGAAATACTAATTTAAGTGCTTTTTAAAAGCTTGCAGCATTTTGACAGTGTACATTTTATTTTCATTGCTCTTGGACTGTGAAAGATTAGGCACACCTGCACTAAACAGATAAAAGTTCGCTCGGAGAGATTTTATTGTGGTTCTTTTTTCTATTTTTTCTTCCTTCCAGAATAAAGGCTAGGGACAGGATTCTTAACTGGCATAAATTGGCAGAGCTCTCTGGTGCTGGTCTACAGACATTCAAAATAAGGCCTAGAAATCTGATGGCTACCGAAAACCTGGATCTGTTGAATCTTTCTTGGCAATGTATGCATATATGCACACTATCTAATTTTCCCACACTTTGAGGTTACCATGTTGTTTCAGCTTGTCTATTTGTGCTACCCAATTCACCTAATTAATTCATTTCTTTTGTGATATTTGTAAAGTTTGTCCACTTTGCCCCCAGTGCTCCCAAAGACTTTCCTTTGGGTGCGGTGTACTGACTTAAATTCTGTGTTTATCCAAGCAGGCCAGGATGACTTAGTTTAAAGACCAAACTTCTCTTATGTTTGATGGCCTACTGAGCTTAATGGTTGCAAATGACTCATTCTGTGCAAAATGTGTGTGCATGTATATACATGGATGTGTCTGTATGTATGTAAAATCCAGGATCTAATTTATAGCAATAAGTAACCCGAACATGCTCATCGGCTATCGGCTGACCTTGTGAACACGTCAACATTTGAAAGTGGGGAGAAACCAGTCATTAAAATGGACTTATTGATTGCTCTGAGAAGCTTCTTTAACCCAAAGATGGTCAGCTCTGAGCTGAGCCCCAGCAGAGACCTCTTTATAGGCATCACATAATTGCCTGATCAAGTTTTCATGATCAAAGGGTACCACATAGATTTTACTTTGTGGAAGACGTAGCCCTGTAACTTTGAGTATCCATTTAACCAGTGGTAAATGAATCAGTTGCTGACACCTAGATCTGATGTAGCCACTTAAGACTCCCTTTATATTCACTGGCGTGATTTTAGGATGCAAGGATTGGAAATGTCTCAAATAGGTCAGATGAGTTATGAGCTAAATGTGCCTATTTCTCTTTATCGAGTAGAAAGGGCACTGAGGATGGCTGTCTGAGGTGTAAAAATTTATGCCGCAGCCATCTAAGTCTAGCTGAGGTGAATCCTGCACTCACTGTCTTAAATAAACTCGTCAAAATAACATTGAACAAGTGTCCTTAACACTGAGCGTGAGCAAACGCACGGCTCTGAATAGCATCTGTGTTTGCTCAACTTTTCATTTCAAATTGAGCACTCCAGTACATCATCAGTTCAACAGAATAAAAAGATTGGCTCTGCATAGAAGTATATTTTGTAGAAAAGTGCTAGTATACTTGAAAAACAGAAATCTTGACTGTTGAAATGAAAAAAACCATCAATACATTCAGGTTATTTTCCTTCAGATGTGATACGAAATGGAGGCCTGTTTTTGTAGGTATTACAGGGACTGGAAGGAAACGGATCCACTGTATCCACATGGCATGGCAACAAACTGTATGGACCTATCTTTTAAACGTCATCCAAACAGCCCAGGAGAGAGGTCTTGTGGAGCTATGAACAGATTCACGCTGAAGTACCGAACTGCAAGGCAAAAGTATCTCTGAGTGGTATGGACCCCATCCTCTGCCCTGGGAATTTCTACATACATGAAGTGGAAGGTGCTACAAAATGAGAAAGGCTGCAGTCCTGCAAGCTGCTGTGAAAGGAATAATAGAAATTCAGATCTTTTGACCGGGGCACAACTCTCCAAGAGTACTATCGGTATGCAAACATCAGCACGTGAAAAGCACGACACAAACACCTGGCTCACAGAGTGAAAAGGCGTGTTATCTGACTCTGGAGCGAATTCCGAGCTATGAAGACGTAAAGGGAGAAGGGAGGAGAAGGTCACTATGTAGTAAAAGACAAACATATCTGACGCATGCAATCAAGCAGGGTCCGTAAATTAATTTTCAGCTCTAAAAATTGACTATCTCCTGGGGAAATTCTATTATCGAAAAACAAGATATATTCCAATTAGGAGAGAGGTTATATAGAGGGCAGGATAGAAAAGAGAAAAGGAAGAAGACAAAAAAAACCTTTACATATTAGAGCGCTAAAGGTGTGAGTGTCACTAAATGGGACAAAGGGGAGGAGGCTTTTAGGAACCTTAATTTGGAATGCCCTTGATTTCTGTCATTTTAAGTTAAAGCCTGCATATTTTAACACAGTGGTGCCTTACAGGATTCCGGCACATTGTGTGTACTGCTACCTGCTGTGGATCTGGACCTTGGATCACTGCTCTGTCTCTCAGCATGACATGAAACACTAAGGGGTACATTTTCAAAGCAATAAGTGGGGATTTCACTGCATGATTCCCACTGAAGTCAATGTAAGATATGTAGCTGAAGCCCTGTGGAATGATTTGAATATTTCCCATATCGCTTCTTAGAATTGCCCAAAACATTTCTGGTATATAACGGGGTACTAGAAGTTTCTAGGGACTGCTATTGGACTTCAAAGCCTTTACCTTGTAAATTTGGGGCTTTGATAGGTTTTAGAAGTAACCAAATATTGCTGCCATCTGTCTTCTGTGGGTGCTGTCATCTGATTAGCTCATTATGAAATCTGCTAATTTTTAGTGAATAGATATCTGCAGAATGCTTCACTGTTTTGCTTAACAAAAACCATACAAACGTTGCACGTTTTGGTACCAGCTTGCCTGTCTGGTTTGTTTTGTAAGATTTTATAGTATTCTGGATCACAGAACGGTACTCAAAATTCTGTGCTAACCTGAGTTTTGCTAAACTTCTGCAAAGAGGTGTTAATATTTTTCAAGCAGCCACTCCCTCTTCCCCTGCCTGCCCCCCCCCGCATACTTTTTAGATTTTTAGAACTGAATGATTTTTATTTTTTTTTCCCCTGGAAAATCATATATTCTGAAATAGAATCAATAAATTTTATTTTTCAGAGAAAAAAACTAAAATGCCGTCCATCAGCTAAGTGAGAAACTGACATCAGCTCTCAGTAAAGGTAAAAATATTGAGCAGATAAGGGCAAAGCAGGAGGCTGAGGGTTTGCACAGGCAGGAAAAATAATTTTAATATATCTCACTGATGCAAAGTTAAGGATGTTAATATGTTCAGACAAAGAGAACTAGAGGATCACTGTCGTGGACTCTGGAAAGAGCTGGTACATGGAGTGAACACTAAAGTAAACCATCATTTTTATACAGATAATAATAAAACTACTACCTGTATTGAATACAGGTAATGTGCTGAGTGATCTGAGCAACTACCTTCCCATAGATTTGAACACAAGAGCAGTGGCAGGAGGGTTGGAACTAGATGATCTTTAAGGTCCCTTCCAACCCGAACCATCCTGTGATTCTGTGTGTCTTTTGGATAGAGCTGGGAAGCCATTCCTAGCAATACAGTACTGCTGTGGGTTGTTCTGAGAAGGAATGCTTTAAGTTGGTTTAATTTCATGCTTTCACTGGTGATCCCGACAGCTAAACACCGGAGAAGTTTCATGACAAATTTGGGTGACGTAGGCAGTATGGAACAAGATTAGAAGCACATCTAGAAAAAAAAATGAGCAAGCAAGTAGAAGTGCAAGGTTTTTAGAAGCCAAAACAAGCAATTGCTCTGTACGCCTTGCGCTGAACATGACAAAGAGAAGGAAGAGTGACTGCGAACCACACACGCGATGTAGCAACAAGACAGGGAAATATAGACATAGGATATAACAGGCATTTGAGCTGGAGAAGTGATTAATGATACCATACAAGTGTACAACACCTGGTAAGCCCTGAAATGCTGTGTATAATTCAGGTCATACTTGTACAAGAAATATGAATGCAAATTGGAACTGATATGGCAAAGTACCAGTAGGTTGGTCAGGAGAAGGGAGACCCTACTTCATAAGAGAAAATTAAAAATGCTCTAAGAACCTGTGTGTCTGTGCTCCAAGCTGCTCTGCAGCCCAGCAGCCGCAACTTAATACAGTGCTGGAAGCAAGCTAATAAGTCCTTCCACGAGGGTGGGTGTATTATTAGGCTGTAGTTGAATACTGTTCAATTAGCTTGATGTGTGAGATCACAAGTTCCCCAAGATCTTGATCTCGATTTGTCTAACACAATGTTTAAAAGATTTGATTATTTTTATAGATATAGTGAAAGGATGAATACCAGAGCTAGCTGAGAAAAAGTTCTTCAGTTTCAGAGTATTCTGGCAAGACGAAAAAAGGTCTCTAACTGCCCCTGGAAAAAAAACTTCGGCTGAAAAATTACAAGAATCTTTCTAATGACTGGTGGGAGTTGTTGAAACAGTTTCCAGTAAAAGTAGTGGAGAAAAACTAACTAATTTTATGATGGAGCTTGACACGTTTAATAAATGGAGTATCTAATCCCAAATGACCTTGGGATGCCTCTGAAAAAGACTCTACAGACACATATACCTGATGAATAAGACAGTCACACACAGCTGTGACAAAGCAAAAATATTTTTCTCCAAATTAATTTTTTTTATCTATTACCCTTCCTTTTTGTTAAAAACAAATGAACAAACAAACAAACAGCCCATGAAAAGTAAAAGCCCTTTTAAGTTTTATTTCTTAGATCAAAGTGACTGGTGGAAAGTTTGTGTTCGGCAAATCGGCATTTGAACAATGGAAGATGTTCCACCAGAGAGTGTTGACAAGCTCTGTTTTCCTGGCTGTAGCTGTAATGCTAATTCTTACAGCTATTTTGAAATAAATATGCTGAAGGGAGTAATGGGAAAAAGCAGCAGTGTGCAGCAGATGCTAAGTCTACCCTGCAGTCTCTGCAGCAAAGAAAAATCTTGTAAGTAGGGTCAATTCTTACACGTTGCAATTGCAAAACAGTCTGTTACTCTTGTTCAGTGAAGGAAGGAATGATCCCTGATCAAAGCATGGAATAAGGGTCAGATTCAGCAGCAGCAGAAGGCAGACACCTAGTCACTCTTCTATGTGTCTGGCTGGCAGGACCTGTCCCAGTACTCATTCTCTGAGCACGCCTGCTAGATTGGCTCCATTCTTCTGTTAAATGGCTTCACTGATTAGAGCATTCATATGGGAAATGTGGGTTCAATTCTTTTCTCTCTCTGAGCATAAACAAACCTGCATCTTCCAGGGGAAAACTCCAACCATTATGCTAACAGGTATTCGGGAATGATGATCTTGCTCAGTCCTTCTTGTTGAAGCTTTGTATAGAATAATAAACATACATTAGGCCATAGAGGAAAACGATGTGTGAGCAAGACTTCATAGCCAATGGTTAGCAGACTCGCACAAGTCTACGTGCTTCTATACATGTGTGTAGATTTGTAGACACACAGAATCACAGAACGGTTTGGGTTAGAAGGGACCTTAAAGATCATCTAGTTCCAACCCCCCTGCCCTGGGCAGGGACACCTTCCACTAGACCAGGCTGCTCAAAGCCCCATCCAGCCTGGCCTTGAACACTTCCAGGGATGGGGCATCCACAGCTTCCCTGGGCAACCTGTTCCAGTGCCTCACCACCCTCACAGTAAAGAATTTCTTCCTGATGTCCAATCTAAATCTACCCTCATTCAGTTTGAAGCCGTTACTAACATACTATGGTAAGTATTTACTGGAGCAGTTGTGTAACCCTCAGGTTTCTCTACTTCCCAATAGCTCCCGTTGCCAATAGAGGAGACACCCATGCTAATCCTTGGGGGTTTTTTGCACCCTGTTTCTTTACATTTAGTTCTTACTCGCAACACGCAGAGTGGGATGGATGGGACAGTGAGAGATCCACCGAGCAACACACTTTTCTCTGGCAGATTCATAGAGAGTCGCAGGTGCAAACCCTTTTTCACAAAACAGGAATGCAAATCCAGATCTTCCACTGGCTAGGTTAAGTCCTCTGGGCATTTATCAATGTAATACAAACAAAGAGTCAGAAGCAGCTTTTCATCCAACATGTGCTGTGAGGTGGGGTGGAAACCGGTTTCAAACTCAAGAAGATTCAGGGCTGCTCAAGGCATGGACCAGGGTTTGACACTTCGGTATCCACTGCAGTTTGAAGAAGCTAGTTTTGATGACCCAGCTTCCTTTGCACTTATATATACTTATATGACCCAAGTTTTATGACCCAATTGTCCTCATCTTAAACAGCCTGCGGTCCAATTGGGGTAGTACATTCTCTTGGTAGCAGGCATTTGGGACTGGGGGTGCTAGAAACAACCAACACTGTGATTTGTTCCGAGTTCGACGTAAATGAGAGCTGTAGATCTAGTCCTGGGCATATATCCCCTTTTGAAAATGTTGTTCTAAGAGACTGAATAATAATTCAGTAGTTATCAGTTAATTACTGAATTGTGAAAAATGGCAGAGCAGATGAAGAAATGCTCACAGGAAACCGATGTATTCCTCTCAACAGCTACATTTGCCTGATAATGCAGTTCAAAATTATTTATTTACGCTCATATTTGCACTGCAGAGTAATAATAAATGTTGTGAAGTATTTTTTTTATAAAGAATCAATCTCACTATGTTTTGTAAAAAGTCAGGAAGTTGCAATAATGTGAGACCTTACAAAATATTGTATCTGCTATTAAACATTTGCTGAGAAATGGTGAAGAAACCATTGTTTTTTATGTCAGTTTTATGGGATATGTGGATAGGTAAAATGCAACTCAGTGAGCTTTTACTGTGTTGCTTACTGATTCCAGGCATATAATTTACAGTATTGGAAGATAGATTTGCATACATTTGTCTTATTACATAAACCAAACAGAGATTTCTTGTAGATATCAAACAAAAGTGGTTTGAAATATATTCCTATGGCTGCCAAAAGGGGGTTTGTAATGTGTTGCTAGATTACGCTTGTCAGTGGTACACAGAATTCAAGAAAACCCCAACAAATGCACAGAAAAGAAATTTGAAGGGGTGCTCTCTTGGTAACAACTACATTTTACTGTTTTGTGAACTTGTTGATAGAAATTTTCTAAGCAGTCGGTTCAAGGAGACCTGCACTGACAACCCTCTCTGACTTGCAGTATGACCAAACACTTTATCAAATCAGGACAGATGGCCCGAGATGTGAACCTGTCAATGGGAAGAAAATGCAGGAGGACAGTGCATCTCTGCTGTAGCAATGCTGCAGGAAGAATATTTGACAATGGGCAGAGTGTCTTTTTCCCCCTCAGCTTTGTAAGGCATAGCTGTAGGCCGTCTCTCCGTGACATATTACCTTCTGGCAAAGAGACAATAACAGGTAAGGTTTCAAAGAGACATTGTGATCTCATTCAGTGAATTTAAAGAAGAGAGGAGAGAAACCCTCGGATTGGAAACAGGAAAAATGAACAGGAGTTTTTAACAGCGATGGTGGGATTTTTTTATGCAGTGAAGTAAGAAGCTGGAGCTACCTACAAATCACACCACTTTAGGAAACATGGGGTTTGTCACAGCCGATCAGACAACTACTCTAACTTCTGCCTCCAGCTGTGGCCAATACCTGATGCTATCAAGGGGGGAAAAAAAAGCCCCATAATACACTTAAGTCAACTGAATGGAGGAAAACAATCAAACCTGACTGTTACAGCCCGGAGTATGAGGCCAGAATTCCCTTATTTATCTGTGCTGCCAGAGTTATATCAGCTGAGCGCAATATGATATTTTTTGAACATTGAACCCTTCCTGTTGAAGTCAGTGGGAATGTTGAGTGCACATGAACTGCAATGATCATAAAATTAGTCAGACTTATTAAAAATCCACTCACAGCATTTAAAACTCCATGACCATCTGTTGAAATAGATTCCACAGGCCAACTAGAGAAAACTGAATTAAAAAAAACCCCGAAACCAAAACCTAACACCACTACCAACTACCAACAGAAATCCGGTCCTTACTGATTCCAGTTGGACAACTGAAGTTTTTTAGTTTAGCCACAGCTGCAGGAGGTACGAATGGCAACTTGGATGAAAGAGTACAGTGCAGGAGACAGGAGAGATTCTGATGGTCGAAGTTGCAGTTCGAAGAACATTTTTTTCAGCAACAGGTCAGCAGAGATAGCCTCTCAGCCATCCTGCCTCCCACCACTGTCACGTGCTGACGCTCTTAAATGCTCGTGCAAGTGTTTGGGGTTGTTTGTGAGTTACTTATAAGCTAAGTTCCCTCTCCCAGTTCAGAAGTAGCCCCAAAAACACACAGCAGAAGGGAAAGCGTGGGGATGGGATTAAACGGCCTGAGGGGCTGTGAAGTTTTTGTGACCTTGATCTCTGCGAGTAGTTTAAGAATTTAGATCTTTATAGTGCTTTTGAATGGTCAAAGTGTAGCTAAGACTATGCATTTATTTTTGGTCGTTAAGCAAACAACCGTGCGGACAAACAGTAGCATGTGCTGTGCTCCCGCATTGGTCGTTACAAAGCCACGCTATGCTGCTTCTGTAGAGTGCAATCAGTCAGCTTCACTATGGGATGTCAGATGGTATCGCTTCTCTTTCCTCACTGGAAGTGCCAGTCACCTCTTCTGTTAGTATATTAGTTATTCCATTTATTATGTGTAATTATTTGATTACATGTCTTTTGTAAATAAGGTTTTCTATAAAATATAGAACAAAAAGACCTTACCTATGCGGCTGTGAGAGGCTAGCTCTATGGATGTATTATCAGTTGTGTTAGCATCTGGGATACTTTTGTCTCCCGAGGAGATTCCTGTAAAAGAAAAGAAATGTGCTTATCACCTGAAGGCTCCTAAAAAAACCAATGCAAGGGATCACATGCACCAGCAAGGTGAATGGATTATCTTTCTACATAAGAATAATTTTTTCCTCTCCTTACAATAGTCTCTAAGCTCTGACAACACAGAGTACTGGAATTTCCTCTAGAACAACCTACAGGAACTATTACACATTAAAACATGGTAGATTGCATCTTAGAAATTTGTATGCCCCAAAGCTCTGCTTCCTGAGTATGCAAAATCTCTAATTAAAATATTTATCCTTAAAACACCTATATACGCCGGGAAGGCGCAATTATGGCTGTTATACAGATGGGGAACTGAGATAGGTAAGGTTAGCTCCAAGAAAAGCATTTGTTCTGCCTAGGTAGAAAGTAAGTGCTTGAGTTTGCAAATCCTCCGTATATTCCCGTTTGGTGTGCGAGAAACTGCAGGAAGCGGTGTTTTGACTAATATCTTTATTAACTGGTCTGATTCTTACTCAGACTACTGAAGTTCTGCTATTGACCAAAATAAGGTTGTGTCATCTTGGCTGAGCTGAATATCTCAGCTCAGGTGAGCAACCCCTACCAAGTAAAGCCACTGAGGACCACGGATTAGCAGTTCAGAAGTCCTGTGGAGCCTCTCCATTCAGTATGTGCCAAGAATCACTGAACCATACTGACAATATCGAGTGTAGGAGACAACAGTTGATAATCTGTGATTAAAACATCTGGTCAGAATGTTGAGCGAGCTGCCACCGCCCCTTTTATTAAATGTCTCTTTGACTAGATCACTTTCCAGAAGGTGTGAGAGCTGGAGTCGACGTCTTCATCAGCTCAAGAAAATTCAAACCCACATGACATTACAAGATATAATGTAAATATGTCATGGTCATACACTGTGGGAACTGCAGTTCTCTTACCTTGTGTTCCCAGACTAATCAGAGGTCCATGGGAAGTCTCTGGTACTGACAGGCTCTGGGGACTCTGCTCACGGTGAGGGTCGTACACTAGAGACATCGGAGATTACCTCAGTTTTAATCTTCACTCCCAACAATCTTCTCTCATTTTTCCAGTGATTATTTCGTGCAAAATGCATAAGCACTCACTAGAATGAATTAAGTGTTCCTCAATTTATTAAATAGTATAGAAAAAAACTGTAAAAAACTGTGATTCTGTTAATGGAAAAAAGCTAAAGATATATGACACCTCTTTATGCCACAGATATTTTCACAGTGCAATAAGGATCATACCAGCATGAACTGGTGAGAAAAATACACTTTTATGCAGGTAGGATGGTGAGAAACTTAGTAATCCGTTTTTCAGAAAGATTTTAAAAAATTATTTGTATTTTTATGATATTTATGTAATAAATATTTATGGAAACTTACCATATTTGTAGAAATTTCCAGTCTAGGAACGTAACTGTTACTGCAGTCTATGATTGAAAGAAGGAATTTTCAAAGAGCTAAGTAGGATATTATGAAAAATCAAAGTTCTCGCTGTTCCTGCCAGGAATAGAGAGTTAAAGCACAAGACAGATGCATTCTTCTGTGAAGGGGAATGCCTCAGGTGGAAGAATTATCTTTTGTTGCATTCTAAAAGGGGGATAAATTTTTTTTATAAGATTCTCGTTGCAGTCATTTAAAATATGAATAATTCCACTTTAAAATTAATGAAAATTTCCCAATTATATTGTTTTTCCTGTGGGAAATTATGGTTTCAACTAGAGGAATCTTTGAGCATTATTTTTTCTTTATATCAAAAATAATGTTTTTCTTACCATCAAAAAATACTGATCTTTACTATCACAGTGCTTCAATGGAACTCTAGTCCATGTCGCGTTTTCTGTCATTCCAAAGTCTGGTCACTGTCTTTTCCCATAACATGTAAGAATACGGAATTGCCATTAAGATGTGTTCACTAAGCAGGGAACTGAGACATTACAGCAAATATTGTCTGAAAGGAAGTTGGACTCTCAATAACAAGCGCTAGAAAGGAAATCTACTGTGAGGGACTGCAGTGGCATTTCTAAAACAAAATATTCTGACCTTAGCCAAAATGGTTCTATTTTTATTATTTAAAAACAAAGCGAACCAAAAAAACCTTTTTGGAGAAGTGTTAACAATGTGTTTTTATTGCATTAACAAAGTCTTAAGAAAGCATTTTTATTTTCACTGAGATTTTCTATGAAAAAATAATTTGACCAACTCTTCACATACTTAAAAACCAATAGAAAGATCAGTGTTTGGGCTCCTTCTAGATCTATGTATATTAATACATTCAATTCAAAATTCCTCTGGCTGAAAAAAGTGATAAGGAATAGGTGAGTGAATATACTAAAGTAATGGAAATAGATATTTCATCTGAAGTAAAATTTAAGCATTGTATGGGATTGTTAAGTAACAAGATAGAAAGGACTGAGGCTTTTTTTCAACTGCAGAAAACGAGCTTTGCAGGTTTCCTGAGGTCAAATTAGCTATTGAATAAAATGTTCTTTATTGAAGTAGGAGAGCAGATTATCGCAAGACTGATATGTCTGCAAATGAGCCACTTTGATGCCACCATTGTTGTGATGTTGTTTGATGCCACCAATGTTGTGATGCTCATGTAAGCTCTTACTTAACCCTACCAGTCCTCTCTGGGAAGGGTCAGCACTGCAGCCAAAGTGTTTATATAGCACAAGAAGGGTTCCATTATTTACATCCACAACGTAAAACGTGAAAGAACTTCCTAGCGACAGTCATATTGAACTTCAGCACACAGATTAAACAATGTTGAAAATAAGGCAACAGCTACCAGGAGGGAAAGGGCAAAGTACACACATTCAAGAACTCTTCCACAGCTGTCATTATCGTCTTTTACTTTTATCGGCTGACAAAGCAAGATGGAAAGATGCCCTGCACTCAACAGCATTTTCTGGAACCCTCAAGAAGATGCCTCTGTGCTCTCATACAATTATTGACATTTATGCGGGACATGAAGAGAACTTTTATCAAAATGTATCAGGGATGTAGCCCAGGGACTCTGTAAAGAGACAGTAAGCCTACAAAAGCAATTGAAGGAGGTTTTTAGGAGGGCTTGACAGATTGTAGTCTGGTAGCACTACTGTTACTTTCTCAGCGGCAAGCTGGCTTGATATGATTAACAACAAAGGACTGGAACAGCACAAAACCAACACTGAAATATGGCTTAGAAGTCAGGCAGCTTTATGAGGTTTCTTTGTTTTTCGAGGGAAAAAAAGAAAGGAAAAAACTCTCCAGACTTAATTAAATGAAACACCAACTCATAGTTCACTGTTACCTCCATAGGGAGAGCTAGCGAAGATCAACTCCATGTTCAGCAGTATGAACAGGATGGCTTCCATTCCAATAAGGTCTAGCTGCACAAAACTGATGAAAGAAGTCATGCTATCAATGGTTTAGGCCACTTAAGGAAACCTGAAGTATAAGTGTCATGGGAAGCAGCCTAATTTGGCACACAAAACCTTTCTACTAATAGTGGAGGGGTTGTGCAATTAAGAACAGCTTTTGAGTTTGTCAGAGTAGCAATTATAAGAAAAAAATGCTTCATTTATAGACTGGAAAGGTTTTACAGAGAATAACTAAAAAAATCTTAAGTCTGGTGCTGTTTTAATGGAATCAGATTTTAAAGTTAGAATACTTGATATAAGTTGCATGCATCACACAAGTAGTCGACTAAAAATACATGGCACTCCCAGATATGTAAAATGGGAAAAATTACAAGACAGTCTGCATATCCATCTTTTCCATCTGAAGAGTCAGGTCCAAACACGTTCCCAATGAAAGAAACTGAAGTTCTGTCATTAAATTCAATGAGTGTGAATGTAACCCATTTAGGTCTTATAGTGAATCTCTATGTTTCAACAGATATAAATTGACGCTATCCACTGGTTAGAAATCACCTTTTCTCCTGTATAGATTTACTATCTGATGGTGATCAACTTCATATAGATGAAAAACAATGACCTAGAAGCAGAAGAGCTTTACCAGTTTAATGTTTCCTCAGGCTACTTGCAATAACAACTAAAGTTGAAAACAAATAGAAAACAAGAAATACAAGATCAAGAAACTGATTAAATAGGGCAATATGTTTGTGTTTAAGCAGGCTCAGCAACCTCCTAGGAATAACTAAGCAGATTCGTCCTTTGGGAAAAGTGGAGAAGAACTCAGCCAATTCATGGCAAGAACCACAGGAGAGGGAGAGAGTTGAAATATCTAATGTAAGAGCACTGATAAGGTTTTAAAGGGCCGTAAAAACATCAAGATGCTAAGGTGCTAACGGCATTATTAATAACCCCCAGGTTAAAAATTAATAATTAAGGTAATCATCAAAACAAAGTTCCATGCAATGTGTATAAGGTAGCTTAAAAGCAACTCTTCAGGTACGTGAACAGAACATTTCTAAATACAAACAAGATTCGGGCAGAGTGCTCACATTAGCTAAAACAACCCCTTAATTGGAAGGCCTTAAACTTGCAGCACATAGCCACTGCCTTATATACATATTTGTCTTCGAAAAATATTGCATATACCCACTGAGAGGAGAGTATTCCCTCTGATCTGCATAGAGCAGAACAGGCTGGGAGGTTTGTCAGAATGAACAAGAAGGGACATCGGTAGTCACAGAACAAATTCAGCTGGTGCTGCTGGCCGTGGATTTCTAAAAAAAGGGAAAGAAAGATCGGTGGAGCAAAACATTAGTACCTTAAATAATTTCCCAGTCTCCGAATCAAATTCATAAAACAGGATCTCTTACAGAAACCAATCATACCATCAACAACAATGAAATAATTAGACAAGCTCTGACATATACTGGAGGATTTTCTGCTCCCCTTTTGTTGCAACTGTGGTCAGTCAAAAGTAGAGAGAAGCCAGAGAGAAAAACAGACAGAAAATAAACAAAAATCCACTCTGGAATCAACCTTCTGAAAAATGGAAAAGAACTTCTGAAGGGGAGGTAGACCTTTTGTTTGCATAATGTTAAAGGTGATTTTCAGGGGTTTTTAACTTGAATTTTAGATCAAATTAATGATTTCTCTTATTTCTCATGTAATTAAAGCTTGCTTTTTGGTGCAAATCTTGACAGCTATTTCAATAAAATGTTGACGACAAATGTCATGACAGATTCCACAAAGATTTTGGAAAAGATGGGAATTTTGTATGTAAATATATTCATTTTTTAAAAAGAGTTCAGACATTGTTTTGCAATAAGCACATGCAATTTTTTATTGCTTTTATTTTATTGGAAGAACTTCAGACTGTTTAAAAATTTTGATCTATTTTTGCATTTTTGAAATTCAAGACAGCTGTCAGTTTTCATATAAAAAAACCCCAACCTGCTCTACTGAGAATTTAACAGTATTTTAGAGGACTGTGAAAGAAAGACAATATACAAAATGTTTGCTTAGACACTCCATACTTTCTCCTTGTATCTGCCATGATATTATAAATTTAACTTTTCCAAATTTTGATGCTTTTGTGCTTGCTGCTTTGGTTAAAACCTTGCCATCTCTGAAACAGCCAAAAATTCTGGTGAAGTCAATGGAAACTTTGCTTCAGTGACCTGAAGAATCAAATTTTTATGATATTACTGAAACAGTTTTGTCATGAGGATAAAAAGAAAACTAACTTTTGATTCTTAAATCTCTGCAAGTCTTACAGGAAAATGCAAATCGATGCAAAATGCAGTGTAAAATTAAAATCAATGGAATTAAAAAGAAATACCATTCTGCACTGGCATACAGTCAGGACACGTAAGAAAGGAATAGTATCTAAGGTGTATTCAAGTCTATGTTAGAGTGGTTATTTGAGAAAATAATTTTCTGTTATAGTGCTGAGTCTCTACTTAGTCTGTCATGTTGCATAACCATTTGTAACACTGCCAAATTAATACAACATACCCCGACTCAGAGTTCGTACTGTTGTACACCCATCTTGTACTTAAAGAAAAAACAAAAATATGAATGCAAAGCAATAATGAAATAAGCCCATTTTTGTCCCCTAAAAACTTTATTAATTAGTAACTGAATTTCTAGCAAACTCATGCATATTACATACTGAGGAACAAGGAGCTGGGCTTCATTTCTTTTTTTTTTTTTTTTTTAATTTTTGTTTTTAATTTCCAAAAGGCAATATTGTAGTTCTGTGTTTCTTAAAAGAATTATTTCACTTTTTTGTTAATTGTGGAAAAGGGAAGGAAAAATATTTTCCAAATCCCGAACATATTATGCAAATGAAAGTGAGCTTCCTGACTAACTCTCACCTCTACCCGGACATGGTAGGTCTCCACAGACAGTTCTCTGGTGTCCAGACCAACCACAAAGAGAACTTATTATGGCACTGAGACTTCCCCGCCTCTCTTCCAAGCATTCTCCCTGCCACCTGGTTTTGCCTGTTCAACACATGATTGTCATCACAGAGAAAGGGCAATATAAGTTCAAAGCCTCAACATAGCACTGATACACACCTCTCATTACGCCCACTTTTGTCATCTTCCAGCATCGCATGCTATGGACCTCTGAAACAACTTCTGAAGGGCATTGAGGACTTTTCTATGTACATCAAAGAGTCCAAATAATGGAGATACATGGTTGTGTGCTGATAAATCGCGCCAAAGGGAAAATGGGAGGGAGAGACAGATAATAGACAGATAAACCATCTCTACTGATTTGTGAGCGCATAAGGAAGACAGTTCTTTACACATGAATGTGATATTTAAGTTAGCCTAACAAAATGAAGTCCCTGATCTGGTAAAGATTTAAGCACATATGTAGCTTGACACACATGGGCAGTCCTTTGGGATACAAGCCTGTTAACATTCAACAAATGAAGCTCTTGCAGAGCACTTCACCGGCAATATATTCAAACCAAATTGAGAAATCTGAAAAAGGAAACAGCTGAGATATGAATATTTAAAACTTTGCTGCAGCAGTGGACATGTGTAATAACTTTTCAAAGAGATTTTCAGAGGATTTTTTTTTAATACTGTACACACAGCACTTGTCCTAAATACATATTTACATGATGGACTGGAAAAGCTCTTTTAGAAACTGTTCTGGTCTTCTGGGTAAATAATATTCCTTTTAAAAAATTATGAATACATATTTAACAGATAAACTAGAATGGCTCTATTAGCCACATCATAAACAATTTTTTTAACTATCTAGTGAATATGTTTACTGCAGCACAGAAAAGGATCCAGATTATTTAACCTTCTGTAATTTATTTTTCAACTGCAGTTCTTTTGCAATTTTAAGCCCCCTTCCCAAACAAAACCAAAAATTTCTCCTCCCTCCTCTCTTCTCAGTACTGCTCGGTCTGAAGCTTAGTAGGGGTAACTGTGAAGGAAAACAAAAATTTTTCTGTCAACGGTATTGTTGAAGTACTGTGTTCCATACCATATATCAAGGATTTTTGGCTCCTAAACATATGAAAATATATGATGTTTAAAAAACTTGTGATCCAAAATTTTCTGTCAATGATATGGGTGCTCTGGAGAGTTAGAAAAAGAGGTTGGAATAGTCTTCGACCCTGCCCCCAAATAGAAAAGATAAAATCCCAACTGATCCCAAGGAACCTAGTTAAGAACTGAACTGATCTGTATGAAGCTCCACAGAACCAAGGCAATATTTGTTAAGCCATGTCTATTCAACAGAAGAAAGACAGTTTTGCCTTTTTCCACTGGGAAAATATCTAAATAAACAATTTGTAAAAATGGTGGCCAAATATTGAACCAACCTTTCTGCCTGATTTATTTACTCAGTTTTGCTCAATGTCTGCACTGTTTGTGTTGTGTAAAAAACATGGCAAGCTGGTACAGATATTCACTTTATCAGTAAACATCTTTGAGCACTATTCTTCCATGACTATTAACTACTTTTAATGCAACTTTACAAATTACCTGTTTAGGTAGAGTTTAAAGCTAAACTCTGTTTACTTAGAACCATATACAGGAATATAGTGTTACACATATCACTGATCTTACTAACATGACATAGAAATAGAAGATATGGAGAAGGAATAAAAAAAAGTTCTTATCTATAGGACAGATTTCCAAAAAGGATTAGAGACAGATATTCATGTGCTCAAGATGTTTAATGGCACCACATTTTAACGGAGTCCCAACTGCATTTAGACACCTACGTGAGAGCTAAGATTTTCAAAATGCTCCTTAACCAAAAGCTCCCATAATGATATTTTATAGCCATATTTTCAAAAGCACTCAACATTCAAAGTGCTTTTGGAAATCTGGCCCCAGTTGTGATCAGTGACCTCTCCTGAAAATCTGTTGAGATCTGGCATGAAGGCATATGGAACATTGCATTTAGTTACGGGAATCTTAATTACCAAAAACATATTGACAAATTAGAGAGAGTTCAGAGAAGAGAAACAAAAATGGCCAAGGGACCGGTGGAATTTACATATGAGGGAAGATAAAAAGAGCAATATATAGGTCTCATCTATGAGATAATTAAGAAAGGATATATGTTAAGACTCTACGAGTGTTCCTAATCTTGTGTGGAGAATGGGGAGGAACAAATTGAATGGGATATGAGGTTATAACTAGAGCTGCAAGTAAAGAAGAAAAAAAATCATCATCTGGATCTTCAAAAGAGCATCCCGGCAGGGAGGTCAGTTAGGCTGTGAAATGTGGTCTGAGGGGACAAAGTCCCATTGCTAGGGTCATGTGAAAGTTTGCGGGTGGGATACAGCTCTGAATGCTCTGGAGAAGCCTGTTCAGATTCTGCTTTCAAGATAGACGGTAATTTGGGGTTGTTGGCCTGACTGAAATTCTCTTTTGAAATAGCTAATGTCGGTCTGATGGGATTAATATAAATTTCTGGAGAAAACAAAAAATTGAGCAAACTTTGGGCCCAATTTGTGCTATGTGGCAGGTAGCAGACCACCTACTAGAACCTGTACTAAGTCATAATAGAAACACACACTGTCTGGAATTTAGAGAAAAGAAGTGAAAACACTGAAAACCAAAACCAAGTAAGTACACTGGAGGAATTAACTCGTGAGGAAAGTGTACATGTAGAAAAACAGGTGGTGGGCTAGAAACTTGAGGGGACAATATTCTACTGAAGTTCTTCAAACCAAATCAGGACACACTATTTCAGAGACTGCCATGTTCCTAAGGCACATCACATCATTATTTCAAAAAAATAGTAGGACTTCTGGCAGATGTGAGACTTCGTGCTAGTCAATGTAGTTCAATGCCTTGAGATGCAGGAATGAGGTTTGACAGAGTCACGACAGAAAAAACTGTGTTCATTGCCTGCTTCCAATATTATTCTACCAGGTGATAAAGAACTCAGGTATTTACAACGTTCTCTTATTTCCTTTTTTTTCATTCCAGATGGTTATGTATTGCATATAACACTGTTGCTCTTATTATTATCTGTTGAACATTACCATTCAGTGTGGTCATATGAATGCCAAAGATACATGATTTAAGAATACTTACCCAAATATCTTCCTGGACATGACATTATCAAGCATTTAGATTTTTAAAATATTAAGAAACAAACCAATTTGAGAATATGTTTTACAAAGTAAAGAATCATCGAGTCATCATATTTATTAAGCCTCATTCCATTACTTAAAGCATTATAATGTATAATTATTGTTGCTCTGATCTCAAAGGAAATACCCACCAGATTCCAACCACAAATGGTATTTTGGAACGATGGGAATGAAGAAGAATAGCAAATTGTGGCCCATGAGGTCAGGTAGGTCACCAGAACCCTGGCTCAGATGAGGTGGCAAGCATGTGATTTTGCTTACCTGTGTGTAGACATACCCTTGTACAGACAGTGATTAATTAGTCAATATAGCTAGGCTTATAATGTAGACAACCTTGATTGACAGCTGGAGGAAATAAGGCAGGGAGGTGAAGCAAGCTGATGCAGGCTGCAGAGGGAGTAGTATCAGCCCTGTGCTAGTTCCCTTGCCCCACTCCATCTCACACACACAGCTGCTTGTGCCTCATGAGATCATGGTGCATGGCCAACTACACCAGCTGACGCAAGAGGAAAGTCGAGCTCTGGACGTGGAGTGAGCCACAGTACTTGTCAATGGACAAACTGTAAACATCCCTTTGAAAATACCTTAGGAGGTTTGAATCCTTGGGACCCCAAAGACATCCTTGAGCCACAGAAATCGGAGACAATCCTTCTCCTTGAGAGTCTTGTTTCCCTCATTGCCTCAAGCCTCACTTTGCAAAGAGAAGGGCAAAAAATACACATTTAGAAAAGGAAAGGAAGAATATAATTTCTGCTTCTAATCATTGAAGCACAGGAGCTTCCAGGTGGCCTCCAAAAGGGCAGCTCCCAAGGAGATCTTCTTATATATATCTTATATATATCAGCCTCTCAGACATTAATCCTGCCACAAGCATGGCACAGGGACCCTGCAGCGGAGGGATGCCTGGGGTCACTACTGAGGTTCCGCAAGGAAGCTAGAGATGGGTGTGTGGCACTCACTGCAGTGTGGCAGCACCGGCTTTACTGGTATTCACTGAAAATGACTGGTAGCATCACGTCAGATTCATGTCTGCATTATGCATGGTCCACGTGGGAAAGAAAAGCAGCCCATCTCAAGTAGTCCAAATTCAGGGTCAGATTATTTTAAAAAGTGACTGTTTGCTGAAGGACTCTAGCATCAGCCATTTTGAAAGCATGGCACCCTTTTACCTTCTCTGGATCTAGCTCCAAAAAGGGGCAGTGCTGGCCAGGACTAATGACACAAGAAGCTGAAGAGATCAGACAAAATAAACTGATAAGAGCATTCTGAGGCATTATGTCAGTGAGTTTTTATTCATCTTTTCCTCTTCTACCCTGGCTAATTCTATAATCAATACAAATAAATTTTCCTCAGCAAAGCGTAGTCCAAACCCGTGGAACCAACTGCTGCAGGAGGTCATCGAGTCAGATACTGTAGTAGTTAGATTTAAAAAAGGGCTGAATACATTTTATGTCCAAACAACATCTGTACAGTCATCCAAGCTAAGATAATGGTGATGAAATTTCATGCTTGAGCGTGTAAAATGATTGCTACATCACTCAGAAAGGATTTTTTTTCTTCCCAGGTAGAGGATTACACAATTGAGAAGATGCATTATAAAGAGGTTTCTGAGCTTGGGTTTGTTTTTTTTTTTTTTTTACCTTTCTCCAAAGAGTGAAAGATCAGCTCGTGGACCTCACAGAATAATAACTTAGCCTTCTACTTCTTCTCTTCTTAAATATAATGAAGCTCCTAAATGAGATGTTTCATTTCAGGGCCTCCAAGTTTCTTTCATTCTCTCCACGCTAACTGATCTCACATGCAGGTAAAATAAGTGAAGCAAATCTTAGCAGCTGCCAAGGTTACTAATTCACCCTCCTGACCCCAACAGGTGAGAGATGGTGAGTTTGCATACAATCCTGGAGAGGCCTGCGCCTGCTATTTGGGGCAACAGCTGGCTGCATTTCTCATGCAACTTGCATTTACTGTACATCTGGCTTCGTTTAATTAGAAAACAAAACAAACAAAAAAAATTAAATTGATCTTCCTTCAGTAGTCACCAATCTAATGATCATTTTTACCATTCTTTCCTGTTTTCATCAGCTCAGTTGCATTTCCAGAACTTAATCAAGGAATGAATTATGCAGGGACAGAATATCTATCTAGCTAAAGATTTCTGTGATATCTTGCAGTAGATTTAATTCACTGGGAGTACGTAGGGGAGGAAACTGTGGGGTGGAAAGACTGCCGAAACACTTAAAACCTCATTACCACATATCCCCACTTCACCCTGAGAGCCCCCAGCCTGTCCGTTATTGTCCTGCCTCTACTTTCTGTGGGACTTTGAAAAGAAAAGGTTCAAAGAGCAAGACTTTCATGCTCCCCTTTCCATGTCAAACACTTTCAACTCCTGATTTCAAAGTGCCACTCGCTTGCTGTTCAAAGGCCTGTGGACACGTAGGGGGTGAGATAGGAGTAAAAGGTTGCACTACAAAGCCTGCTGCATTCAGAGCAATACCCAGCTCGGAGATACAAATGGTAATATAAACTCAAGTACCTATCAATAAAACTGCCAATATATGAAAGGAGGGTTGGAAAAATTCCAAATGGCCTTTTTTCTGCCCCCTCTCCCGCACTGGCATTGTGTTGTTATTGGCTTAGATAAAAGCCTAATTGATAATTTGAAGTGCAGCTTTTCCCTCTGTTGCAGTTATGACCAGGGGACCGTGGAAGCGGGAGAGAAACCCAAACCCCAAATAAGTTAGCTAAGAATACCTAAAGAAGCTCCTACCAACATCTGAAAAACCTGCCTTGCTCTTGTTGAGTATTCATCTACCTCCCCTTCTCTCTCTGTATCCTTTTCATCTGCCTGCCCACAAGATTTGGAACACCATTAATTGGTCCTCAGGGAGGCTGACAGGCCTGCGCTTTTATGACTCGATTCTTTGTATTGTACACATGTGGGCATCTCTCAGGAGATAAATAAAGGGAAAACGTGCTGAAAAGGGGGGCAGAATTTGTATAGGACTAAATGCAGAACAAATCACCTCCTCAATTTACTGCTAATATCCTAAATTGCATGAATAAATCCACCCCCCCTCCCCATCTTCCCTCTTCCCCACATCTGCTTCTCTTAATCTGCTTTTCCTGACCGCTACAGGCTCGTCTTCTGAGGAATTCCACCTCCCATTTGAAATCAAACAGTCTAACTCTTTTTTTTTGCGTCCCCCCCCGCTCCCTCCCCCTTACCAACAAAAGAGTGAGGTGGTCTTATGGGAAGATAAAAAGAATAGTTGATCATAAGAACTAACCTGGAGCCAACACCTTGGTCTTTCGTCCCTTCAGCAGTTTCTAAACCCTAAGCACCTGCAGCTAATTCTCATGGCTTCCAGCCTTGCTCTTGGATTTGCTGAGAGTGAGAGAGTTTTTGGCACAGCTTTCACTGCTCGGGAAAAATAAGCCAAAAACACTCAGAGACACACCGATGCAACAAGCACACACGTGTGCAAGCACACACAACAGACACTTCAGCGTCCCTATGTGCTTGTGCACGTGCGTGTTTGTGGAGAAAGGCACCTGTGTTCTACAGAGGCGACTGTAATTTTTAAAAATGTCTACTAGCAACCTTTACTGCTAACCAACAACTTGCCAGAATTTCCTCCGAGTTTTTGTATTTACCAATAAAACAGGCATGGGACATTGTTTCCCCAGAGCCGGACATTTGCAAAGGAATTCTGGACCAAGTCCTCCTGGCTTTACTCACAGCCTGTTTGATAGAAAGACAAGGATTTATCCTGCTCTCAGATCTCAAACCACTGTGAATTTATGAATCAGATTCACAACTGGGAGGTAGCTGCATGAGTGCGTTTCTGTGCACCTCAGCACATCCTAAAAGTCTGGTCCTTAGTGTCCATGCTTAGAAGCTAAAACAACATAGGCAGAGCAGGACTTGGGAATCAAAATCTAGAATTTTCATTCCATCTTTTCCTCCCCTTTCTCCCTCAGCTTGCCTGTATCCTGTGGTTAAGAAAGTCTGCCAGACGTGGAAGCACATTTGAAACCTCTGACAGAAGAGGAGACTGAAACTACATCTTTCATGTCTGGGAGGAGTGTTCTGACTCCTAAACCTCTGTTTAAAATGTGTCACCTTCTTGTACACTCTAATTTTCAAAGATAGAAGTTATTTCTTTGAAGGAAAGGGCCTAGATAACCACAGTATTGAGTATTGCCAAGAAAGGCATCTAAGGGAAAAGTGGAATTCATCACACTCCTGTCCTGAGCTTTCTTCTTTGTTACAGTATAGAGCTCCTTGCTCAACATGCCAATTTTTGCGAATGATGATCCAAGGCAACTAACTTTTCCTTTCATGCAGGGACTACGTATATGCTGTGAATACATTTTGGAGGTTGGACCCTTAATTTGAAATTGATGGAGGCAGAGTGTGTTGTAATGAGGTAAATCAGTTTTTGATGCTAAGACTTCAGAGCCTAGTTCCCATTGAAGATCTTAGCTATAGGAAGGGCTTAGCTATATCTCTGACTCAGTTTAGGCATCTGAATAATAGTAACGCATTTTCCAGAAACAAACAATGCTGTAAAATTATTAGAGAAAAAGGAAAAATCCCATTTGCATCTTGATTTTTATTTTTTTTTAACCCACAAAGAATGTTTATATTCTTAACTTTTGAATATACACACAGCATTGGAGTACTATGGCTTGTTTTACTTTGAAGAAGAACATGGCACTGAGTGATTTTTTTTAATATATTTTTTCTTCCAGAGGATAGCCTGTGAAAGTAAATTTCTGCAAGGAAACTAAAGGAAAGGCCACAGTGAACACTCTACATATGTCAGTTCTTGTTCTTCCAGACTTTTACTGAAGCACGGCAATTTCTACCTGGCTTTCACACCATACTCAACAGCGGGAATTTCAGTGTGGGTAGTAAAACCTGCTTAAGAGCCTGTGTAATTTACCTCATGTTGATTACCCTGTGTGGAACAGCTAATGGTACACGAGTTAATTAATCTATAGCTGCCTTGCCTGTCTGTGCTAATATAGGTGTCGTGGCTATATCTTTGAAAATCTTGAGATACAGTTTTTTTAATCGCTGCCAGTGACTTTGTGCACCTGGCAGAAATAGGTATTTAAATGACAGGCTGAGGTCGATTTGATTCCAGGGCCTAAAGACATCTGTAATAGGAAAACTTCCTTGTAGAGAATTAAGAGTCCTGCAAAGCAGCCCCTGCTCTCAGCCTGAGAAGAGCCTGCAGCCAGGTAGGGCAGATTTCAGCATGGGAGGAGAGCCAGGAAAGGCAACAAGCTGCAAGATTTTGGTTCTGTATGGCTTGAAAACTGAAGGGTAATGCGAAAGGCCCCACGTGTTAATACAGTTATATGAAATAATTTCCCCTCGTATCCCTGGAAATGAGCCAAGCAACCACTACTTAAGCAAGTCTTCTATAAAACCAAAGCCACAACTGAAATCTACCTATCTCTGACCACACCCCAGCTATAAACGCAGTCCAGCCACTGCCAACCACAAACCACCACCGTGAAGAGCAGTGCTCCTCACTGCTGCCATGAGGAGCAAAGCCCTGCCATTCGGGTGGTCACAAACCGCTGGAATGACTTGCGGATCCCAACCTCCTTGTAGCACCCATCAGAGGTGTGCACTGAAGTGGCAGTGGGGAGGAGAGGGGAGAGGAGCTCAGCCCAGGTCTGGTTGATGCACGGGACCTACCTCACTTTCCTCTTGAGAGCAACCCATGCTAGAGCTGGAGCAGGAATGACAAATGCATTTTTCAGCACATGGCAGGAGGGCTGCCTCCTAATGCCAACCAACACTTGTCTGCAACTCAAGGCTCCATTTTTTGTGTTTGAAAACTGTAGTTCAAGAGACAGCATGAGTGTCAGAGTTTAGGTTTGCATTCCGACTGTGTTTCGTGGCTGTGTGTTGGGGCGGGCAGCAGAAAACCACAGCCATACCCCTTTATCCATGACAAAGAGATCATTTAAATATAGCTGTTTGACACTGGCTTATAGCTTTTCTGGCACCCGGTCCCAAAAATCAGTGTCTGGAGGCTGACCTTCATAAGCTGTGTGCCATGTTACATGAACACAGGGCAGGTGGCACAACTTTTCCTCGTAATGCTTATGAATACACCGTTGCACTAAAATAGTCACTTTTCAACCCCAGCTGAAAATGCCCTTTTGGGGATTCTCAGCCTATAGATAGTTACATTGAAAATCAATTCTTTTGACATTCAGAGCTTTCTTTTGGAGCGGTTTATTTGCTCTACTAACCATTTTAAACCTCTGTGGCACCTTGTTACTCACTATAACTGCTGTGCTTAGTATCTAGCTCATAAGCATTATTTGATTTCAGTACCCTGTACATTGTATCACCTTTTAAATTAATATAAAATTGTTTCAGCAGTCTCCTTGTTTGTGGTGGTGTTAAACCTCTCGTAGAAACGTGAGTGGTGATGGAGGTTGTAGGGCATTAGGGATCCATGATCCCCATCTCCTCTGGCGTCCTCCCTCTCGCAGCGCAGCTGCTCTCCCCGAGACATCAGGTAGATACCAAAGGCACTTACTTCAACAGTGGTGATGAAGGAGGTACACAGCTCAGTTTACAGGTCCATTTGTGCTGGAATATGCAGGGCGGGCAAGTTATCTATGGGAAAAGTAGAGCAGCAAAATGCTGATTTCAAGAAAGCTTGTTGAATAAGAGTGGTTGTGGAATGTCACACAGAAGACAAAATACAGGCTGTGGGTTTACTTGCAAGATGTCATCTTATACTAATAGGCCATAGAAAATATAATGGATTACCTCCTTAGGGAAAGCTCCTTGAGCTGAAGTGGTAGTAGCTTATTTTGGAAGAGAAAATAATCTCCGATAACAACTCTATTCTGCAGATGCTATAGCAATGTCAATTTTGGCTGCAAGTTTCTCCATTGCGCCAATTCTGTTATGGGCCAAACAAATCTGTTCTTTTAGTTCAGTGAAATATTTGCTACCAAACTTATTTTCTTTTTTTTTTCTTTTTTTTTTTTTTTTTTAAGGAGAATTTTCCGTCTGGTTAAATCTTTCAGTGTTTTTAAAGAAAACAAATGAGAACAAAAGCATTTATACTCAATTTTGTTTCCAGAAAATAAAAAACCCAAACCTATAGATATCAATTTGGAAAATGAAGGTATTCTAAAATAAAAAAAAAATAATCTTCTGAAGCAGAAGTTTATTTCAAAAACAAACAAGATTTTTAAAATGTGTTTAATGTTGAAAATTCTCCTTGAATACATGGGATTTCAACTTTTCTGCAGAAGAAGCTGTCCTTCCACAGAACCACAATCCCACTTTAAACTCTAATGTTCATTTCAACTGTGGATTTTCAAGGCCGCTTGTCTGAAACAGTAAAAATATGGGTAGTTTTTCTAGAGTTGATCCTAAATTGCTACAACGGGCAGTCATAGATGCTAAGAAATAATGCATCAGATAGCAGCTATCTAAAGACACCCTGGACAGACTATTTTTTCTTTCAGGTGGAGTACCACCAGCAAGAGAAAAATTGAAACACCTGTTTTGGAAGATATGTTTTATACAGTAACTGATATAGTTAATGCTTTTTTTCTTGCCAAACTGCCCCAATTATTTCAAATAATAGATAAGTATCCATAGAACAATAAACTATTTAAAAAATTTTCTAGTTTATTTTTAAATGTCTTCCTGTGACCTTCTTCCCTATTGCCCTCACTACCCTACATTTTGGCTGAAGTCTCTTTAAGATGTGGAAGTTACATCAGCAATTTCACCTACTCTGAAATCACCTCATTCTGCCCTGATTTATACCCCATGAAATCCTATTGCCCTCAGAGGGTTTCTGCACAGTGTGAGGCTGGGCAGAGTTTGATCCAGAATGTTAAATACTGGAGCATCAAAGTTATAGGTTTATTGCAATTATTATTGGTCCCCATTGGTTATTTACTTATGCTGTGTCTCAGCTACAGTTAAATTCTATGCTACGAGGTACACGGGGAGAAATAAAAGCACAAATAGCAGGTGAGTGGATTGATCTGGAATGGGTTTGAACCTATTTTTATGCTCCAGGACACTGCAGAAGTGGAGAGATTTTTCAAGGCTCCCCACAAAGTGGTTTAAGATTTGGGATTTTAATTTGTGATACACAAGGGGGCTCAACTTTCTCAGTCTTAGAGGCTAGGGTAGACACTGGTACCCCCACAGGTCTCCCCTCTGTGCCTCACTCACTGATGAAGCTCTCCAGAGGGACCAGCACTTCCTCAGTCACTTGAGCACCTTCACCAAATCAACACCAATAGTTTTGACTCCTTCACCACCCCTGGTAATGTGTTTCTGAAGTCTAAGAGGCAAATCTTGGTCACATTTCAGTTAAGTGTGTCAGGAGAAGGGCTCCATCCTAAATCACCAAACTTTTGACTCAAGGTTTTCATATCTAATCACAAATTTAATAATCTGGTATTATATATAACTAGCCTCTCATTACAGATTCCCTCAATTGTGCTCCAGAAGTTAAGATAGAATCAAGAAACTAAAATCTTACCTAATTATGTACTGTTTCCACCCTTAGAATTTTTTTGTAGTATGTGAGCCCAATATCACTACGACTTCTACAGGAATTCTCCATCCTATGACTCAAATATGTTCATACCAGCAATGTACATCACTTCTGAACCCAGGTGCCTAACTGAACTTCTAAAATCAAATGTTCGCATATCAAAGAGATATTTTGTAAAGATAGACTAAAATAAAAAATAATAAAAAATAATAAAAAATAATAAAAAATAATATAAATAAAACCAATCCCTCGCCCCACAGACAACTGTCCCTAAAGCCCCCAGGAGATTTTATGGTTCAAGCTTTATGGGTAGGCACATATCTTACATCAAATGGCTGCCCACTGTGTTCCCTTCTACACTTTCTGGTTGGAGACTTAAGCCTTCAACACAATAAAAAAAGCCTTCATTTTTTTTTTTATTAAATAACTGCAGCTAAGAAGTACTCCGAATTAAATCTCTTTTTTCTTTATGAAAAATCAGCTTTTTCAGTAGTTAAAGAAAGAAATGCATTTTACAATCAGTTCCATAGCAATGAGTTTTCGGGGAAGGAAATTTCTAATTAATTGAGTGTGAGAAGGTCCCAGTTATACCACTTTATGCATGGCTTCTCAGTTTGGCCCACACTATCTTGAATTTATGATTACCAAAAAATGACTTTCTAATTTAGAAGTCAGATTTACTTGTCATAATAAATAGCAAACAGAATGACACAGAAAATATTTGTCCGGATAGTTATTACCAACCGGCTTCTCAAGACTCTGTTACTGGTCGACAAAATAGTCTTCTCTTCTTTTTTATTGCACTCACTAATCAGGATCTAGTCTGCCTCACAACAGTCAGCTGCCATTGTAACAAGTTACGAGAAAATTATAATGCTTCCTAAGCATTTCCACAGAAACAAATTTCATGTGTGTGGGGGTGGACGGTAGGAGGAGAATAACCTTGGGAAAACCACAATTATAAACAGCTGCAGCATGCATTAAATGTAATTATGATTGATTCCTATAAATAATTCTTTGTGTAAATTTCCACTTAAGCTGGATTTGCTGTTCGGGTGCAATGGACATTTCTGCATTAAGTGATTATCTCTTTTTATTATTATTAAAAATACAGATTCTTTTCACTTGGGAGAGGAGATGGGGAAAGAAGACTTATTGTACCAGCATGAACTGCTGAAAATCTGGATTCTCACAATTAATGGTTTACCAGCCTGGACATGATGAAATTGCGCCTGAACTACAAAGGATTAAAACGAAAAAGGGCGTACCGTCCAAAGGTACGGTCAGCAAAACCTCATAGTATTATTTCAACAAGTTAATAAGCATATAATGAGAGATAGCATCTGATCAACCACTATGGAAGAGCTGACTACATTAATAGGGTTTGACATTTGTTCTGTTTAATGGAGAAGGTGCTGAGCACCTAGGTTTCTACTATGCTAATTGTTTGGTCATTTGAAAAAGAAATCAATACAATACAGCCCTCACAGGAGAAAATCTTGACTGAGTCTTTACACTTCCTACAGCAAAAATACCACTAAATCATGGTCGTTAATTCATTTGACTAATTCAACACTTCAAATTTCATTAATTCTCATTTAAGGTTTTCCAAGTGTCTATTACACGAATGTATAGCAGTGGTAAGGACAGGAAAGATCATATAATATGACAGGGAGAAGGAAGAAGGTTTCCCTTGGAAGCTTTATGTATCACATTCCTGATCCCACTGAAATTAATTACAGCTAGCCATTTACTTCAGTGAGATAAGACAAGAGCTGTGTATAGGCCTTGGCACATCAATGTGTTCTTGGTTCTCATTGTATGTGTGGGGGCTGCTAAGAGCTGCTCAGCACTTTGAAAAAAAAGATCTTAAACCAACTGTATTACTACAGCTGCAACACTGACGTGCTGCATATGACCCTCCAGCAAAACAGGAGGCTCTAGCCTCATAGTCAGTTAGATATTTCATCAAGCTCTTAATCCCATTATAACCACTTCTCTTTTAAAGATCATAGAAGCCAATGGCACACGCAAAAAATTAAGCAACTACATAACTAATACAATGATCCAAGGCTATGTTTCTGCTCCATGTATCTCCTCATCAAGGTAGGTTTTAATTTAAACTTTTTTTCCAGCTGGGATATATCATTAATTTTTTGAACAGAACATATGGACACTGCAAAGAATATCAACATTTGGAAAACAAAATCGGAAATACAGGAACCTGCTTTACTCATAGGTATCTCGAAAAGTGTTCATGTTTTAATCTTTTTCACATCCTTGACATCCTTCATCATGCTTTTTTCCTTTACATCTGCAAAGCTTTTTATTAGCTAACCAAGCGCTCTCTGTATGCAGTAGGGATGGAGTAACCATGCTATAGGGGAATATCTTCCAGTTTAAAAACGTCACTTGCGTGGTTTGTCCAAATTTGCAGTTAGTGTCACAGGCAGAGCTGAATTCAGAGGTGTGCTCTGCCTTTGCTTTAACACAGAGTAATGTTTCCTTAAAAAAAGGCTGCCTAGAGTGCCTTCAAAGCAGAGCTGAAATACTGCACAGGTTTTTTTTTAGAATTAGATCTATGGATGTTTTTTTCATTTCCACCTCCTCTGCATGGCTGTGCGATTAGCTTAATTTAAAATAAAACCTTGCTTTCTTTCCCCGTATAATTTTGGTGGAACTACAAATGAGCCAGTTTGCACCTGACATGAGTTAGGTTATTTTTACAGACTTTTGTTGGAATTGTTGGTAGTTCAGAAGCTTTAAGCTCTGCATGGAAGAAAAAAGCATTATTTGCTCCAAAGTTATAGTAAATTAATATGAAAAGCTCTGCTGCTGTTCAGGTTGCATTTAGTACATAACATAGAGAAATGTTGTTAAGACTCCACAGAATACTGATGATTTGCTTGTATGCTTTTCAAACAGAAAAATAAAGCTAACACATGTTTAACCCCCTCAGGCTAATTTTTTTAAGTCATGCCTCTAAAACTGCATCACAATATTTTGTGAATACAGTTTTGTACACTTGACCTCCATTTAGGTATAGAAATCACGTGCAATACAACAGATAGAGACTCAGAAGCTCTATTTATCCTTTTGACCATAAAGACATTCCTTTATTATTCTTTTCCCTTCTGACTGGATTTGAAGAGCTTTTTTTTAAAGCCTCCATCATCCTTTTTAAATAAATATGCAAAAAACCCCTAAAAAAACAACCAACAGGGGTTGTATATTTTCTGCAAATAACATCTTTACATCAATCAAGCAAATATATATTAGCAAGAAGGAAACACATTAAGACTCATTTTCCTTTTTCCTGTGCCAGGTTGCTTCTTTTGTACTATATATCAGAATGAAAGTAATTCACCTCTCAAAACAAAATATTAAAGAACAAAATATGACTGTGATGCACTTCTGCAGAGTACAGTCAAATTTCCATAAAATGTCTGCAGGGTTTTGCACATTAAAATTTCTCTTACTAAAAATGTTTATGGAAATAGGTCATTATGCACATTACTAATAGAGAGCAATTTGTTGCTTTTAAAGGAGCTTTTATACTAATAGTTGTGAATAAACACATTTATCAGACATCCTAAATATAAACAATATATATAGTGCTCCTCACATACGCAGTAGACGCGGATTAAAGAAGTTGCTCATTTGGGGCCCAGTTGTGCTAGCATGGAGCCCAGAGGAATTTTTTGAACTGTTTTTATTACGTTGACAGGAGATGAATGGTGTCTCGGCTGTGGAAATGGGCTAATGGATGGTGCCACCAAACTCAATGCCTTGAGTCCTGCCTGCTTCCGCACAGCTTGGCCAGAGCCGGAAAGGTTCTTCCCCGTGTTTAGTGAAAGTGAGAGCAAGAGTAGGGATGTCCAAGTAGACCTGTTCTCTGCAGCCAGAGCTGCAGAGTCCAGTCCGGCAAGCCCAGCCCCTGAAAAGCATCCTCAATCTGTGGAAAGCAGCCTTGTATGGTGCAAACCAGATTTTCACGTCAATGGTAGCAGACTGTGCTCCTATGATTTCAGAACTGGGTTTGAAACAATACATATCCCATTATCAGTGCTTAGAAACAATAAAAAAACCCAAAACAACTCTTGTAATTTTACTTGACTTCTGCCGAACAAAAAAGATACAGTCAGATAATTACACTGTGTAGGTTATAATAGTACAGGATGCACCAAGATACCAACTTAAAACAGCTAAACTCACTGAGGAACATCTTACAATATACTTACACAGTAGCCAGCATCAATTCTCTTAAAAATCCCACTTAAACAACAGATTAGATCACCTAGAAAGAGCAAATGAAATGAGCTGTTTTAGGAAGATATGTTGATTCTTGTGGTCCCTTGCTTGGTTGTCAGTAAAAGTGAAGAAAATGTAAAACATCTACCCAATTATTTCAGTTAATATACAAGCATTAGGCATTCAAATTCCTAATTAAGAGACAACATGCCCTGTCAGGCATCTGCATGGGCTATTGAACATTGCCTAGATTGTTCCGTAATTATCCTGGCTTAATAGCTCTAAAAATGTAAGCAATGTGCATCCATCGAGGAAATGCACTGCTTATCACATGAGGAGGAACAGCACAGAGAACATGCTCTGCTACCATGTATTTGTGCTGCAGGTTTTCAGTGGTATATAGTTTAATTAACGGCGGGCAGCCTCGGTTTAGTAGCTGGCTTCTGTTGGCAAGGAGGAAATCTAACTCACGTATCAAAACATATTTCCTTGACCAGATTTAAATATATAATACTCAACCACTGGAAGTGCTCCATTTCAGACTCCAGTGTCAGGCACCAAAAGATGAGGCAGCATGGACAAAAATATATATTCGTACTGATTTCAGCATGCTATTCTTCAAGCCTCATTTGTCAAAACCCTCCATCTCTCATCCCCTCCTTATCAAAATAAAAAAAAAAAAAATTCAGAATCCTCTAGGGCAGTCATGTTGTCAAGGAAACAGATTTTTGCCATCTTCTATGATTTGCATTGTCAGTAAATTTGCTCCAATTTCCTTCTTTTCAAGCCTGATGCCTGTGTTGAAGAGCTGACCAACGTTGCCTTGAATGCTGAAGCCAAAGCATCAAGATGTCTATTCTTTCAGACTCTCTGTCAAGTCTGGGCAAATCATGGATGCACTCTCTGATGAAAAGTCTGCAAGGAACACAACGAAATATTTCAGTTGTTTGAAATGGATTTCTTCTGCCCTTTAACCAATAGGTTTTGTTTTGAAATATAATGCTGGATCTTTTAAGGACTTCATGTCCCTTTCTCTCTCTCTCCTTTTTCTCTTTTCTTTTAATAGAGTAAAAGGGAAAAAGCAAAAACAAAAAAAAAAAGTCATTTAGAAAAGACAGTAGAAATGCGAAGAAATTTGTAGAATAGCTGAAAATCTGCAAACAAAATACATATTTTCAGCATTTTTTTCTAGCTAAAACACTGATTCTAAATTAAAAATTGAATTGCCTCCGGTCAACTTAACTAGTCAGACACCTATACATGCATATTGTATGGGATGCAGCTTCTTCAAATCTGTTTACTTCCACTGGACACAAAACTATAACGTGTAAATTTGGCGCCGTCAGGATGCTTCATGCAACAGAGTGAGGGAGCTACCCCTCAACATTTCTCTTGAGACTGCCAGGAAGAGTTGAAGCACTTCCCTGGTTTCCCTGTAGACTGGCATCATATAAATAAATAACATGAATAAATGTATCTTCTTACCTAGGATAGATCCAGCAGAGTTGAGTTAATTCAACTGGTTTTAGATGGATTTTTTTTTCTTTCTTTCTCATCTCACGGTAGGTATAATTGGGATAGAACCTAATTGTGAACTTCCATCTCTTTAAAGAGTTTTGCCATAGCATCTCATGCGTATTTTCCTAACACTGGTGTGAAAAAATTTTTCTTCTCTGTTCTTCTGAAGAGGAACAAATATGATTTTAAAAATATTTGCTCTTTCCTGTCCCTGTCTGTATATAACTAGAATTCTGTAGGCCATATCAGAATATAGGAGGCCTCAGCTGTGTATTTACTAGTCTGGAATTTGACATCATAATGTATATTAAATATACACGCTTTTTTCTTCACTGAATATGTAAACTTTTTATTAGTTAAATAGAAAAGTAATTATCCATCTGCAGGTGCCAAAGGAATGTCAATTCAAATGATATAATTGATAAGATATATTTTGGCTGAACTTTCTTGTCAAAAGAGACGGTTTTTTTTCAAATTCATAATTATCTATATAATATTATTTAATGTTTTAATGAAATGCAACAAAGAACTTGAAATAAATTAAAATTATCTATTTAAAGACTACTTTGAGATCTCAAATCTTTTTTCTTTGCTTTCCCCTTCTGGTACAAAATCTTAAACTACAACTTTCTTTTTTTGGCTGAAATCAGAAAAAAAAAAGAAGTCAGTTTTCAACAGAACTAAAATTCTTGTTCCTTATGAGACCACAACATAATTAAGGCACTTAACAGTATAAGTGTTTATAATATTAGGCTGTTAATTCTGTGGATAGAGCTAAGCTCCATAATGAAACACACTTTCAAAAGTGTGTTTTTCAAAAGTGAAACACACTTTCAAAAGTGTTTAGGAAGAAGTTCTTTACAATGAGGGTGGTGAGGCACTGGCACAGGTTGCCCAGAGAGGTGGTGGAGGCCCCATCCCTGGAGACATTCAAGGCCAGGCTTGATGAGGCTCTGAGCAACCTGATCGAGTTGAAGATGTCCCTGCTTACTGCAGGGGGGTTGGACTAGATGACCTTTAAAGGTCCCTTCCAACACAACAAACTCTATGATTCTATGATTCTAAAAGTATTGCAGTGAGTTAGGAAGTTTTGTGCATTTCTTGCACTTGAAAATCCCACCCAGCCTGTGTAAATGGTTTAAAAGTAAATTGGAATAAATCTATGTTTGGTTTTTTTTTTCCTCTCTGTAAAATAGCATTAGTGGGAACACTACAACAATTTGGATCCCTCTGACTTCTGCACCCTAAGGATCCGGGGAGGGATGAGACAGCATGCTGAGACACAGACCTAGGCTTTCTTCAGGGAAGTCTCAGGACCTTCACCATTTGAGGTGCCAGACAAGTGGACTGCACTCTAATTGCTCATTAATATTGAGGACAGTGTTAATTACTCCCATGGTAAAAATCTCATGGTACTTTGAAGCCTTCTTTTTGCCATTTTTTTCTTTTCAGGTTTGTGATGGAGAGGCCGCCTCTCACCCTTCGGAGAGTACACCAGGAACTGCTAGAGCATGACAGGGATACCTGCTTGAAAGCTTTGCCTGGGTTTTCTCCATAGGCCTATATGAGGGAGGAGGGGAGGTAAAACTGGGAACTGTGTGCAGCAAATGATGTTTTGTATGTATACCTTTGGCTGTAGAAGTGAACAACTCCAAACTTAAAGGCCAAAGACAGCCAAGGTGCTCAGTCTTTGCTGTTGTGTAGACAACAGGTCTACACACTTACTCCCCTGTCTAAACACATACATTTAATTTGGGTTGCTTTTTGCAAGCCACTACGTTGTTTGCCTTCACAGGCCCCAACCTCTGCAAAAAACATTTCTTCTGGATTCCTAAAGTGTAAATTCTCAAAATCACTCAGAGGAGACAGCTCCCAAGAGACAGCTAGAAACAGCTGCTTCCTGCAGCTGGAAAATTTTTCAGTGCCAGTCCAGACCTTGATCTAGTGAAGCACTTCTGTTCATGAATAGCCAATTGATTTCCATAGGAAAGTTTATGTGTTTGTGTGCCTCGCTGAATTGGGTCCTATAGTAAATATTATGATAGCAGTCTCTTATTGTAGGTAGATACAGGCCTTGTGTCCTTCAAAGACTTATACATATGAGTAATACAACTCATATGGCGTTCATAGTGTCAAGGTTGTTGTCTGTTCCTGTGACACGGGATTCATCAAATTTGGGTAAGTATTTCTTCCTATGACTTTCTTTCAGGCTGTTCCTTTTTTTTTTTTTTTCCCCCCTCTGAGAGAGATTATTTACAAATAAAAAGTCAAGAAATACATATGGTATATTGGTAAGTTTGAAATGACAGTTAAGAACATTGCTTAAATGACGGTCCACTGAGAGCAGCTAAATTTATTTTAAAAATGAAGAATTGTGGGGATATGTAAGCACTAGGTTTGAGCCCATTGTTCCTTCAGACAAAATATGTACTGTCAGGCAAAGAGAGTAAGTTTTGGTGGGTTTTGTTGTTGCTGCTGTTGTTGTTTTACCAGATCATTCGAAGTCTTATCTGCTCAGTAAAATGCAGTCATATAAAGATCCCATGGGAAGCTCAAAACTTTTCCAAAATCAAGAAAAAGGGAACAGTAAAATAGTTATTAACAGGCAAGGGAACTCATTATATTTTGTATTAAAAAGTTTGTAAACTAGGTTCCACTAAAAGAATGTTTACTTGCACTGCTGTTTGGAAGTGCAGAGTCTATCTTCGTAAGTATTCACAGTTCCTGACTCATTGTTTATAAATTCAGGTGCTCTTAAGACAAGGGGTATTTTTTACAGTAATTAATTCTGTTATGAAATGAAGACATATAAATCAATTTATTAGAGTTCATCTGCATATATAGCTGTGAAAAAGACCTCAGGAAAAAAGGTACAAGGCTGCTGTAATTTCTACTTTGGGAATGAATATATAAAATATTTCAGGCACCAAAAATTTAGATGGCTTACCAGAAAACATTAACAACTTTCCCAGCACAAAGGGCAAGACACCCCACCCCACCCCACCATTAGACTGTATCGATACACCATACTTCCCAAAATGTCTCTACTTCTGGTAAGCATTAAGTCTACATTTATATTTCTTCAAAATAATGGAAAAAAGTATGAAGCAGGCTACTTTTTTCAAGGGATGCAGGTGTTAGCCAATAAAATAGGACTCCAGGTGCACCTTCATATCTTCTTCATGTCTCCATACTTTCTGCCTCCTGTTCTACACTAAAAAAAGCAAATTGCTTAAATGTTTTGCTAAGACTTACTCACCTCTTAGATGTTTCAATGAATTTAGTTGACATGGCTCCTTCATCATCAAATGTATTTTCATACGCCTACAGCTTGTTGATTACAACTCATTTCTCATACTTGACTCCCCTGAAAAAAAGCACTGTATCAGTGTGTCTTTCACAAGCCAGGTACTGGTAAAAATTGAGCTACTTTCCTGATGAGCCCCATCAAGCCCATTTTTGGGGGTGACGTAAAGTAACATATTTCTGCTTCTTTCAGGTAAAGATATTTTATATCCTGTGTCCTGGTTTCAGCTGACAAAGAGTTAATTTTCTTTCTAGTGGTTGCCGTGTTCTGGGTTTGGTGTGAGAATGATGCTAATAATGCAAATTGTTTTATTTGCTGCCAGGTGCTGTTTTACATTAGTCAAAGACTGTTTCAGCTTCCCATAGAAGCTAAGAAGGAGCACAGACAGAAGAAAGTGGCCAACAGAATATTCCATGCTCAGTACACAAATGGGGGTTGCCCGGGGGACAGGTATCTGCAACTGCTGCTTGGGATGGGCTGGGCAACCAATTCATCAGATGATGAGAGTGGTTGGTGTTGTATCCCTTTATTTTGTATATTCTTTTATCATCATTATTATTATTATTATTATTGTTGTTGTTGTTGTTGTTGTTATTTTCCTTTTCCATTTTTGTTCTATCGAATTGTCTTTATCTCAACCCACAAGTGTTTTTTTTTTCTTTTCCTCTCCTTTTCTCCCTCTTCTCCCTACCCTATTGGCAGGGTGGGGCGAGTGAGTATCATGGTGTTTCTGGCTAATCTGAATTTATCCAGTATTTCTAGCCATAGGGAAATGTTTCGAATGAAACACGTACATTGACTGGTAGTGGAACTACTTTTAGAGGAGAACCTGGTACAGGAATTCACTCCTTCAACCTCTCCACGTGGGTTGGGCTGTTTAAACATGTTTCTCACATTGTTCTCCCTTGCTGATGGCAGTAAATAACATTGTCCAGGTATGTTCTGCCCTCAGTCGAAAAAGATCAAGACTAGAAGAAGAGAAGGGGACCTAGGAAGAAAACCTGATAGTTACAGTCTGCAGCTTCATTTCAGGCCTTAGGTGCACGATTGCCTCTAAGAGTGACAACCACACCGCTAAATTATTTATCCCTTGTATATAGTTGAAAAGGGTTTTGCCTCAGAGAGCTGAAATAAAAAAAAATCATTGTATTTCCATTGTAGTCTCCTTCGTTTCCCTTATCGTATACAGGTGAGATGTGTTGAAGTTGCCACTTAAATCTACAAATGCACTTTTTTCATATTCTGTGGCTCATTCATACCTCAATGTGTTCATGCCCAGTTACCCAAGCCAACTTCATTGTAGCTCTCAAATGATTTTTCACTATTTAATTATGAAATGCAACAAACTTCAAATTAGGTATTTTCTATGTAAAAAATTAAAGTGAGGGGCTACAAATTTTTAATCCTATCACTCATTTCTGTCTGGTATCTGCCGATTTTGTTTATTGCACACAACTGAGGGGGATGGAAAGTAGGGTAGAAATAAGAAAGAGAGGTATAATTCCACGTCCTCCCAAATACTTCCTTGTACAAGTCTTTCTGCCTTTGTACTCTACCTGAAAAACATGGTTGACAATATCATTTTCTTCCTCCTGCGTTCAGTCTATCTAGTATAAATATTAAACTCTACTGTCAGGACTATAAATTCTTGCACATTAGAACAAGGGGCCTGGACCAAAGCTAGTTTTTCTCTGCTACAGTAAAGAAAAATAATAAGTGGACAGTTATTTCAGTATGGTCAGTCTCATTCTAATCTCCTCAGGTACAGGGTAACTCTAAGTGTGTATATTTAAATATAGATGTACATATATGTTACATTTATATACAAATAAATATAAATTAAATAATGATAAAGATTGAAATGATGCAAAAAGAGCCCAAGCCACCAGTTCCTAAAAATGTGATCTCAATTGTAATAATCTTATAAACAAAGGCACGCCATTAAAGACCTCCCACTGTGCAAACACTATGTCAGATCCTGGACATGAAACAATGAGAAGATATCATCCCCATAAATCTTTTTCTACTGTACTACAATCTTGTGTAGCTGTGAGCCTCTGCCTTATTTTATTCAACTGAAAAATAGACTTAGGATATCATTGATTATTTTCTGGAAATACTCAAGGGCAAGGAGGTCTATTTCGTGTGTTTAAGTATGTCCTGGTTTCAGCTGGGAAAGAGTTAATTTTCTTTCTAGTGATTGCTGTGAAAGGAATATCAATAATACCTATTGTTTTCAGTTGTTGCTAAGTGTCATTTACAATATTCAAGGACTTTTTCAGCTTCCCATAGAAGCATAGACAGAAAGATGGAATGGCCAATGGAGTATTCCGCACCATAGACGCCATGCTCAGTATATAAATGGGGGTTTGGCCAGAGGGCAGGAATCTGTGATCATTGCACGGGACGACGACAATTTACTGGGAGGTGAGAGTGACCCATGTCATTATTATTACTGTTATTATTATCATTGTTATTTTTCCTTTTCTGCTATTGTTTCTATTAAACTCTCTTTATTTCAACCCATGAGGATTTTTTCTCCCTTTCCCCTCTTTTTTATTTTTTTTTCCTTTTTCCTCCTGCCCTTCTTGGGGGGGGAAAGTGAGGAGTGAGCGTGTGGCTGCATGGTTCTAGTTGCTGGCTGGGGTTACACCATGTCAAAGTATGCTTATAGCCTTTCACTCATGTTGTTGTTGTTGAAATGTTCTTAGCTGAGCAGGTGAAAACAACCATTTTTTCCTTGGTCTGAAAAAGAACATGAATGAATCATACTTTTAGTGTCAGTAATTTGAAAACAGCAGAAAAAACAGATGGGCAGCACTTCTGATGGTGTATGAAATTTTAGTGGCAAAGAAACTTCTGTTACATCTGTTCTATGTAATATGAGATCATACGTATATACAGGCGGGCCAAAGTATCCGTGTCTGCCCAATAAAGCTGCTATTAATCTGTGACTGAAACATACCTGGTAGCAGAACAGAACTATTTATGAAATTTTCCTTGTTTGACAAACAAGACATCTCAGAGCACCTTGAATAACTTTTTTTTTTAAATTTTTTAAAAAAGTGTGAGACTTTGGGCTCCTCATAATCAAGTCCCCAGTGAGACCCCGGTGCAACTACACCTCTTGTGCTCCCCCAGAGTCATGAGTCACTTTAGGCCCTGGGCAAAGGTTGGTCAGAGAGAAGTTCACACTGCATTATGGAAAATCCTCCAAGGAACTTGGCCTTTGGAAAAAAGTGGAAGGCTGAGCCACTACTCCTTTGAGTGTTTGCAGAGAAATGCTGTTTAATGATTTATTGAACAACTTCAAAATAAAACAATTTAACCTATTTCAGCAAAACAAAGTCACTTGTGTACTTGTTATACCAGATGTACGTAGTCCAGCAGATTTTCCTGAATGTAGGTATTGGGGGACTGAGATGTAACCCCACACAAGGAGGATTAGCAAACACACGACTGCCCAGTCTGCTGATACATCTTCCATACTCTGTATTTAGCTACGATCTTGCTCTGTCCTGCATTATAGCATGTATGAATGAGATGGAGGAAAGATGTGCTTATCTCAAGTTCCTCCCTATGAAAGGGACCTGCAATTAATACTTAGACAGAGAACAGAAGCAAGGCAGGTGCAGAGTGATGCTTTTCCTCCCAGATTAGTGAACGCTGCAATGCAACTATAGTTACAAGCCAGGGACTGTTTCCTTGTGGCTCTATAATAGTTTCAGCTGAACTTCTCTTTCATCAGTTTCTCAGACTTTATTTTGAAGCCATTTACATTTTTGAATGCCACATCATCATGAGGCAAATAAAGTAAATCACAGTATAGCTATGATTTGTATGGAAAACCACTTCCTGCAGTGTTAAATCTCTTTGTTGCCTCTATATGTAAAGGTCCACTGGAAACAAGTATCTTTTATGCCATGCAGGTATGATTAACTCCTTTTGCAAAGCAAGAATAGAGTAGGGAAGGGGCAACATAGGCAAAAATGCTTGCTGTATTTCTAATGGAAGTGTAAATTCTGTGGGAACCCATAAAACAAACATTCGTGTAAGAGTTCTTTTATGTTTTTAAGGAAGGCTTCAGATGGAGACTCACGTTTGCATAAACAAACAGAGGCATTCAAAGAGGTCAGTTATGGGAATGACAGAGAAAGACAGTTTTTAGCAATCTGACAGAGGAAAGTGCCATTATGCAGAGTGGTAAATAAGTTTGCAAAAGAAATGCTACGACTCTCTCTCGGCCTTCAAACCATTCCTAGTGTGTCTGCAGAAATTCCAGTAGCACAAATGACAAGTATCGTGTGCCTAGGAATGAAGAGCAGAATATTAAAGCCTGCATTTTTGGAAGAGAACATCACTTAAAATGTGTCTCTCGTATAGCTTGCTGTTTACTTGTATACGTGTGCAAGGTAGACCACATAATGGAGGCAACATGTGGAAGGCATGTGAGGTAAATCCAGGATGCCTGTGAGTTTTAGGAAGTCACATGGGTCTTAGTGGGACTTCTGAAGCCATAATATTGGTGTTCAGCCTGCGAATCGCCCTGGCTCGGGCAACTACGTAACCTAGAAAATGCTTGTTGCCTTTCCCCTACCCTGCTGTGGACCACAGCATTCCCCTGGGGATCTGTCAACTCAGTGGTGTTCACCAGAGCTGAAGGCAGGCTCCAGCCCAGCTCTGGATGACTGCTGTGGCCTGTGACTGCCCAGACGTGGCTCTGGGCCAGCCCCCAATAAAACATGAACCTCGAGTGGGTGGAAACCGCTCTTAATTCCAAGCCCAAGATGCTCCAGGGGAGATCGAAATTAAGCAAAACACATCTGCCCATCCCTCATTATTGTTGTTGTTATTGTTGTTATAACCTTTCATTACACTAATCCACATTTTTGTTCCACATTGTGAGTAAGCGAGAGGCTGGAAATAGTCATTAAAATGCGATAATGTTTAAAATTCTAGCACATTAACACTGACATTTTGCCTTCTAAACAATCTCAGGTAATGAAGGTCAATACAAGCAAACAGTCTGTCTACGGCCCTTCGTTAGAGGCTTTCTGTGCTTGGACTTCACAGCAGGGGACTGTCAGGCAGAGTGTTTTCCTCTGTGCGGCTTCTCTCCGAGTGCTTGCTGCAGCTGGCTTCAGCATATGGTAGAATATGAAGATATTTTCTGGGGTCCACTGCCTCAATCACTGTTTAATGATTAATTACTGCAGGCTGGTGTCAGGGTGAGACATTCAAGGCTTCAGGCAAAAGTCTTAACTATAGAAAATGACAGCAGGCGGGATTTTGCCAAAAAGAGTAACTTTGCACTGCTAGTTCTAATGATTTGCACTGCCTTTTGATCCATTTGTAAACAGCAAGATGGTAAAAGACTGAAACTCTCAGGGCAATAAATGCCAACAATAACATGAAATTGTTCCCAGAGAGAGTCTTAGGATGTTTGGTCATGTTGAGAAAATGCTATAACTAGATCTCTTGGAACAAAGTGGGGACTTCTGGGCTATCTTCCCTCAGACCATCTCCGAGCAGAAATGAACGCAGCCTCCAACCGCCAGGATGAGGAAGATAAACACTCTCAGAGACAGGGAGGCTGAGGCCCACAGGGGCTGTGAGGCCGAAGGAACCTGGAAGCCCCGACTCCATCGTGGCTGATGTTCTGGTGGTCACACTGCTTTCGAGGCCAGATCTGTGGGTACCTGCGGGTACGCAGTCCCTCACCAGGCACAGGGGTGCAGCATCCCTACCAGCACTGCCATCTGGGGCTATGTTAAGGGGGGTGGGTTGTAGTCCTATGGTCCACAGGGGTATTAGTGGAGATAGAAAGCTACCTTTGCCTTACCCTGTGGTTCTGCACTGCGCGCAGCTCTTGTCGGAGGAGAGACTGTGGCCCCTTGAGCCTTAACCTTGTGATCACCAGCCCCCCCCTCCAGTTACATCAGCCTCAAATTGACGTAATGAGGACATAAGAGATCAAAGCTGTTTAAAGGCTTTTGTTCAGTTTTCAGAAATGCATCTTAAAAACTGTTAATTTGCTTGCATTACGGTGTGTATAAAACTATCCATGAGATACAATTGTCTCCCAACAAAGATAAGAGTTGTATGTGTGCCTTAAAAAAGCCTAGGTTAATTTTCTTCAGATTGCCCTTCATCAGAAATGCAAAATGAGTGTAAATGGTACAATTCGCATTTAGTATCATGTTACAACTGCTTTGTGCTTGTGCCAGTGATTCTGTGGAGCAACAGAGAATTAGATCTTTCATCTCAAGTGCCTTTGTCTTTGATAAAAATATGAAAAACACTTACTTTGAAGATGGAGCGTTTCACAGCATATAGCTTGGGATTCCATCTTCCTTGTGCAGTTCCATTACTGAAGCCAAAATCTCACCATCTGCTTTCAAGTGAATGGAGAGCTGGTTAACACTGGAAATACTTTTGGTGAGTTGATGAAAATGTTTTTCTTTCCTGGGGAAAAACAATATCCAGTATTGTTGTCTGTAGGAACACAAAAAAGTTTATACATGAGAAGAAAAAAAAATCACTTTAATTTCTTCTGCAAACACATTAGATAATTTCTAATGAAGTAAAAAAGAAAATACTGTAAAATGAATTTGTTATAGGAGAAGTTATTTTTTGAGGAAACAAAACTGGCTCAGTCTACGTGAATTTACAGCCTTATAAAGGTATTTTGTTTCCATGAATTAAATAAATTTTTCACAGCGCATAATCAAATTTTTTTTTCCCCTCCAGGTTCAATATTACAAAGTATGGAAAAGACTCAGTTGTCTACTAATAAAAACCTCATTTTAGCTGCGTACAATCTTTAGTCCTTTTATTGTTATAGGAAGAGAATGATGCTAAGTGAGAAGCAGCAGAGAATTAATGTGCAGGTTACTCAGCTTGTACAAGTTGCAATAAAATGCAACATTATTTGTCAGTTTTTAATGTGGTATTTACTGGTGATGGGTGAACCACAAAAGGTTGAGAGACTGTTTGAATAATCACCAGAAGCATAGATGCTTACTTAAACTTTGTCTGAATGTCTAAACTCTGCAGAGTTGGGACTAACAGTGCAGCTGTCTGGGTAAAAAAGAGTGATGGGATAAAATGCCACAGTTTGGAAATAAGACGCTTTGTTCTTCCATCTGGACTGGAAATACTGTAAAAACAGCACTACTTCTTCTCTCTTGTTTCTTCTGATAAAGAGCACTAGAGAAGACAGATGAATAAAGTTACTCAGCCTCTTAAAATCTCAAGAAAAGCCATGAACTTTTAGCTAATTTTAAAAAGTTAATCTAAACCAGTCTACACATATCTAATTTTAACAGTAAAAGTAGTATGATTTGTTGATAAATTAAACAAATGAAGCTTATAGAAACCAGATGCTTTTTTATTTTTTTTTAATCCTCGCCAAAAGAAAACTTGTTTTGCAGATCAAAAATTTCAATCCAAAATAATTGTTGTGATCTTAAATACATAAAAATAATTTAAGGGAACAAATCCTAGGTGCAACTTCAAGGCCCATCAGACACAAAGGCACAAGCTGTGGCTCAGGGCGTTCCTGAGCTGCAGATTGTGGCCCATTGAAAGAGTATTTTAATGAGATATCTGTGTGTTTGTTTCACTGAGAAACATCAGAAGTTTGCTATCACGCAGTACCATCACCCTTACGATGAGTTGAGCCAGGACGTGATCAACAACCCCACTTGACATGAGATGCCTTACAGGACCTTTTCATCTGCTCTCTAGACGGGCAAAGTGTGTCCACTAGCTAGCCAAACAAGCTGGTCAGAGTGGGGTGAGTCACCTCAGAACCAGATGTCAAAGAGAAAATAAGGCATTTCCTTTAGTAAAAAAGCTGTAGTTTCTAAGGACAGGGTTAGATTTTCCGGGGAGGAGGTGAGGTGGGTGGGGTGGATAAGGTAGCCTGTGGCCCCCAGGGTAACACACTGCTGTGAATTCATTCACAGACTATTCATTTTGCCCACAACCAATGTGGACCTGCTGACTGTGGCAGTGACAGGAGAATAAAACTTTATGTAAATAACTTTCAAGATGAATCTCTCATTATTAATGCAGACAGTTCTAAAGGCAAAAGCAAACAGTATTTGGCAGCAGGAACTTTTAATGAGAATGTCATTAAGGAATTCAGTCTACAGACCACAAAGTGATGCACAGCAGACCCAGCTGACTTTTCTGCATCTCTTTTCTTTACTATCTATTAAACATAAAGAAGATATTTTGGGTGAACTAAGCAGGTGTCCCCAGGTGAGATCTACTTGCAGCAAATCACAGATTTGCCAGAAGGTTAGTATCATCTTCTGGTAAATTGTCATCATGGGTGGATGATTTCTTGGATAGCATCTTTACTCATGTTCTGTGAAACTGCAGAAGACACAGGGAAGACCCATATGGAGTTAACATCCACCATAAAGAGAATGGGAGGAGTTTGACTAGAAAGTACAGCCCAGATGGAGTTTTGGTACAGAACTGAAAGGCCAGTGCATTCAGGCTTAGCAAGCTTGTTTTCATGTTGCAAAATATATAGGTTATCAGCCTAGCCAGGAGCAAAATCTGTGTCCTTGCTATCTAACATTTGTAACTCCGCCTGCTACCACCTGGAAGTTCCTAATACATCAAAAGAAGGACACAAATCAAAACAGAGATGAACAATGAGTATACAAAAAAGTATCCCAAACTGAAACTGCTGTTATTTGGGGTAGGCAGAGCTCATGATTAGCATCATCAGATGCTATTCAGATTTATGTTAGGCCAGCCTTAAATCTTCAAGCAAAAATTAAAGGGAATCTCAAACACTAATCATCCACATTAAAGAAAAGAAAAAAGATTAATGTGCTGTTGCAATTGTATTCTTGTCATTGCCTCGTGTTTTATCTCTTCTACTCCGGAAATCATCAAATACCATTTTAGATGACCTAGGAGTGCTTCTTGTTACCTATCGACCATTTCATAAGAGTTCAGGACTCTCAAAGGTGTCATGTCACATCTACTAGCACTGTGACAATGTCCTAAATCCACTAGGTTGTCTGCTAGGTTTCCAGGTGACTGGATATATTTAGAAAGAAAAGGGCAAGAGTGTGATTTTTCTGAGATTAAGACTCCCCAGTAGCCTACAAATGGTAGAAATTCCTAAAAGATTTAGGTGAACACTAGATTTTTGGATGCCATCTTATAAAAGGATGTATGCAAGATCTCTGATCTCGTTTAGTTGAGCTGGCATATTTATATCCCAAATTTTATGAGGCTTGAGCTTTCAGAGTAGTGGTGTTATGATGAGTTAACGCCACTGCTTAGATTGTTCACCAGCCAAATAGCAAAATTTCTTAATGTCATTTTATGGGACTTATAAGACATTAAACTAAATATGATTGCTGCTCCATAAAACAGAACAGTTCTCCATATACTGTATGTATGCAAATACAATATCCCATCTCAGCCTCCAGTGCCCATAGTAAGTTATCCTTAGAGTTTAGACTGAATAACTATTATTGGTTTACATGCTCCTATATCTTTGCATTTCACATAACTAATAATGAGAGAAGCTTTTGAAAAAATAAGAATTATGCCTTATGTGCCTGACCATACAGCTGAGACCTTTTCTCTTTCTGCAGGAGTGGTACATTTTTCCAATTGAAGAACATTTTCAAAATGCAAAAGAGATGGATTTTCAAAACCAGGCAGATGGGATATTCAATGAACGGCAAAAGTTTCTTGAAAAAACCACTGTCACATGAGGCCAAACATTCACATGGATCAACGGACAAACTAACCAAGGTATCTAGAATCAATAGATCATACTAATAAAAAGACTATCAGGTAGAAGTTTAAATATACTTATGGTTTAAACAATCCCTTTCTACTAGGTATGAAAAGAATGTTTTTTATCATAATTACCTAGCCTAGAAATTTAACATGAAAGCATATTGTCTCCTCTTGCAAAGGAAATTTTGATCTATGTGGACCCCAGGTCTGTTTCTGCAAATACTTTCTTCCTAATCATACAATGTGGGGACAACCTTAATGCAGGGCCATTACTATAGTCCTATGCTTGATGTTAGATTTTTAACATAAAACAATTGCTATTGTTTTCTAATAAATTCTGTTTTGAAGTGCACTAAATCTGGAATAGTCACCAAATAATGCCTGAGCTGAATATTATGAGTCTGAGGGTAGAAAAATGCATGATTTCTTTAAAAGTTGGGAGTTTGAATGAAAGAGGAAATGAATCATCAATTTATGAAATCACCAGCATATGAAAATCACCAATTAATGAATGCATAAGTTAGATAAATTCTGAAAAATATCATGTGTGCAAGTAAAAGCAATAATTCATACAGCTACTGATCTTGGCAGCATTACAGAGGTAACATTTTTACAAGGTTAAGCTGTCTTTGAACTTTTCTATAATATATTAGGTGCAAACAGACATTTCTTCTGTATCAAGCATACATGTCTTTCTGTTCCTTTACTTAAAATATATCTGAAATTATGACAACTGTAAGAAAAAAAAGATCTTCTCCATTGTATTTTACTTCTCCACATCACATAAAAAATATCTGAAGATATTAAACCAACTGAGTATTGTTCCACGTCCTCAGTCTTTTTTAGATTATTTCTCTGAAATAAAATGGTCTTAGACTAGTGGTACTGTTTAGTGGTCATATGCAACTGAAGGACTGTCTTGGAAGCAAAAGAGTAAGTAATTCAGATCACAGTATATGAAAATTGAGACTTAGCAAGACTTCTTACATTAGCCCCATAGGCTTGTAGAAGTGATATTGAACTGGCAAGACACAGAAAATGTATTTGAGCATTAAAAAACTAAATGTTGTTGATTGCCTTCCTTGGGTAGCTTCAGAGATGTTTATAGAAGATAATAGAATCATAGATTCATAGAATTGTTTGGGTTGGAAGAGACCTTAAAAGGCCATTTATTGCATCCCCTGCAATAAGCAGGAACATCTTCAACAAAATCAGATTGCTCAGAGCCCTGTCCAACCTAAACTTGAACGTTTCCAGGTATGGGGCATCTGCCACCTCTCTGGGCAACATGTTCCAGTGTTTCATCACCCTCACTGTAAAAAACGTCTTCCTTATATCTAGTCTAGATCTACCCTTTTTTAGTTTAAAACCATTACCCCTTGCCCTATTGCAACAGGCCCTGCTAAAAACTTTGTCCCCATCTTTCCTGTAGGCCCCCTTTAAGTACTGAATGGCTGCTATAAGGTCTCCCTGGAGCCTTCTCTTCTGCAGGCTGAATAATCCTTACTCTCAGCCTGTCCTTACAGGAGACGTGATCCATCCCTCTGATCATTTTTGTGGCCCTCCTGTGGACCCTCTCCAACAGGTCCATGTCTTTCTTGGTCTGAGGGCTCCAGGGCTGGACACAGTACCCCAGGAGGGGTCTCACGAGAGCAGAGTAGGGGGGGAGAATCACCTCTCTTGACCTGCTGGCCGTGCTTCTTTTGATACAGCCCAGGATATGATTGGCCTTCTGAACCGTGAGCACATATTGTCAGCTCACATTTCACTTTTCATGCAACAGTACCCCTTGGCAGGACTGCTCTCAATCCCTTCATCCCTCAGCCTGTACTGATACTGAGGGTTACCCCCGCCCAGGTGTAGGACCCTGCACTTAGGGACACTTCTCAAGCCTGTCTAGGCTTGATGACATCCCATCCCTCAGGCATGTCAACTGCACCACTCAGCTTGGTTTTGTATGCAAACTTGATGAAGGTGCACTCAATCCCACTGTCTATGTAATTGATGAAGATATTGAAGAGTACTAGTCCCAATACGGACCCCTGAGGGACACCACTTTTTGTTGGTCTCCATCTAGACGTTGAGCCATTGACTCTCTGTCCCTCTGAATGCAAACATCCAACCAATTCTTCATCCACTGAACAGTCCACCCATCAAATCCATATCTCTCCAATTTAGAAAGATGTTGCAGGTCAAAGGCCTTGCAGAAGTCCAGATAGACGGTATCTGTAGCTCTTCCCTTGTCCACTGATGTCACTCCATCGTAGAAGGCCACGAGGCTTGTCAGGCAGAACTTGCCCTTGGTGAAGCCATGCTCGCTATCTCGAATCACCCCCCTGTCCTCCGTGTGCCTCCATAATGCCTAGCAATACTATAATAAGAGAAACAAAAAAGAAGAAACAGAGCAGAAGAGGGAGCCCTGACAATAGGACAGAGGTTTGTGTGTTTTTTTATTTGTTTGGTTTTGTGCAGAGGCTTCAGTTTCAAATTCATCTTGGGTGTGTCATTATGTAGATTTATTTTATGAATGCTGCTTGGTACCCTAAGTGAAATGGGCTGAAGCACTGAGTATTCTTTCTGGATGTAATGAATCTCTGTCTATATCAACAGCCTTTGAAATGATTGGCAAGGCAACTTTCTCGATAACCCTGTGAGAAAGAAGACAATTTGCTATATATGTGTCATCTCTTTTATATTCACTTACTGCAACTGTATAGCTGTTCTGTCAGAGAGACTCTAATTTTGTTTTTTCATTAATCTGAAAACAGAATCACACATGCTGGAGAACTGTGTATGGAAAGCTGTAGAGATGCACAAGTAAAACTGCCATTAAACTTAGAGAAGACTGTCCTTATATATGAAAATTAGGCAAATCTGAGCATAGGGGTCAGAAAATTCATTCCGTGTCTTCTTTATGCATTAGTATAAAAGTTCAAGTCTTTGATTCAGTACTTTTCGGTGTTAGTGCCTGATATTGCTGCAAGGAAATTAATAGGGCTATCTCAATGACTTCAGTAGGAATGGGCTAGGTCCCTAAACTCAGTCCCTAAAGCTCTGCTGAAACATAAATGTCACTGTTTTGAGGGAATACTCAATATATTTTGTTCTCTGAGGTACATCAGTCTCTGAAGCTGCTTCAATGAAAGTTGATGGAAACTCAGGAGAAGTTAGTTGATACTTCCTGAATATCTTCAAGGAGCAAAACCGAACGATATTTAACCTTCCCTCACTTCTGTCATGTTGCCTTTTGGCTAGTTTCTGTGAAATATATGCTATGCTTACTGCACAGCTGTCTGAAATCAATGGTTTAACTGAGTGTAAGAGATTGGGATCAGGTGCTTCACAAGCAACTGTCCCTATGTTGGAAATTTCAATGTGCGAGGTTACGCTATTTTTGGGTCCATGCGGTCCCTTTTAGGGAGATTCCCAAAGGACTGCAGCATTACAGCTCCAATTGTAGTACATAGAAGAATCCAGATTTCCATTATTTCTTAATCTTAACAGTATTCATTAAGCTCACTTACTTTACAGGTCCTAAAAGCCTGGCAGAAATAAGGGTATTTAAGTGTAAATCACGTAAAGAGATGCTGAGCCCTCAAAGCAACGTTGTAATATATCTGTGCTGCTGATACATGACCAAATGATAAACAATCTATGCTAAGGACAATAGATGTGAATATTAATTATTTGCTTCAAATACTGGTTTCACATAAACAGGGTTCTAGTGTCTTGTATTTTGGGGGTCTGACTGATCTGCTCTACAAAACGTTTTTGTTTTTTCCCTTTTTTTATAAACTATTTGTCACACCTCTTTGTTCTAAAATAAGAGTAAATGTTTTGCTTTATAATCTTACTTTTTTAACTAAATAAAAGTTGCTGCATAAAGTTTTAATATCATTTTAAAATATGTCCTTGTAGAAGTTGCCATAAATGTCGACATTTTCAGCAGCATGAATTTATGATGACACTGAATTTTTACGGCACTATAAAAGTCCATAGTCATGATGACATCTACAGCTGCCTTTTCGCTAAAATATAAGAAACTATATTAAGACACATAGTTCAATATTTCCAGGGATTTTTAGGAAGAAACTATATACACTTATGAGTGCTCACCGTAGTCTCAAGGCGGAATAGAGGTAACAGCCTATGATTATTTAGCTGCTAAGTCTTTTTATATTTTAATGGAAATCAGCAGAGGGTTCTTTTCTTCCTCTTTATTTTCTTACACTGATCAGGGCAAAAATGGCACTAATAGACCTTGAATATCAGCTTGAATTGAAGAATTATTCTGCCAGGCAAAGGTTACCTAACAACCTGCTTCCTCCACTCCCACCCCCCGTGTATTCTGCATCTTCTCAGGAGAATGGACTATTTGTGGGTAAGGGCATGGACTCTACTGAAGGTCCAGCTTCACAGAGGACAAAACCACAACTCCGTACATTGGAGTCTCAACTATTGGACACTGGAATACTGCATCTCAGCAACATATTAAGATACTTTAGAATACAAAGCCTCTCCCTATGCCTCGGTCCTGAGGGAAAGGAAAACTACTTTCATGGAATGGAAGCAATACACCACACTCCTAACAAACCTTTGACTTGGGCTACTGAGAGATCGACACTCTCAGGTTATGATTACTATGTTGCGAACCCACCCTTAAGTTTAGATCTAGCCAGAGCATCTGGTTTTCGTTTTGCAAACCAATAAAAAGTACCTCAGAGACACTAGAAATCTTCATATCTTTTGCAGTTAAAAGGGAAAGGCTGCACTTCTGCATGGGATGCCAGCAAATGCGCACTTCATTAGGAAATGAAATCCATGAAAAATTCCTACAACTTGGGATGATGAACATGATTCACACTGCATGGCAGCAACGAAAACCTCTACAGTAACATTAGTGTACCGGAGGAGGTGCTTGTATGTATGTTCAAGTCCCAACCTATGGTGAGTTTTGCTTAAGGAAAGTCTTTAAGATTTCCCTCAGTGATATGAATACTTCATTTAAATGAAATATTTCAAAGGCTTGAATATTTCGACATTCAGGTTGCAGGTAAATGAAATATGCCACTGGATATTTCGTGATTGTCACAATAGTAAAAGTATGGACCCAACTCTTCCATCAATGCACACTCAATGCTTCCATTGAATTAAATATGAGTTACATGTACATAGGGACCGAGGCAGCCTGTTTTAATTAGTGTGGAAATGTCAAGTCCCTGTATACAATGCAAGCCTAAAAACAACAAGACAGTTAACCCTTTCATTGCTATTGAGCACTGTATGCAAGCCAAGTCAGAAAACCTCAGAGGAATCAAACGAGAATAAAATGGCCCAGCATTTTTACTGGAAAGTTACTAGGAAAACAAGTGTCCAAAAAAAATCCTATCAAAGGTTTAAGCAAACAAAAGGAGAGCCTTTTAAAACTGGCCTGAGTTTAGCTCATCAAGGCCATTGTTAAGCAAGTGGTCAATATCAGCGAGAAACTGTTAGTATTCATTGATCCGGAAAAACCAAACCACTTAGGGCAGTCCATTTCTATGTGAAAAAAAGAAATTACTAAGCAATCCCATTGGCTTCAATGTCCAAACATTTTATTGAAAACTGAAGCTATGTATCATGCAGAAGTACTTTGTTGAATTGAAGCCTGTTTTTTTTAACCATACACTTAAAAGACAAAATTTAAGGTCTCAATTTTTGAAACAAATGGATCTATAAGAAAAATTGTCTCCATCTTACAATGCTACTACCCTACACTGTTATTAGGTGCCCAGTCTAGAAATACTTGAACTATTTTTTTAAAGGGGCGCTAACTCATATTTTGTTATCACCATAGCTATAGCAGTAGGAACCCCTATGCAGGTTGTCCCCTGTGCGAGTCTCGTTTTTCTGGAGACACTCACTATTTTAAAGCTGCACCACTTCCACAGCTGTCAGTAATCTTAGCACAAGTTCCTCTTGACTGAAGCTTCTCAGCTTCAGACACATTTAAGAGTGTCAAGGAAAATTCTAAGAGTATGGCTCCAGCCTAGCTAAAAGAGGAGCTTTTCAGAAAGCTTCTCTAGCATGCAGGAACACTCTCCTGTTAGTAGGTAACGGAAATTGCTGCCATGTTTTTGAAACAAAAACAAAAACAAAACCAAAAAACCCCAACTCCTTAAATGCAAGCTTTTCAGGGAAAAGAATCTGGTTTCCCCTGGTGACTACAGCCTAGCACATCTTCTGGCCCAAAGCAGTAATGACACTACAGGAATGGCAAGAATGCTACAGAAGATCAGAGGCAGGATATGGTAATATCTGAAATACAATCACAGCACCAGCAACCAACCTTTCCACTTGGACGTTCAGCCTCACATACATACCCTGCCTTTCTGCAGAGAAACTCCAGAAGAACAGCTCCAACATATTTAGAGCCTTGTGCCACTCTGCAACCAGAAGACTTGATCATTAGTAAAGGAATAATTGGACGACTACATGGTCTCCGAGGAATTGTGTATTTTACATAGGGCTAGCAGTATATACACACATTTGCAGCTAGCATTTATATCTAAAGAATTTTAAATTACGGCACTCTATTGGCAAAAATAGACACAATAAAAGTGTATGATGTAGAGATCATACATACTGTTATTTTTGTCTTAAATCAAACAACTGGCTTCAGATAGCATAATTAAAATTGCAAACCTTTTAATCACAGCACAAGTTAGTAAGATATGGACAGACATAATTACATAGCAAAAATTGTCTAGGCTCTGCTAACTCCAATATTAAGATATTTCATGGGAAATGGCAAAAAACAATGTCACATTATTTCTCCAATTCATTAATAAGCATGTTTTTTGCACACTATTCTTCATGGTGTATTAACTTATGACAGGGGTCAGGGCTACATTAAATTATAGGGTAAATTATTATAGTTAACAGTGCTATTTGACAGCTTCTTAGGTATCTGCTGCTCTTAAACTTGTTCTGCATAGAATTATTTTTTTAACAGCACAATAAGAAAAGTCTTAAATAATAATACATTTTACCTTGATTCCCACCTTTTTGTTACACTTCCCCACACAGATCAAGTGGTGACCAAAGATAACTGTAAGAAAAGAATTAATCATAATAGATCAGCTCAAATTTAGCACTTACAGACACTGAAGGTTTATAGTACAAAGCATGAGTTTGTCCTTCCTTCCACTACTTTCAGGTAGCATCTGACCTCAGTTTCTCCAAATTCAGGGTAGTCTGAATATAATAAGAAACTGGTCCACAGTCTTGAACTGCAATGTCTTATATAAAAATTTAAAAAGGGATCAATTTTTTTCTTGCAAGAAAGCGTGCTGCATTATTCAAGGAAAAGTGAGATCCATCAGTGGGTACCAAATATGTTTGTGTGTTCCGTAACAAGGTTTTGCTGTTACATGTTTATGTTTACGTCGTTATCTATAGCTTTACACTCATTATGACCTCTTTTGCTTCCCCACCCCTGCAACCAGTACTCCCTCTCCTCCTCTTCCTCACTGCATTTTTTTTACTGCAATCATGGAGATATGTGCACAGAGCTGGATGGAGAGACAGCCCTTTGCTATACACCACACTTGTAACCACCTCCCTGAAATTCTGTCCTTCCCTTCTCGCCTGTGCATTTAGGTTGAGTCCTAAAGTCACTTGTTCCCACCATATCTCTGTCTTTAGGATTCTGTTTGACTACTGAAACCGCCTGCCTTTCATGCCTCTGTATACAGGACATGTTCTTGGAATAAACTGTCTAACTCACATCCCTCTTTAAGCCAAATCTTAATGTTATTGTAGCCATTATGGCTATATTGAAGACCCATCTATGATTTCTTTCTGGTTTAAATTTTATTTGTTGCTGATTACCTCAACTCATGGGGTGTTTTTTTTGATGGTAGCTAAATTTGTATAGGCCTTACACGTGCACAGAAGACCATCAGTCTCAACCGGTGCCTTTGGTAGTTACTACTGCTCAAAATTTAAGAATTATTAATATTCATAGCAAAGACAAGTATAACTGTGGAATCTATGGGTTTCTGTAAAAAAAATAAGTATTATTTTTTTTATGTTGGTGTAGCAAGGAGAACATGGATAGACACAAATCAGACATACAAAAATGCTTTTGAGCCGTGGTAGCTCTCAGAGTGACTCAGATGGCCTTGGACTAGAGCTAAAGTTCCTACCTTTTATATGTATCAGAGATTTCTACCTGCTCAGTAGAAATAAAGATGTTGAACACATAATGCATAAAGAGATTAATGTAGTCTAGCAGGAGATGAATAGATGGCTCCAATAGCCAGATGAAATATAATCTTGTGACTAGGTTTAAATATTTTTAAATCATGTAGATTTAAATAACCACTTCTAAACTACTTCTGTAGTATAAAAGGGGCAGCACCATTTTTGACATAGCCTTACGTAGCCCTAATACCTGTAGTCCCCGGATATTAGAAACAAGAATATAAGAAAGTGCAACACAGTTAGGGAAGAATCACATTACAACTTTGTATGTTAAAAAAACTTTGGAAAAATGGCATTTTAACAAGTGATGAACCTATTCAAAAAGACCCTGAAGTCAAGAATGAGGAAATTAAAATCCTTGGACTTACCATGAGACTTACTTAAGCATAATATAGTAGCCACTGAAGGCACGAATACCTGTAAACAAACAAACAAACAAAAAACCAAAAAAAAAACCAAGACAGGAAAATTTCCAGTACAGTTAACTAATGAAGTTCAGAAGGTCATTGGAGCTATGTGGGCACCCTTCAGGCAGTGGAAACTGAGGCCATGGCTCTTCCAGCAAGTGTATCTTTCTTTCTTAAGTACTTTTCATACACTATACTTTTTTTTCTTTTTATTCAGTAATCGTACTAGGTTTTATGAATGCAGTTGAATTTTTTTCTCTGTTGAAATACACTCCAGTGTCAGAAACACAATGCTTGAAAAAACACAGGTGCGGCATGGATAAATATTTTGCAAATATTCTATTCCATTGCACAAATGTGCCTCAAACTAAATTTGACAATGAAGCAGTTTAACCTCAATGGCCCATCCAATCTTGACCTTTCTATGAATCTCTCCAACATTCCCAAAACCAAGATGAAATTAAATATGGATAAGTGCAAACTTTTCCTTACACAAATACAAAATGAGGGATGACTCATAAAGTATCGATAGAGAAGTGTATTACAAACAAAACATGTCAACTATTTGCAGCAACAGAAGGATAAATCTCATTCTAAATGGTGTCAGCAGGAACACTTTACGTAAGAGACAGGGAACCACTATACTGTTCTTTTTACAGTATTGTTGCCAGCTGGCTACCATACTTTAACAAAGATATGAGTTAGCTGCTCAACAAAAAGCGGATAGGTTTAAGAAACTACTTTTTTGCCTGTGTATGTAAAAGCGAAGGTTAAGGTAGGACACTATAATGACTATGCAGATGAAGATTATCCATTGTTTATTTTCCTACTGGTGGGAGACACAAAAAAAATGGGTACTGGCCAGACTTAACTTCTTATTTAGATGATAGCAGATACATGGCAATTCTTTCCCAGAAAATTCAGCTGGTTGATTCATCAATGCCAAAGTCACCTTTCCAGATCTACAGCTGACAAAGATTGCCTGGTTTATAGGGAAACTGAAGATCAGGAATCCAGGGCATTGAATTCCCTGCAGAGCCATCAAAGGGAGGAAGTGGGAATACTATAGAAACAAGCCACCTGCAAAGGGCGATGTCTGTATGTGAAGTAAAGCAGCTCTCAAGCATGGGTGCCCTATCCAACACCAGCTATGACTACTGTCCTGTGAATAGTCTTGTCTCTGAAAACATGTCATTTTGTTATTTTCTGTTCCTAGGAGATCAGGGAATGGGGTATGGGGTGAGTTCTATGTGACAATCTGTAATGCAGATTCCCACAAACTGTACTTTGCATCTGCAAATAAGGCACTTTTTGAGATAGAGGTTTCTGCATAATCTCTGATTTTGATTGCCAATTCCAACAGCATCACGAAGGTTACAGCCTGGTTTCCAAATCATTATTCAGGGTTACTTTGCAAGGGCACTGGTGTCTAGACCCTCTTTGCTGGACAAATAGATTTGAGGAAAAATTGGTAATCGCGTATTGAAGTGCACACGAAAATCCAACAATTAGCAGTACAATGAAAACTTACTGCTCTACAATAGTAACACAGCATTAGTTATGAAGCCAGCAAGGGTCCTATCATGCCTGCACTAGAAATTATGCAAGTCCCCAGTATGTGGGTGGCACTTACCTGTTCCAAAATCAATGCTTGTGTGATGTGAAGGAAGTTGTCCTGGAGATGCATTTGCTTAAAGGCAGTGGAGGTCTGTAAAGCTAAAATCTGTGTTCAGATTTTGAAAAATCTTAAGTTCAGAAATCAGACTTTGTTTCACACTTGTCTTTCTTTAATCTTAATTGAAACAATGCTGTTGACTGGAAAAAAAAGAAAACTGTGGGAGTAAGAAAAGGTAAATTTATTCTGGGTCGAGAGAGGAGCTGTGTGTTTGCAAAATTACTGTAAGCTATTTCAAGTATCAATGGAGAAACCTTGTAATACCTTGACATAGTTACAAGGCTTAAGGCCCTTTCAGGTCACGACAGAGCTTGTCGTTTCTGGAAGCCAAAGATTTCTCGCTGTGGTGTTAAGCCTGGCCTACACAAAGTTGCATCGGTTTAATTAAAAGTGTATTTTTAAATCAATTTAGCAAGCCCATGCAAACCCTATGTGGGCACTTTTAATTTTATTTCAGACTTGCATTAATTTATCTTAAGTGAATTCCTTCCTGACTTAGGCTAAATCAATATAAGCCAGGGCAAAATCAATTTAGGAGTGTCCAAACAAGTGTTCACATCGGTTTAACAAAATTGATTTATAAAGTGATTCAAATTAAATTGGTGTAACTTTTGTGTGAAGCCAAGCTTGGCTTAGCTAATTTTCTCAAACTGGGCTTTTTACAAAACCAACCAAAGTGAAAATTATAGAATTTCTTTTGGAACCAAGCTTACTTGCTTTGCAGCATTAACAATCTTCAAAAAGTTTATGGCATTTGAATAAAAGGAAATTCTGAAATAGGTGAGAAGTGCAATTACCAGTTTGATTATCAGAAATTTATCTTATTTATTTATTTGTGTATGTATAAGTTCAGAGACATGCAAACAGAATTTTCGAAATACTAAGGAGATGCAATGTTTCCTGGATGCTCATCTCTAAAACTACTGTTTCACTGGTTAGACCCAAGAACACGAAAACTTCCCTCAAACTCTATTTTGCCTTGGGAAATTGTTTAGCAAACTGGACGTGTTTGAGATACAGTGGGAGAGAATCAGTCGGTATACCTTTGAAAATACTAGCCTAGTGGTTGTGAATTAAAAAAAAAACAAACAACACAACAACAGAACAACCCATAAAAAACAGAGTTCTAATAAAGAAATTTTGAGGAAGGGATTCTAAAAGTGCTGGAGGTGTGCAAAAGAATCAGTATTTGAAGTATTTCCAAAGAATGAAAAGCTTTCTTTCCTCATACAAAGCACTTCATCAAAGTAGTGTGAAGCTTCTTTGTAAGTTTCTTGTGTCAGGGCACGTATTACAAATATTGCCAATTAAAAATTTTGCATTAGTCAACTAGATATAAGTAAAAAACACGTAAATTTTAGAGGAAGTCGTTGCCTTATTTCACTCACCTTCTGGAAACTCAGCACATTTCTTCATGTTCCTGGTGATTTCTACTAGCACCCTACTAAAGTTTTTAACGTTCACAGACCACAATTAGCTCCCCAAAATTAAATTCATATCTATTACATTCAAAAATTTCCAACCAACCTTGATTTCTCTCTATGCAGTGTTTCTTATTGACAAGTTGAATACTATTTGAAGTTTTTGTGGAAAAGTGTTTCTAAATTAAGCTTCTACAAGAAAAAATGTAAGGCTACCAGCAAAAGGCAACAGTTTTTCAAAATCCCAGTACTCCAAACAGCAGCCCATCTACCAATGAGCTGTCCTTACAATTCTCTAATGTTCCTTGCTTTAAGAAGGAGCAAGAGTATTTTCAGAAAGACAAAAATAAAAAAGATTGTTAATAAAATCAGTGGCAGAGGGGTCAAGTTACAGCGTCTAATTTTAAGTGTGAGAAATGTTAATTACGGACTCAGTAGTACAGCTTCAAACAAAACCACCACAGTCTCTGTTAAGTGTCAATCAGACACAGATGAGAAGCATTTCTGATGCATGCTACATTCATCCTTGCAAAAGCTCAAAACAGTGGAATTATGTCACCAAAAAGATCCATTAAAAAAGCACCAAAAAACAGTCTTTAGACCGTAATATACTATTAAGAATATTTTCCATAGCACAAGTTTTATATTTATAATACACTTTTAATTCAAAGCAGGGGCAGTGAAATAAAAAGAAAAACAAAAAAAAGGGCATTGTATACTGTGGGTCCGTAAATCCCCTCTGGGATGGAAGTGCTATGAATCATCATCATATATACCCCCAGAGCCGCATTTCCACTTGTTCACACACTAATCCTACGGCCTGTGGGAAATGGCCTTGTCTAAGATCTGAATACCGTTAGCAGTGCTATCCTGAAGGTTTGGACTATGCTTTGCTTTCTGCTCAAGTAATTGCAGGTTGTCAGCAGAAATTCAATTTGTGCTGATACTTCAAATACAGAGGTCACACTGGGAAACACATCGCTGTTGTGTTTTTTAACCAGCTGTATAAATGGGAATGAGAGAGAACTACTGCTATTTCAAAGGCAAAGGTTGCTCAGGCCAGGCACCATTTTAGAGCAAGGCTGTTCACTGACTACTCATCTTCTCCTCCTTCTCCTCAGGGTTTCCTAAGGTACTTCTGGCTCCACTGATAATGCCAGAATGCAAGAAAGTGGTCCTTGGGACTAACAATGAAGATAAAAAATGATGTGCTAACTTATGCTTCCACCTTACATGTGTTGAAGACTGCTGAGCCTGCCCCTGTGTCCCTGTTCACTGATTTGCACAAGGGACACAGCAATGGCTTGGTACCCTGTTATGCCACAGTGTCCAAAGTCTCTGCAAAGATCAGGCGGCAACTGAATTTTTCCCTTTTAGATTTTCATGACAACCAAGAACCATGGTTTTGGTGTTCTTGAACATGGCCCCACCAGCTCACCTTCTCCCCCCAGAGAAGAACTAGAAGGTCAGGCTTAACTGACACAGTGACAGATGGTGTCAAGCACTGCTTTTCCAAAGGAAAGAGACATGACCTACAAACGCATGAGGGCAGGGTAGTAGAAGAAAAGAAAGAGAGAGAAAAGAAAGCGTGAAACTGAAACTAGGCTGTTTCATCTGAGTAACAACATTGTACGAGAAAGAGCATCACAGGAGAGGTCAAGAAACCCTGTCTCTGAACAAACTGTAAATATTCCTGTAGAATATGCATATTTTTAAGGCTTCTGGTGAAAAAAGCAAACTTTGGAGGAAAGTATTTTGTGAAATCTGTGTTATTTTAACATCGAACTAGGCTTTCCAAATGTAGTTCATAACACCTTTCTCATGGCTGCACGTTTCTATATGGCCTATCCCTGCAGCATCTGGAGCATCACTAAACTTCCACTTCCATGAGAGCTACTCATTTGCTTACAGGAAAAAAAAAAAAGTAGTTATTTTTTACTGTAAAAAGTCAGATCCCATGTCAGAAATCAAGGTACTTCATCATTTGCGTGAAATACCTGATGATATGTCTCATGTACTGAACATAGCAATGCTTTTGTTCTTTGTATCATTACCTTTTTCACACTGCTAAGCACCCTTTCCATTTGCAAAGGTAGCAGTAATTTTGTTCTCAGAGTTGTCTGCCTGCTACCAGAGGATGCATACAAACTGTACTTTTTTAAAGAGGCTATCCTTTGCTCACGCTGGTTTTAGTGTAAATTAAGTCAATTTGAATAAAGGTACACAAGTGTCAAATTGCTTATTTTTGTACCTCTTCAATTAGTTTCTTTCTTGCTTTCTTGCTGTTGTAATTACATTATTTACCTATTATTCCTAGAACCTATTGTTGTCTCATTAATATTGCTCAGTTCTATCACTGACATTCCTTGAACCTTTTTGCTAATCAGGAATATCAAGCACTAGTACCACATCTACTCATGGTACCTGTCAAAGTGATACAGGGAAAAACATTTTTCTGCCCTGATAGATTTACAGACATGATAGATCCTTAGCAAAATAGATGATGAGAACCATCAAAACGAGTGGAAGACAGAAAAATCCAGATGAGTAACCAGCACAGCAGAGGTGGTTGGTCATAAAGAAATGAAAACCCTGAGGATTAAAATTGGCCACTGGCAACTCTTCCTCTTGCACAGTAATTGAGAGTAAATTTGGTGGAACACATAAGAAACTTACACAAACCCCTGGTGTCTGGTGGGAGCTTTAGGTCTGGTCCAAACAAAAAGCAGCAAAGCTGTGGAAAAGCTGCCTTTGCAACACCATGTTGCACAGGGCAGGTTTTCTTTCTTACCTTTTAACCTGTCTCCAGAAGGGTCTGGCCTCTTGAGTACCTTTCTTCCATGTTTTGCAGCTTACACAGATCAAAAATATGTAACAAGATCTGGGTTGGATAGGGCCCTCGGAGTTACCCGGTGTCAATGCAGTCGTTTGGATGATTATTTACATTTTCTTTTCTCTCTATTGAAAGCACTGTTGTGGCGCACAGGAATCAACAATAATCTTCCTTCCATAATTCTGTAAGCTATTTTGCTCAGCCTGCTTGCCAAAACACTCACTCATGAATATGCAATGAGGTAGAAGAAATATTTCTTTAAGTTTTAAGCCCCTTGGGCCTTTAATCTTGAAGCCTTTTAAATCCAGGATATGATTTTTTGTGCGTATGCATGTATATGTGCTGAAGTGTGTGTATTGGTATCACTTCTCTTAACTTGTGTGCATACTTGATTGCTGGAGGGCTTTCATTCTCATTTAGATATATCATGTGCTCACGCACACGTACAGTAAGGACAGTTTTTGCCTATTTTTGATAGTGTGGAGGAGACTGATTATCCAAAATGTTTCCTACTGCAGCTATAGGGAATAAATATTGATGCATTTTGTAGTAGGGCAAAAAAAGGTAAATGAAACTTTTCAAGGGTACTTGCCATACAATGACCACAAAAATTATCTTAAGTGTCCAGTTTCGGTAGCAACAAATAGCTACAACGAGACGATAGCAAGTTTTGGTATAGGACTCTCTGTGAGACGACTTACGCAGCTATCAACTGGAAAATGTATGTGTCAACAAAAACGTTTTCATGACAGTCTGGACACGTTTTTAACTTGGGAGAGGCCCCCTTTCCGTTTATATCCTTTGGAGGGCCACTTAACTTCTTGGGCTATGGGGTGATGAAGAGGAGAATGTTTCAGCGTTTGCTGTGTGCAATAAGGAGAACGCTACACTTCCTGTTGAACCTATATGCAAAACTAAACTGTTAATTCAATTTAGCCTGACAGCCTCACCTCCACAAAGTCACTTTTTCTCCAGCCTACCTGGAGAAATTTCCTGCCTAAGAGCTAGAGCACTCCTCCAAGGGTTGGGATACTAATGTTCAAGACCTTTTTTCAAAACTGGCAAGAGTGAGTCCCTCAATCTACATGCATCTCCTCTATCAGACAATATCATTTTATTGAACCAAGCTTACGAGCATATCTGTATCTTCCAGTTATAAGCAGCATCAAAATGGTAAACTCAAACTAATTTGGGAATGCCTAAATGTCCAGTTTTGTGCTTACTGAAAATTGACGTTGAAACATTGAAGAAGAATGGAAGCCAGTGATTCAGCTCTTTGATTCAGATTTCCAAGTAACTTTTGGTGCCACAAAATCACATTTTTGAACAAATAAACAACCCTACAAAACTAAGTTATTACTTCTTACCAAGAATTACTCACCAGTCATATAAACACAGCGCCAAGAGAGAGTTCTTGCCCAAAAGACTTAACAATCTAATGCCCCACGGAGCTGTGCTCTGTCTGGAGAATACACCATAAAAAATAATAATGAACTGGTAGTGCAAGTACTATACTCTGAAAGTGGCCCACATATTTATTGTAGCGATTAAAACTTCAGCTCTTGTGCTGCTTTCTACCACTTCCTTGCTTAAATTTCTGGCTCTCCAGATTCTGCTTACTGATTCCCACAAACAAGGCATGCACTAAAGCCTTATGAATTCCTCCCAAAAAGGAATTCCAGAGACATGCAGTCAAGCATACCCTGTTTTTAGAGGAGCATGGAGATGAGACACAGACAGCTGGGTGGTTAATTCTGAAAATGATATGAGATTTGACCACATTTGGGGAAAAATGCAATTTTTCCATCAGAGGTAGGGCTGAGGAAGTTACAGAGTAGATGCAGAATATGTCCAGTGTGCCCTGAGGGCATCTGAAGTGGGGAAAGCAGAAAACAAATTGTCCATAACCATGAATGATCTCTGTGGGTTCTGGCTCAGAATCATACACTTTCAAAATTAAGTAGAGTGAGGAAGGTTCTTTTTCTCCATTTATGTTTTTAATTTATGTGTGTATGTGTGTATGAGTGCTTCTAAGCACTAAAAAAAGGGGGTTAGGGGAGAAAAATCTAGAAACGGAGAAACGAAAAGAAAGAGATGTATCTGTCTGATGCTGTTAGATTAAATTAGACTATAATGATTACTGTGTGCCTTCACAAAAGACATTTTGTAACATTTAAGATTTCTGCTAATTGAACGAGGTACATTACCATGCAAAAGAATGTTAGTGAAGGTTGAAAAGGACAAACCAACTATTCTCGTACATCACCATAATTATGCAGCCCCATGTTCGAACAATTACATTTATGTAGACCCACTGTTAAAATCAATGTTACTTGTACAGCTAGTCCTTAATCAATGGAATCAGTCAATTTACCATGGTCACATCCTTCTTCTTAATTAAGACAGTGATATCTCTGGAGCGCAGGGTCTCAAAGAGATAAATAAGTACAGAGGTTGGGAAATGTCAAAGAGGTGACTCCCCGATTTTACTCTCAACGAACTTGGGAGGAAATAAGACAGTTCCCTCAGTTCAGGGAAGCAGCACAATCTTCTAAAGAGATGGCTTAGCATTCATTAAGAAAAGAGCAGGTAGCAGTGTCTGACAGAAATAGCACTAATGAGCAAAGAGCGCTTTCAACATGCATATCCTTCATAGTCATAGTCTGAATTATGAAGGTTGTGCCACCTAAGCCAATTTTAATTAGAGTGAGCATGGACCTCTTTGGACAGTTAGCCTTTCTTTCCAAAATCCATTTCAATATGGTGTCATTTTGTTGTCATAATCAAAATGGCAAAGTGATGGAATAACCTACTTAAAATGTCTGCAGTGTTAAAGCAGATATGGCAAACATCCTCTAATGACACATGTAATAAGGGTATTACCTAGAGGACTTTGACAGTGCGTTCTGTGTTGTCAGCGTAGTTGGAATAATGATAGAGGTCTTCTCTGGAATAGGACATAGGTCTTTAAAGACCAGGTCTAAACTTCCTGTTCTACAGGTAAGCTATTAAACTCCCACATGCTGAAAGAAAAGAGAAAAATGCAGATCTACTGAGCCGCCAAAGGCAGACGTGGTCATAACTCTGGAGTTTTTTTCTCTCTGCAAAATATACTTGTACTATCAAACTAACATTATTCAGTCCTTCTATAGTAAAACACTCATTGAAAACTATATGTAAAGTGAATCAAACCTGGAAGTTTTTTTGTATTTGTTTGTTTATAAAGGAATGACTTTACCAGTCATTTCTGCCGCTACATTATTATGGTATTTACAGAATAATAATAATAAGAATAAGAATAAGAATAAGAATAAGAATAAGAATAAGAATAAGAATAAGAATAAGAATAAGAATAAGAATAAGAATAAAAATAAGAATAAGAATAAGAATAAGAAAGAATAAGAATAAGAATAAGAATAAGAATAAGAACAAGAATAAGAATAAGAATAGAATATTTTCTGTTGGAAGGGACCTACAATGATCATTTAGTCCAACTGCCTAGTCACTTCAGGGTTGACGAAAAGCTAAAGCATGTTATTAAGGCCAATGTCCAAATAGCTCTTAAACATTGACAGGACTTCTCATCCTGAAGGGCTTTAGGTATTCTAGGTCCAAGAGCCAAGGTATTGAAGGTATTTATGGGCACAAAAGCCACCTAACTGGAATTTCTCTCTCTTTAACATCAGTTACAATCCATGACTGAATTCTTTAAATATGAATGAATCGTTTGGAATCCCAGTGTGTCCCTATCTATTTTACCGGGTACTTCTGGGAAAGATTTAAAAAATCTGTCCACAAACCTTTAAATAACTTAAAAAAAAATGGGATCCAGCAGTCTAAATCCATGTCCAGGTGACATAGTGCTGGACTGTGAAAAAGCACTTGTAGTAAGCTCCAAGCAATGATTCCATAAACCTAAGCAGCAGAAGACCAAATAAAATGTCATCATGATGCTACTTTAACTGCTTACAATACCCAAACTAGTACCTGTGTCTGGACACACAGAGCATATTTGACACAAAAAGTGGAGTCTGGGGCAACACTTTTGGTTTTGTTTCTTTTCAAAAGGCAGTAAACCAAAAGTAAAAAACAGCTCAGTATCCAAGAATATCCCCAACTAAATTTGAAAAGAAAAGCAAAATTTGGCGTTTTTCTTGAGGCCGTCAATTTGGTTGAAGGGATCAAAAAAAACAATTTTAGACAAAAATCCTGAAAAAAATATTGTTCTTTAAAATGTCATCTGAAATTCATTTACTGAAACCCTGAAAAGAAAATCAGTTTCTGAAACATGACCTTTTTCTCAAAAAAAAGATTAAATCTTGAATTTGACTTACTGTTCCTGCAGCTAATAAGAACGAAAATAAAACTGAACATACAGTAAGCTACAAAAAAAGTATATTAAAGCAAAAATAAAGCTCTGCTGCAGAGACATACAATGAAGTTGAAAAATTTCCTTGTTTGTGGACAGTTCCTATAGACCAATCCATAGCACGAGGGATTGTTTCATTTCCTATGAAAACTGAAATATATTGAAGTATGTATGATTCAGTGGGTTAAGACAATGGTGGAAAGGAGCCACTCCCTTAGATTCAATCTCTGTTCTGCCCTACACTCCTTGTATTGTGTCGGCACTGTAGCAATCTCTGTATTTCACAGCTGAAAATTAGAATATTTTCTCTCCTTTTAGGTGTATTATTAAATTTAATAAATTAATGTCTTAAGTGTGCTTTGAGATTTTCAAGGCAAAGTAGAGAAAGTTGGTGTTGTTAAAAACCATTATCATCTTAAGACTAAGGCAAGAAAACATCCCTGATTTTGACTACGTATAGAATCATGCATATAAATTCAGTTTGAAGTTTGCTGCAGCAAAAGCAGTAAGAAAAAAATTCACACCACTGTACAAGAATAAATAATCTGACTTGCTATAGAAGAATTCTTCTTCTCCTTCCCTCGCTCTCCATGTTAGGATTTGAAACTGTTTAATTCCTCTAGATGTATTTACTTCTGCATTTGGGGTATTCCGGTGAAAGCCAAAACTATAAACTTGAAATGGAGGTGATTTAATATTTTGGGAAAATTACAATAAAAAAATGGAATGATTTTCACAGCGCTTTCTGTAAAGAAACAGAATTAAGAGGAAAAAGCCAAGAAAGCTGCAGGGATTAAAGAAGATATTTTATAAATTTGAAAGCAGCTGTTCAGCCATATGTGCTTACCTTTTCATTTTTTCTCAGCTAGCACTCTTACCCTGGATCTCTACCAACCTGGCTTGTTTTTAATCCGGCGGTATCATTGCCTGAATAACCAATACCCTCCCGATCTTCACAGTGGAATCATCAGTAAGGAGGCTTTGCTGTGGTAGGATGAAACACACAAATTCTTCATTTTCTTTAATTTATTTTAAATCCTGCAGATTCCAGTATGTTGCAGTATTTCAAGATCATTCCTTGAGCAACTTGGCCATGAACCTCACAGCCTATGGCCATCTAACGATACGGCCATACGTCTGTTTAATAGCACAGACTACTATGCCATCCATTCAGTAAAGAATATAAACGTGTGATTAACTTTTATCATATGTTTATAACTTTGCTGAAAAGAGGCAGTATAAAGTAAATGTTTACCTACTTTGTTGATCTGAGGCTTGCAACGTTACCTGCACAGGTTTAAATATGTTGTCCCTATAAAAATAGGCACTTGCCTCATCACAGACAGAACTATGAATAAACTAACCTGAAATGAGAGCCAAATATTCTGAAATGCTCATGAAATTCCCATTCAGCTCTCAATATCACCTTTTGGAAAAGCTTTCTGTGTGCTATCATTCTGCAGAAACTATCTTAGAAGCTGCTAATTTATGTGTTATGCTGTCAGGTGTGTGTTTTGTTATGTTAAGAAGATATTTCTTATATACTAATTTAATTTATTTTATACTGAACTTTGGAAAGACTGCTCGTGCTTTTGTCCTTCTGGGTACTTATTAATGGAAAATGTGACAAATGGTAGAACTACAGCAAAGATAGCATATTTAGAAAAGGAAAATGAATCACTGCACATTCAACAATGGATCATATCAAAACTGTTCTTAGCCTTGCACACTTTACATTCAATGGTCAATCTTTGAACAAACTAGTGTCTGAGATATAGGCTCCCCAACTCATTCATCACAGCATAACTCTATCTTCTGCATTTCAAGAAAATTACAGAAAATAAAACTGCAATAAAACCGAAAAGCTGGAAAAAGAGATGACACCCATGACAACATTAAAAACAGAATACTGAAGGCATGCAGCCATCCATTCAGCTTACAATTAATGCGACTCAAGATAGATGTCTGCTTTTTTCTAATGTAATATCCATGAGGTAACCCATAAGAAGCAGTACAAGTTTGCTACCGTCACAGGACACAAATAATAGAGACCAGTTTCAAGTAGGGATAGAAAAACTAGTCAGAGAAAGATCAGAAATATATTAAATATTTTTATATGAAGACAGATGTTGAGCCACATCATAGTGCAGCTCTTGATTCAAATACGGTTGCAGCATACAACACAAAGACCAAAATCATGTATGTGGCTCTTTTCCCAACATTGAATTACTCAAAAACTTGTGGTTCAGACACTGAAGCGACTGGAACCAGATCATGTTCTGATTTTGCAGTTTAATGCCGCCTTTAATGAACTCTACTTCACACGAAGTAACTTATTTGAAAAAAGTTACTTTTCTTCTTATTTTTGAACTTCACTGCTTTCTGCATATCCTGATTCCAGCCTTGCCAGAAACATTAATGCCAATATATTATGCCAGATTTGAGTTTTCCAGCCAAGTTTCATCCTCAGGAGGGTCATGTTATTTACTGAAGTTCACTTAATCATCCCTATTTTGAAATACTGAAGCAGCCTCATAGTTGAATTTAGCCACTCTTAATTTGAATTTATCAAAATATTTCAAAAGCTTCTCAGAAATCAAATTGCATGTAAAAATATTCTCTCCTTTATACGTTCTTTTATGGAGTATGAGAGATCTTGTGTTCTTCTTGTCTGTGTATGCAACCAAACAATGCTAATCAGAAAGGCTTCCATACATCTACAATCCAGCACCCGCAAGACACCTCTAAAGAACCTCTAACAGGCATAAGACTCATAGAAAATGAACATAATTCCGCTGTAATGTACCACAAAAAGGTGATTGGAGAGTTCAAAAGCACTGAGAGAATAGTGTGAAGTCTGAAGTTATTCATGGGGCATCAGCCCTTTGGCCAGGGACACTTTCTTCCACACCTTAGCAGTATGCTGAAATAGTAAAAAGAACCACTCAGTATCACCTTTGAAAAGTTCTGGTACTCCAATAAATATGTCATACAAAAAAGCAAAATTTAAAATATGGCTTTTAGCTTTAGCTTGGGAAAAAAGAAACTGCTGTTTTGATAGCAGTCCTTTAAGTCTTGTTACTTAAAGGGAGTTCCTTGCCATGTTTCATTACAGAGTTATAACTCTACTGAAACAATTTCAAGAGAATGTCAAACATCAGAAAATAGTTGTGTAGTGAAGAAAGAAAGGCTAGTGTAATACAGTTAAGAATGGGTTTTGTCCTCTTCCCCCTCCCATTTTCTTTCCATCACACAGAACACTGAATATGTATTGGCATAGTCTGGGCACCATCTAGAATAAAATAGAATTTATTTAGATATATGGCCTTTTGTATTCAAGGTATCTCAAAGCATTTTATGGAGCAATGACTTAGATAATGGAGTGACTGTGTTGGCAAACTTGACTCTCATTATACGGTCAGCAATAGATCACACATAGTCAGATATCAGAACTTTAAGAAAAAGTAGAAATGTTGGCGAAAATATGGGACATGCACCTTAAAAAAAGAAAGCCATAAAGGAGTGAAAAAAGATAGTTATCTATTACCCAGAGGGCAAGATGTAGCATCATTTGATAGCTCACAGTTAGTATCATAATTGCTTGTATAATGGAGCCTTCCTGTGGTGTTTAATGTTATATACTATTCTTCTTCAAAAAATGTTGCATGTCTTAGTCACAAATCTGTTTGCATGATCACAAGTAGTTAGCAAATTATAGTGGAGGCAACTGTTTTTCAAGCTTCATATAAAATACAATTTCACCTTTGGAGACTAATTATCCTAGAATAATAAGTCTAATATTCTAGTCACCCTTATAATAATCCGCACATGTAGACTCAACCGAGTCAATGGGATGGTTGACATTAATATTGCTCCTTCATAAGGATAAGTGTTTGTGTTAATGTTGTAAATAATACTAAGACCTGTCCAAGTTGTGAAAAAGCATCTTTGCCAAACGGCTGGCCAACCTGGTAAGGAGAGCATTAAATTAGGAATGATTTTGGTGGGGAGTTGATAACTCATAATCAAGTGAGGAAATGGTGGACTTCCCCATGAAAAGGGTGCAGGGTGATATGGTTATGGGAGACCTTGTAGTCAGCAAAACAGGGCTGAAAGAGGTGCCTAAAGAAATGCTGATAGGACAGCATTATGGGATTTTTTTTCTGGGGAATCAGTATGACTGGCTGCATCTCTGAGGTGCCTGTATACTGACACATGAATCACAGAGCACAAACAGGAGGAATTAGAGCTCTGCATGCAGATGCAGGGCTCTGATCCCCTTGGGAGCACAGAGACATGTTGGAATGATGAGCCACCTGAGAGCTTACCAGTCAGCATTAGAGGGCAGACCGAGTCATGATAATCTGCTACAGATCACATGATCAAGAAAAAGAAGCAAGGGAGGCCTTTCTCAGACAAATGGAAGAAGCCTCTCATCTGGAGGCCCTGGTCTTCATAAAGAATTTGAACGATCTTGGTATCCACTGGAAGGGCAACATGACAAGGCACAAGCAATTCAAGAGGTTTCTGGAGTCCATTGATAATAAATTCTAAACACAGGTGACTGAGGAACCAAGAAAGGTAGATGCTGCTGAAACTCATACTTTAAAACAACAATGAACTGGTCAGTGATGTGAAGATCAAGGACATCCTGGGTTGCAGGCTCTATGAGATGGTGGAGTTCCAGACCGTGAAAGGAGGAAGGGGAAAGCAAAACAGAGGATCATAACTCTGGACTTCAGGAGGGTAAACTTTGCCCTGTTCAGGGACCTGATTGAAAGAATCCTTTGTGATATGGTCATGGAGCTAACAGAGGTCCAGGAGAGCTGATTGATTTTGAAGGATCACCTTCTGCAAGTTCAAGAAAGGTCCATCCTGGTGTGCAGGAAAAGATGCATATAAATACGTGGCGGGGCAGGGTGAGTAAAGAAGATGGAGCCATAGTCTTCTCCATAGTACCCAATGACAGGCCAAGAGTCAATGGGCACAAACTGAACTATAGTAAAGTCAATTTAAACATAAGAAAAACCCATGGGGTTCATTGGACACTGAAAGAGGTTGCCCACAGAGGCTGGAGACTCTCCATCTCTGGAGATATACAAAACTCAACCAAACACAGTCTGGAGCTAACTACTCTAGCTGACTGTGCTTTGAAGAGGGGGGCTGGACTCCAGAAGTGCCTTCCAACCTCAGCCATTCTGTGATATTGTAATACCTTAAAAAATAAAAGGGCTTACATTTATAAGATAATGCATATCAACACTTCAATGACACATCACTGAGCTGGTTGATTAAAACAGAATGGTTTTAACATGTATGCCTACACATACACTCTATCTAGAATAAAAATAACGTCCAAAGGTGTAAATTAACTTCCTACTATACAAAATGGTGACCAAGGGCTGGGTCAGTCTTATTTTCAAACCCATGGAAGGTGACTGAGAAGATAATGTCTTGATTCGTCTCAAAGGAATGAACAGATAATAGCTTCATTTCTCCCTGAAAAAGAAAAAGTAGGATCTATGTTACACTTTCACAAATTTCATCAGTTTTAAAGCTCTGTTTACCTCCTCTCTAATCCTGCATACCTGGGGAATGACAGTGCGATGATGATTCAGAGAACAGGACCCCAGCTCAAGTCACATAGATCCACCGTTTAAAGATAGATTTTCCCTGGGGTCTGTGATGAATTTCTACAGGATGAAAAGGGGTTTAATGCATATCTGCCATATTTGTCCCTTTGCTCCTCTAAGCTTTTAAGCCCCCATTCCAATGGGGCTGCATCAAATAAAGTGCACTCTCCAAAGTCTCATGTAGAGAAGCACCGAATCCCTATTTCTTGCTTTCTGCAGAGAAAACATAGAAAACCTATGTGGACCCTCCACATACAGATCTGTGGGGCACTGCTGCCCTGCCCACAAATGAGAAAAGATCAAATGAAGAGTAATTCATATTTATAAGGAATCAATTCCAGCAAGAAATTGAACCAAGAAGCTTTGGGCTCAAAGTAGTGTGGCTTCCTGCTGAGATAAGAAGAAACGACTTTGTCTGTCTCTAACCAACTAACTAGGTGTCACGTGTGATGTTCTTGCTTTAATGCCTGCCTTACATATGGTGCCTGATAACTGCATGGATAAGGGGATAGAAATACATGTCACAAAACACTATCAGCATGTGAGGGGGATATGCATAAATGAAAGGATGTGAATGGCTCTTTTCTAGGCCAACAGGCTTTCTGGCGTTTCTTCATTATGTCTGAGAGTAATCTTCAGACATGCAAGTCTTCCCTTGAAGAATATATTAGCAAAAGAAGGGTGTAAAAGGTTCTGTGTCATTAAGAGGACTTGACTTTAAGAGCATTTTATGCTGCTCGGTAAAAAGTAAATAAATAATTTGCTGATTACAAAATTAATATTCTACTATACAGCCCAGAGGGGGATAGTGCAAAATGCAATGATTTGTGCATTGGTAAAAAGATCTGATCGGCAGTTTGTCATTTGTATTGTTCCTCATATAGTCATAGGATTAGTAAAATGGGAAAAGGTTACCTACCTAATGTCCATTTACTCAATAACTCCCTGTAGTAGAACTCTAAACTGCAAAGAATGCTTATGCCAGGGAGAGCTGGGTCATCTTTGATCATAGAACATCAGCAGTTTGTGGTTAGGTTGTCAGGAAATAAGCGACTATTTCTTAAAGAGCTTTTGATTACCTAGAATTAAAGACAAACAACAAACAAACAAACAAGCCCCCACAACCTAAAAAAAAAACAAGCCAAACAAAAAAAAACCCCTCTTCTAACATGGGAGTTTTTGGACTAGGTTGCTGTTGACATGATACTCAGGGCATGTCTATGTTGTAGTTATCCAGGGTCAAATTACCAACCACAGTTTGCACAGGGATGCCTGTGCCAAACAGTTAGTCCAGTCACTGAGAAGAGCCTTCCTGTAGATATGGGCTAGAAAACCCATTCAAGAACACGGTATCATTTATCCATATGACACTGTGCTCTATACTTTTACCAGGATAAACAAACAAACAAACAAATGAAAGCCTTACCCATCCTTACATGAAGAGCAGGGAGACACTAATTAACTTGAGCATTCACCTCACCAATTCTTAGCACAAAAAGTTTTAAGATACATATGAATAGGGTCATTACACTACCATAATACTGTACAAAAGCAGTGGATGTCTTGAGGCTCATCAAACCTCAAGACTCCTCTTTCAAGATAAACTATTAAAAAATAGCTAAGACAAACCACCAATAAGTCATGGGGCCAACAGTAACCAACCTGCCGAACACCCTGACTTTAACTTAGACTTTACAGATATTACACCGAGGGGCTTTCTTTTCTCCTTTCTTCTAAAGGCTTAGCTCTGACCCTTCATTGGAAGTAATTAGGATCGTAGATTTGAGCCGATGATGGGACATAATCACAAATTGCTTCACATGATTCTTCAACAGGACACATGACTTCAACAGGAACAGGAGTGATCCTTGGTTTCCTCGTGTACCTATACCATATACTATCCATAAATATTTGATAAGATGCAGTATCATAGAGAGGAGACTTCGAATAGTGAAAAGGGAAAATGGTGACATTGACACATCACTCGTGGTAACTTCTTAGGAAGGGTTACTGAACCATCGTGGTGTTGCTGAGAATATCCCGCCATCGACAATGTGTGCTCGTGAAGCAGGGAGAGAAAGAGAGAGAGAAAGGAATGAAAAACAGGAACTAGCTGATGAGTCAGTTCTTTGGCAGGGTCTCTTGATGTCTGCCAAGTACTTAGTCAAAGAAGCAAGCAGAAGGAAATCGTTTTCTTCCTGCTCATGACTTGAGTCATATCCCACTCAGTCAGCCATTTCAAAGGAGGAGCTGCTGCAGCGAGAGAAACACATTGCAACTGGCAGCCACACTTGATCTTTGGGGTGCTTAAAAATCAATAGTTTTGTAAAAAACACCCAGGGAGATTTTGAAAGAACTGGATTAGGCCAAGCAGCAACAAATAAATAACAGCTTTAAAAATGTATTTGGCAAGGAAGCCAAGGAAGAGCATCAGGAGAAAGTATTGTAGGAAACAGAAATGCAGGTGCGGTTGAGAAAAGGCAAAGGAAAGAAATCCACAAGGGAGGCAAACTCAAAAATATTAGACAAACTAAAAATAAAAAAGCAGAAAAGAAAGAGTGAAACTGCAGTAATAAATTCAATAATGGGGCCCTACCCTGAAATTCTTCCTCTGTTATGGCTCCTCATACATGCAAAGAGTCCCACTGCATTCAGTAATAGCCTTTGTACAGGGTTATCAATGAAGTGGTATGAATGGATCATTAGGAGCTTTTAGAGGGGAGATCAGCAGTTTTTACTTATTGCAGTAGAGAAGGGGGAAAGAGAGGAAGATCCAAAGGGAGGTGGCACTATCAGAGACATGGGTTATGAGGAAAGTCTTGCCACATCTTCTGAAGTTATATAATTGGGTTAAGAACATCTTTCTCAAAGCCATTGACCGAGTTTCAAGATCGACAAGAATGTCAAAGAGATTTTTAATTGTGCAGTTGAGTATAAGAAACCATACCTTAAAGAGGTCACAGAGAAAGTAAGCAACACAACAATACCCAATTTTATATTTTTTATTGAAGTTATGTTACATACTTTTTTATGTATGTCCAATGAGTTATCCAGGGTCTCCTTTTCTACCCATGTCGGTGTGATTTGTGCTCTGATGCAGTGTGGTGTTGCGGACTGAGGAGGCAGTGGTGAAAGAACATGTGGGACATCTGTAAATGGGCAGTAAATGAGCAGTCAACAGGACAACTCATGTGAGATCACATTGGCTCCAAGATGACGCCGGGGGAATACACCTGGAGCTAACAATCTCTCTCCCTGTGGTAAGTAGGTATCAGTCTTGTTCAATTCACAAGGCATCCCTTGAGTTCGCTGGCCTACAGGTTTCCCTGAGCCTTAAGATATTTACCAAAGTTTACTGTGAAAACTGAATTGCCTTCATTTCTTGACTCCTTTCATTCCATTTGTGTTGTCATGAGTGGTCTCATCCTGCTTTCCTGCAGTTCTGTCATCATTTTTCAGCATGATCTATTTTCATCTGTTCCTTTACTGTTGTCTAGGTTAACATCTTCCTTGTTCTATGGCTCTGTGAAGTTAATCTCAATTTTACAGAAAATTACACAAAGCAACATCTTCCCTCTTGAAAATTTCAAAATGACACAATGACAAAGCTTAAAAAAATCAATGTAGAGATTTGTCAAAAGTGCAAATAAATTGATTTCACAAATCAGCATTCTGAATCAGGAAATGGTTCAGCCATAAATGCCAACCAGCTCTACCTATCACTTCTCTCAGGAGTAAACCAGGATTTAGTGGTGACTGCACAATCCATCTCTAAAACTAACATCCTGACAAGCCATTGTATTTCTAAGCACCAATGTTATGGATGAACGACCAGCATGCGCTTGGTAAATTTAGCCCAATGCTGAAAAGTGTTAATATAACCACTTCTATATCAGACTTGTCACCGCCTTTTTTATTTTTTCTCCTCCCCTAAGACTTTCTGTACATTTTCAGTAAAAAGAATTTGATATCATCTAAAATTGACACATTAGCTTGGTGTCCAAAGAATGCTGTGATTTGGACCTCTCTTTCTTTACATAATTCGGTATGGTCAGTTCCATGTAAACGTAGACAATTTTGGATTGCTAAAAGCTGTCACATTCAGGAGGAGAGGAAAAAATCCACCTTTCCTATCAAATTACTTACGGTTGCCATGTTACTTATGGTTATGACTGTGCTATGCCAATTATTAGAATATTAACATATTTACATGCCATTTACTACTCAAATGCTAATAAAACAAAACCAGAAAATTAAAGAATGGGAAAATATCTCATTTTAATTTTTTTAATCTTTGATATTGATATTTTTGGTAAATACAGCAAATGCTTCTAATTATATTTTAACAAGCAGTTACGAAGAGGTATGCCTCCTATTGGATCCTAAATGACTAAAAATGACCTACTTTAATTTTATTCATTATCTCTAACTGTTATTAGAACCTGTATTTGACATATGTGGATATTATTTGATCTTTTCAAACCACATTCATTCTCATTAAGAAAGCCCCAAGACACTTTCTTTCAGAATATTTTTCAAATATTCTGAGATTTTGCTTGTTATGTGAAATGTGACAGCACTTTCAAGTTCTTTATTATAGTTTTTTTCCATGGCAAGAACCAATTATCCCTTCCCAGTACTAGTGTCTAGTTTTGAACTCAATATTTAAGCAATTAGTATCTGTATCTGTAAATTAATACATCTATATTGCTAATGTAGTTTTAATCATACAAAATGAGTAAGAACAGCCTTTTTCACTGTTGCTAAATGTAAAGAAATGTTTATTTAAAGTTAAAATGAAATTGAACTAGGAGAGGACAAGCAACGGATATAATTTTTTATGGCACTTCAGCTTTTCTTTTTCTGAAGAAGACCACTTAAAGGAACATTGCCTTTTTTTTCCAGAGTTGTCTGTTTTACACAAATTAAACTTATTTTCATATTTTAAACTCAGTAATTGCTGACTATATAGACGTCTTCATGACAGCCTCAAATCTTTTCAAGTATTTGAACTTTTAATACAAAAAAAAAAGCATTTTAAGATAGGAATATGCTGAGTGCTATGCTGAAAATGTTTCAAGTCAGAAATTATATTTAGCCATAATTAAGTATCAGGGCTATGAGTTATTATGAATACACAGTGATTGATATAGATTTTACTGTTTGTTATAAAGCTCCCTTTTTGGGAAGTATCTGTGATATTTCACTAGATCAGAGAAATGAATCTGGCTACGTACAGATGCATCAGATTTCAAAATGCATTTCATCAGTAATCTGCACAAAATAGCTCTTCTGGCAAATGAAAACTAATTTCTTCGTTTTGTTTTCTTATCTTGCCTGCAGAAAATGAGTAATAACAAAACTGTACTACACAGATTTGAGTTCATTATTACCTTCTTATGTTAATCACCAATTAACGGTTTCTTTCTCTCATGAATAAAAATTCTATAAATATTTTAGGTCCACTTGCTGATATGCTGATGGATGGGTTTATCTGACCTGCAGATGGCTGTTGTTACATCCTATTCATAGTGATCATTTTGGAATGTCTACCCAGAAATATTAGAGAGGAAAATAGAAAAGTTGAGAATGAAAAGAAGAATTACTAAAATTGCATTGAGTCTGCTATTCAGTTCAAATTTTGTGTAATGCACTATTGTATTTCTTTTCCTGACGTGCAGAGATTATTCTTATACTACACTTAGCCAAGTGAACAAGCTGATGAGAAAAAAAAATTCAGACTTGGCTTAACACTTGACTATTGCAGCTAAAATTGCCTTAACTCATCTTTGTTAGATTAGATGGGAAAAGATAAATGTGAAAATTAATTCAGGGAAAAGTTTTCCTAAAAGTTTCAAATACTTAAACAAGAGATCATTGAAAAAAGACAGTAGACCTGAACACTAGAACAATTTAGTAAAGTTCAGCTCTATATCCAACCATCATAGCTAGCCACTGTCTCCAACATTGTGAGCCAAACACCCATATCTCAGTTTATAATCCAATAAAGTTCAGAAGGTAGGTTCATAGTTAACCTGCTGGTTCACTCACCCTCCTGAAGAAACCCCAGGCAGTCTGTAACTGGCCAACAAGGAAATGCAATCAGAAAAGGGAATTTCAGGCTGGCCCAGTACAAAAGAAGGCCCATCCTGCCCATACTGAAACGCTCACGACACTGTGCGAATACTGTGGTTAAAGACGATGTACAAAAAAGTGGAAAAGCGGAGCAGTTATGCCAATTCATGGCCGGTCTCTGCTCTCTAGGGGCCAGACACTGCTTGCATAATTCATAAGCTCTGTTGGCTCAGTGATCAAATCACACCAGCCCTCAAATCAAGTAACCAAACTGGGATTTGTCAGAGGTATGCCTGCCCCTTCACCAGCCTTTCCCCACGCACTCTGGTACCAAATGAAGCAAGGCATAGAGGGGACAGAGCAACATCTGTGCTTTGAATTCATAAGTTTTCTTGTTGACTCAGAGATGTGACTGCCCAGCTCCTGCTGTCATTAAAACAGACATTACCAAGGTTTTCTCTTAAACCTGTTGCAAATAATAGTTTTTAACATGAGAAAACAAGGTCTTTTTTTCCTAATCTTGTTCTTGGAAACAGTTGATCTATTTTAGCCTATTCAGCCTGAGGCAGGCATTCAACCCAGAAAATTTCCACCAACATTTCTGAAGTCTGAAAAAGTTACAAATAGCTGAAAAAGAGGTCCTATACTACAAAGCGTTAGTTAAGCAGTTAGAGGCATAGCTTGTTCCACCTAAGCTGTTCCGCTTAGATCATTCACGTGTGGACAGAAAGGTAAACATTTTGGAGCCTTCATTGTAAAGGAAGTTGCATAAAACTGATACAAGTAGTTCAAGCCAAAATTAGTCTTGGAGTTTAGCACTTAACACAATGAAGAAACAAACAAAAAAAACCCCGTGCTTAGACCCAAGCCGTCCTACAGTCACATCTAAAGGGTCAGAAGGATCTGATCTATGCTCAGCTCACGGAGCAAGTCCACAACCCACGTGCTCTGTGCCTGTAAGCAAGACACTTGAAGAGTGGTTGGCTGGCCAGAGAAGATGACATAGCCAGGTAGGAAGGGTTAGCAACCTACAGGTGCGCTGTTTTCAAAAGCAAGCAAAAGATAAATGAGTAATTCTGCCCAAATAATTTATTTTCTGTTCTCAGCATAATGGTCTTTTTCTACAACAGGTAGTTTTTTGTCACCCTTTGTCATAGAGACAGATATTCCTGGTAGAGGAATCTGTGTTTTTTTGTTTGTGTTTTATTTGTGTTTTATTTTTTACAGTACAAATCTTTAGTGTAGGATTATCAGACTTCAATACATAGTATTCCTGATGGAAAGAAAAATTTACACATTTTTTAGATATGTCACAGCAAGTGTGTCATTATTTTTATTGCTGTCCTCATTTTTATCCTTTATGCTTAAAAAGCTCTTACAGCTCTTCTGACACCCTCAGATCAGCAGAGTGAGGGTATGCAGTATAGGTATGTCCAGAAAAGTGAAGAAGACCAGCACGGAAAATCATAAGGTTGGACCAAATGTCACTTGTCTTGGAGGGTATTAATGCAGGTCTTCTGGGCCCATTATTTTGAAAATTCTGTTGACTGGTTCCTCACTCGTGTATAAAAGAAGAAGGAAGATCCGACACCTGCTTATTTTACACAGTAGTAATCTGCTGTAATCTGTAGCGATCCTCTATTTACACCTATCTTCTCTCTCATCACAGTGCATGATGATAAGGCCATGTAGTGACCCATGCTGGGGGAAAGCTTGGTTTTACCCCAGATTAGTTCCACAGCCTGGATCGCTCCGCTGCATTGTGAATCCATATGCCTGGGAAAGAAAGAGGGGCTGGGGCATCTCCAAGCAACCAGGTTAGCTGAGTTTCAATTACTTATGGAGAGAAACTGCTTTCTGGTCAGGAATAGCTTGTTCTGAGCTTGCAAACAAGAGATACCTGGTAGATACAGCTTCCTTTTTCTCCCTGCTAAGAACATGTTTTATTAGTTTTATTCATTGTAAGCTATGCCTGCACTTATTGCAGTGTTTTCGTTTAGGTGTATATGAACCATCAACTAAAGCATGTAAAGATTAAGTGTTAATTTAAATTATCCTCAACGGCAATTCAGAGCTGAGTGCAGGCCACAGAGAAATTGGGTAAGTCTTTTGGTTAGTCCATAACAAGCTCCATGCTACCATGACTACCCTATTAACTATAAATCTGATATGAGCTGTGAAAGTACTGTTAACATCCTTTGTCAATCCCTGAACTTCTTCTAATGCTAAATATTCTTATTTGCCCTTATTTTTCATTCAAAGGATATTTTCACAATCCTTATTGGTGACAAAGTGGATTTTTTCCACTGGAAAAATTCTGGATAACTTTAAGACTTTTAATATTTTTACGTTCCGTTACTTACCCTGTCTCAGTGAGCATAAAGATGATTTCAAGGGTGAAGTGTGAAATCTATTACCTCTTCTTAAATAAGTAGAATGCAAAACTGTGTTAGGGAAACAGAACCAAAAATAAAAAAGGAATATCCTTGATTTTTTTCTATGAAAAAGTTAACTACAATTTTTCTTTAAAATTTCATTATGGTGGATCAATCCTTTATTTTGTAAATTGGAAGCATTTCACTCTTCCTCTAACTGTAGATTTAGACAATAGGAAGTCTGATTTTTCCATCACTTATGTAAAAAGTTGATAATTATAGCTATACTGAGAAAGCACCTTCAAGGCAGAAGGCCTACAGTTTACTTTAAAGAGCTTAGTCTTCACTGAAAATTCTTTTTTTCCGCCTGATGCCTTGTACCCATATCATATTTGTTTCACACAGGCTCTGTAACATTTTCTTTCAGAGACTACAAATACAAATATCATCAATAGAAATATGATTGTTCAGGTAGTTCTGGATATGCTCAATGGAGCAGTGATCTCACTGGGTAGGTAAACTGACATATTTGGCATATACTGGAGCCTTACCATTGCATCTGCTTTAAATCGTGTACATAATTAGTTACAGTAATATAATTCGGAAGTAAGGAAGACATTGATCACTGTGACCAATCTGGGAAGAGAGAAAGCTTGCTTATTATTTTATTGCTACCATTACAACCAGGGTATAGATACAAATGAACTGAATGAGATTATGAGGACACTTGATGTTTTGACATCACAGGTACCTGTTCATGCTTTACGCCATTTGCTTGGCTTCAGATGGGAATATAAACTCTTCAGCCAGAAGTTCATACCGTGTTGGCTACTCTTCCAGAAGATAAGCTATGCTTCCAGACATTACTAAGAAATAGCTACCTGTCCACAGAGTCTCAACTCAATATTCAACAGATTGAGAAAAGCATGATCTACCCCCACAGAACTACAGAAAAGTGGAAGTAGAGGAGACAGAGGGGCAAAGAAGAATTACCTGCTGCAAATCCCAGACTCGTGTTTGCACTCTACACTGCGCGTGCTGTTACAAAGGCATGAGAAACGTGTTGTGGTTGAGATCGTGATTCATACTCCAGCAAGTCTGAGCAAAGTGGCCATTAGAGTCTTCTTTTGGTGCTAGTGGACTTGGCCTCTGCGTTGGAGTTGGTTGCAAAGCTTCCAGAGTCTCCCATAGCAGGTGTCACGTGCTTTCAGAAAGCTCAGGTACCATTTTCTCAATGACTCTGTCCTGCTATTAATGAGAACTGCCCGTGTCGGTGCAGAAGAGGCTGGAAAGCTAATCTGTGTTGAAAGGTTCTGGGCTGATATGAGTGAGTATGAAAGTAAAATATACATTTCTTAAGGAATACAGCCACCCGGAATAATACTGAGAATTCTTTATCTCCTATTCAAATCATAATGACCATATTTTTAAGAATTACATCAATTTTTAAACATCATTCATCTCTACCTTATTTTAATTAAAATGTTCTCTGCCTAGTCCATATACATGCAAAAATGTAGTTTGCAGTTTGACAGGATATTATTGAACAGTATGTGAATTGGTTTAAAAGTAACCAGATTTGAAGCATCCATCAGTCAGTAACAGTGCACTCATAGGTCACTGAAGCTGTCAATTGCAATCAACTCTGTAATTAAATACATCACCAATATAGATTTTGTGTAAGAATGTCACTTGTTCTTCAGATGTCTGCTACTAGGACAAATCGCACTTCAGTGTCTTTGAATGTGCCTTCTAAATACAGTTTTTTAAAACAGCATAACATCTCCATCCATCTCAATCCAATTTGCTGAATAGAAATTTGTTTAACTAATACATAGTCTAAGCACTGAATTAAAAAACAATATGTGTGCTTCCCTTTCTGTTTAAATGAACGCTGTAACACTATAGTAGATACTTTATTGTTTCTCTTTAAACTCTTCTGATGGTATTTGTTACAGAAAATCAAAAAGAGAAAAAATGTTCACATCACCTGTAATTAAAATTACTTTGCTTCATGTTCAAAAATAAAACAGGATCTTCAGACATAAGGAAATAAATAATTAATTCTAATTTTGCTATGGACAGAAATACCAGGCATTTTTAAATTAAAAAAAGGGGAAAAAAAAAGAAAAACCCATTTAGTGCTTTTGAGTGTCAGATTCTTCTATTATACTTGCCACTAGATTGGAAAAGTCTGAAACAAAGCTGAATTACCAAATATATATTGCCTGCCATTTGATTTAATCTTCAAATAAGCTCCAGGAAGCAGGTCCCTGGACAGTTAATCTTTAGTTTTGTAGCCCATGCACATTTTCAATAAGGTTACCAGGGAATTAGGCCCAGTAGGGAGGGGAAAGGCATATTGTCTTATTCTAAAGACAACTGTCGAGATCCTGCTAGCAAATTATAACTCCCTTAATATAAAAAAAAACTTTATTAACGGAGTCCCTGCTGCAATGAAACAGTAGTCACTCGGAAGGGTTTTTTCCCTGGAATTAAAGCTACAAACTGGAAATATCGTAGGTATACTGTATTTTAAGGTGCAATTCTGCAGCCTAGAAGGTGCTAAGGGTGCTATGACTGGGGATTCTGAGGGGAATGCTAATGGATTGCGAGGGCCAGAGATTTACCACATGCAACAGTTAGGTTATGGAAGGCTGGTTTACTTAGCTCTTTAAGCAGCAGTGTACAGTTAACTGCATTTGTGGGAAACTGGCACCCTTAATGTTTGCACCTTGAGCCAAGAGGAAGCTCTAGAAAAACTGAAATACATAAATAAAAACTGGGATGTATTTCCCGTGTCATGCAATTCCCAAGGTACGAATCAAATCCTGTAGCGATGGAAACACTTTAGAACTCTTTAGAATATTTAGGTCTACATTCCCAACTCAAAAGCATATGATACAGGCAAATTTTAAAACAAATATATTTTTCAAAGACAGGGAACACAAGACACCGCAGTAAAAATCCAGCTAAATGTATACATCCCAATGTATATGTCCTATGAGAGAAATGTACATGTTTAATAGAATAGCAGAAAGATAATAAATAAAGAAGGGAAAAGGGATGGAATAAATATACTCTTACCAACGGTAGTTTCAGGAAAATCTAGAGAAAGGCTGATAAGACTATTTTTAAAGAAGGATTGGAGTGTAGAAGAGACTAGAAGGGGATTGCATCAGAGTGGAAGTTCAATAGGTAATTTGCAGGAGTAATTTTGGTATTGGTTCTTCAAACAACTGAAGAAACCTTAATATCAAATTAAGGTTAGGGTAAACATGTGTCTCATTTAAATGCAGCAATAGCTTATAGTCTATTTGCGTTTTCTAAATTGGCAAGGTAAAGAAACAAAAAATAATCCCAAGCCTACACCAAGAAATATAAAAAATGTGCTTAAAACTCATGGCAAATTCAGGGAAATAGAAGAAACAGAAATTTGTGGATGAAGGAAAGCTTCGTTTAATTCATAAATCAACATAAACAGTTGCTGTTAACTAAATATTCTCGCTATTGCACAGTTGGCAATGTTTTGGCTCTGCTTGCTATCTGCAGTCTCCTTTTATCTGTGAACTTGCTGATTATACTTTTTACAATCCCATCAAAAATACCATCATGCTCCTTCCAGTGCAATGAAGTTATTCTTCCCAGTTTAAAATGACTGCTCTCTTACATCAGGATAGCTAGGACAATGCCTCCTTTCTCATCCTCACTGACCCGCTACCTGCCTTTGAGGCAGTGAACAACACTCTTCTTGAAACTGGTCTCTTTTGGCCTCAGTGACCCTCTTCTTTTGTGCTTTTCTTCCTACTTTTCTAACCATTCCTACAGTCTACTCCAAGGTAAACCCTCCTTATCCTCTTCCAGTATGCTACTGAGTGGCCTTTGTCCTCTGTCCACTTTTCTTTTCCCTGTTTTTTGTTTCTGGGTAATCTCATAAGCAAACAAAAGCTCAGTAAAATGTGACACTGACCTCTAATCAATACCTGAGACAAGTCTCCATCTTCTTATGGACCTTGAAGTGCATCTCTTCCTCTTTCTTCCATGCTCAGGCTACTAAGGTTGTGCAAGAAAGGAGGAAGATGTGTATTTCAAAACTTAGAAAGAATGAAGATAGACCTCCAAGACTACCTTATTATCATCTGCAAAGCTACCTCCTTATTGATCTTCATAATCTTAAAACTCACTTGTGTGATGCCAACACAACCTAATAAATGCTAGGTCCCAGCTATGCTGAGGCTGTTGCTGTCTCCTTCTTGCTGTCTCCTGTTCTTGAATTCAACCATTGTATATTTAAAAAAAAATAAATGTTTATATTGCAAATTCCCTAGGGAAGGAACCATTTTTATGTTTGTACAGAGATCAGTAAAGTGAAATCTCACATTTTGACTACACCATACAGGGACTATGATGACAGAGAATGTTGATAATGCACACAACTCAAGCGTCTGTACCATAAAAGAATTTGTGCTTCCAGTGGAAAGATGGATGAAACTGGAAGAACAAACAGTATTGACCCTGGGAATGTGCTAGTGTCTCTGAAATGCATCTTTGTTTTTCCTTAGAAAAGACATGTGTCTTCAAGATCCGACACTTCGTAAAAAGGAGCATTGCAATTATAAGGGCAATACTAAGAAATTAGTTAGCTCCTCCTCCAAGGACTAGATTGGCCTGGGCCAAGTGGACATATTACCTAAGTCCACCTTCCCATGGTCTCAAAGACATAATTTTATCTATACTCAGACCCGTTAGAGTATATCATTCTCTCTTAGTGCCCCAGAGCACAACGTGCAGGATTCAGACCATAGTAAATAGATTACTGGAGAGAGGAATTGAAAAATCCGTTTGACCAAATCATGAGAACTTAATCACTCTACAACCCAACCAGAGAAATTTGAATAGTATTTCAGGCACATTAACCTCAAGTAGCTGATTTGAGCATTTTTTTTTTTTTTTGTGGTCATCAGTAGCAGGTGATAACTCAATTGCAATTTCTTGTGAATTACATTACACAGTTCAATATATTTCCAAGGAATCCTTCTATCCGGACTATAACTCAACATCTACATATGGGTTTAAAAAAGGTAGCAGAGAAATATGAAGACATCAAAATTATCCCTGGAGCTTTGTTTATTTTCAAGGACCAGAAAGATTTTACAGGGACTCATCAAGGGTCACTAGTAGATAAGGGACACTTACAGAATGACAGGCCTGTAACAAGTGAAGCCATGCTTAATAACCAGTATAGGCTGTATGTGGGGATAACAATGATGCAAATGACCCTGCTGTTATCTTATGTAAATACTGAATAGAAAACCTGCCACTGCTTTCGGTGAAAGAAGCGCTGCTGTACTTGGTAACACTGTACTTTTACTCGTAAACATTTTTTATTTCTATGGTGTCATGAAAGTAACACAATAATGGTACTATGAGAGCACCTCCACAGACCCTGGCAATGCTTCATGATTATAAAAAAATCAAAAAGGAATTTTATCACTGACAGGTACCAAAGAGTGGGATGTTGCCTTGGATGGGTGTCTGAATATAGGGAGGGAGATTTGGGCAAAAGCAGAATAAGGAGATTCTTTAAAGTTTGGTTAAAAGCCAGGAATTTCCATTTTGCAGCATATATCACAATTTTTTATATCTATTTTCCTTCTGAATCAATAACAACATACTGGTGAGCCAAAGAGTGATGAATCTCATACAATCACTGACTTTCAGCAAGGGTATCCATGTATTTGTCTCAGAGAGCACCAAGAGTGAGATATTTCTGAAGGTAAGCTTTCAGCATCTGCTGGATGGGACCCCACGTGTTTTGACTCTGGCTCACATTCCTCTTCGTATTATGCCTCATACAGTCAGAACAAGAGCATTTCTTCATTTATTTCATTCCACTTAAGTAAAAATTTATGAGGGAAATTAATTTTGTGTTAGGGTTATGCTCTGCTTCTATAAAATTAAAATCCTTTAATCTAATCTTGACTTTTTAAATCATAGATGATGGTTAACAATCCAAAATCTAATACATCTTGACACAAAACATTGCTTCAAATCCAAAAGTTTCAATGGTCCATTCCAAAACTAAGATGCTTTTTTCCCCATGATATCTCTACAAATTTGCTATATTCCCACAGAACATTTCAATGTTGATGACATAACATTTTTGATCAGATCTGCTTCATGGTAAAGTAAAGTACTATTCTATTTTCCCTCACTAAGAAAGTGGCAGTTTACACCCTGGAGAGTCAATGAGTTCCCCCAAACATGTTCAACTTCTGAGCATTGCAAAAAGCCTTCTTAATGAATTGTTCTAGATAGTTTATCCCCCGTAAGGTAACAAATTTTCCTTGAGAATGTCATTTTAAATATTATAGTGCTTAGCCATTCTTTTCCAATCTTACACTGCGATAAATAAAATGGGCAATGAAATTTACTATGACTCTCAAAGGTGAAATTCAGTCTTAGATTGGCAACCATAATAAATATCCATGATTCTTAGATCTGGTTAACTGACCAGACAAACAAGAAAGTTCTGGGGTATCAAGCCACTATAGTAAGGATGACTAGAGTAGATGTGGTGCTGGGAGACCATACACCACAGCTTTATAATACATGATAAGGAACATTCACTTTTTACTAAGATGGACATGGCTCAAAATAAAATCTCCAGGGGAAAAAAAAGTTCAGGAAAAAAATAAATGCTGACGTGACCATGAAGGTAGACAACTTACAGTACATACCATGGAAGCAATTTTTCTTTTCCTCTCCCCACCAGAAGTGAATGGCCAGTATTTCAAGGGCCAAGGATGCCAAATGACACAGAGAATGCTGTTCTTGTCCCCAGTGGTAATGTCTCCCCTGTGGACATTTCCTTTCAGGAAATTTTGACTTCTCTGACACCTTCTGAAAGGGAAGTCTTTTATTTCAGTAATCCCTAAATATAAATTCCTCTTAGCCAAATTTGAACTTTGTGGAAGGAATAAAATTTCTCTTGTGAATGTACTTGGAAGCAACTTAACAAATCAGAATTAATCTTCTGAAGATAGGTGCTACTTCCCTTCCATTCATTCTTGCAAGGTGGCCGTAAAAGGAAGTCACTGAGCTGCACAGCTTATCATCTGTTTCATCAACATACAGAAAGGAAGAGATGTAGACAAGAGGATGGGGAACAGGGAAGACTGAGATATGTGAACAGTTATTCCTGCCTCAGGTGTTCTTCACAAACTCATGCCCTGGCCTCCAGGAGATACTCTGCCAAAGAACAGAGCTGGAAGACAGGACATATTGGTGAATAGAGCTGGCATGGACCTGGTTTCTAGCAGATCTCCTGAGACTTATAAGGGCTTGTAGTGTTACTGTTATTTCACTTTCCCAACAGGAAACAAATACCTCCCTTAAATAGTATGACATCAGAAGGAAAATGATGTAAAATCCAAGATTTTCTCAAACACAAGGAGTTCAACCCAAAAAAATTTTATGAAAAAGAGAGGAAAAGATACAAACAATACAGAAGTAAGGAATCTGTTACAAAATTCATTTTTTTAAATATTTATTGGCCATATTAGAGAAAAAAAAAGATTAAGAATTATAAAATAAAGTCAGTGTGACCTTACTGTGACATTTTCAGAAGACCCAATTTGATTTAGGTATTAAAATCCCATTTTTTTAACAGAATCTCAGCACTGGACTCAGGTAGACCCTTTTAAAATATTTTTGCTTCATTTTTTAACAGCATGAGGATAAATGAGAAACTTATGGAAAGGAGGACAAATGTGAAATAGAATTTTTTAGACGTGGCAGGAATCAGAGGATTCACAGACATTCAAGAAAGCATTCAAGAAAAGTTGGGGTTTTTTTCTCAAAAATGGCTATATTCTTTGTTCTGCGGGGCCCTATTTTAACTTCTCAACCAAGGCTACTTGTAAATATACTGTAGGTTTCAGTGGTGGGTTTCTTTAAGTACTCAGAACTTGCTGGAGAGAGAGAGAGAGAGAGAGAGAGAGAGAGATACTCTCATGTTCATTCATATGGTGGTGTCTTGGACTGTCACCTGATCTGGAACAGAAGACTTCATTTAACTCCTGAATGTAGAGTTCTTACCAGGATTAAAAAAGTAGGAACTTCACGTATGACACTGGAGTTAAACAAGGAACTAGTTGAGGTAAGAGATGGTTTGTCATTTGCTGCAGAATCGTAATAGGCAAAGAGCATTTATACATAATATAACTCACAATATTAGTACACGCTTAGTTCTGCTCTGAGCAGTCATGAGCTTGTTTTTTCCATGGTTCCAGCTGACTTGAAGCCATTTACTGACTGTATTTGGTGTAATGTATTCTGTGTCTCAGCAAAGCATATTAGCTCGGCTCGATGCTATACTAATATGTCTACACACCTCTTGGCTTGCGTTCAGGCTGCTTGGAGCACAGGGAAACAGAGCTCACACCTGGCTGAAAAATGTTAGGTACACATATATTGTATTAGGTATAATAGAGGTATAATAAAAGAGGGAAAAACAAAATTATATTGAGAATTACATCTTCTGGTTTTTCATCCCTTTGGTACAGGACAAGAAATACTCTAAAAAAAAAAAAAAGCCCAAAAGCATTAAAGTTGATGTTGCTTATGATTTGAAGAATATCCATTATATAGATTATTAAATTAATGACAATCTGACCTTGAAAACACCTCTATCTGCTGAAAGAGCAACACTCCATCACCTGTTTTGATTCATTAATGTATCATTTAACTTGGTATGACACATGTTCAGCAGTTATAATTACATTATGGCCTCCCCATTACATCAGCTCTGCTCCAAGTTTCTGTCACCACAAGTCCAATTTTCAACACAGAGCAATCCAGTGCACTCTTTCCTTATTAGTGTCATCTTTAACGTAGCACAGAGTCTGAACCATTACTTGGCACTGAGAGTTTAACAGCAATTAACCCCTGCTCTATCCCCAGGGAGAAGTACATCAGCAACTTGCCAAAACACTGTAAACAAGCTGGCCAAGATCAATGCAAAACCATGCTGGCTGCAGAGCACCTACTGTATTAATTTAGGATTGATATAGAAAAAGAGAAAATAGTCTGCATGAAATTGACCTAAGAGGATGGCCCACACAGGTTACAAGATTTTCTTAAAGCTGAAAAGGGAAGATTCTAAATCCCTAGTCTGCTGGCTTACAAACACACATTCTTTTCTATCTTGGGTCTTATACTGTGCTGATCACTGTACGACTGCCAGTTATTACAGACAATAAAAATTTATTACCTGCTAACCGGTTAAAAAGGAGACAAGATTAATTGTTCTTAGGTGAGGACTTAAATACATTTCAAGCGTTATCAGGAAAGAAAGTAGCATAAAGGGTGAAAATGCCAATTTCTCATTTATTTCTGGTTATTGAACAGGACAATGCACACCAAAGGTTACGGTTCTTCCCCCACGGAAGCGAAACAGGGCAAACCAAGAACTGCAGAAGTCCCTGCAGGTCCCTCTCACCAGCTTCCCCTGGGGTGGGATGATGTCCTCAGCCATACTCTAGCGAGGTCACACAAAGCAATCAAGACTGTGCCTGCAGAACAGGCTTGCCATGGGGTATGATGGGTGCCTTTGAGAACTGCCACCCCTCACGGATATCCGTGCCACTGTGCCTGCACTGCTTTTGTCAGCAATCAGGTAAGCAGAAGGAATAACTTCTTTGTGCTATGTGACTACACAAAACAACAAGGCAGATACTTTAGTTAGGACATATAGGTAAAAAATTTTGGAGACAATACAGCAAAAATGCACCCCACTCAGACATACTTTATGCAAGTTTACCTCGCCCAGGGTGGGATATTCCTTCCTACCGCGGGATGTTTTCTGTTTCATTGACATCACAATTTTCCTCTGTAAAATTTTGATTTTTCCACAAGCCAATGTTCAACTAGAGAAAAAAAAACACAAACCAGCCAAAAACCCCAACTATGTTTCCAAGTGGAAATTTGTCAACAAAGTCTTCCTGTTTAGAAAATGTAAAGACCTGTCAGTATAACTCATTTAACTGTAGATTTCCAAAATCAGGTTGTTTTAAGAAAGATAAGTAAAATTCTTCATTTCTTCTCAGATAAAATTCATCTCAGTATCCTGAATAAATCATACAGTATAATTATAAATCCTAATGAAAAACTTAGGGAATGTAAGAGTAGGTTTACCAGTACTCCCAGTGGGTTTTAGATCATGGCTTTTAACGCTCCTGGCTAGTAGAAATTGCAACAGAGTCCAGAGTGGTATCTGGGAGTCTGGTCCTAGAGGAGGTGGGTTGTACTGCAGGACACCTCTCCTGGTTGTCATCAGCTGTGGTTGGGTTCTAAAAATTTTCATGGTTGGAAGGTTTCCTGGAGAGAGAAGATGGAGAGAGGAGGAGGAGTGTGGCAATTGCAAGTGAAATAATATCTTTAAATCAAAAAGGATCTGTGATTACAATTATTTGAAATATTTGCATCATGGAACAGACTTGTTTCATCAGCTAAAGGAAAAACTACATAGTAGGAAGTACAGCCCTTCAAACTTTTTTTCAGTACTTTTCACTTGTTGACCTTCCATGCTAGGAGTAATAAAAAAACCTGAGGTTTAAGCATGAACATTTTAAAGTCAGTTGGTTAAAAAGACAAGTTTTACAGTTAGAAAAAAACACCTGTAGCGCACAAGAAATAGTAAGTAAATTATTTGGACAAAGAGTGAAAGAAGACTCACATTTGAAATTTTCTAAACACTGTGTATTTGTCCATTTCCATAAACTGATAAATGGAGGGTTTCAAAATAGATACTGTTGACATAATTATAGAAAGGTATGCAGAGGATTTACATGTAAAATACGTAATACCTAAAATCTCTACTAAGTCTTAGGAACTCCAAAGCATGCTAGTTTAATATTGCTTTGCCATTGAACTGTTAAAGGAGTAGTGATAGCATAGAACCTTTCTTTTTATACTTCACAGATTTGGACTGAAAATTTCAAATATACACATCTAAAAATATGTACTTAAATCTGCTTTTTCTCTGATTCCACTGGTGATTGTCAATACTTTCACTTTTGAAAAATCAGGCTATAATTTAACCCTTCATTTCTGAACGTTCTGAACACTCACTCTTAAGACAGTTGCTTAACAATTTTAGTATATGATCATTTAAAAAAATCATATACAGGATTCCCACTCAAATATCCATGTTTTTACATTCTGCTAGTTTAATATTTCAAGTCGAAATGTAGCTAACTTTTTCTTAGTTACTATTCAAAAAGAATGCAAGAAAGGAAAAAATACAGTACTACTAGGTAAGTGGTGGGAATTTGAGTAGAAAAGCTAGAACAGACTTCATCTTCAACGTGCTGACTCAGATACAAAAATTCATAATTGTCAAGACTCAAGGGCTGGGGTTTTTTCAGTTCATTTGCAGGAAGGAGAACACCTGAAATTTGGAATCTAGAACCAAATTCATTTTGTGTCTGAGTGTGACTGCTAGACAAAGCAGATCCAGCTCAGTGGAAAGAATTCTCAACTTTTATAAAGGTAACAGTATTTGCCTTTCTAGTTAAGTTAGGAAATTGTGATGGCAGGAGGAAGATTGAATAGAAAAGAGTGTGAATAAAATGAAAATTATGAAAAACAAAACAAAAAAATAAAAAAAAAGGCAGCTTATAATGCAGAAGAGTTCTTCCAGATTGCAAGGCTTTGACATAGTTTCCTGTGATGATTAACTTACAATCAAGAAAGATCTGAAAGACGATGGAGAAGAAATGATGACCAGGAATAATATGTGGAAAGTAAATTAAGTATCAATATGACCTTACCTTAGGAATGGAAAATTAGGTGCAGAACCCGCTGGTTACAGTGATTCAACGGCCTGCTGTCTTCCACACATAGATCATGGGGTTACATTATGCTCTTTATTGCCTGTCTTACATCTTCATTGGCAGCAAAAGTATTTTCATCACGGTGTCATTGTTGTGTAAAAATAGGCTTGGTTGGTAGTTTTTTCCTGGGATCTTTTGTTTTACTGTGGTGTAAGTATAGGTGAAGTTAATGCTGAACTGGAACTAGGAGAGTAAAGCACAGCACAGCAGCTGTGCAGCAAATTTTGCAGCAAATATTCTTAGCACCTTATATCCACTTCAAATTTCACAGCAAGAGTTTATTAGCAGCTGTCTAAAAACTTAAAAAAAAAATAATCAGCAAAGACAATTTTTTTTCTGGAAATATGAGGATATTCTATTTTGGTCTGTTCTCTGAAATATGTTGTAGTACGAGGCACATTCTATCCCTTGTGTTATTCTCACACCCAATTAAATTTAATATAATAGAGGGAAAAAACAAAACTATTAAGTCCTAGTTTTAAAAAAAAATCAATAATTTCTTTGGCAATAAATTAAAACTCTGTCTAGCCCCTTTAGCCAACTATCTCCAAGTCAAGAGTCACAGATGTTAAGAGCTGTTATGATGCCAAGTTAATTTCCTGAAAATGAGTGCCTGAGGTTGGATGAAGAAGAATCTTACCAGCGTTCAACATGACTGATAAAAAAGAAAAACAGAGCTTAGGCAAGATAGAAGAAAAGGAGATAGTAGTGGAAAGAAGGAAAATTGCTAATTTTTTTTTCTCTCAATAATAGTTCAGCTGATCATAAAGATATTCCTACAGATACTCCTGAAAAAATGGTGCCTTAGCATGCTATTTCTTTTTTCCACCTGACCTAAGAATACCTACATTTGCTCCTTTTCCTGTGCTCTGTGCAGGGTTGACATTTCCAGAAGACATCACAGAACTCCCACACTGCACCACAGTGCTTGTTTCCAGAGGAGATCTATCTGTAATATATACAGATAATCAATCTGCCCCAGAGGATAGAATGGGAATGAGTTAGGAGAACAGCAAATCCCTAGGGACACCACCACAACAAAACAAAGAATATTGAACCTGCTAAACACTGACTGCGTCTGGCCTGTTGAATGAACTGGGATATTTTATTCAGGTCCAACAAGCCACAAACTAAATAATTTGGATTTCCTGACATAAACTAAAATAATATCTGCAGAAATAAGTTTTTTTCTACAGAAAACTTCTCTTTAAAGGGACATCATTTTATGAAAGAAAATTCCCAATCAGTTCTGTCACTGGCCTTCTTCAAATCTCCTTGGTCTGAAAACTGTATTAGGAAAGCTTCTTGAATATTTGGCTTTCTTATTTTTTGCAATGCTTCCAGTCCAGATGCTTGCCTGGTCACAACTGGAGGATAAATCCTATAATTACTAAAACCAAAACCAGTATCAACAAAGCTATCACATTTTTGATCATTCCACCTGTAATAAAAATGGAAATTTAATGGAATGAATGTTATAGAACTAACTTCGGAAAGGGAGTAGCCCTAGAACTTTTCAAGTCCTCTTTTAACTTGTCTTTTAGTGTAGAAAGCTGGTCTGAGTATTTGCACAGGCTCTCTAGTACTTCAGGTATTTCCAAATACAAGGACCACTCCAAAACCACACTAAGTCTGGAGGCAGGACAATCAGGGTTGTCAAGCAACAAACATCAAGACCCAAAGACACCACAGAACCAGCTAGCGTGAGCTTTTGCATAACATCAGTGATACTAATTCATCCAGCCACCCTTACAGTGCAACTAATTTCTTCTGCTTGGCTGAAAGCTGTATTGCACAACACCACCTTGGTCCATTCTTTTCCTTGCTGTTTTAATTTCCGTGACAAGATGATTGTTTATATAGCTTATATGAATACATGTAGGTTTACCTTCCCGCCAACGGTCTTGTACTGCTTGTTTCTCTTATTTCAGTGTTTCTCCAAGAAGGAGTTTACATACTGTAATCAAATCTTCTTTGATCTTCTGTTTAAAGAGCTAGTACTGCATTTTTAACATCTTGCTGCGAAGCACTCTTCCCAGCCCTTGCATAGTTACAGTAGCTCTTCTCCATACTCTCTCCATCTGTTTAATATCCAAGTAAGATATAGGGCTTGATTCTCTGGGACTTGTTTAGTCATACACAACTCTGAAAAAGGATTATAAAAGAGAATCAGTAATGTGTTAAGCCAGCCAGGTAGCGGTGTAAATGACAACATCTGAAGGCCCGGGCGTATAGCATTATCACTCGAGAGATCAACAGCAAAGTTTCGTTTTGCCTTTCTCCTCCAAAGACTGAGGATGTTAAGGTCACATTTCAGACCCATAGTTTTGACATCATGCACCTTGAAGTTTAGTACTTTTGTTCTGACTTTCATCAAATGTCAGAGTCAGCAGGTATGTCTTCACACAAAGTCAAAGTCAAATTACAGGTTTGAAGAAATTCCTGGGAATTGAAACCATACAGTTCTGCTCAGCTTTATCCTTAACTGTGTCTGTGTAAATCTTTCTTTCTTGCAATTCTTCCTTCCTCATTACATTTGAGTCTTGAGTCACTGAGCAATTGTTTCAGACTCAGAATCTAAAGTATTTCTCATCTTTTTTTCACCCTGATTGGTGTCACCTGTAATAAAATAAGGTATATTTCCAAGAACTAAAAAATGGAATCATACCATGAGCTGAAAACAAAAGTTAAAGAGCATGTACAGTTTCTCTGTTCTGCCTAATACAGTCATTCTCAGGCTGAATCAAGGAAAAACAATTGGCAAGACTTAAAAAGGACTCTAATAATGGCTGGTAGCAGTATATATCTGGAACCTTTCACCTTCAGAATGGATTTGGTCCAGACCGAGAGCAATTTAAAAGAAATATTGACTTCTGGATGCTTAGTGACCTGTGTAAAAATGAATTAATAATCCCAGCTGTTTCCTATAGGACATCACTAAAATTGTCAGCACTGTTGCCAGACCAAACGGCAACCTTCATTGAAAGGTGTAAAAGATTTTTCGCTTCATTTATCAATACAGCACGCATAAATAGGTCACAGACTATCCAAAGAAACTGAAATCTTTCCAAGTCCCTGGCAGATTTTGCTACATCCTGCAATCCATCACTTAGTCTACGCATGTATGGACAAGTGGCCCATGTGTTCATGCGTGGGATGTTGGGTTGGATGGCAAGTAACCAACTTTCTCAGGCTACTCAGTCTCAGATTATTGAACAGACATAAACTGAGGGTGCTGGGCCTTTCTGGAATGAATGAACAGGCACGGTATGAAGAAAAAAGTGAGGAGTAGACAAAACATTGACTTTCTTTCCTACAACACAGCTGGACAATGCCGCTAAAGTCATAATTTGTTGTTGGCAAAGGCCAGCAATCAATTACTATGCAGTGGAAGATGGGTATAAATGGAGGGAAGTGACATATCTCCTTAAGGCAGCTCTTAGAGATGTCAGGGATAGGTCGGAGACAGAAGAAACACCGGCTCTTGCACAGATCTACGTGAAAATTCAGGTTTTACTGAAGGAGCTGATCAGTTCTAAAACGAATGTTTTGGCACATACGTTTTTCTTAAGCTATTTGCAGATGGTTAAAAATACACTGTGATCCAAAACTTTAAAAGTGCAATGAAAAATGACTAGTAGGTCAAATCAACATCTGTATTTCTTAATTAGCTAAACCATTTAGAAAAGCTGTTACCAAGAAACGGGTTTTAAATGCTATTTGTCATATTCTTTTCTGTCATTGGAATTGTTCTCTCTTCTCTTTTGTTATTTCTAACAATTTCCTCCATCCTTTGAGTGCATGAGAGGTTTGGCCTCCTCATCTGAGATTAAAATGAGAAGCTGGAATGGGATGGTAGATGAGCATATATACCACTTACTTTCCTAGTGCCCTTAACTCCAGAATATCTCAAGAAACAGAGTTTGTCAGCCACGTATACAGGAGCCATCAAAGTAGGAATAGAACTGAGGATTTCCAGGTTTCCAATTTTCCAATTTCTTTTAGCACATTTCCAACATGACCGTGGGCAAATCACTTTTTTTCTGTGTATAAATTGAAGAGGGGAGCTACTCAAAAATATTATACAAGAAGGAATTGATTTGTATTGGCAAAACTCTTTGACACCCCTTGTAAGCCACAAATGAAGGACACTACTGACTATATATATATTACCAGCTGGATATTACCAATATCTAGTAATTAATAGAGTATTTCAAAGGATCTTCAATTCCAGAGAGTGGTTACTGAGAAAAAGCAGGCAGCCAGGCTGTTGCTTTTAACTTTGTTTTTAACAGTGCAATTTAACTTTCCCCCTACGCCATTTCTAAAGGAATAGCCAAAACTGACTGAGAGTAGAGGGTCCTTCAGCCTCAGAAGTGACCTTCTTAGTTAGCAACAACTACTGAGAGACACCAGGCCAGCTGCTCCACAGGCTGGAGAGTTCAGTCTGCATGCGGTCCAGAATCTGTCGTGGTACTAAGTTACAAAGAAAGAGGAAACCCAATATTGTATACTATGGTTTAAATAGCAGACCAGCATCCTGAACCTCCATGGCACCCTGAAAAAAATGAGTATGCCTCAATCCTTTTCCATACTGGGTAGGGCCTTAACCTTGAATGAAGACAATACGGGTGGGTACTCTTCTAACTTCAGGCATCTTTAGACAGTAGATAACTTCTGTTGGACTTTGCTGTTTAAAGTTCCTGTCACCATGTGAAGAAGACTAAAAGATGCTTCATCTTGACCCAAAATAGCTATCTGAATGAGCCAGATTAAGAAAATTCAGCCATCAAGCTTAGATTAAGGCGTCCACAATGCAGCCATCTAAAGTTAGGCGAGATGAATCCTGCAACAAAAAGCTGGGAGAATGGGACATTGACTATTTTCAGGAAGATGATTCTTCTGCTGTTCTGACATGGAGTTGGGTATCTCTAACAGCATACAAACATCAAACCCGCCTCACAATACTAATTCCAGACTGAGACTTTGACATCTAAGAAAGTGAATCAAAATAATGAGGACCCCCATATGCAACATGCATATGATGAGTAAGTAAATGAAACCATGATAATTAAAAACTCAAATGCAGGCAAAAAGTTGCACATAGGCTGTGCGTCTCTCTTTTTGATTTTTTTCCCCTCAGGCATTAACTTATCTTGGCCCAAACCCTCCTTTCTACAAGTTCAGAGATATTTTAATTTTGAACTTCAAATGAAGAGCAAATAAAACACCAAACAAACTTAGGATGTTGCACAATTGTCAGTGGGCCCCATTTTAATATTTAATGACCTGGACACCTGTGACTATCGTAAGAAATAAAAAGAATTAATTTAAAAGGAATTATTGACATAATATAACACATGATAGTCTGTTAATAAAAATGCATACTTCTAATTGAATGCTGGCACCTAGCCACCAACTAAGCATAACTTCAAAAGCAACAGCTGGGAAAGCATCTTTTAGATTTTAATTACAGTAGCTCGTAAGCCACTTATCTTTTCAACTTTTTTCTTCAGAAAGCACTTCTGTTTCATAGGAGTGAGTTCAAAGGTATTTACAACATGTAGGGTAAGAGAACTAGCTCTGACACAGTCAAACTTCAATTGTAAATTTGGATTCTGGACTGAGACAACTATTCTCAGCTTTGAAGTGTGAGTCCCATTTGAGCCTGAAAGAACACAGGCTTCAGGCTTGCTGCTCAGGTTTTTATTTCTTTTCTATCTCTAGACATAGGATAAGAATTTCTATCATATTTGTTCTTATCTATTATTTGTATTTTAGTGTTATCTTAGGGCTGCCACTGAAATTGAAGCTTCATTATGCAAGTATTTTACTATTCAAATACATAGTGAGTGTACATAATCCCAGATGATTCAGTCGTGAAAGGGAGAAGGAACTATTGAAGTGTTTGGGAAACGGCCATGGAAACAGACTTGAGTCTTGCAAAGTGATAAATTCTGTAGCAGGATCCAGAAAGCTGTTATGCTTTTGTTTAGGAATAAAATATGAAAACCCCATTGAGCAGCTAAAGATTAGAACTCTAAATGTGTTAAAATTATTTGCTAGGTTGGCTACGGTGCTTGGCATTTTTCAGGAACAAGTCCAGAGGGGGCTGTGACTTATTTCATCTAAGATCTGAAGTCTCAAAGTCTGTGCAGCTACTCTAGACTTCCTATACCATTAAAGAAAGAGACCAGAGAGAAAGGGAGACAGAGACAGCTGCTGAATGACTCTTCCCACACTAACAGATGTTTCTACAGCCCGTCTCTGTTCACTGACTCAAGAAATCCAGATCATTTCCTTAGATTAAGCACCAACATTTTAGCCAGCTAAAATTAAACTAATTATATCCTACCTCCAGTGTCTTTGGGTCTGTGGGATAATTCTCTCTCAAAAACTAGGAAATTAACTGTGATTTGAGACAAGAAACTCATCCCCAAGACCATCCATCTTTCCCCCTAATATGCAAAGACAACTGCTAGCTAAAGTGTTTTTTGACTGACATTGAAACTGTACAAACTAAAATAAACTTTATTATTTTCTTTATACAGTTAATAGAAAAAAGCTGTGACTATATGGGCCTTAAAAAGAGCAAAGGTATCTCATTTAAAATCACACTGAGACAACCATGAACTATAACAACATTAGGAGGTAATCATCGGAAAAAGATTATTGGGGTGAGTTAATAAGTACATTTGACATAATCAGGAGAACCTTTAAAGAAGCTTTTCTAAAATGCTGTGGACCCACTGAGGTCTTGTAATACAAGCAATGATGTAAAAAAACCCCAAACTTTTTCTTAAAGATAGATTAATTTATGAAATGGAATATATGAACATAGGGAGTTCCACCTAAACATGAGGAGGAACTTCTTTCCTTTGAGAGTGGCAGAGCACTGGAACAGGCTGCCCAGAGAGGTGGTGGAGTCTCCGTCTCTGGAGACATTCAAAACCCGCCTGGACACGTTCCTGTGCAACCTGCTCTAGGTGACCCTGCTCTGGCGGGGGGGTTGGACTAGGTGATCTCCAGAGGTCCCTTCCAACCCCTACCATTCTGTGATTCTGTGATTCTGTAATTGGCAAGTATCATGGAAGGAGACTGAACTTGAAGTGCTCTGGAGGTCTTTTCCTGTCCCACAGAAATAACATAGATAGGAACATCGCAAGTTATTAAATTGCTGGAGGATTTTTTGTACTGTAATTCTATTACCTATTAATTAAAAGCTATCTCTAAAACAGTTAATATAAAAGACAGATCTGTCTACCTTTGCTGCAAAATCAAAATTGCCTTTAGCCTTTTTGTAGCTTTTCAAGATGTTATTCATACGCAGATAACAGTATGTCTTTCTAGGAAGATAAATAGGATGCAGGAAGACTTGGAGTCCTCTGTCCACTCTGCAGACATAACTCAGGCCAGATTTTGTGAAGAGACTAAGAAAAACATCACGGTGTTTTGTGGTAAGGTGTCTTGTCCTTCCAAAATGTACAGGGCCTCCAGGAGAAAAGATAACAGATAGGAACTTTGCCTCTCCCTTCTTAGACATGCATGAATCTGCCAAAAAAGCTTAGAGCCTTGAGCAACAAGCTTATGAAGGAACAATTTCTTTGCACTCAGTTCCAGTCCCTGAGGAAGTGACAGAACTGTGCAATGTTCCTGGAATCCTACTCTCCTCCATTTAAATTGTGCTTGTTTGAATGGTAGCTACAGAGCAGTCTATAAGAAAAATAAAATAAAATAATTAATAAAAATCATACACGAGAATAAGCATACCCAACTACAAAAATACCATAACTTCAGTCAGCGTTACTGTAATCTAGAAACTGCATGCGGAGTTCATCACAAATTTTGGGATGCTACGATCATGGTTGTAAAGCCCTACCTCATTAACTTTTGCATATGTAGCTACAACATCTTTCACAGCAAAGTACAAGATATTTCCACAAACCTTGCGGTTTGCATTTATATTAAAGGATAGAAAAAAGAAAAGTTAACATAGAATCTGTGATCCAGTGCAAACAGGATGACTGGAGTTTATTAATCATAAATGAAGGTGACGAGTAGTTAAGGAGGCATATAAATGAACTGGCAACCTTGCTGAAAGGTCAGTACCTTTCAATGGTAAATTGTCTGCTCATTTCAATGTAACTTCCTAGGTTTAGGGTCAGAAAGCACCCCAAATGCAACTACTAAATCTGAAGGACACATTACATCATTTTAATTTTGTTTTGTCCCTCTTGTTTAATAGGTCTGGGTTTAGAAGTGCAAATAACTTGGTAGTTAGCTTTTTAGGGAATTCAACAGAAACATTTTGACACAGGTAGCAGCTGCAAAAGCAATAAGGATTCCCTTTCCAAGAGTTCGACCTTCTGCTTCATTGTAATTACAGTCACTAGGCTAATCCTGAAGTAAAGGATTGGGATCATAAAATTTATTCTTTATGTTACGGATGCCAGTGTACTCCAGCCTCTGCCGAGGAAACTGTAGAACAGGGATCCAGTTTTAAAGACTCCCGTTTCCACTTTGAGACAATTTTTTTCTCAGTTTGATAATATCTCCATGTTTGGAATGTGGGCTCAATCCTTCTGAAAGTAACCTTTTCTGTACTATGCAAATTTTGCTTTTTAAATTAAAATAAACAATTAGTTTTGTGTAGATGTCTTCTTTTGTCACAAATGTTTGAAGGAAGGAGGAGAGATTTCTAATGGCACACATCCATTTAGATGTCAAAGAGAGTTTTGTATGTCCACTAAATTAAAACATCATTTGCTGTCAACCCTTAAAGAATTTGGCATTTCTTCTGATTTCTGTTTATGACAGCTCTCAGAGGACATGCTGTGAAATACTTTTGCTTGCTTTAGGACCAATTGCATGTGACAAATACATTAGTTTTTAATACCAGAAGTGGACATATAATTTGATGAAGTATGTCTTTATGCCATCAGCTCTTGTCTGCCACCAGCTTTTTACAAAGGCACTCTAAACAAGATCACCCCCAGCTGCCTTGATAATTCAGTTTCTTTTTCCCCTGTAACCAGACCAAAACTAGCTTGAAATCAAAAGAAAGACTTCAAATGGGGTTTGGATCAAGACTGTAGAGCTAAAAATTTCTAGAGCTTCTTCTGTCATCTCCTTGTCATGGGAAAGGGCAACGTTCCCTGGTGCACATGAGCTGCATTCATAGCTCCTGTTCTGCACAAGTAAGGACCTGCACAACTTTTTCAGGATGATGTAGGCAGTCTGACAGGACCACATCACGCCCATAGAAACAGATACTAGGCCGTCCGCTGTCAAATTCACCTGCAATGGCCCTCTGCACATTACTGAGCACCCGTCCAAACTCATCGTATCTCTGCAATTGTTACCATGAGCTCTGTGTGATTCCTCTGAGCTCATTTGTGTTATTCCAAAAGTCGTAGTACAGCTTGCACCATGTGTGAGAAAACAACATTTATGTGTATTCAGAGGTTTGACCACTTCACTAAAGATATAACCACTTTAGAAATCTGCTTTTTTTTTCCTTATAGCACATGATGGCAACATATAATTTTTACCCCCACTAAGTATACAAATACATCTTAAAGTATATGTTAATTATTAACACAACTGTTTGACTCACTGAACAGCTGAAAAACACCTCATTAAATCCTTCTTTTCTTGTTTTTTGATTTTTCACTTTCAGTAGCCAGCTGTACACCTTCTGAATTATTAGTGTCACGTGCCCAACAACACAATTTGTTTACTGTTTCAATTAAACAATTAATTAATGCCTACAATACAAAAATAAATAAGAAAGTAAAAAGGAAGAGAACGTGAGCAATGAGCAGTGTTTTTTTCATTTCCTCTCTGGTTTCTGAAGCCTTCTGGGGCAGCTGCTATAGTCTTATCACTATATTTTCATAGCTTTCATTTTGCTGATATGTTTTTATCTGAGCCATTCAAACACCAAAAGAATCCAATACTGCAGATTACATTATTTGATGAACGCTTCTTTTATTTGCTAAATAATTTATCGGACAAAGCTGTAGAAGCCAGTCAAATGCAGCAAAACACTACTCATCACATAAATTCTTTGATAGAAAAAATGGAAACAATTGTCAAAATGTGAATATGTGAAAAATAGTATTTGGCTTAGGTTGTTTCATACCTGACATATATGACAGCTTAAAAAGTGAAAGAGTTTTGAAATTATTTGGTTCTAAAAACAGATCCCAGTTGCAGAGACCTAGTACTGCAGAAGCATTAAGCACTGGAGCTTCAGTTTGGAAAAATCACCACTCATTTACCATTGTAGCTACCTGTCTAACAACATTAATGTTCTGTTGGATGGTACTTAAATTTAATTCCTTCTGTTAACATACATGTCTTTTTTAGTATTCTAATGGAAACAGTAACAACAGTTTTTCTTCACTGAAAAATTAAAGGACATACCTAACCACAGGAGCAATGTCATCAATACTCCTCATGAATAGTTCTAAAATTTTAGGAGACTCTAAAATATGATTTTATCTACTGACTTACTGCAACAGCAGGGGAAATCAAATCACCAGTGAGTGTCTTATTAGAGCAATCTCTCTTTGACACTTCTCTTACATCTCACTTTTACATCTTTAGTGCGTTTTTTTAAATTAAAATAGGGAGTTACAGGTGAAAATATTTTAAGAAATAATCACATTAGTGCTTTCTAGAAAAACAAATTACATGTAAAATAAAAAAAAAAAGGGAGATAAATCTGGGACTTTAAAGTGAACTACACCTTCCTTTTGCTTAAAACCTAGAGTTGTCCCTCCTGTAGACTGCGGGCAAGTTGCTGTCTCTAGGTCTTTATTCACAATTTCTTTTCTTTCAATCCCTTTTTCAGACTGGGTATTTTTAAGAATTGCCAACTTGTGCCTTATTTGCCTTTATAGTATGAAGATCTGTATGAAAGACAATAAAGCTGCAGAAAGAGCCTCGATGGGTGCTTTTTTTTTTTACAAAGAACAACTTCAAAATCAAGTAAAATACCTACGTTTATTTTCCTCCTGCCAGCTGCAGTAATGCAGTTTGCTGGAGGAACTCCATGCCACTGCAATACTTACCATTTTCTTCAGGTAAGTCTTCCAAAGCATAACTGATATGTGATCCTCAGAGATCTTGCCTTATAGGCTATATGTGAATCACGCTTCTGTTTATTTCCATCGCTTGTATTATTCTCCTCTTTCCTCCACTTTCACTGTTAGGGGCAACAGGCAGGCTTCTCTTCTTAAGTTGTGAAGTTTTAGTCACAGGGATGTATGTCCACCTTCTGCACCTTTTAAGGACTGCAGTGATTAAGCATTGCTGTTGACCAAGGTTGGTACATGGAGGTCCAACTCAGCAGACAGAGTTTTGTGCAAGAGTATAGCTGTAACAGGCAAAAAAAAAGTAGAATGCAGGCAATTTGTGAGGTCCCTGGGTTCACTGAACCCCTAGAAGCTCTTTACGACCTTCTAAAAAGAGTTTTACAGGCTAAGTTGTTACCTAAGGACATTTGTAATAACGGTTTAATACCTGATTAGTAGGACTATATTGAACTGGCAGGAGCATGGATATAACCATCTAATATGTCTTATCTATCTGCTATGATCCCAAAATTCTCTTTCATTTTGCCTTAAACAAGAGTTAAAAGCTTTCTCAGTGTGAAGAACAGAACAGTGTAGTACCACTCTGGTTCTTTTTTTCAGATGATCACAGAATGGCTGATGGAAATTCTGAAGGAATACTGGAAAAGTATTACGAGTTGTTTTAATTTGATTTTTTAAGTCACAAATTAGAAGCTATTGGAAAATCATGATGCATGGTCACCCTGCCCTAAATGGAGTACCAGTGGTGAATCACTGTTTGCAAGGAAAAAGCTCATACCTATAACATACAAATTGCTAAAACTGAGGTACCTAACTCATTCACATGCCAGCATATTATATTTACTTATTTTATTGATTCATAGAAAAGGAAGTGCATATATGAAAAAAAAAAAGAAAAAAAGAAAATCGTGCAAAGCAAAAGAAAGACTATGCAGGAATTTTTGTAGAAGCTGGCTATAGTTCTCCATGATTTGATAGAATCCCATTCTAAAACTGCTTATAGATAAGTAGCAGAGATTTGAATGATTTTTAGGATCAGCGATTACCTTTGTTATTAACAGAAATTCAATTGATTATTAGAACTTATAGGGGTACATTATTTAATGAATTTTTTATGATATCAACATACTTATTTGGAACATACAAATTAATTAAAAATTTATGTTGATATTAATGAAATATTTTGTTTAAAATATATATTTTTTTATCATTCGGTAGCATACTAGGGAAGTGAAAAACTAATTTTTGGAGGAAGCTGAAATATTTCTTTTGACAAAAAATTAAAATCTAAATATTGCATCCTGAGATGAAATCAAATCAAACTTTGAAATATCAGAATTTTCACAGGGAATGGAAATTCAGTCACTTCTAATTACGCTGTTACATCAAAAGGAATAAAGGTCTATTTGACAATGATTGTGTTGCCTTTTTTGTGATTGTGATTATGTTAGGATCAAAGTGCTACCTGGAAATTGGATTAAAGCACGCCTTTAGGTAATGTATAAAACAACGTTTTCCCCTTTGTGTTGATGAAGAAGCAGTGCTGTTCTTTCCATTTTAATATGAATGCATTGCTGTTTTGATCTTTTTTCTAAGAAAAAAAAAGCCACCAAAATGAAAAAATAGTAAATCTTGCTGTATTTTTCCCTGGATCGATACATTTGTTTCTTACTTTTACAGTCACGCGAAGGTCTATATGGTCCTAGAATCTTTTAAAATCTCTTTCTACAGCAAATTCTCTTCAATATGATAAGTCTTAGTCAGCATCTCTTGGAGGGCAATTCAAACCTTTTAACCATGACAAGCAAGGCAGATTCATATGATTTGATGGAGAAAACAAAATAACCATGTTAATCACAAAAGTCTATTTCTCCCTCTTCTTTTGACTAGGCAACTCACTTCTCAGCCATCAAACACAACTCCTGTTCTTAAGAATGCATCTTCTATATTTCAGTCAAATTCTACTGACACAGTTTTTTCAAAAGTACAGAGGATATGATTTCCCCTGTGTCATATCTTTATAAGAAGCAAAGGATGGGTCTTACACAGTTTCTAGTTTCAGTTTCTTGATCGTTTTTCTCCTCTCTCTCCATTATCTTCAGAACTACATGGCAATAAGGGCAGTCAAAGACTGGAGCAGGTTACCAGAGAGGTTGCATCACCTCTGTTCATAGAATCATAGAATGGTTTATATTAGAAGGGACCTTAAAGATCATCTAGTTCCAACCCCTCTGCCACAGACAGGGACACCTCCCACTAGACCAGGTTACTCAAAGCCCCATCCAGCCTGGCCTTGAACACTTCCAGGGATGGGGCATCCACAGCTTCCCTGGGCAACCTGTTCCAGCGCCTCACCACCCTCACAGTGCAAAGTTTCCTCCTGATATCTACCCGAAATCTAACCTTTTCCAGTCTGAAGCCACTATCCCTTGTCCTATCACTACATGCCCTTGTAAAAAGTCCCTCTCCAGCTTTTTTGTAGGCTCCTGTTAAGTACTGAAAGACCACAATAAGGTCTCCCTGGAGCCTTCTCTTCTTCAGGCTGAACAACCCCAACTCTCTCAGCCTGTCCTCACAGGAGATGTGCTCCAGCCCTCTGATCATCTTTATGGCCCTCCAATCATCTTTATGGCCCTCCTCTGGACCTGCTCCAACAGGTCCACGTACTTCTTGTTCTGAGAACTAAAAAGCTGGATGCAGTACTGCAGCTGGGGTCTCATGAGAGCAGAGTAGAGGGACAGAATCACCTCCCTCGACCTGCTGGCCATGCTTCTTTTGACTCAGCCCAGGATATGGTTGGCCTTCTGGGCTGCAAGCATACATTGCTGATTCATGTTGAGCTTCTCATCAACAACACACCCAAGTTCTTCTCCTCAGGGCTGCTCTCAAGCCATTCTCCACCCAGCCTGTATTCGTGCTTGGGATTGCCCTGGCCCATGTGCAGGACTTGTACTTGGACTTGTTGAACTTCATGGGGTTGGCATGGGCACACTTCTCAAGCCTGTCCAGGTCCCTCTGGATGGCATCCTTTCCCTCCAGCATGTCAACTGTGCCACAAAGCTTGGTGTCATCTGCAAACTTGCTGAGGGTGCACTCAATCCCTCTGCCCATGTTGCCAACAAAGATGTTAAACAGCACCAGTCCCAGTATCAACCCCCTCAGGGGGATTGGTATTCCATTCTTTAGAATGCCACTTGTCACTGGTCTCCACTTGGACATTGAGGTGTTGACCACAACTCTTTGAGTGTGACCATCCAGCCAGTTCTTTATCCACAAAGTAGGAGTGGTCCATCCATCAAATCTGTGTCTCTCCAGTTTATAGACAAGGATGTCATGCGGGACAGTGTCAAATGCTTTGCATAAGTGCAGGTAGATGAGATCAGTTGCTCTCCACTTATCCACCAACACTGTAACCCCATTACGGAAGGCCACCAAATTTGTCAGGCATGACTTACCCTTGGTGAAGTCATGTTGGCTGTTACCAACCACCTCCTTATTTTCCATGTGCCTTAGCAGAGTTTCCAGGGCTATTTGTTCCATGATCTTGCCAGGTACAGAGGTGGGATTGACTGGCCTGTAGTTCCCCGGGTCTCCCTTTTTTTTCCTTTTTGAAAATGCAGGTTACATTTCCCTTTTTCCAGTCAGTGAGAACTTCACCAGACTGCCATGACTTCTCAAATATAAGGGAAAGCAGCTTCATCCGCCAGCTCCCTCAGGACCCACAGATGGATTTCATCAGGTCCCATGAACTTTTGTACCTTCAGGTTCCTAAAACGGTTTTGTGTTTGATCTTCGCCTGCAGTGGGTGGTTCTTCATTCTCACTGTACCTGACTATGTCTTCTGTGACTTGGGCAGTGTGGTTAGAGCCCTTGACGGTGAAGACTGAGGCAAAAAAGTAATTGAGTACCTCAGCTCTCCCCATGTCCCGGGTGACCACGTTTCCTGTTTCCCTCCAGAAAGGACTCACATCTTCCCTAGTCTTCCTTTTATCACTGACATATCACTGACAAGTTTTTCTTGTTGCCCTTGATGTCCTTGGACAGATTTAGTTCTATCTGAGCTTTAATTTGCCTAACCTGATCCCTGCCTGCTTGGACAGTGTCTCTGTATTCCTTCCAGTCTACCTGTCCTATCTTCCACCCTCTGTGGGTCTGCTTTTTGCTTTTGAGTGTGTCCAGAAGCTCCTTGTTCATCCATACTGGCCTCCTGGCTCTTTTGCCTGACTTCTTCATTGTTGGGATGCATCGCTCCTGAGTTTGGAGGAGGTGATTTTTGAATACTAACCACCTTCCTTGGGCCCCTCTCCCCTCTAGTGCTTTATCGCATGGTACCTTACCAAGCAGATCCCTGAAGAGGTCAAAGTCTCCTCTCCTGAAGTCCAGAGTGCTGAGCTTGCTGTGCACCTCCTTCACTGCCCTGAGTATCTTGAACTGTAACATTTCATGATCACTGCAACCAAGGCTACCCTTGAGCTTGACATTCCCCACTAGCCCCTCCTTGTTGGTAAGGACAAGGTCCAGCATAGCTCCTCTCCGTGTTGGCTCCTCTACGACTTGGAGATGGAAGTTATCATCAATGCATTCCAACAACTTCTTGGATTGCTTGTGCCCTCCTGTCCCTTGAACAGATATCAGGGTTGTTGAAGCCCCCATGGTGACCAGAGCCTGTGAATGCGAGGCCGCTCCTATCTATTTGTAGAGGGCCTCATCTGCTCAGTCATCCTGGTCAAGTGGCCTGTAGCAGACCCCCACTATAATGTCACCTTCCCCTGTGCTACATTTAATCCTGACCCATAAGTTTTTGGTCAGCTCTTCATCCATCCCCAGGTGATCATCGATGTAGAGGGCAACACCCCCTCCTCATCTCGCCTGCCTGTCCTTCCTGAAATGCCTGTGTCCTTCCATTCCAACACTCAGTCACAGGAGCCATCATACCATGTCTCCTTGATGCCCATAAGATCATAGCCCTGGAGGCATGCACACATCTCTAACTCCCTTTGCTCCCCATACTACCTCTGTTTGCATAGAGGCACTTAAGCTGGGTCCCTGTTGAAGCTGACTTACTGTCTGGAGTGGCTGCAATGTCTTTGTGCTGCTCTCCAGGTGGCCTTCCTTTGAGGTGTTTTACTAGTGCTTCCCATATTGGGTCCTACTGCTTCAGGAGTTCCTGGGTCATCTAAGAATTTAAGAAGTGTGCTGCAATGTACCCAGCACATCCAGAGCAATAGGCTGAGGGCCCTCGCTAGCACCCTATCCCTCTAACCATGGTGTGTCACAGGCAAGCATGATAATACCTCCCTCTCCCATCTAGTCTAGTCTGTTCTTGGAGGTGTTCAAGATTCAACTAGATATAGCCCTCAGCAACTTGACCTGATAACACCTGCTTGGAGCAGTGAGTTAGACTAGGTGGCCTCCAGAGGTCTTTTCCAGCTAAAATAGTCTATGATTTTAGCTAAATGTTTTGTAAGAGTTTCTATGGGATGTTTTCCTGATCCATCTCATTGCTCAGGAACAAGCAACCTGGGGTTTTTGCATGTGTTTTTTTCCTTTGGTATTTTTTTGTTGTTTGTTTGTTTGCTTTTTAGTTTGGTTTATTGTTGTTTTTCTCTCAGATTTTGCTCTTCTAGTATTTCTTATACTTTTTGAGTCTCCCAATGCCTTGACCCATTTCTCTTAAAGGAATTCTTCACCATAGGTACAGGGTTAATTTGGAAAGGAGAAAAAGGAGTGCCTTTAGTTTTTTATTGACAGCCTGCCTGTTGGATAGCTGATGATCATTAATATTGGACTAAAAGTTCGTCTGTCTTTCATCTGGTTTAGGGCTCGTTGACTAACTCTTACTGCTATAGTTATGCCCCAGCTGTCACATCCACTCCTCTGCCACAGTTCTGGAGCTGGCAAAACAAAAGTTTTGCCTATGCCACAGCTACAGCAACTAAGAGTGTTAGATTAAACTGCAGATATAGGTGAATTCACACTTACACTCTGGGTGGTGAAGTGGAACATCTCAGTTTTTAGTAAATATCGCCTATTTCTGCTGCTCCTGTGATGGAGGCAAAAATTATCAGTGACAGAGCTGTGACAAAACAGCTACGTAGTATATTAAACAACTGCAAAGATTTATTCAAAGGCAATGGATCAGAACCCTTCAGTACAGCTAGCTGGACATTTCTTCTTCTGCTGACTTCGTTAAGGTAATGTGAATTATAACACTATTTCCAGCCATGGTCATTAATATGTTAGAAATATTATTATAAAATAAATAAAAAAATAAAGAACCATCTTCAAAGCTCTCCTGTTGACTTCCCCTCAAAGATGATATCTATGAATATCACTTAGACTTTCACAATAACCAATTGCATGATATAATTCATTTATTGCTATTCAAATGTATCCATTTTGTTTTACAAATTTTAAAAGCCTCATTAGAGATTTTAAGATCATTAGAAGTAAGGAAAACTCTATCCTGATTCATTTCTGGCAAAATGCTCAGTGCTCCTTTCTACCCCTCTGCTATTCTGAGTCCCCAGATTAGAAACACATTATTCCGATAGCTTCAGTGTGATTCAACTGTCATGAATAGGTCTGCATTTTTACATCTGAAGCAAAAGCAATCTTTCCTCAACTAACACAATGAAAATCAATAAATATAGAAGAAAAGCTTATTTCTATACCCAGGGAATTTGAGGAACCCCAAGTATTGTCCCCATGCCTACACCCAAACAAGGGTTTTTTAGCCTTTTTAAAGTAAAAAATAGTTTCATGCTTGGCTCATTACAGTGAAACCACTGCAGATTAAACCTCTCTATCAATTACAAGCAGCTGAACATCCTTTAGCATCAAACAGAATGACAAAAAGCTACACCATAATGAGTAATGGCTAAGGCCAATTGCTATTTAATTATGTAGATGACTTAACATCCTTTCATTGATGTTATCTGTATGTTTCAGGATGAAAGTTATCATGCGTTGCTTTCCTACAGCTCTTACAGTATATGATAGCAGAAGCAAAAAGGAAGCCTTTACCAAATAGAAACGGCTATAACTAGCAAAATATATCAGCCCAGCAATACAAGTCACACTTCACCATGCACCTACAACAGATAGAAGCTTCAACATATTGTGGAAAAAAGAAATTCACGCATGACAGCTTACAGTGGGGAGGAAGCTTGAAAGAGAGAGCGACAACTGCAGCAGCAAGAGCCTATGTCATGAGCAGTTCCCATGAAGATGTCTGGTCCCTGAATTTTGTGAGTGGGAGATAACAAGGACAGGGAAGTTAGTCATAACATGAGAGATATTTTAGATGGGAAGGACCTGTTAGGTCATCTGTCCATCCCCCTGCCTAGGCAGGATTATACTTTGCAGTATCTTCTCAAAAAGATTGCACAGAACAATTTCACATGAGCAGAGGAATGGAGTAAAGGACATAATAGATCTTTTCCATCTCTAGCTTCTACAAGTCAAGAGGTCCAGTCTGTAGCTGGTGTGAGGTGGCTGTGGGCACAAATACTGCAAGTGTTGTAAGAAAGGAAATTTGGAGGAAAATTCTACCCTCGGATCAAATCATGCAAGTGTATGCAAAATGCGATGTATGATGTTAGTGAGTACAGAAATTACCCCATAAAGGACATTTTCAATTCACTCATAATCAGTGACCCTGTTTTTGTGGGCATGGTGCTGCATTTTTGACAACTTGTATATATGCATCACATCATTCAGACAGATAGATCTATACTTATTTAAAAGGATATATAAACTAAATGCTTTCCACGAATATTATTGATGGAATCTCGCACTCGTAAGTATTTAAGCTTCCAGTTTGAGACTATAAAAATAGATATTATTATAGAAAATGTTCACTTCTATTTTTACAGTATGGGGATGACAAAGTTTTTTTAGCAACTATTATTTTTCTTGAATTAAATGGAAATAGCAGCACCTGGGAGTATATAAGAGGTCAATGCTAGAAGCAGGAGTGTAAGACATGTTTTTTATATACATCCTAAGTGAAAATTTCAGAATATGGAGAAAGAAGTAAATAATGGTTCCTTGCAATCCTTATGAGAAGCATAAAGGAGGAGGCAATGTTCTTGAAAATGCAATTAAAAGACAACAATTAAAAGCCTTCTTTCAGGAAATACTTACATGTGTTTAAAGCTAAGAAGGAAGGGAATCCTGCTGATTAAACCTAACCGTGAATATATTCTTTTGCAGAATTTGAACATAAAATATTAAGCAACTAAAAAAAAAAAAATAAAACAGAGAAGCTGTTGCCTGGATAGATCTTAAAATGAATCGGTTTGCCAAGACCAGGTTTTGCAGAAATGAGAAATTTAAATCTGTCTCCATTTTGTGTTCTCCCTCAACATTAAGTAATTTTTGTGGTCACTATGATATAATTGGACATAAAGGAGGACTGGCAGAGTTTCATAATAGCGTGAAGGCACATGCGTATTTTCCTATACAGAAATCAGTATTAGCAAAATGCTGAATCTGAATTGAAAATAGAAAATGTTGGAATATCAAATACAGTGTTTTCTATTTAGCTGTCAATAGCATGAAGGTAAATAGTTGGCAAATTATGACCTCCTAATATTAATCTCTGTAGATAAAATGTTATGATTAAGAATGGTATTCAAATGTGTAGAATACTGGTAGATTAAATTCGCAAAATCAGAAACTGTAACTTGTCATAATGCCTTACATATCCAGCATACGAGCTTATGAAAACATGTATATGGTCTAAATATGGATATGCACCTCTTTGGAGCTCTTACAGTTCCTCTGATTTCTCTCTTATTCTGTTGTCATTTAAGTCTTCGTTAAATTTACATGTTGTAGATTAGAGTACTTTATAGTTGCTAGATTCAGCAGATTTTCTTTTTCAATAACACTTTTTGATTTTGTACCTAATCCTATGGTAGCCTTTGAGTCTTGATTACAAATGCACAATCAATGTCATTGGGAGTAGCTCAGCACTGATCTGTCTGAGGGAGCAGAATCCGTTCTTAATTAGCACTTACCAAAGGGCAGCCAAGATGCTCTCTTCTATTTTGATGGTGGGGAACTGGTCTTGTTGAAACTGCATGTGGAGTTTTATTTCTTGTAAAGATAAATCCTCTATGGAGAACATTTCTCACATGTCCTCTAAAATCTCCACAGCTCCTTATCTTCACAGTGGAGAGCACACCTGGGAAGGTGCGCTTTTCCAGGATAGATCTATATAACAAAAATATTTAGGACTGATCAATTTAGAAATAATCAGATAATGAGCCTAGAAAATGAACCTCATTTTGAAAATCACTCAGTTAACATGAAGAAACCGTGAAAAGTAAAGAGGAAAATACTTTCACCATTTCTAGCTTTACAAATCAGGATAACAGCTAGGAATGGATATGAGAACTAGTCATCTCAGCCTTGGGGCACAGACCTAGAAGGAAACTAAATCAGACTCTAAAGCACATCAAATTATATGTCTGATGAAATACCAATCAAGTGGAACCACAAATAACTTTAGCCTATCAGCTAGAATATATTAACAGGTATGGAAACCACTTTCCAAAACGGTAGGTGTGAGAGAAACGCATTTGTTATTTCTGTTCTCATGTTGGTCTTTCTGTTACTAATGGCTGAAGAGATGCTTGCTTTGATAACCACTGCGGTTCCCTGAAGCCTCAAAGTCAGCTCAACCTTTTACAGAGGCAGCGGAGCACACATTTCCACTATTAATTTTTGTTTGAGTCTGATTTGAATATCCACATGCACTGCAGGGGAAGAGTCAGCGTACTTTTACACAAGTACTGCTGGGGGAGGCAACATAGTTCAGTGAATAGGAGTCTATTTTCAGCCAGTGATTTCGTTTGTGACTTTAGGCAAGTGCATCTCTCTGCCTCTGTTTCTATCTCCTCTTTCCCACCAGCTCTGCTCTGTTTGCTTAAATTCTAAGCCCTTCCAAGCCAGGAGTATCTCTCACCAGGTATTTGTATCATGCACAGCACAATGCTTCATCCTTTTCTCTTGGGCTTATGGATGTTGACATAATATCAACAGCATTTATTTGTTTATATTATTGTTATAGAAAGAGAAGCGAGGACTCTATTATGCCGAGCATTGTGCCTACACAGAAGAAAAAAAAAGTCTGTGCCTGCTAACTTTACTCTTTAAAAGCCCATGATACCAAAAGAATTAGTTTCGTGGTACGTGTTTTGGGAGTTGTTCTTTGTGTGACATCAAATGCTTTACTCTTTGAGAATGTGTGGGAATGTGAACATGAACATGTTTAATTGTTCGATATAAAAAATGCAGTTTCTTTCTATTATCCCAAAGTAATGCGAAATTTTGTATTCTTTGAGATACTCTTGTTTGTAAGCAGCAGCAACCATAAAATGAGAGGTAAGGAGCAGATAGTAATTCACAGAGATTTAACTCAGGTAATTTCACAGAGCATTTTACAAAGGTCAGAATCACACAAACTTCGGTAGCAGGATCTAAGGTCTATGAAGTGGAGGGTAGAAGTAGAATAGGGCAGGGATATTTTTATCTGATAGGGTTTTCATAACTTCATCATCACAAGGAAAGACATGTAAGTTCTTAAGAAATATGCCAAATACCTTATATTTCTTACGTTTCTTAAATGCCATGTGGATTTTCAGACCAAATGCTTTAATCAACTTTCAGCCTTTAGCCAACCCTGAGTCTATAACTGGGACCCCTCATTTTGCTCATGCAAAATTTTCAGCAATGCCCTTTCAGCACCAGCAAATGAGCTTCTCTACCTTCAAATATCACTTTGGTAATACTGAGGCATCCATTTAGCCACAAAAATTCATTATGAAAATGCAAAGTTCCATCTTTTTTTTTTTAATATATATTGTTGAATCTAAAGCAAACTCACCAGTTTCCCTGCTTGTCAACAGAAATCTAAAGAAAGCAGCAATATTCTTCCCCATGAAATCCTGCCTTATGCACCATTTTATTTTAAAACGGGATCTTTTGGTAGAAGAAAAATGACGGAAGGTCCTGATGGATTCACCATATTCTCTGTTCTTCCTGTACTATCATCTTTCTCTCTAAGATATGCAAGCCACAGGCTTCCTCAACTTGAGGGGGCAGCAGAGAGAGGTAGGGCGGCACACCATTTGGCCCATCGTGCTTAATAACGTGCTTCGGATCCACCAAGCAGACAACAGAAAAGTAAGTGGGTGAGGATGTTGAAAAATTAGAGCCATTTGTACCTTTCAAGATAGTTGATGTCACAGCACTGTGTCTCATTCAGCAGTATAATAATGTACTGGCAGGCTAAGCTGGGCATGCTTGGTTTCTCAGAAGCGAGTCAGGTGAGGATTTCCATGCTCTTCTCTGCACTTGTACTTCGTGCAGTGTAAGCAAAGCCCTGATCCACTAGAGGCATGCCTTGCCTGTGCAGACCGCTACAATATATCATTTTCAGTTCATTCTTTTTAATTACTTTTTTTTTTCTCCAGAAGATTTCTACAACTACAGGCAATCTTAATCCTAATAAAGCGAACGTTTAATAAATATTACTCGTGCAATTCTTAAAGGCCCTGTTGAATTCCAATATGTAATCGCTTTATTTTAAGCTTTGGGATGTAGATGATAAAGTGAACAGAGGTGATTCAGAATAAGGGCAACACATTGCCACCTCTCTTACTCTAGAAAGACATTCTCCTGCAGTGCTTAAAATGTAGGGAAAAGTCTAGTGATTGATTAGCTAGTTAAGTGATAAGGAGGTATATCAGGCAGGGATGCAGAAAAAGTGCAGATGATAAGGACAATCAAGTATCCTTGATCTGAAAAAAATTACAGTGCTTTCTAATCATTTAAATTATATTTTTAAGTGAGAAAAATCTACTGCACTGAGCCTCTAATTTTCTACACAGTTTCTCTCTCTTTTTTTTTTTTTTTTTTTAATAAAGACAAAAGCTATGGGAATTGTGTCCATTTCTTCCAGTGGTGTAATCTTTCCCTGAAAAGGAAATTACTGGATCATCAGACATTCATTTGTCCATATAACATTTATATTCTTTGATCTCTTACTGGCATATTGTAATACTGATAATTATCTACTTCTCCTGTTTTTTATAATACCATGTGGCATTCTATTATGTTTTACATTATTAACAGTATTATACATATAATACAATTCTGACAAATCAGGTTGTGAAAGTTGTACAGTATCAGGTAGGCTATTAGGCTTCAAATTAATGATCTCTATAGGTCACAGGCACACTAAGGATACTCATAAAATATTTTCATTGTGATTTTCAGGACCTTGTACAATTATATTAATATTTCAGATATTTTATACACTTTATGTTCAAAGGGGAGGGATCTTCATGGTCATATGACAATTCTCCATTTTCTCATTATTCAGCCTCCATTACCATAAACCCCTGTGCTGCGGCGATTCTGCTTTTACTTAACGAGGACTTGCAACAAATTTCATTAACATGTCGGAAGCTTTATTACTAATCTGGTTACAGTGGTTGTTGCCAATTCATGAGCTGTTATTGGGATGTCTTCAGATCAAGTTTCAAAACCTTTTTCTTCCTTCACTTTTGTTATGGTAGGACCTGAAAGACTCGCTAATCCTATTTTTTTTTTGGTTCTTTTTTTTTCGGTCAGTTGTTAACCTACAAGAAGCATTTCCTTCCTTACTCATGAAAGTTTGTGTAGTCTTTTGATAAAGGGCACTGTCATAAGGAGCTTTATTGTACACATTGAAACAGCTTCTACTGTTTTCTCTGGTAGGCAGCAGCAGTTTTCTGGATCACTATTTTGAAATACAGTAGTTGTGATTATTTATATACCATCTCCATTGAGAATAAATTTCCATTTTTACAGGAAATCTTACTTTTTTCAACAAAACTGTTTAACTTTGTCACTTTCCTCTCTTTGTCTTTTTATCCTTCTCTGTGAGGAGAAATAATCATTAATTTCTAGTGCTTTTCCTTTTCCACAAATTTTGACTGCTATTGGAAGGTTTCTGAAGTGCCTTATACAAACTATGCAGTTTTCTGAAGATAGCCAATCATGAAAGAGTGAACTATCTCTGAGGACAAAGTCTGGATCTAATATAATCTGATCACCAGTCATAGTTAACCTATGGAGACCGATAAATGGCTTAGGGTATGTGTTTCCCAGAGTCGTCAATACTTTAATTGCCAGATACCAGTGAAACTGATAAGAAGTTAGGGGCAGAAATAAAAGAGTGTTTTGAGACTAAGTTTCTTGGAAATAAAAATAAAGCTCAAGGAGTCATTGTTTTTTTCTCATACAGCTGTGCACCAAGACAGGAGTCGCACACACTGTTCCTCAGCACGACTGTCCTCTCTTCATGTCTTAGATCTGCTACAGTCCTCCTCCAGTTATAGTCTTACTCATAAATCCAGTATCCATTGGTATCCATTTGGCTTTCATCTGACCAGATGTCTCTAATTGAGCCAGAACTGCTGCTAACCAGAACAGATCTGGGATATAATCTCCGCATTTGTTGGCCTGCTGGATGCTAAGGTCAATCCTGCTTTCCTTTACTTTTCTTCTCAAGGAGAAAATCCAGCTAGTTTTTTGCTGTGAAGTCTCCTCTGAAGCAATGACATCATTAGTTCCAGTCCCCATGACACTGTGTCCATAGATCAAAGACATACCAAAGGGGAAGCCAGAGCAAATTAACGCTCCTTATAGCAAAATATCTAGTCATCCAAAAGGACTTGTCATTCTTTTCTGCTGACCTTTACCTTTGGTCAGACAGTAAAATAAAGGATTTGGGAAGGCAAGTCTTCACTTTAACTGTACTTCCGTACACTTTCATGAGTACAAAAAGAATAGCAATTATCATTCACGTGGTCAAAAAAGAAACCAAACTCAGTTAATGCGACAAAACCGACATGAGTGAAGCAACTATGGGTAATCAGTACTAAGCAATGTGATTTAACTTTTTTGAGTTGGCTTTTCCCTCTCCTCTCCTCTGGTGGGCACAAAGAGTTCCAACCTAGCAGGGTGTCCAGGTGTGCAGATATGTACCTCACAAAATACTGCTATAGCTGTTGTTTCAGAGGATTGAAATACTTTTTTCACATAAAAAAGAAGTGGCATTCAGTTGATAACAGCTAAGAATTGGGGAGGGATTTAAGAGAGTAGCAAAAGTTGAGAGAGGAAGCAAGGAACTAATGAGAAGATGAAAAGATCAGTGTACCTTGCTTTTAAGCATCATTTTCCCCATTACCCAATTCAGCATAGAATTAAACTCCATGGGATTTAAACAAGTTAAGGAAATATTTATGTGCCTTGCTGAAGAAGGACAGTTTGCTGAATGATGTTTTGTCGGATCAGTGTTCTGCTACCTCCAATGAAAATCTAACCACAGTCATCCACAAATGATAATCCTGTGCTTGTTTATTTATATATTTATTTCCAAAGGTCATGCATTTGTATCCTGAACATCTCTCGTCTCCTATTTATTATACTATTTCAGGGTTGGTTAATCTTTACAATATTGAATTATGTAAGTTTCTAAAGCACGATTTCCCTGTTTCCTTTTTTTTTAGTAGAAAATTACTACGTGTTTAAAAGGTTATGAAAATTAATTATACCCATATTTACTCACATCTGTGGCATTAAAAACTGCTTAAAAGAAAAAAAAAAGATTGATATCCAAATGTCTTCTATTTGTGTTGTAGAAACTTAACATTCAGTTTTAGGGATTGAAAATCCGACATTTTTCCCCTGTAGTTACAGAAAATACATATAGACAGATGCAAATACTGCTGCCTTTGAATTATGACTGTAGTCCACAGTGATGTAATCAAGTTCAAAATGCAAAAAGAAAATTTCCCATTACTCTGCTATAACAATGCCTAGAAACTGTAAATGAGACTGAGGCCTCCTTGTTCCTAAAGAAGTATCATAAAGCATAGTAAGAGCTACTGTGTTCTCTGGCAGGTTTCTTTCTTAAGCACATATATTTGGCTTTGTCATATCTTGGTTTAGAGGTGAAAGCCTGAGCAACAAAATGCTTGCCCAAGGCCAAATCAGTGTTAGATATGGTAAATGCCAGCAAGGTACACCTATCATGCTTTTGTACAACCACCTTCACTATACTTGGCCCCTGCATTGCCACACTGCCTGAAGGCAGCACGGCAAATCTAAATTATTTTTTTCCTACGTTTTGTAAAACCCCATTTTGTGATCAATCAGGATGAAAAACTTTATGTAATTGTAAAGTAATTTGTTTCTTATTTCATTTCTTCCAATAGTAAAGATTGGTTTGTAGTCATGGCTTCAATGAAAGCTGAAAACAGAAAGTAGGATTTATTATCTCACCATTTCTGAAAACAAAACTGATTGTATACAGAAACACAAACACTACATTTTCTTACAAAATAAGCCACTGATTTTCACTACAGAAGTACTAACCTTCAAAAGAAAGTTTTTTTTTTTAATCTAGGAATAGATTTCCTTAAAGTTTTTTATTTCATTCTCACTGGAATAAGTTAACATTTAATACAAAATAATACCATTAAACCTCATATTTTCTTTCCCTCCTGAATTTTAGGTCTTTTCCATAATCAGACAGTCCTTTTGTTCTGATGGACTATAGCATGTGCTCTATTTTTGTAACGTATTTTATAATCTTTTGTCACTGAGCAATAAAGTGTTTTACTTTATTTATCCTTAACAATAAACATGATCTTTCTGGTTTATCTTCATATTCACATTGAGATTGATACAGGCTTTGCTAATTTATTGTGCATAGCATTATGGAACATAAAATTTGCAATTTAATATAAGTATTTGGTATAGGTGCCATTACGTTTGAAGAGAGTTGTAAATGTCTCCAGCATTTGTTAAGTTTTATGACTAATCCTCATTCTAAGTGGTCCCATTGGACAGAGGTGGTGGTTTTCTTCCATACATATCCTCTTTTTAGGCCTAAACACCCGCTTTCTGATGAGAGCCATTTAAGAAGAATAAAATTTGCAAGAGTGCTTCATCGCCTTGGGCAAAGCGTACTTTGCAGTCACTGAAATCTACTGCAGGCAATCTCCAACTAGCCCTGTAAATAACTAGCTTGTGCCCTGGTAACCACATAGCCAAAGTGACGTGGCTTCAGTGCCAGGTGGCATCTCCCACCTGCCCCTCTGAGCTGCCCTGCAGTGGTCAAGCCTTGCGATGCTGCAGCTAGTTCCTAAAACAGCCCCTGAAAGAAGACAGCGCTGCTATAAAACCTTTACAAAAAAATCACATCCTAAGCCCGTGTGTCCATGGCAGTCACAGGCCTGACACGCTGAAACCGGTCTTACTCTAGGATAGTACTACCCCAAGTTTTACATCAGATGGGCAATGTAGCAGCTTGATAGCCACCGGCCTAGATTTTCCCCTTATGATCTCACCAAAATACAGGAACTCCCAACCTCTTGGTTAGTATTTGTGTAGTCCCATAATCATATATTCAGTGAAAACTCTGTGATCCAGGTGCTCAGGGTTCCTGGTGGGGCTGGCTGCACTCTGCGGTGTTGCATCTTCACTGTATCTCTTATTCCGTTTACTGGAATGAAGCTAAGCATGACGAGGGCACCAAAGTAGGACTTTGGAGAATAGGTGCATAACCTGTGCTGGTGCCAAGTTCACAGCTAATGCCACCTGCCTATGACACCCTACTTGGCTTCCAAGGGAAAGGCTGCATGTGCCACAGATACACATACACTGCCTTCTCTCACCTTGGTCCATGAAACGTCTCTTTTGGCTCTTGTTTGACAAATTCGCTTGGGCTTAAGTGCTCTCAAGTTCCAGGTACGCCCAGGAACAGGAGTCTGCCTTTTCACACTTTGAAAATGCCACCTGCTGAAATGACAATTTCTGTGATTCCTGGTTAAATTAACAGACTGGGTCTTGCAGATCACTGACAGTCTTTCTACCCAGTGGTAAAAGGCTTCAGACGATGTTGTGTTCGGCAAGATTACAGCCACTCTTTAAGAAAGCTTACAAATTTAGATGGATGGAAACTCACCTAGAGGTACCACCATTGCTGTCACTCTCATCAGATGGTAAGGCAGGTAACCAGAATCACATTTTTAAGATAAACTGGCACAAGTAGTTCACAGTTCATCGTACAGCAAATTCTGTGGTTTCACCTAAGAAGGGTAAAGAAACACAACCATGAAAAAGAGATCAGGGAACCCAAAACTGACACTGTATTTCATTTTACTTCACTTAAACTGCTGTAAAAATTCCTCATTTCTAAGTGCTACATATCTTTATCTCTCAGTAATTTTAATGGAAAAAACAAGACACTGACCTCCATATGCAAACACGAAAATCTGATCAAATTGAATCTCCGTCGTTGGTGATACTTAAAAGCTGTCTAGACATCGTCTTGGGCAACCTGCTGTAGGTGACTCTGCTTGAGTGGGGGGTTGGACAAAAGGTGAACTCCAGAGTCCCTTCCAACCTTGACTATTCTGTGATTCAGTGAAGTCTAGGGGTAATGCTGGACTTCAGAACCAAAACTTAAATTACTGGATTTCATGAGGATATAATGGATTCACTGGATCTAATGTTAGAAGATTTTCTTATTGTGTTAGGGAAGTGACTGATAGTATTCACAGGAATTTCTTTTTCCTTATTACATTGCAGTTTATAAAGATTGACCACACATGTCACTGTTTCACTACAGAATTCTGAGAGTCATATTCTTGTTTTCATCTCAACTTTACTTAGTCTTGGAAAACAGAATTTAGTCTTGGCAGAAGAAAAACAATGATGTATAAGCATTTTCTGTTGAAGTGTGTATTCTGTAGGATAACCACAGAGGGAATTTAATCTCTTGAAGTTGAGCTCTCTAAAGCCTTTTGCGAGTACAGCATGGATAAGAGACTTGTCATTTTATTAATGAAGAGTGACCAGTTGTCACCCCCACATGGGAAAAAAGAGATTGTGACACATTAGCAATGAAGGACCGTGAGACAAACCAAATGTAAATACCGATGGTTTAAAGAGATAATTAAAGCTCTTGAGACTGCAATTATGACAAGGCAGCATGACAAGGCACATGTATGTCGACAGAATATATTTATATTGACAGAATCTGTCCGAAAAATCCTTTTTGTACAATATATCTGTCTGTCACATCTTTGGACTGCACATGCATGTATTGACTTTATGTTAGTGTAGATCTTGAAATTTGTCCCTTTGCCGTATTACTCAATGACACTTGGTTAAATAGATCATGTTTTCAAACATCAGGTTTCCTGAAGCTGTTTTTCCAAAAGTTTAAATTCAGCATGTACATTACTAAGTGATACTTCCATTACATTACATACTTTATACATATTATGTTACTGTCACTCACAGATCCCTAGTTAATATGAGTGAGTGTGTATGCACGGTACGGATAACTGGACACTATATGTCCTAAGAACAAAGGGGACTGTCAAAATCACATCTGATCTTTGGATGTGTGATTAATTTTCTAAGGAACTTACAAATACACAAGTTAAAATTAAATTTAAAGTCATTCTAGCTTAGAAACCTAGCACCTGCACCTTTCCTCTCCTTGCTAGCATAGATGTGACATCTTTTTCTAGTTCAAGCCTCCTGACCCACCCCAGCAAAGAGGGACTCTGGCTGCAATAGAAGCAGAGGAGTTTGGCACAGAGGAAGGGATTCCATCTCTCTGCTACAAAGTCAGAGGCAGTGGCATCTGGCCACTGTTTGAGTACATCTGTTAGAGACAGACAGAAAGAACCTGAAAAACAGAACTGCTCTTACCAAGTTTGTCTCCTTTGCTTTTGGTAGCCAAATAGATTCTGATTGTATTTTCTTAATGGGGAAAAAAACCAACCAAAAACATGTCAATGTATACTGAAACATGAAAAGAACTATATCAACAAAATTAATTTTTATATACATAAAAAGAAAGATAGTATTCAGCATTTGTATACAGATATTTATTCATTTACATTTTGCATATTGAAGAAATATAGATGAAATATTGCCAAAGTGGGATCCTCAGTAAATAAATGCTTCAAACTGGTCAATAACACTCTTTAGGTAATAAACACAGAAATGGATTAGAAATAGTTTCAACAATTTCTTTAGCTGGAATCCAGTATTCTTTTTTATTATTACTTTTATCACTTTTAACATTTGACTTCTTTATACCAGCAAGAAACACATACCCTGGTTTTCCACGAAAACAAAACAAGAAAAACGCTACCTGACTCTGGCATTAAGACTCTGGCATTCCAATCATTTAAAAAAGAATGTAATTAGATATGTAACTGAGTTTATACTGAGTTTAACTCAGCTTTATAACTCATTTGCAGGAAGAACAACCAAAGAATGTCTCCTCAAAAATACGCTTAAGCATTTCCTTCTACACAACTCACAATCTCCAGAGATGAGAGGACTGAATTAAGAAGAAAATCATCTTTCATTTAGTGAGTAACGTATTTTGAACACCTGTAGCTTGATAAAAGAGAGCTAAAAATGTGACTTTATGTTTCAGAAGAAAACAGCAGACAGAAGGTCCAAATGTAAGTTATTTTTTTCTTTTTTTTTTTAAAGAAAACTTCCTTGTTTCAGGTGACCTGGCTTATTGATTTTGAAAGGCCAGTGGTAGAATCAAAGAAATTCTATGATAAATGTGAAGGTCTGCTACAAATGGCTATCATTCATGATTGTATTATCTCCTGGTTTACTGACATTTGGGTGGCTGTTTTGGGAAGAATCTTCTACTGTTTCTCATTGAATTATGGTTGTAGAAATCCTCCGTCTATCAGCATTGACTCTGCTCTCAGAAGATGCTGAGAAAGTGTTAATGCAGAGACTTTTTTTTTGAAAGACAGAAGTTGCAGATTTAATCCTGTTCATAACCATGCAAGTAATCAGCCCCTTCTGATAGTGAGGTGAACTTGGAGGGGGGGAGAGTTTCTCTTGGCTCTTGAAAATTCATGGCCAAAATCACACTTCCTAAAAATATTTCTCTTCTAAATGTATAACCAGAGCCTAGGAAAAGGGGGATATGAGAAGAACAAGAGAAAGAACCCTGGCAAATGCATGAATACACAAATGCAAAGAAACACCGGGAAATTGTGCTAGATGTAGAGAGGGGAAGAGAAGGGAGGTCCAAGCAACAACATGAACCTGGAGGACAGAAGGTAGAGGGAAAACCAAGGCACGCTACCCAGCTGCTTTGCACTGCTCTGCCAATGCAAAGCATCTGTAAATGCAGCTTAACTGGCCAATTCACTCTGGCTCCCTCACAGAGCTCCAGATTGACATAAGGCTGCTAAGGTACATGTTCAAATATGTCCATAAATAATTAAATGATTAACACAAAGAAAACCTAAGTTTGATGGTTTTTTTTTCAACTCACTGTGAGATAGCACAGGGTAAAATTTTCTTAAAGTTTCCTGTGGAGACCTCATCCGTAGGAAAAAAAAAAGTACTAAAAAATAAAACAAAAACCTGAACTCTGTCCTGTAGTGATACAAATAGGGAACAATCGATATTTTAAAAAATCATTACATTGTCATGACAAGCATATTCTGTGAAGCCCAGAAGTGCAGGTGAGGGCATGGATTACTGGTTTCCTAAAACACAGCATCGGAGAGAAAAAAAAATAAAAATCTGACTTTTATCTCCTTTGCTGCAGCTGTCAACTCCAGAAACTCCTCCTGACATCTGAGAGGTGTGGTTCTTACTAAATCCTGCATCTTTGCTTGAAGTTTATATACTATGTGAAAACGTCTCTTTCCTCATTGAAACATAGATAGTAATTTCCCCATTGAAAAGTGCTCTGAGGTACAGTTTGTACCCACTATTACAATTTAATAATTTGGAGACACTACATAAAACCTACTCCAGTGCTCCTCCTCCTCACCTTTGAAGTTCCAGGAAAAAACAAAATAGTACAGTCTTATTCATCACTCAGATTTGAAGAACCAGCTTTGCTAAATGCAATAGTCAGATCAGTTGTATCAAAGATGCCTTTCCAAAAGCACTTTTCCAAGGAGAGCTATGCAATTTTAAACCTCTATGTGCTATCACCATTTGCTAGAGCGGTTCCCCACTGCCAGATTGGGCAAGTCTAAGTCACACATGAAAACTTTCAAGAATGAACTGCAGTGAACCTGAATGAGCCTTTACTAAACTGCACGCTTGTTTGCCACATTGTTTTGTCTTACCCTCTTCTGCTGAGCTAGTGCTCCATCAGTCCGGAGATCTTCTCCCTCATGCAAACAGGAAAATTGTTGTCGACTCCCCCAAGAGATTAGGGGGGAAAGAATAAATAAATAAATAAGTCTATAAAAAATATGCCTTTCAAATTAAAGATGCCCTAATCCCTGTCTTCAGGCATGGAAGTCGGCAGCAAGCACTGCCTGGTGGGAAGGCGTGGCACCCATTATCTTTACTCAAAGAAACAGAGACTCCTGCACGTTTGTAATGGCAGCTCTCTGTCTCCAGCTCTCCATCCACAGCAGAGTTAGCAACAGCAGGGAGTCTCTGTCTGCTAAAATGATTGTAATCACTAACTCAACTCGCTAACATTAAACATCTCACCTGCAATCAGAGTGAGCTGAAGCCTTCAAAGAAAACTACTAAAATGCTTTTCTAGATTCATTCTAGATTCCTCTTCATTCAGGAACTTTATTTTAACCTTAACTTAAGGTTAAAATAAAAACTTCAGCTATCAAGTTGTGCCTTTAACTGTGTTGATACTGGGACTTGACTGTAATTTCTGTTGTGAATTTGCCAATTCTTCTCCATTTTGTTTGGATTGTTATAGGCTCCAAATGGAATATTATCTGATATTATCAACTGGAGAAACTTGCAGCTTTTCAGGGCATTGTACTGTAGGGAATCAGGAAGAGATGTTTTAAGAAAGAATTTATAAAAAAGCTCTCCTGTATCAATGAATTCATTTCCAATATAGACATGATTTTCCTTTAACAATTTAGGTCCAGAATTTGTAGTTCCCTGGGAGATCTGACATATGTAAAATCTTAGGGTAGAAAATGCATTTGAAAAATCTGTCTGCAATTCTCTTTAAAGATTTTGTGTAATCATAAACTATTTTTATTTTTAAAATACAAAAAATATTTTTTCCAAAAAGTATTGTTTTTTCAGAAATATTTTACTTCTTGGCAAAAGAAAGAATTCTGAAACTTTTTTTATAAATGGAGAAGGCTTAAAAATCTTTGGTTTTTTTAATGCCATTTCTTGTCAAAGCTAAATCCTCACGGACAGTTCTCAAGTCTTCCTGCTATCTAAAAACTATAAGTGATCCATTGGAATGGTTGATATCCACCTACCCGGGCTGAACTTCAGATCTGAAATTCCAGAATAAGTCAGAAGCTGCTCTTTATTTCCACTCACAATTGTCCACTCTATCTGGTTAAAGTCTAAAAATACAGAAATAAAGCTTAATGGTTTGCATTTGGTATTCCACGCTGCTATGTTTTTTCCATCTCCCCCACTTCCACTGCAAATGTTTTTATAATCTTAAAAGCCACCAACATTTCTGCAAACTTGAGCAGACATCTGAAAATCTAGGGCTGTATTTTCTGCCGCATGCCTCTTCACCATGGTTCTAGTATTGGCATTATAATCGTTTATTTGTATAGAATGAGATTTTTTGAATTATTGGTCAGTATATTATGTAAATATAATATGAACCAGAACACTTACATAAAACAAATATGTGCAATACATCCCTGCTTAGAAAAGTATCATTGGAAATGATTGGAAGTAGCATCAGATGTTTTCAGAGCTCTCTCACATCTGTCCCTGGAAACATTTACACTACAGTCTGGAAAATACAAAGCACAGATTGGGTCAACAGCAGACAATCTGGATGAACAACATGTTTGTTTTTATTGTTTGACTGGTCTTTTGCAAAGGTGCTTGTGCAATATCTTCATGCGTTCAAATAAACTAAAAATATAGCAAGAGTATACATAGCCAGATCACTAGATCCAGTTCCAAGAATAACATTTTAGAAGGTTCAACAGGCCTTCTAAGACAGGAACAAATTTCAGTGTTTACCAGTTACCTCTATCTAGTGCAAAGAAGTGCTTCTCAGAGGTACTAACGTTTTAACTATAAATATGCTATAAATCTAAACAATGCTTTCTTATGTCTGAAGTTACTCGCAGTCCTTGCATGTGTGAGCAAGATTTGAGGGGAATATGAATACTGAATATCATGGATTTTATGCTGTTCTTTTAAAAGAATCTCATTATCTTTACAACCAATAAGGTATAAAAGGGGTTGATATGCTCAACATATTGTGGCCAAGATGCAAATTAGCATTTCAAATGGCTGCAGCTATTGTACTCTTAAGTATGCCTGTTTAACCCATCATTCAAGCAAGGGAAATAAAACAGATGAAGGGCTTCAGCAATTTTTTCATCAGAGTCGATTCCAAAGATGGTGTCTGCTGTAACTAAGATCTGGATGTCCCTTTAGCCAGTGTAGCAACCATGCTTTGGGAAGCCACAATGCCATCCTCGGCTGTGGATATGAGATAAGGACGCTGACTAATAAGAACAGTTCTAGGACAAGCACAAATGAGATTACTTTAAGAAGACCCTAGGTGTGCCAAAACCTAGGCTGACTTTTTTGTCTTGAGCTGTCACAGCTGGGAAGGCTTAAGCATGTCTATCACCTAGTTTTAAAAGGAGGTTGCAGAACAAGATTTTCAAGGACAAAGTGTCAGTGAAATGACACGAGAGTTGGACTTGCAGAAAGAGCCCAAAGAACTAAACCTATTAAAAAACTGGCACATTACGAATTTGCACTCTGTTCAGCAATTTGGCAGAATCCATTTATAACAGATTTCGTGTTGGGGATTGAGTCCAAAAACGACTCCTCCCCTAATTATGAACTGAATCCCCACCCCCCCGTTTCACTTTTTTTATGCAAAAATAAATGTAATAAACCAATGTGAAATAAAATAAAACCTCTTTGTTTTGACTAGCAAAGAAACACGAAGGAAAATGAAGGGCAGGGGTGTGAGTCTCCCCATCAGGATACGTTACCAACTGGAAAATTTGGAGAGAAGCAGGAACACGGGATTTGAGGCACCAAGCTGGTGAAATCTGAGTATGTCATAAAGGTTAAGCGCAGTCTCCGAAGGGGAGCCAGGCATCCCATGCAAGAGTAGTCCCGCTGGTTGATGGCCAGCTAGCGCTGGCATTGGTACTGTGGCAGATGCTCATTTAAACTTCCACCCTAAAACTTGCTGGAAGAAAAGTTACAGCAGTAGGTGGGGGAAGATGGGAAGAATGAAATGGAAAAAAATAGTAGAAGGACTGGAGACTGAAATAAACTGGCTACTGTACAAATGCATTTGAATTGTCAATGTGTAGCTAATGGTTCTTGGTCCCAACTGTCCCTTTGGCTGCCATCATTTTTATCTTTGGGTCATTACAGCATAATACATCTAACAGTTACCAACTTTCCCTGTAGTTCTTTCGTAGCAAATTGAATTACGGTTTTGCAACTATGGTCATACTTTAACTGAATTGTTATTCTATTACGCTGGAAAGTGGAAAAAAGGTATTTGATAGGGTGCACTCACTGTCACTTTATCCTGAAAATAGTTTACCTGGAAACGGTCTATCCAAAGTCCAGGTATGAAACTGACTGACTTTGTATGTCAGAAGGTTCTTGATTGCCATGCCAAAAGTGAATTTGATTTTACATATACCTCTGCCATTATAGTTTGATGTGAGATTTGAAACTAAGTGCAGTGACTTTGGAGGCTTCCTTAATGTAGATAAATTGCAGCAGCAGCTTACGCTGAGCTGCAAAGATGTGACCCAAAATGGTCAGCACAATTTTCAAGAGAGTCCATGCAAAGTGGGAACTCTAGTTCAGGATTTTTCAGGCATTTTCCAATGAAATTTCCTGCCCGAATTTTACCACATGAAATTATGTTTTAACTCACTTGAGACTTTTTTCTCCAAAAGTCTGTTCTTTACGTTTATTTCATTTTGTCATTTATTTCATATTGAATGACAGATGCGCAGCCTGAAATCTAGCAAGAAAAGGGAATATGTGGCACTACAACTAGGAATCCTTGGAGAACCAACATAGCATTCTCATATTGAAAAATATATTGGAATATTTGTAATTATGCAGAACATACAACCATACTGTTATAATATAGTGATATTAGATCACAGGTATTAGTTGTGAAACATTGCATATAAATAAGTAAGCATGTTGATAAACATATATAACCAAAATACAAATGTATCCCAAAAGAAATTTTCTGTACTTACTATTGAAACAGGACTCAATTGGTTGCATTTTCAAAAGGTATTTATTTGCGCTTACCTCTTCTAAGACCTGATGTACAACATTGCAGCACATTTTTTTTTATTGAATTGGAAACTACTACTACATGTGGTAACCTGTTACTAACCTCCAAATTTTTTGTCAGGTTGGACACAGCCATGTCTTACAGAGTTCCTACCTTCCTGTTCATTTTCATATGATACCAACAGAAATATCCGAGGCCTGAATTATGGGTTTGAACAACGACACTGCATGTACAAGTTTTCTATTTATTCCAGACCACTTCAGTGATCCAGTTCACTGTGAAGCATCAGAAATATTTGTGCCAGGAAAGCTAAGTGGGAAGTGAAGTTCTAGAAGGAGATGTGGGAGAGCTGTAGGAAGAAGAGGACCAAAATCTGCTGCCATCAGCAGCGACTGCTGCTGAGGAAAAGGCAGATGGAGACTGATGTTGGGCCTCTTGTCCAGCATCCACCCTACAGTGTGGCTGCAGGCAGAAAAACTCTGATACTTCTTTGCTGTTTTAGGAAGCCCGTAATGGTACGTGGGTGAGCTAATCAAAATTATCTGCAGTCCCATCAGCACAATGCTAGTTACCTATTATTGTGATGCCAATTAACTATGGATGTTGTTCACTATTGATCATTTTTGTACAAAATTCCCAGCTACTTGGGAGCGCACACTGCTGGTTTTGGGTGAGGTATTCGCCATCATTCCCACTGCTCTACGTGACCTTGGATTAACTAATCTGGTTAGTTTACAGGGTCATGCATGTTAGTGGAATGAAAGCTTTGTGATAGTTTCATAATGCAAATGAAAAAGCTGTTGATTTCTGAAGCCAAGAGCTAACAAGTGCTACTAGTGACTGAGTCAGGTTTGTTGTAATCTTTACTTTAAAGATACACTGGAGTTCTCAAAGGTTAATGAACCACTTGTGGTAGAGCTTTCCTTCAGACTTTAACTCTGTTTTATTCTTGATAGAACCATTAACTTCTACACTAACCTTTCTACTTGTTACTATTACACACATTCTGCCCACTAAAGCTTTCTATTGATTTTTGCCAGTGAGCTTTTATAAAATGTAGGTTTAAATACATGGGGTTTGTGGTTCTGTTAGTATTGGGTGGTATACAGACAGACAATGATTAATTTGTAGGTTTTAATTCATTTTAGATATATTTTACAGTCACTTTGGCAATACCATTGTCCTTAGGTTTTGTTTCTTGAATAATTTGCTCTAATTATGCTCTTTTTAATTGCCGTGATTTCCAGTTAAGAAAGTAAAATTTACAAGATATGATGAATAGTGTTAGCAAAATACATTGAGATACTGGAAATTTTTCCAATCCTTCCAAATTTAGGATCTAATATGAAGAATTGTGCCACTGGGGCAGAGGACCAACAGTTCTTGCCATCTGGAATCTAGCCATGTGTTAGAAAATCCTATATGCTCCTTTTGACGTTTTAATCTCCTACCTCTTCACTCTGTTTATGAGGTTTTCATATCAAGATTCCAAACACACATAAATTTTTTCTTTGGTAACACAAGCTGTGGTGAATGAATTAGAAAAAAAAAACTTAGGACCAATCCAAATTTCTAGAGTTTTAAAAATTATTATTATTTTATTGTATTTTTCCCTTTTTATTTTCAAGATTTTTAAATATAATCTATATAGCTGATCATCCTCCTCAATTTCCTTCATTTAAAGACCCTATTTCGTCCCTACTTGAAACATGGAAGCACTAAAGCCATAAATATTTGGTGAATAAAATGTTGGCTTCATCCAACATTTTGAGTTAAAGATGACTTTTTTGGTATTGCTGTATTTCTGGTTGTATTTTCCAAATAGAAAGTCATGCGCTAATCAGTGCCAATTTGTCATACAGGCAAACAGAAACATTTCCTCTGCTAGAAAAAATAAATCAGGGGATAAAATCTTTCTGGGATTTTTTGATGACTATTTTTTTTAACCTCACTGTAGGCAGCCAGTGAAAGCAGACTGCAGGTAAAGTATATTAGGCTGGTTGGAACCCTTGTGCTTTGCAAAATTGCTTTTAGTTGTTCTCCATGGGGATTTTACATCAAGGCAGCTATTTCTACACCATTGTTTTTACAGTGGATGGCAATAAAAGCTTGGATATTTCCTTGTTTGATTAGGAAAAAAACACGTATACCCAGTCTTGGGACCGGAGCACGTTACTGCAATGAAGATGCTTAGAAATTACTTTGCATTTTAAAAATTACTAATAAAAAAATTCTTCGCATTACGGGTCAGCTATCTCTCTGTGTATTCAGGCTTGGCTCCATTGATTTGATTGCTCTATACATTTCAGAAATCATTGTAGCTTTGAACAAGTATTATTTTCAATAAGACATTATTCATGTCTGCCCAAGAATTAGGCTTTGAGAGATTTGTACTAATATTTTCTATTATGTTGGTCAACAGGGTGGCATTCTGTAAGTTTCACTTTGATATTCAGATTCAAATATTCACAACAAAAATATGAATGTCTCATGATTGCAGCTGTGCAAATAGCAAGGGATTACACCAACTTTGAAGTTGGATTCTGTTCTTATTCTTTTCATTATTCATTTCCCTGTGAACTGTAATGGCAGAAATTTGAGGAACTTGCTTAAATTGATGGACAATAATGCATATTCACATCTGAACTATTCACTATGGTAAATAGCCCCTATGCAACAGTATATGTAGAAAAAAAGCCCTGCCCTAAAGTCTCAGAACAGATGCCTGCCACTAATACGCATTTAATAATTTGACATGGGCAAATAGGTAGCACTTTTACACTGCTTAATGCAGCCATAGCTACGTTCAGCGTAGAAACAGAAACTATGCAAGGATCACACTGAATTCTTCAGTAGTAGTATTGCATGTATTATTCCGTGGTATCAATGTAGCAAGAGAAAATTAAATGTAAACATTTGCTGTAAGCAGCAAAAAAAGTCTAGCATTCAGCAATTTAGGTCATGATTCCGCAGTCAGAAAGAAATAAGAAGTTTTAAAAAATCTGGTGTTTGTGAGCATTGCCAGAATATGAGAGTGGATTGATAATTGAGGAAAAAAAAAAAAAGTTAATGTATCCTAATTAAATTACCTGAGCCTTACTTATCGTTTTCTAAAAAAAATTCTCAGTATTTTCTTCATTCAGTCATTCTGTAATAGGTATTGCATCACATCGAGGATTAAATATATGGGAATAAAATTACCCTATCATCTTGAAAAGTAAATTCAGAAATAATACTTTAAGTGTGTAATGGCAGTCCGGAGGCAAGAATTTGTCAATAGATAATATTTGCTGGGTAATTTTGAGTAGGAAACACAATCTTAAAATCTATGTCATTTACAGGCAAGCTATGAACAAAGAAGAGTTAAATCAATTGAATTAATGTATTAATACCACAAATAGTTCTGCCTTCCCTAAACTACTCTAAGTTATCCCAAAAATAAGACCACATTTACTTAAAGCCTTAGGAACCACAGTGTAGCTTTTCAGCAAATTAGAGCAGAGTCTGAAGCAAAGCACAAAACCACAAGACCTTAATATGGTGTAGTACTTCACAGTGAACATTTCATGCAGCTGTATAAATAAAACTACCATCATAGTGAAGACAGTGATTGATGATTCAGTGAAGCATGTTTCCAAGAACTAAGACAACTCCATACTGCTAAAATGGAAACCAATTTAGCACGAACTAGTGAGTTAGGAAGTGATGGTTTGCTTAAAAAAAAACAACCCGAACAACGTTCTCTTCTTTGTAAACACTGAAGCAATATAAAATGGAATGTCACAAGTAAAGGTCTGAAAGCACAAATTTCAGCTGCAGTTCAGACATAGAGAAGGCCAAAATATGATTCTAAACTAAGCAATTTTCTCTGTGCAGAAAGCCACAATATTCTATAGAAAAAATAATTGGTTTTAAATTAGAAAATAAAAGCACTATGTAAATACACACCCATAGAAACATACCCGAAATTGTATTTTAGTATGATGCCACTCATTCATTATACAGAGGACCACATTTGAGCATCTCTCTAACCTGTTATCCTCTATGTATCTGATTGTACCTTCCAAGCTCTTTAGCATTAATGATTGTCTTCCAAAGAAAAGGCATCATCATGTACCACGTAAAATATAGTCCCATGAACATAGATAAAGGAAAATTGGGGTACGATGAATCAGAAGTACAATTCTTCCAAAGACTGTATGGAACTAATTAGATTATATCCTTTTCAGCTGAAATGTTTTGGTTTCCCATGTTTTGCCCCCAGAATAAATAGGGAATAGAAAGGGTTATGAAGATGATCAGAGGACTGGAGCAACACTCTTACGGGGAAAGGCTGAGAAACCTGGGACTGTTTAGCCTGGAGAAGAGAAGGCTGAGAGGGGATCTCACCAGTGCCTGTAAATATCTAAAGAGGATGGGGCCAGACTCTTTTCAGTGGTCCCCAGCAACAGGTCAAGAAGCAAGGGGCACAAACTGGAACACAGGAAATTCTGTCTGAACATCAGGAAAACCTCCTTTACTTTGAGGGTGCCAGGGCACAGGAACAGGCTGCCCAGAGAGGTGGTGGAGTCTCCGTCTCTGGAGATATTCAAAACCTGCCTGGATGCGTTCCTGTGCAACCTGCTCTAGGGGAACCAGCTTGAGCAGAGAGGTTGGACTAGATGATCTCGAAAGGTCCCTTCCAACCCCTAGCATTTTGTGATTCTGTGAATTTTTCATTCTAGCTAAATTTGTCAAGTGACAAGTGTCAAGATCACATTTTTATATTTAACTATTTAAAACACAGGATCATAGCAAAAGTCAGAGGACAGCATCAGGGTTCCACCACTACCACTCAAGTTCCTTTTAAGAAATTTGATGACGGTTGCGAAGTCGTATGAAGGATGGATTTTTGCAGGAACACCGAGTAAAAGCCATTCTTGCTTTTAAAAATATAGAAGGGAAATTGTGAATATAAGTACAGGTTACAATGTGGATAAATGGTAATGTGGTAATGCACTCACACTACAGCTGGCACGCTGCAACGTGTGTTGCTGCTCTTGCTACCTGGGCTTTAATGACACTGCTTCTTTAACTTGCCTTTTGCTAAAAGATGTAATTTCCATGCAAAAAACCTGAACCACACATCTCAAGAATGCACAGCATCAGCATTGCAGTGGCATGAACTTTCACTAATCTGAATGGTAAAACAGTCCCAGTGAGTCTGGATTAGAAAGACTCTACCCTGTAGTGGTTTGTATGAAATGATCATGAAGGTCGCAGCCCAATCCCCAAAAGACAAGTGTTGATATCATAAAAATCACCACACTCAGTAACTGGCAACAGTGCTGACAGACTTGGCAGAGAGGCCAAAGATTCAATTGACCTAAAGACTAAACAATGGGGTTTTTTTCCAGTGGAAATGCTCCCTTTAGATCAGAGCTGAGATACAATTAGCATGGACATGGTTCTCAGTGAAACAAAGCCATTCCTTATAACAGTATCCTTAAAAAAAAGAAAAGCAGCAAAAATTGGCTTGACATGAATTTGAATACAAAAAATTCACATTCCTGTCCAGGAGGTAAAGTGTGTCTTTAGTCATCCCATTCATTATTCAAAGAAATACACACACACATGCAGAGACATATGTGCACACGTTTAAATACAAACTGACTGAAAATTAACAAAGACCATTATATACACAAATTATAACTGCATAACTGATTTCCATTTAAATACAAACAAAGCATCTGAGATTAGAATATGTGGTAAAGAGGATACCGACTGGATGTTAGTGCATGCAAGACAAATTCAGTTCTCAGCTATACCACTTTAACTCCTGAGAAACCCTACAGATGTCAATGAAATGGTATTGGATTTGTAATGGAGTGAGAACAGAATATTGCCCAGCATATCTTTTTTTATATATTTTATTTTAAGCAAAAAATACAGAAGAAATCTTCCTTTGCTCCCCTGTTATCAATCAATGACCATTGCTCTGTTAATGTATTACAATAAAATATCTCAACGGTGCATTGAGCTGGGTGACTGTAATATATCAGCAGATCAATGGTTTGCAAAAAGAAAATGGTCAAACGCAAGACAATCTTCTCCAATTAGATAATTTTCAAAGATTTCACACACTGAATTCATAATGGCTTAGAAGAAGCAAGTCAACAGTGTTAACTGACTAACTGGAGATCTCACAGGGCTTTTCAAAGTGTTAGCCTCTTTCTTGTTTCCCCATTATTAAAACCAAAGAGAAATTATACATTAATAACTTAAGGATGCTTGTCTCCAGATCTGGGTACTGCAGCTTGGGCTTATCTCTGATGTTAAGAAAATCCTACACTCTGAAAAACAGGAAAGTAGCAGCACAGAGAAGCAGAGGCCTGCAAGCCCACATCCACAGTGTGGGAAGTTTTTCAGCCCTTTTGTAAATCCTGGGGAGCATTCGTGTGCCCACCAGGTCCGGCTCATGCAGCCAGTCCTACAACTGCTGCCACAGTACCCAGCGCCACAGGCCATCTCCCCCACCAGTTGTCTGAGACCCCGTTTGCAAGTCTTGGCAGAGCCATTCTATAAGTAGTTCTTGAAGCTTCTAGCACCCATTCAATAAGTCTTAAAGGCAGAAGTCATTCTTTGAAAGATGGTGTTTAGAGCACTGAGGCGAGAGCCAGGAAATCCAGTGAAAAGGTGACATTGCATACACTCAAGAAAAGGTGAACCAAATGTAGATAGACTTTGACAGTCTCCTCTGCCGGCGCTGTGTTTTTAATGCCTGTGAATACACAGTTATCCATGTGAAGTCATTAGAAATTCTGTTTATGACAGAAAACTAACACAACTAAATACGACTCTTTTCTACTTTCTTTTTTTTTTTTTTTTTAACACTTAATAATCTAAGGACTGCAGAACTTCACTTTTTTTGGGCTACTCTCAGGGTTCATTGATTTCCAGAAGAATCCCGTGTCACCACTGCAGTGTTATCCTGATTGGAGCCACGTCACTGCAGCATCGGTTCTTTCTGAATACATTTTCCTTTATCTAAGACCTTTTTCAGGTCTTTAATCACACTTATACATAGAACTGATGGTATTTACAGAGTGGATATGTACATATTGTGCCTTGTATGCAAGCGGACATCTGGACATGCAAAGCAAGAAGCTGCGCTCCTAGATGTGCAATTTCTTCCTCCCAAACTAATTTACACCCTTCTTGTGGGAGAAATTATTTACATGAAAAAAATAACTCTTCAACTTCAAAAGCCAGAGCTAAAAGCTTTGCTCTGCATGCAGTAAGGAATTTTTTATTCATACATCCCTCTTTTTCATTGACATCATATATTTCTGTAATGGTGCATAATTAAACATTGACAAATCCAAATCAATAAGCATCTTATTGGTTGGGGTGGCATCAGCACTTAGAAGAGCTGCCTATAGAGAAGCTCTGGGGTCTCAAAGATCAGATTATATATTTTAAGACACTGACATTTCTGATTTGTTCTGAACTGGGATTATAATAAGGAAAACCTTTCTGGTTTGCCTTTTTTTTTTCCTCATTGAAAAAGGGGAAGAATAAATAAGTAATAAAAAAAAAAAGTTCAAGCAACATAAACAGTTACATCAGTTCAGTGCCGTCTTCACAAGTAATACACATTTTTAGAATAAGATCTCCGCATAACAGAAGTACGAGGCGGCGACTTCTCCGCAGATCCAGATTAGTGTCAAAGAACTAACAAGAATAAGCGGAGAGATGGGCTTTGCTGTATGCTGTGACTCACCAGATGGAGCTGTTCCAGACAGCTGTATTTACCTGGCAGTAAATGTAGAGTGCCTCAAGAAATGCTTCTTGTCAGATATAGTGCCTTCTTTTAAGCAAATTGAATCTATCACCAATAAAGTTTGTTCTCCATATTCAAACTTGCCCCTGAAGCGCACAAGCAAACAATAATCCTAGTGCCAAAGTATTACAGACTTTATTTTATTACTCAAAGCTCAAAAGAGATATTTTAATTGAGGTTCTTTTCTTTTTTTTTTTCTTCTAATGGTTTTATAAGCAACAACAACAAAACCCAAGCAGTGCATGTGTAGAAAATAATCCTTCTCTGCAACATGGTATTTCTGTTTCTGCTCAAAATTGGAAATTGCAAAACATAAAACAAAAGTAAGCCTCAGAAACAACAAAAAAATTCCCGTTACTCAAAACCAGTTAACACCCCAGAAGACACCCTGAGATGATATAAATGAGCACAGGTGTACCATAAGGTCAGAAAAATTGGAAGTTAAAGTTGTCCATGCATTTTTAAATCAGTCTCTCTCACCTGTTTGCTTTAGGATACGCTCTATTATTATCACTACCTATAATAGTAGAATTTAATAAACAAATATTAATAATTTGCATTTTTCAGTACTAATTAATCTCACAGGACTTTCCAAATAATTAATTCATCCTTACATCATACTTGTAAGTAGAAAAGAAACACTGTCTTGTCATTCCACGTGGAGGAAAGAAACAGAGAAAAAGTTCACATAGAAAGTTAATGCCAGAGCTGGAAACAGTCCCTAGTTTCTCAAATTCTCCTTACTAAAATTCAAACTATGGTCTGTACTGAATTAGCGCAAAATAAAATAGGGTGATGGTCTTACAATTACATGTGTTGGATCTTGTATGATCCAGAAATGCATGAAAGGAATTTATAATACACTGCTTTTCATACAATACAGCATATCTCACAAGATTGCAAGAAAATTTTATGTTATTGCCATTCAGTATTTGACAAATAGTATATGATTCCATAATGACTCCTGAAGGCTTCAAATCTTTAGTAACATCAAAGTCAAAGAGAAGTAAGGATGTCCTCACAGTCATATATAGTCTAAAATAACTTGTGGACTACCAACAGACTACTGGATCGCCTCAAGCAAGCAAATTTAGCTTGTTAACATATGTTAACAAAACATAAGGTCCCAAGCAAGTGATTACCTCCCATAGACAGCAAATGAAACATTAACCATGACAATTCTAAACATCTAGAAGCTTGAACTTCTAACTCCAATTCTTTCCTATTATTTAGATAAGGGTCTTGAATATATAATATTTTAGTAAATTCTTTTTCTTAAAAAAAGGCGAAATACCTACAATGTGACCAGGAGTATCTTACAAAGGAATATTTTAGCTATACTAATTAAGGGCCACATAGCTTTCTATTGATTTGAGGGACATGAGGGATGAGAGAAATTACCTAGACCAGCAGGTGTGCCAAGCACATAGTGAACAGTGCAAGGCATGGAGTGAGTGTGGCAGGATCTGTGCTCACAGGAGCACTGTGAACTTCCCCAGAGATCCACAACATGTCAGCACAAGGGGGGGAAACATGCCTTTGTCACAAGAACACTCATCAACACCATGGAGGCGCAATGGCATTTGCTGTAATGGGATGCTGTGCCAAAATCCTTAACACCTTTTCTGTGATGTTTCCACTCAAGGTAGTGACAGGTTCATGTCAGAGTGTGCCCTACTGGACAAGCTACTTCACCTCACAGTCACCTTTGCCTGCAGGATTAAAAACAAAACCAAAACAAGAAAAAAGAAAAACCTCAAACATTCTTTGCAGCATTACAAGATGTCTGCACCAAATTCTACTCTATTTAACCAATGTGCTCTACCATTTCTGACAGTTACTCCAGCATGACTGAGAGCAGAAATTAGGTTATTATTGTAGCCTTTGACAGAAAACATTGTTAAAGTGATGTTGTCTTCAGAGTCGTTCATGAAATCTGTAAACACGTTTAACATTTCTTTGAATGGAAAATATGGCTTGTCAATCTATATTGACTCAGTGAAAAGAAAAGCCCGATATATAAAGCTTAGATCCTTCAGGCATTTATTTTCTCTAATGATTAACTTTACAATATAATTTCATCCTTTCACAAATCAATCACATTAATCATAAGAACTCAAAATGAATGTTTACACTACATTTGTCTTCTGGTTTAACTCTTTTGGACAGTGCTCGACTGAGCAGAATACAGTATGGGGAAAAACATAGCATAGGTACTGCTGCTAAATTAAGACCACAAATTTACTAGTACAGAAAGAGTTACTGAGTCTTTAATTCAAGTTCTTCAGGGGACAAAAGCCCATCCCACTGAATATCATGGCTAGCTTTTCTGAGTTAGTAACAAGCATGCCATGGTTATGCATTGTGCAGGTAAATCCATGGCCTATAATCTATACTCTTTATAACTTACACAAGGATGTTATTAGTTATCCAGAGCATCTCTTATGGACCAAGTGTAAAATGGACCAGGGAAAACCAAGATTTTCTCTATTTGTGGGGAATTTAGAACCCAGAGAGAAGAATTTAACACTGTTTCTGTGTGGCTGTGCTTTTTCTGTGCTAAGTCTTCCTTTCTGGAGTTCCGCCTGTGCATGGACGGAGAAGGTGGTCACCTCAAATCTACATGTCAATCTTCACGTGGTTTGGACTTTAATCCCTAAACTGATGAAAGCACAATGGGTAATACACTATTCTGGCTTCCAAGTTCATTTCCGTAAAGCGCATATTAGCACGCTATGACTGTTAGTGGATAAATTTTCAAATAAACAATTAAAAATAGATGAGAAAGCAAAAACAATACCCTGTGATATATATGACTTTCCGTACAAGGAGAATCATGAGTAAGAAACAGGAAAGCCAAAATGAATAGTTCATAAAATCCAATAGTTTAAAAAAGATCAAAATATCCAGTAAGATGTGCTTTGCTCCATTACTGTGAACGTGGTAATCAGGTTTTGATGCTAACTACTTGGTAAGGTACCAGTACTTACATAAAGCTAAATACGAAGATAAGCAAATTACGAAAAAAAAAAAAGTTTTACTTGACATCAAAACATGCCTGTGGGACAATGACAGGTTTAATAAGCTTTTGCCAAAAATCAATCAGGATTGCAGGATTGTAACAAGACTTAGGTTTTGAAATCTTCCTATTAGTTGGTTTCTAACTGGACACTGCTTGGTTTACTGCCAGCAATCCATTCCGACTCCTCAGAAACTGAGCCAGCTCCTAAAGCCAAAGGTCTCAAGCTCTCAGCCTCCAGTGCAGCCACACTGAACAGAGAACATTCATTTTGTTTTGTACAGTTTGAACATTAAAAGAAAAATATCAGAAGTGTAAATTCTTGCAGAAACAGAATTGCTATTTTTGACTCAGCTCTAGAGGGAGGAATGACAACCTTTAGTAAGCCTTACAAACAGTCATAGAATCATAGAAGAACAGAATCATAGAATGGTTTAGGTTGGAAGGGACCTGAAAGATCACCTGGTTCCAACCCCCCTGTGCCATGGGCAGGGACACCTCCCACTAGACCAGTCTGCTCAAAGCTCCATCCAGCCTGGCCTTGAACACCTCCAGGGATGGAGTCACAACCACAACCTCCCTGGGCAGCCAGTCATGTTTGATGTGAGATTTCCAGCTGCATGAATTGTTCAAGGTGACTGAGGAGGAGGACCAGCATGTGGTCTATGTCTGCTGTGGCTTCTGTCCTGCGTGGGGTGGTGCTCAGCCCCACTCACTCATTCGCTGCTGTAACTCCACATTCCCTAGTTACACTTTCCATTTCATGGAAACCCCTAATAAGCCTTTAACCCTGAAAGGGGGCTTGGGTGTGCCTTGCTTAGAATATTTGAAGTTTATTCTCAGGAGAAATTAATACTACTGGTCACAAAATCACTGGCTGTAATTTATTTGCATGCATTATTTGCCCAACACTTGTGCACTCATGACAATTCATTAAAAAAAATTGTGACACATTTGAAAAGATAAAGGGCTATTTTTGTTAAGTAGCTGTTTGTTAATTAGGCCTGAGTTGGTCCTTGTTGAATAAGGTCCAAAAATTAGGCGAACCTTCTCCACATGACATCCCCTAAGTACTCTCACATGGGATGTACTGATGCTTCACCCAGTTCTCCTGCTGCTGCACTGATACAGGGCCATACTCTGGGCTAAGTATGGCTCTGAATGTCTTCTTGATAATGGCAGAGGCTTAAGTGAAGACTGTAAGTGAAAATCAATTTGTACTCAATTTTATTTGCAAATGAACAAAAATCAGAACCGTAGTTGGGGGAAAAAAATAATAATCAAACAACAAACAGACCAACCAAAAAGAAAACCTCAAAACAACCTACTCATGGGTGGAGAACCAGCTCAATGCCAGTCAGGTGTCCGGGGAACGGGATGCCCAGATGCAGTAGTTTTGTTCCTAGAGTAGCTGGACTGTTCCTCCAAGATAGTGAGGTAAACTTTCAAAGGAGCATCTAGTCATGTCAGTCCTTGTGTAAAGAACTTAATACCGCCAGCATTCCCTTACTTCAGCAAATAACAGGAATCTATGTCTTTCAAATAGATAGCAAGATAAGACATACTTTTTTAATCCCCACTGTAGGAAGACTTTAATCAATAAACCCTCCAGTTTTGATCTACAGCCAGCCAGCCTGTACATCAGAGTACGTATTGCCTGCAAAACAAGCCATTATTAGGCTGTTTGAGGGTCAGTCTTATTGTTAAACTTACCAAAATTTTAAGACTGCTTTAATTATATATTTCATACCCTGTAACAACCTGTATTCAAGGCCCAACAGCAACTTTCCAAATATTTCTGAACAAAAAAAATAAGGCTGGGAAGTTTTGTTTGTTTGTTTTTCAGGATAATAAAATTTTAATTTAGATTTTCTTAGCAGCTAACTTACAGGGATAGTCATGGGAAGCACGCTAGTATCCAGTCATCTACCATTAATTCTCATTTCAGTGAACAATACACAGAAACTTTTTCTACTTCTCTAACAGGAAGCACGTACCTCAGATGCAGTGTGGATGGAGGGTAAAAAAGGAATTAACCAGATTTTGCATCCTAAAAGAATTTTCTGGTGCTAGATGTTCTTGATAGGCAGCAAGACCTTGGTGTAATAAGACACAATTGCTGAAATATGAAGGTATACCAATTTAGCTCAGAAATAAAGTGTGCATGCCTAACAATAAGGTACTGACTGTAGTCAGTTCTCGTATCAACCATAATCTCTACATCAGGACTTGTAGTAAAGGTCTCCAGCCCATGGTGACATTACTGTGGTGGCAGAATGTAGGCTCAAGTGAGGCTTGATGGCTTGTGATATGCAAGACGGATCAGATGGTCATCAAATTACCTCATGTGAGTTTTCAAAAAGTCTGTGAAACCTAGCATGTAGATATACAAAATAATTAGCTATGTTGCCATAAACCAGCCTTCTGCTCCACAGCAATGTTAACATTGAGAAACTTGAAAAAAATTATACTTCTTGTTCTATTTATCCAAGTATATACGCACACATCAGGAAAGCAGTCCCAGAGCTCGCACATTTTAATTGTGCATAGCATTATTAAACCAATTTTCTTCAAATTTGTCTTCATGTGTAGGTCTCAGCATGCCTTACAAAACAAAGAAAACTTGAAGAAATTGTTCTCAATAGTTAAGGCTGCATATTTAAATTCAGCATGCAATTCCAGGAAGGCAAACTCAGAATAGGCAGCCGATATGGCCAAAAACTCCCAAGAATTGATGAGGGTGTGTAAACAGTAAACAATAATAGAAACAGGTTTTCTGGCTTTAATTATATTGGTAGCTAACAGGCTGAATATATATAGATAATTTATATTGTAAATACCACTTGAGATTAGAGAAATTTAATTTAATTTTGCAAAAAAAAAAGTAGTAAAGAATTCTCACTTGATTTATTTTGTGTAAGGTTTCCTCCTTCCCCAAAAAGCCACACAAACATAGGCATGGCCAGCTGCATGTGTACGGGCCTGACCTGAACAAGGTCCCTGTGACACTGTGAAGCAAATCCGGAATGTTTAACTCTGGATCTTTGCCACTCCAGCTAAAAAGAACCGTTCTAATTCCTGTAAGTAGAATTAAAGTTTACATCCTATTTTTTAAGATTTCCAGCTTCTGGAGAACAGTGTGATTACTAGTGCTTGAGAAGGACTATTTTTATTTGAAAGAGGTCAGTATTCATGCTTCACAGGTGATGCATCACAGAAGATGGCAGTGGGACATATCTATCTAGCTGCTTTGTTCCTAAACTTGCCCAGTGCATATGTATTTATCTATTAAAATGCATCCATTTCCAGGATTGATCATAGTAACCTATAGCACACAGCAACATTATAGAACAGGCTAGGACAGGAAGTGAAGAATAGCTCTTCCAATTAATGCCAGATAGGGAAATTCATTAGATAGGATGCAATTACTTAAGCTGGAATTTGTCCAGAAACTGGAGTTCAGCCAGGACACAGGTTTAAAATTAAAATGCTAAATAAAATAAAATTAAAATAATAACAAAAAACTAATCAATGGTATCCAAACCAGAGAAGAACTTCTTACTTCTTGATGACATTCGCTTGTTATCTGTTCGATGCAGAGCATCTGTGATACCAAAATGGTTTTTTTCTGGACCCAAAGGTAGAGGAAAGGGGAAAAAAAAATATGAAATGTTCTCTGGGGTTCATTTACTCATTATAATCTCACAGTTAAACATATGACACTCATGATTTTTATTACAGATTTGGAAAAATTATCTAGCTTTGACAAAATTTCAGCTGACTTTATAAATGATTAAATGAAACTCAGAATAAAAATAAGGAGATGACAATTTAAACACACAAAAAAATCTCCTCTAAAATCAATGCAAGTGGACACTAATGGTTGTTAGACATCTCTACTGAAGACAAATATATATGGGAACTGTAAAATGTGCACAAATTTGAATGATCTACTTGTACATCGTATGCAAATGATATTACCATCACTAGTCCTGAAAATCATCATCATCACTTCAAGGATTTCCCATGGATTTTCCCTGTTCTCCTTAGGAACACTCCCATCAAAATCCTAGTGAATATCTGCACTCCAAAGTACACTAAAAAATAAATCTAGTTAATCTGAGAGCAGCAGAGCTAATGAAGACTGCTTCCCAAATCCCCACTCAATATATCCAAGTCCTCCTCTATGCTACTTACAACCTCCCTCCACTCTTGCATTCTTGTTCAAAATGAGGACACAGCGCAGCCACATCCCTCCCAGATTTCCTAATTACTGAATAGGGAAGAGGCAGCACAAGAGCTATATTTATGCTGCTTGGCCAGCCGGCACATGCCTGCTCCCAGAAAGAAAATAACACGACCTCACAACACAGTCTTCCTTGCAGCAGGAATCCTAATTTGCATCACCTTCTCCTCTTGCCGGTAGCCAGTTTCCACAAAATTGGTAGAACTCCCACAGTAAACTTTGGTTAAAATTAATTAAAAGATTCCAAAGTTATTTGGAGCAGGCCGCCAGACAAACAGCATGACAGCATAACCTGTGTTTCCTTAAGAAAGCAAGCTAAAAAAGGAAACAAGTAGTAATTATTATTTCTGTATACCATGAGGCCCGAGTCCTTGAATAAGGCCTATAAACACTACCGCGATAGTTATAATAAACAGAAAATTTGCCTAACAGAAGGAACAACAGTAGATAAAATGATAACACAGCTTGCATTAATTAACAACAGAGCTCACTATTCACAGAGGAAGCTGCCATAAGTATACAGACCTGGAGCCAAATTTTTTCTAGAGCTGAGCTCCCATTTGTTGAGGATGCTAAGATAAGACAGACATTTTCAGAAATACCAAAAAGTCAGCAATCCCTATTTAGGTATCAGCAGAAATACTGAGAGGTTAAAAAAAAAAAAGAATAGTCTCTTACTGTTCATTGCAGCTGGGAGCGAGGATGTCCCAGCAGGATCTCTGGCCCTTTTAACTTGGTGGGGGAGCCAATGGCCTCAGATTGCCTTTTCCAAGCCTGACTATCTGAAAGGCAAATAATAGCTGTAGTAATAAACCCAACATTACTGAATGATTAATTCAGAGTAGAAACAAACAAACAAACAAAAATGGTGGGGCATCATACTAGTACGGGAAAGTTCTTTTAAAGTAAGCATTTCATGATTCCTAAGACACTGCCTCCCTTGCCTTTCTTAGAAGATGCTTAAACATCATTAGAAATTAGTAAGATTTAATGGGATATGTAGAAGGGACTTACATTCTGCAAAAGAAAACCCTTAGAAGACCAGTCAGGTGTAGAGTAGAAGAGCACTTAAAAAGTGATGATTACATGACAACAATAACAATACCAGTAAAGTTCACTGAAGCTAAATTTTTGCTCAGCAGCTCTCAGAAATGCCTTAAGAAAATCCTACCACCATTCTGAAAAAAACACCAAACAAACAACAAAACAAAACCAAAACAACCCAAACAAACCAAAATGTGTTTTCAAATTTCTGATAAAATAGCTTTTTCCTCAGATACCAAAATGTCCTTTTTGTGGAAATAAAACCTCAGACCTCCAGAAAATACACCTGAAAAGCAACTTTTAGAATTAATTACAGTTGCCTTTGCAATTGTCCAGGTGTTCTGCAGAGCATCCTGTGAGTCAATATTGCTGGATCCACCTAGAAGACCTCCATTTTACTGCACACTTAAAATTACACAGGTCAGCAATGGTCTCAGGAACAAATTGTAAAACCTTCCCATCAAGTGCTGCTTAATACACATTTGTGTGCTAAGTGGTTATGCTTCACCTCCTTATTTATGGTTCTGCACTTATTTTTCTTTTAAATAGGAAAACAAATGAATAGATTTTCCAGTCTGTCACACCACCTTGCTGTAGAAGTAGTCAACCTATTATGCAGAGCTAATCATCAACTTCAAAATGTATTTTGAAGGCATAGAGGGCCTTTATAATATTCACTGCACATCTCTGCAACTTCGTTGTACCAGAGATGTGGGTGTGCATAAGCTCTGAGTAAGCAGACCTAGACCACCCCAAAACAATGTCACACAATAGCAAAGAATAAATTTTATGGGCTTAAGATGGAATAAGCACAACTGGACATAGTTCTCCAACAAAATAGGCTTTTAACCCATTGATCATGGCTTCAGGAGGGCTACAAATACACATCACAACAAAAAATGCAGGGAGAAACCAAACTACAGAGTGGTCCTGGCACAGATCACAGTTAGGTCATTTGCTAGGGATCCATCGTACAATGAATTATCTCTTTGGGTTCATAAATGTTTTCCAAGAGCGCTGGGAATTCTGCCATTAAGTAGGTATACATGCAGTTATATTGAATGTAGGCAGCCCTTTCTTCCCCAAAAGATCCAGACTTTTCCTGTAAATCACAATGTCTCTAGGCCTCCTACCCCTTTCTGCCTTCATTTTACTGTCCCTCTCAAAGGAGTGAATTTCAAAGCTCTGGACTCTACAGCAAAAACCTACCTCTGTCAGGGCTCTCCTCTGCCAGACTGACTGAAACACTCCTGGTTGGAACATCACAAGGATATAAAGCTAAAAACTGCCCTTTTCCTCAAGTCAGATTTGGTTTAGGTCATTTAGTTTTTTAAAGCTTAGTATCTGTCTAAGCTTTTGGAGAAAATTTTATGCAGAAATTTATGCAGAAATTTAGTTTAAGTTACAAAGCGTAAGTCGCAAAGTGGACTAGTTCTGGAGAAGCAGAGATCTCGGTAAGAGTCGATGAAGTGGCTACTGGCAAGTCACTTTGGTGGTGACCAAGCCACCTGCAGAGGAGTCAGAGAGTCCCCTCCAGCCCCGCAGCGCTCTCCAGCCAAGTGCTCTCTAAGCCCATGAAAACCCTGCCCAGACATGCTCCTAACACCCGGGGTTGAAGTTGTTTATAGCCAGCCCACACTGCTCCACCTGTGATGAAACATGAAGCGTGAGCTTATTCCTGGCTTCAAAAAACACACCAGGTCTGAGGTGCCTCTAGACAATGTGTCACTGTGCTGTAATCAGGAAACAAGAGCAGTCTGTACCTTCTCAACAAGCATATCTGGAAAAGGCCTATCTTGTCACAGCTATCATTTAAGTATCTAAACACAGTGGCTGGTCTAACTAGATGCTGAAATTATGAGCTTCTTAACTCCTGTGACAATAATGACTGTAGATAACATCTATGTTTTTATTTCAGCTCATCTGCCACATCTTCACTACATGTAGGTGGAGCCACAACTATTGAATTGACCATTAGTCACTATTAGAAGGACATCACCAACAAAAGTCACAAATACCAGCCTTGTTTTATATTCAGGGATAAAAGCTGTAAACAGAGCCTTGGAGGTGACTTGGCAAAACCATCTCTATTAGTTTAATCAAAAAAGGGAAGATTAAACACTACCTGTGGCAAGACAGATCGTTAAAGCCAAACGATGATCTCTCAAGAAAAGGATAGTTGTAAAGTTGCAGGCTGTAAAAATGAAGGCTTGCTAACCTCCTTAATGATAACCTTGTCCAATAATAGATTTGATTTCTTCTTCACAACTTTTGACAATCTGGAGAGAATTAGGTTTAAAACAGAGGTGGTAGGTCATCACTTTTCTACCACCACGAGTGCCTTAACAAGCCACATAGGCCAGAAGTAGTGCAGTACCATCAAATGTCTTATAATGAAAATCTATTTTATTGCAGGCTAAAGTAAATGGAGGGTTTCATTGTACAATTTAAAGAGAATATGGTTTAGTGGTTCAAAGGAAAGTGGGAAGGAAAAGAGTGGGGAGAGAACCCCAGGCACATAGGCAGCACAAGAGAGTTGGTGACCTGGTCTCTTTGAGAACAGACTCAGGAGAGTCACAAAGAAGAAACTGAGAAAGGACAATACTCCTCATTAGGATAAGAAGGAAAAACAGAGAGTGGTGCATTTTGAACCTTGTAATGACATTCTACCAGGGGGACTTAAAAACCAATGCTTTTTATGTTTTTATGAATGTTTTGAAGAATGAGGTGGAGGTTAGTCTCATCAGTCTGACCAGAGCAGTGGTAAACTACACCTGTTTTCTCTGAGAAAGCTTGTATCCCAAACTTCATAGCAGCATATGGAACAAACATGGAAACATTGCACCAAATATTTAACGGGACTTCCCTTCAATGTGAATATTACAGTTAGCTCAATCACTTCAAAGCATAACCTTGGTGAGGCCATGTTTCGACTGTCTGGCACACAACACATGGAACTTAAAAACCAAAAAGCCTTTATAGAACATTTCCAATTGAGTTTATGGTTTAGGCCAATCTTGTCTAAACCAATACCTTCAGAGGATGAAATCACTCGCATGACAGGCAGTAAAATATTTAACTTTACATAAAATCCATCATATCCAGAAAGGGCAGTGACCCTTCTTATCAGGCTAGGTTGTGAAGATGTTAGGGCTGAGAAAAGAGAGGGAAGGAATGTGCAAAGCTTGGGTCAGTAAGAGCTCCTGGCCATGCAGTGCTGAGGTTTGCTGCAGAGCTCTCTCCCACCCCACATCAAAGATGTCATCAGTAGCCTCTGAACTAGCAACTGTCTGGTCTGTCTGGCCTCTGAGCTTTTGCTTTCCTACCCTGAAGTGATTTCAAGGGGGCACGGCTGTGTGAGAGGTACCATCCTTTAGATGAGCTAGAAACATATGGCACTGACCACATGTGGTCATTAAAAAGTCCCACGCCAATTTTTGCAAGGCTAACAATATTAGCCCCAGTATCCTGGCCAAATTCCAATATAGGTAATTATATTCTGGGTAATGACATACCGGCTAGTTTTATAAGGTTTAATATACATTGTGGAAAGTAGCTTGCACCTAAGGGCTCTGAGTTAAACTCATTGCACAGTCAGCTGGGATAAAATTAGAGAAGAAACTACCCAAGCATGTCAAATGTTTAAGCTTTAAAACCCTGGGTAGAATGAAACAAAAGAGGAAGGGATCCAGGGGTGCTTTAGCATAATCAAGCTGGCTCATGCCGCTGAAGACACAGCTGGGATTGAGAGCTCACTGCTGTGAGGAAACTTGTAACAGTATCCCCACCCCACCTTCAGCAGTGGGTGTGCATGCATGTTAAATTACCAGGTTAAGGAAGAAGATGGAGCAGTATGATGCAAAATGTTGTTTGCTAGCGGTTTTTTTCTTGCCCTCCACCAGTAAAATCTAACCAAATCAGGGTCTTCTAAAAAAAAACAACAATCAAACCACTCTTCAAATACTTAACGCCTGTCGCACAACATCCCTGTGACCCCAGCTCAAAACGGCAGAAGGGGTATGCTGCTCTTTTACTAACTTCTGTTTGTCTCATCTTGCCCCACTTGAAGACATTCTGCCAACACCAGCGCAGGATCCAGCTGTAACCGTACCCTGGCAGGGCACCTGCTAGGTACTACTGATGAAAAGCTCTGAGCCTGATGCCCAGCCCCAGAATAATCTGGGTGGCAGGACAAGTCCCTCCAGCACGCCATTAAAATCAGAAAGGAGCATTGGGAACATGCCACCCACACCTCAGTTGGGGCAGGAGGCACTCACTTGCAACGACTTACCGGCTTCATTCAAAATGTGTTGATGTGACATACGCACTTGGATGACACAGAGCCTTGCGATGAAACACAAGTAGACCCGTCAGACCTAGGGGCTGAGAGTACGGTTGTTTTGGCTCTTTTGAGCCCATAAAGCTTTCTACAGACAGTGCCTGCCATTTTATGCATTCAACAAGCCTGCAAACCACCCCCCAATATTTTACAGCATGCAGAATAGAATAAAAATGGTTTCTAACTCAAAAGCTTTTGTGGAACCAAAGCCACAAAACCAGCTTCAGATTCGAAGCCCCACTTTTGGCCAGCAGGACATCCAAAGCAGTGGCCGTGCAGCACAAGGAGACATCATTTCATCTTGAAATTAAGTCCAAATGAGGCTGCAATTTTGTTTTCCCAACTTATGAACGGGTCTGGGCTTGTTTTGGTGCTGCCGTCCGGACTCCAAACTTTAATCCACGTATTTCACGTGTTAGTGTGTGCATATCCTATACTCCCAGGCACACCAGCTCATTTCAAGATGCTCTGTGCCTCTCCTGGGCTTGGATTTCAAGCTGTCGAAGATGGGAGACGCGGGCTCTCCCCCCGCTCTTTGCGTACAGAACACTGTTTCATCTCCTCGATTCCTTTCTCCATTAAAACACATTCAAACATAATTAGTGTAACATTAAAAATGGAGGAAATTTTGTAATTGCCAGTTGTTCTGTAGCCATGGTTACACCAGAGATTTATGCCGAGCGACTCCGGCCTGAGCACGCACAGGCAGTTAGCGGGAACAGCAGTAGGATAATGTTTGTGTGCATGTGCAGGTGTGCTGACGCGCGGGTTTGCCAAAAAAAAAAAAAAGGGGGGGGGAGGATGGAGGGGATGGCAGGGGGGGCGGGTGGGGGGGAGAGGGGAGAGAGGCCGAGGGAGAGAAAGGAGGGAGGATGGGGAGGGGAGAGACGGAGAATATTCGGTGACATTTAAGGTGCTAATATCTGGAAGTCAACCTTTAATTTGACAGCTTTTAGTGCTAGTTAATTTCACTCATCCAGACGAGGTGTAGGAAATTTGCAGCACCTTTAAATTATCACGTTTTTCCACACTGCCTGAGGCCTATGTGGAATACCTGAGCCATACTTTCTGCCCCCCTCCCCAGCTCCCCCTCCAACCCCCCCCCTCCCCTTTTTTCAGGTCAGTTGAAGTAAAACTTTCATTCCCTTTCTCAGACAATTAATCTTTAGCTAATTGAAGCAGGAATGCTGCAGGATGGGTTTCACTGGGGCCTGTAAATCTCATTTAGCAAAGTGAATTCCAGGCACATGCTGCACCTAATGATGTGACAGGTGGGCTGCACCGCAAGACAGCAGCCGCCGAAAAGTTGATTCTCATTAGACCCTCGGAGTCCTGCAGTCAGTTTTCTGATGGCTGAAGAACACTAATCGCATCTGTTTGCTGCTGGGTGGGGTGGGGGGTGGCGGGGGGGGGGGAGAGGCAAGGATGAGAGGCGGGGGGGCAGGGGGGGGGCCCCGTTCCTCTCTTTCATGAGTTAATATCCTTGACTCCTGCCCAAAAAAACAGCAGGCCTGCCTCCCACCATGCGATCAGCCTCCATTCTGCTGACTCCTACAGGGTGCACCCTTTTTCTAATTAACTGGAATGGCTATGGAAAGCAAAGGAGGCCTTGTGTTGGGTGAACCAATTATTTTGAAGGGTATTAAGTCATCAGATTTACTTTTATCTTGATTGCATTGTGGAAATCGTGCATAATTAATGGTGGGAGCTTATTAGGAAAATGATTAGGCAAATTACACAGGTGTCGGATGCATTTTTTATGATAAATTTGCTAGAACAATCCTGCAATTCCATCTGTTCAGCTCATATCAGAATGTCACTCTGGAAGAAATTAATGGTGCAGAGTCGCACAAAGTTACTGGAGGCCTTGGATGCAGATTTATGTTTTAAAAAAAGATACAGTTAAAATTACCCAGCAATTTCCTAATAAATACTTGATGTTACAGTTCAATAAATTACTTATTTAATCTTAAAAGAAAATGATAGTCAGCTGGAAACTAAAAAGTGGAGAAAGCATAAACCTCATTTTGTCAGTTTGATGTGTATGTAAATAAAAAATAATCATAAGACATAATAATTCTTTGCTGTGGGATGCTGACTAGAGACAAGCTGTCAGTATCCAAGTACTTCTGCTAGGTATTTTTTCCACAGATACTAAGGCTTGTTGTACAAATCCTGTGCTGGTTCTGAGGTGGCAGAGCCAGTTCCCTTTTCTGTAATTTCTGCAGTGTTTCACAGTAGATTCTGGAGCTCGCGTACTGGGAGCTAGGGAGGACGCCAAATGTTGTGCTCGTGTCCATGCTTCTTTCACCTTGCGTTTCCTACCAACACCAGAAGATGAAAATTATGTATCCAAAACCCACAAACACGTTGTCCTTGAGAGCAATCCAGTAAATGAGTGCATGTTTTTTTGTGTGTGAGCGTATGCGTGTCTGAAAAAGCATGTGTATATGCATTTGTAGAGCTAAAACAATGAAGGACTAATATTCTGCCCCTGGAAGTGCTGAGAAACCACAGAAATTGATTAGTTATTATGCAGAAAATAAAAAAGCTCATGTCCCATAGAAGCAGCATAATATTGTACTAGTTAATATAACATGATTTCTCAAAAAATGCAAGTAAGGGGGCAGAAGTCTCAGGAAACTTGGTGAGTGAGGGAACCATGACAAAGAAAAGCAGTTTAATCAAGGCTGGGCAGTTTAACAGTTGAATATGATTTTTAGGAGTATATTTTTCATAACCTGATAGGCTCACTGCAATCACTGCTTTTACCTTTCTTTCAGTACTACTTTTAAAAGAGATTAACTAGGCAAACACACTTAACATGGCTGTTGTCCTCTCAGGGGACAGCTCTGAGGAAGGTACAGCCCCAGATGTCAAGTGTCTTGGGGTCTGCAACCAACTCTGCCACAAGGGTCTGCTGCATCACCTTAGATACGTCCTTTTGATGACCCTCGAGGCTCCTGGATATACACCACAAGACCTGCGGGTTAAGGGTAGCAGAGAATATGGTGGTTTGCCCCAAGAACAGGATAGGGCTGCTCTCCGTGTTGGAGGCACCCCTTCAGGATTACTCGAAACAGCACAACAGGCCTCTGAGAGGGTATGTCAACGCTGCAAATATGTATTCAGCCAAATGAGCTACCGGCTAGTTTCATAATATAAGGTACTGTCTGGCAGCGAAGGTAAAGGGGCCCTGGCAGTAAAGGTCTCAAGTACAGTTTGCAAAATCCATCTAAGAAGTTGAGTAAAAAGTTTATGTTTATGGCTGTTGGTATGGCTTTGAATCTAGCTTGAACGTCTTGAATGCCTTCAAAAACAGAGAGCAGACTTTTGGAGATCCCTCCCTGTAGTGCCCCAAGGACTACCATCCTGCCCAAACTCCACAGCACTCTGGCTATACTACTTCATTCCTCTCTCCTGTTCCTCAGTGTCCCAAGAGCTTACTCATTGCCACAGGGTCCTTGGAAGGAAGGCTTACCAGCAATGTGGCACAGTCCATTTGGGGATTTCTGTTCTTTTCAGGATCTTTATCTCATCATATTGTTATTAGAGAAGAAGTAAGCATCTCACTCTCTTTTAGCACTCTGAAAAGAAAGCTAGTAATAATCAGACCTTTTTTTAAAAAAAAAGAATGCTTGGAAATTTACAGCTGAAGAGCAACCCATGAGAGATGTGCATTATTTTTCTCCCTAATATCTGACTCTTGTTAAATACCAATGATACCAGTCTCTGTGACTTTCGCATCTGATTAATCCTGCCCTGTAAAGTAAAGCAGCTGATACCACTCACTACACTTGTGGTGACGGCAAAAGAACTTAATTCCAAACAGCCTCTGTCTGCAAGAGGAGCCATGGCAGCAATACTTCGTGGGTGGTTTATGTCCATTACGCAAGGAGTACTCGGCTCATCTGAAAACCCAGCTTCTCCTTCAGAGCCTTTGCCAGGCACATCCTTTCAAATCTGCTTTCATACGTCTCATTGTCGTGAGCGTCTTCAGAAAAATTACAGGGGCATACAAGCAAATGTGGCAAACTAATGTGTCCCTGAGTCAGTGTTACTGCTTGTTAATTAAGACTATTGATAAGTCTTGGGTTGATTCCATGAAAGCTATCAGAACAATATAGATTAATGCTGTTAAGCACAGCAGGTAACCCTAACACAGTTACTGAAATATTGGAGAATATTTGAGATAAATTTGAAGTTAGGGTGACTATCTTCGTACAATTTAAGGGATGTCCCTTATCTGGTGGCTAATGGCCCATGACCCATATCCAATAAGGAGTTGCTAAGCATTTGATCCAATAAAAAGCTTGTTTTGAAGCAATCATTATTCAAAGGATCAGACACTGTGATACTAATGTATGATTTTGTACCATGAATAAAACATTTCAGATAATATCCCTCAAAAAAATCTATACTAGAGTTTATACAGGTGAGCAAAAAATGGTCAAGTAAATTTCGCAGAAGGAGATAGAGGCCTGTCTAGATTAGATTAAATGGGTTAATACAAAACACAGCAAGACCAAGAGTCATGGGTTAAGAATATATATCCCTAAATGTAAACCTGACATACAGGTTACTTCACAATTTCACACAGGTCTGTCACCATCCTGTAAGAGAAACTAGTACTATTTATTCCTAGAAGAGCTTAGCTAGTCAGTATTATTGGCAAGATTTGACATAACATAGGGGAGTCAACCAACTCAGGTGTCCTTTGTAGTTCCTGTAGTTAATGTGAGAACACAGACAGAAAATTGCTGCCTGGCCAGCCACTCATCTGTACAGCTCTCTGAAGTATACCTCATCCAGTTCTCCTTCAGGTGCCAGATTATCCCCAGGTGCTTTTACCCAGAGGCATTCAGACAAACCAAAGGTCTTTGCCTCACCCTCCAAACTCACCAATCTTGATGAGCTCTAGGAAGCTGAGGCAGGAAAACCGTGTTAGAGATACACTCTGAAAGTATTAATCCACCCTGAGTCGACACGTTTGCATAGACATGCTCCTAAAGGCATCATAGGAAGTAAAAGACCCCACCAAAGCCAAGAGTCTCCTGTGAATGGCTCTGCACCAAAAAGCAAGCACAGGCAGTCTCTGTTCCCGGGAGCATGGAGCTCCTGCAGGGAGGGAGATCGTGATGCAGAGAAATTCTTAGAGACAGGCAGGAAGTTACTGGCAGTAAATGCCAGAAACAAAATCTCACTCTCACTCATCTCAGTCCAAGTCTCATGCACCAGCCACACTGCTCCTTTGATTTTGAGTGCTAGCGTCATATTTCAAGTGTACAGTATGCCTCTAATACTGTAATCAATATTTGTTTTTAAATTAAACATTACTTTTCTTTTCCAGAGTATCACTCACTTTTCTATAAGCCCGACCAAAATAACTAATTCCTAATCCTTAGCGTAGATAACTAGCTCAAAACAAACAGGCCCTTTTGTAGTATTGATAGTATTACATTTTTAGCATATTATAAGCTTACAACTAACACCTAGGCATTTCCAAGCGCTACGTACTCTGAAATGTAGGTGCTAAAAACACAAAGCTATTTGTTTATCTGATTTTCTGAGTACATCTCCCACATAAAGGTTTCAAAGTTTAGCCTTTTAACTGCAGAACATTCAAGAGGTGGCACTGTTTTTGCCCAGATCAGATTTTCATTAGACAACAGACTGATTCATACAAGCTTCTGAAATTATTTTAAGGGTTGGTTTGTTGGGTTTTTTTCTTTCTTGGTGAGTGGTTCAAAACAATGCTTCCTATGGAAGATAAGTGGGAGGCCCCAAACACAGATCACATATCTAAATACTACAGAAATGTAGGACACTGGATACACATCTATTCTTTTTCCAGCCCATCACTGTAGAAACAAGACCTTTTTCTGCAAGTAGATATGGCTTTAAACATGGAGGCCTGGCTGACTGAAGTCTTTCACCAAAACATCTTCTTATTTTGTTTTAGATGTGTGGGTTTGGATTGATGAGGAATGCCATTGGGATGCTACTTTACAGATGGTGAGCAGTAGAGCAGGCAGTACATCCCTCTGATGGGGAGGAGGCAAACCCTTCATTAAAACATCAGCTTCCCCCAGAAGCTCATACTGTCTGACATGCCTAACCTGTGTGCATGTGTCAACACCGAACGCTTGCTAATGTTGCTGAGGCTGTAAATAAGGGTTCATACTACACTATGAGGGAGATTAATGAGTAGAGTGCTTCCTTCTCTGCTGGAGACTGAAGAAGGTTCCCTATTAAGATGCAGTATCTGTCACTGTCAATAGAGACATGCTGTGTGGGTGTGAGGGGAGGCTAAAGAGGTGTCTCTGAATCTGGTAATTCCTTGCTTTTAAGGGTCTAGTGCAGGGGACTGACACACTTGAGCAACATCAACTTCCTGAAAGATGTTTTCTATTAATGAAGGAAGTCCAGTAATTTCTGTGGCCAAAGAGAGGGGAATGCAGAGGAATAGGAGATGCTCCCTTTTGAGGAAAGTAGAGTTTTCTTAAACGTAGAAAAGAAGAAAGAGAAAGAAACTAGTATCCTGTGCATAGGCCATGCAGATTTCAGGGAAAGGAGAAGGGAGAGATCTTTCCTTCTCTTAGTTATCCCCATCATACATAATGAGAACTTTCTGCGTTCTTATGATAAATTGGATGCCTACCTTCCTTATCCATGCTCCCTTATCTCTTTCCCACTTCAGTTCAAGTAAACAATTATTTTTATTTACTTGTATAACACCCATTTCTGTATTATCAGAATGTCTTACAGAACTGTCTCATCTTTATGAAACATTTGATATCATCCCTCTGAAGGAAGGATCATCCATCCTTACGTATGGGGAAACAAAGCACAAAGGGGCTCAGTGCCTTGCCCGAGCTTACACTGTAAATGAGCCAGTGAAGAAGGGTCTTAATTCTGAACTCACAAGCCTGTAAGCATGTCCCCGCTCTTGGACCGTAAGCATGTCCCCGCTCTTGGACCTGGGGTCAGAAAGAAAGATTCCCTGTATACCTTATGCCTGTGTTTCAGTGAGGAGTGCTAGTGAAGGTGGTCAGCTCACTCAGCCTGGGCCAAAGAGGGTCTTACCTAGATTATTAAGGAAATCTTTTCTACATGTTTGAACCGTAATGACTTTCTATATCGGAAACTTGCTTCATACAGTTGAATAATGCACACAAGCTAAAAATGCCTACACATTTAAAGACAGATTTTTAACCCACTGTCTCCTCTTAAAACCCCTAAGGAACATAGAAGTTTATACAAATCAGTCTTTCTCCATTAATTAGAAGATCAGCCTTTTTTCATTACTTAGAAGATTTAATAAAATGAATGTAACACAGAAAAATATTACCCATTTTGTCTAACACTTGTGGCCCCTTTACAGAAGCTGAAAGAAGCCAAGGAATTTATTTAGCCAGTATAGTCATTAGTTCGAAAGAAAAACAATGTAACAAATTCTACACTAAGAGTTTAAGATCTAGTTAAGTCCAGCGAAAGCAAACAACTAAGAAAGAAAGCAAAAACTTGAAAAGGGAAAAATCTGGGGGAAGAAATGGGAGCCTATGTCTAAAAAAAATAACTGCTAGATTTGCATGTTAAAAATTTATCTCACTATAGTACCCGGATATGTAGCCCAAAGTCAATGGGAATTGCAAAGGGCAGCACCTCTGAATAATAGATCGCTTCTTTAGCTCTCTTCTCATTACAGACATAAGGCAAATCCTATTTACTCTTCTCTTACATCACCAACCTTATTAAGCACCAAATAGTTCTCTTTTTTTTTTTTTTAACTTTGAGAATAAGTCTATAATAAATTTTCTCCATAAAAATACCATAAATTAGAAAAGCTGCCTGCAAATCCCATGCAAGAATTAAGTTGTCTTTGGACAGTCACTTCAGAATGCTATGTCATGCCACTTGCAAAAGGAAAATCAGGGAAAAAATGCATTTCCTAATTTATTGATAACATACGAGTTTTATGTATAAAATGGGTATTAAGAAACAAACGTATTATGCTACGCCATGCAGGGATGCTTTCACAGCAGTCTTGATAACTTCTCTGGAATTACTCAAAGAGCATCTGGCTCAGGCCCTGTGCATGGTGCACCCAGGCTTCAGGGAGGGTGTCTGCCAGGGAAAACAATGTTAGCTCTCTCTCTGCCGCTGCACGCAAGGAAGAACACACGTTTTAGCTTTTGTCACAAATCAGGCTAGCAGTGCCTTATTTGACAAAGCGGGGGAACGAGGGCAAAGCAAACCACCAGACTGGCAATAAAAATGAGAAGGAAGTTATACCGGAGTGAGGCATTTGGCCCGAGGTCTCTGCCTGCTCCAGAGGTGGAGAACACAACAGCTCTGAGGCCAGCAGGAGGGAACCTCTCTGAGACAGCACTTTGCCCCCGGCATTGCAGGTGCAGAAACCAGCAAAGCTCTGCCTGCTTACCGCCTCCTACGGTGATAACTTAGAAAGTTCTCAACACTTCGGGAAGAGAGGGAGAGGGGGAGGCTTTTTTGTTGTTTATTCACGTTTATGAGAGTGCTGATTATTAAAGGTTCATATTGCAATGATAGAAACAGAAAAGATGGAGTACAGTGAAGCTGAAGGACATTCAGGATGAACAGAATGAAGAAGGATACATTACTTTTCATATTTACATGATTCATTTACTCTTTAGCTACCCTGTTTTAAAGATTTTAATGAGCTGGTTCACCTCAATATTGCAGTATTTTCAGATTGTAGACAGTGGGAAGTGCCTTCCCTCTTTCCTTCAGCCTATGAGAAATATAAATTGATCAATAAACAGGGGACAAGTGATACTGGCTGTAGAGTTTTCAAAATTCATTATTAAGTATATTTTGTTTGTGTGGAAGGAAGAGCTAAGCCAAAGAAACAAACTGTGAATTAAACCTCAATGTTGAGTTCATTTTTAGAGGTAGAAGTAATGTAGTCCAACCCCACCCTTAAGAAAATCCCAAACTTACAGAGTGTTTAGGTGTCCCAGAGAAAAGTTGGTATCTGTTCCCCAATGATGTTAAAAATTCAAAATTCTTTTGTTGGAAAAACTGAGCAAGCTAATTCCTCCTTTACTTTTCAGCTGTCCAGCTTTTGTTCCATACTAGCAATCATACATATAACCAAAGGACTTTCAATAGTAGTTATGAGTCTCATTCTATAGAAATGGTGTTCTAAATCTTAAGCTAACTCCCTAACCCTGCTTATTGACCTCCACTAATAGCTAAGAATGGGAAAGAGAGTACTTTGGTGTAGAGGGAATACTACTTTACCTGGATCAAACATAAGACAACATTGTGGAAAAACAATTAAAATGAAAGAGAGAAAAAAAAAAAACTTTAGGAATCAAATGAGACTTAAAATGCAAGGGGAATCCTTCTTTTGCTACAAATAATTCTCTCTACAGCTGTTATTTAACAGTTCTTCATGCTTTCGAGAAATAGCTGCCAACAACATATGGAGTCACCAAATTTGAATGACACTAGAGGTAATTTTTGGACTGCAATGAATGATGTCCATTAAAATGAGAGAAAGATTATGTTTATAGGAAGGTGATCTCTAAAGGACCTAAATAGCTAAGGGAAGTCCTGTGGGAAATAGAAGTTATTGGGACAGGTAACTAGAGATGGATTTCAATAGGAAGTCATTACGGAAAGAGGAGATGAGTCCTGGGCATTTCATCGATGATGAATCTGCTGTAGAAGCAGTATGACACAAAGCGTGTGCTGACTCATGTCACTAAATTGATAAACTACATCATATCAGAATAAGCTTTTTTGGGGAGAAGGGAGACGGAGAGACAGAAATACAACTCCTGTTCAAATCTCCAGATAGAAGATATCAGAGCATATGTATAAAAACCATGTCTTATAGAAGCAGATATGATTAGTAAGATACCTTTTTTCCTCAGAAGAGATTATTTGTATGCGTATCTCTTTGATGATCTGATATGACTAAAAAAACTCAAATAACCCCAACATCTATTGACCTATGTAAAATCAGGGTCAGATGCTGTCAATTGTATTTGTTTGGTTGTAGAAAGAAGAGAAAAATTCTCCAAAACATTTTCCTTACAGTTTTTTGGGTGAAGAACAGACAGCTACAATAATATAACTAGATTCCCAAAATGGTGGGAAGCATTTTATATGTTTGAGGAAAAAGAAAAAAGATCTCAGAAGAGCTGTCACGGGTGCCAAGCACAAAAATCGCAGAAAAAAACTCCATATAAATAAGACTCAACATAGTAAGAGTCCAAAATGCAGCCAAAAGAATGAAATGCAAAGAAGCAATTTTGTTGGAAGAAAGGGACATGTTTTATAGTATTAAAACCAATTCTCACCCCAAAGTTCATATTGGATGACTTTTAATAGAAACATGGGGGTAGAATTCAAACCATGTGATCTGATTTTTTCATTTTTACTTCAAAACCAATATATGTTTTTCACTTAATGAAAGAACTAAGAAAAAAAAAAGCAACAAAAGACCCTATAATTATCTCTCAAATATTTTTTATCTTGAAGTTACTGTTAGAAATTATCCTTCTTAAAACAAGATTTTCTTTCATCATTTTAGGTTCTGAGTGTACTGAGACAAAAAAAAATATCAATTTTAAAAAATTTTATTACCAACCTTTCAATTTTATGTAGTTCAGTCCTAAAGTCCACATTTTATAAACTACTCAGGCCTTTCTGGCATGAAAAGGAAGTAGCAGTCAATTTCTTAGATGGAGGACTGACAACTGTCAAAGATTAATGGCATTGCTGGTTCCTTATTCAGCCGACAGCCAGGCACCACTTTTTTACATTTCATGTCAGCAAAATGTTAGTTAAAACAGGTGAAAATACCTATTCTGTGCAGTAACTTCTGTTTATCTTCTGAGACAGCCCCAGGAAGCAGTGAGTCTCATCAACCTCTTTTACTCTGTTGAGGGGTCTCAGCCTCTCAACAGTCATGCCCTGGAAAAGTCTTTTAAAGTCTTCCTTTCAGAAGTAAATTATATAAAATATTGTGAGAAAGAAGTGTGTATATGTGAACACAGGTGGAAGCAGTCATTCACACAAGTGGATTTAGAGAATGCTCTCTGGAGTACTTCCAACACGTGATGCCAAATAATACACAAATTATTTGCATCCCCAGAGAGGAAACCAAAGACAATGGCTGGAGTTAGGTCTTTCCAACCAAATCCTGACACCCTTCCCTAGTCATCGATACTATTCTTTCAAGTGGCATTAGGATTTGTCACTAAGTGTATAACTGCTCTTTTCTAAAGCTAGGTAGAGCTGAACAATACAAAATGCAGGCAATGCATTTTCATATTTCGGAGTTTGTGAATGATTGAGCCACTTCTGTTAGCAACCCTTGGCACTACACTTCCTGGGGAAAAAAATTAACAGATTACATCCTTTGGGCATAGCATCAAAATGACCCACCCCAGCAAAGATATGTCAGACTTTATAGTCAATTTAAACTGAAAGTGACAAATCTACACTAGCAGTATTCAGATTTTAGAAAGTGGCCCAAATGATTAATTCCATACAAAAAGACACTGTGGATTTTAATTACTCAGAATTGGGAAAGTAACAAGTAATAAATGACAGGAAAACAATACAGAACACTGTGGACATGACCAGATTCTTGCAAAGTCATTACAAGCATTTGTGCTCCTTGAAGTCAAGCTTCTACAGCAAAGCATTTCCATCCAAAAATGAGTTTTTAAGAATTCTGCATGAAGCCAGCTGTCTGTTCACTGCATTGACATAAGAGTTGCCACAACAGAAAGGGCCATTTTAACTGGTCTTTTCCAAATAGGTCCTTGATGATCAATTTTGAAAGTTTCAAAGGTTGGCAGAAATCCTCTACAGTGCATTCACTGTACTGTATCAATGAGGGAGCGAAGAGTTGGTTTTCATGCCAACTAGTCATGAAATACAGTCTTCTGAAATCTATGCTGGTCCTTAAAAAACAAATAAATATTTATTGACAGGGAAAAGCAGGTAAAGAAAGAGGTATGAAGGATCTGCCACACAACAGAAAATAAGTAAAACTCCCCACAGCCTCAGAATTTTTTTCCTCTAACCTACCAATACCATCAGGACAAGTAAACTAATAAGGCAGTCTGAACAAACTCAAATAACATTTTTTCTGCAACTTTAGCATTACCTAGCTGATTAGTCTTCAGGACACACACATACACACACACACACACACACACACACACACAGTGCAACAATTTATTTTAATGTAATGCTGCCCCCTTGTGCTTTTGTATACAAGGAAGTTTTTGTCAATAACCAAGGTTTGTAGCAACTAAAGAAAAGCAAGAAATCAGCCTTTTCCTCAGCTCTGGCCTCTGAGCGTTCTTACAGATTTTTTTCATGAGCAGTAATATGATCTTATGCAATAATCAGCAGTCTCAGAGCCTAAGGAAATATGAAACATGTATTAACATAAAAATTAAAGATAGGGTAAAAATAAAGCACACCATTTGTAAGTGAAAGATGAAAAATGAAGACAACAGTCAGATCAAAGTTACAGTAAGCTACTGAAAATAAGTGCAAAATAAATGCTTAGATTTTATACATTAAGTTGTAGTATGCTAAGACAAACAAACAGATTTTACAGAGGAAGTCAAAGAAAAAGTGATAGGGCAAAATGAGAATGAGAATGAGAACTCTACAGCTCAGGAAATAAGTCTCCTTCGCACTAGGAATCCAGTGCCAGTCAGCATTGGGTTACCAACTTTCAGAAACCCTTGCCAGAAGAGCTTGTCAAGTGTTCTGTGTTAAAGGCACTATGAACTTTTGAGAAGTTCATATGAGAAAAGTACCTCTGAAAAATTTGGTTCAGAGTTAGCCACCTATCAATTGCCTTTGTAGTTCCAGTAACCAGGGTCTGTCTGGTAGATCTGTCTTCCTTAGAGATGGTCCCCCATGAAATTGTTAATTGGTTGAGCTACAAGGACTTGATACCATTCTATATGGCATAGTTTATGGCTAAAGACAAGAAAATTCATTCTAGTTTCTTTCAAGAATACTAAATTTTCAAAAAAATTTATGAGATGAAGTGACACTTTTAGGCATGATACAAATCAACAGATGAATAACATCAATACTTACAGCCATTTCTTTTGAACTTTTAACAAGTCCTGCATCCTGAAGCAACTATTTTGTTTGATGACTCCTTCCTGCAATTCCGTATGAATAATAATGAAGCTTATATGTGTTCATTTACTTTTTGTATGAATAATAGGCAGATATATTTTCTTTGAAAACATACCTTTTGTTTTCAAGCTTTTACAAGGCTTATTGATAATCAGTAAGCCCTTACAATCACAGAATAAATACCCATACATAGATATCTATATACTTACTCTCTGTGTGTGTTGTATCTAGGCTACTCAGTACATACATGACCTTTACGGGTCATTTTTCCTTATAAATTTCACAGCTGAAAAGAATATTCATGAATAAAACAAAAAATTCTTATTTGGATCAAGAAAAGTGTGACAATTTCAGGCAACTTTCAGTAAAAAAATATGAAAAGCAAGTTGGAAGTATTTTGTTTTGATAGCTAGCAAATGAAAGAAACATTCCAATTTTCAGCTAGAATTGGTTTTCCTTACAAATTTACTAACTTTGTATTTTAAATATTTTTAAGCTTTGACGAAGTCAATGAATCTGAATAACACCTTCAATTTGAACCAGAATAATTTGTTTCAGGTTTTCAGAATGTTAAAGAATAACTGAGGATTTTTAATTTAGGGCTGATCTGAAATAATTTTAAATTGTGTATTTCGGCTTGGCCATTGACCTGACTAAAACCCAACATAGTTATTCAAGAAGGCTTACTGTAAATACGATTTATCTCCAGAATGTCTGTTCTTTACCTTGCTTCATTACGTCTTATCTTTCTTATTAATTTTTGATATGGAAACTCAGCAGATGCCTTGTGCAAAGCTAAGAGTCTATAGTGTATTATTAGAAAGTGTGAAGAAGTATGCGAAGTGCCATCCTCTGATTTTCTCCTCTCTCTCATGAGCATAGATCTAAAAGGTAGATAATTTAAGTATGTTGGCACTCTGTCTGAAGCTATGCTAGTCATTTTTAAAATCTATGTTCTCACTTCTCTTCTCAACATATATGTCTTACGTAAATTAAATTAACTTGGCCAGAATCACAAGCTGAGCGTCATCCTCTGTGACACTCAGGTGACAAAAATAATGGGCTGTAAAGCGACTGTAAAACCTGTTAGGGAATTGTCTGGTTACAGAAAGAAATTGTATGTCTCGCCACCCACGCCTCCTTGCTGCTGTTGGGAAAAGAAGGAACCGCACTGGTAGGTCCTGGGGCAGGAGGGGTTATGGGGGTAAGACTGTGGCAGCCACTCATTATGTTGTCATTCCTGGTGCCAGACTCGGGATTCAGGGAGAAGTAGATGATGGCGCTATGCCCATTCACACCTAAGCAAAACTCAGTACAGGCAACAATCTGACTGGCTGCCTGTTATTTTGCCTGACAGCCATCTTAATAGCGGTTCTAAATTTGTAACCCTTCTTTCAATTAATTCAATATAAAAAGAAAAAAAAGAAAAAAAGTACTATAGGCTAAGGCCTCAGGAGCTTTTGGCTAGTGACTGTCCTTAAGAAAGAGCTCATTAATCAAGAAAAACTTTTACTGTATGCTTTCTAAGCAATACATAAGCAGTAATATTAATATGCTTTCATTTCTGTTTTTGTGGGCCTTGAAGGAAAAATATTGTTAACCTTACTATTCCAGTGCTTATAGTTTCTTCTAGTTTCCCTAACTGATTTCTTTTGGATTCTTTTCAGACCATATTCTTTCCTATTTTTTGACCTACCTTGTATTTTCCTCACTTCCCGCCATTGTTTCTGCTTTTTCGGTCAATTATATTTTCAGGTAGATATCTATATTTTTAAAGAAAATTTTGATATAGTTACTGCTATCATTATTATTAACAGACTTACTACGTGTAACTCACCACCTTCTTCCACTGTTTCAAAAAAGCATGTAAACAAGGAAATTATTCATGATATCTACAGACATGATATTTTAGGGGGTCTGAGACCCTTCTAGTAAAAGCAGAAAGAGTCCTTTGGGTCAAGCCATAGCAAAAGAAAACTTAGATTAGTCTAAAATTGATTTCTGAATTTGTCTTTGACATTACATTGCCTATACAAAGATTTTTTTAAAAAAATTTAACAATTGTGCGTCAAAGTTAGGCTGTATGTATGCCCCCCAAATTATTAGTAATTGACATTAGTAAGCACTGTACTACCTGAAAAAATATTTAACCTGCCAAAATCTAAAAAAAACCCACAAAGTTAATATATTTGTTGCAGCATAGCATGTTGTGGGAAAAGCCAGGCAGTCCAAAGCAAATTTTTTAAGTCTGTCTCAGACAAAAAGTACCGGTAGCATGAGAAACAATTCAGCCAATCAATTTCTAAACAATTCCTGAATCTATTTGGCACACACTGAATCAAAACCAGTGTCTCATATTAAAAGCAAGGAGGTTTGCTCCATTTAAAGAACGAAAACTACTTCACCCACATGTAGTCTTGTTTTCACCAAAAAGGTCAAATTCAGGACAAATGTATTTGTGATGACCCAGGCACACTAAAAGAAAGCATTTCGTCATTGTAATGGCACTACTTATACACCAAGTTTTTTTGCCTGACTCACTGGCTGACACCATTCTGGTACATGACAGCTTGAATGTCTGTGTTAGCTTTGTAGCCAGAAGCGTACAACATTGGAGACACATCTGGAAATTGGGTTTTATCTCATCTAAGCCTAGAATCTTCAGTACTATATCTGGGATGAAAGTAAAACCTTTCCTAATTGCTTGTGTTTCAAAAAAAAAAAAAAAATCAACCCAGAAATAATATCAGTTCTTTTTAACGACTGTTTCATCTATGAGGACAAAAATACATTTTGATTAATTGCTATTTGACCTAGGCAATTTAACTAACTCCTAAAAATAATAATAATTAAAAGAAAATATTAACTCTCCTACATTCTATTTGTGAGTGAATCCAAGATAAGTGTCAATTGAAAACGTGTGGCATATTTTGTGAAAAGTCAATAGAAAAATCAAAAATAAGTGAGAATAAAAAAAAAATTCTACTGGGTTTCAGAAAGCATTTTTTAGTGAAGAGATCTGATGAACTACAGCATAGTTTCCCAAGACATGAGTTTCTTAAAACAATGCAAAGCACTCAAGAGTAGAGTGTAGGGAACAATCTAAATTGGTCCCCCGGGTAAGGACTAGCTGACCTAATTGGTATTTCCCATCTTTAATTTATGTGATCATACAGTATGCTGTTATCTTTTCATTACATTAACCCATAGGGTCAAACATTCCTCTTGTGGAGTTCCATTGGCACAAGCAGATTTGCACCAGGGCTCAGTTTGGCCCTCACTACTTAAATACGAAATGAATTTCAAACGTAGCTGTAATCAGCCTTATGGAGTAATATTACGCTCAAGCAAGAAGACCATGTGGTTCCCCTGTATGAAAGACAGATAATTTTATCAATGCAAACTTTATAAAACATAATACCCATCAAATATTACATGCCAGAACAGCACTAAACTACTTAAAGTGGTAAATAAAACATTAGTTTGGAAAAGTATTTGGATTCTTCCTCACATTATTGCAATGTTTTATTCATATCCTGCCTATATATTCTCTTCATTCTGTTAATCTAAGTGACCAGCATGTGATCAAACAGTGCAGTTCTGCATAGTTCTGCTTCCTTTGAGATTGCACAGCACCTCCATCACCTTCAGGGCAAGAGGAATGCCACTGTGGCAGTCTCAGTTTACAAACATGTGCCATTTAATTCAATCTCTTTTCACCAGGCCGCATCACTACTGTCAAGTAAAACACTGTTAAGTTCTGGAGCAATCTTCAAATGAGAGTTTCTGCAAAATCAAAAATATCCATTTTCTGGATGTAAGTGAAGGCGGCAGTCCAAAATAGTGCTCTTCAGAGATCTGCCAAAGATGCAGAGATGTTGTCTTTAATAAGCAGAAATATGGTCAATAATTCTGCCTTTTATTTTATTCTTGTTCTATCAATTAATGAAATCAAAGTATCTTAATCTATCATTCCAGTTTTGCCTGAAAAATGCTAAGTAGGCATAAGCAAATGGTGTGCCTTTGTTTACTCATCTGTAAAATGACTTTGGAGTCTTTCTGAAATTATTGCAAGGCACCTCATGGTAGTAGTGACACGAAGTCAAATTTGCAAATTTGCAGCATGGCTAAAAACTTTAGGTATTGAATAAGTTGCTAAAAAATATTTCATCTAAACTGATATGGGGTGGATAGACAGGCAAACGGTTTCATGTATAATCAACCAAGCAACAATTACATTTTCTCTAAGAAAGCCAAAACCTGCTGAACCAGAACTACTTGGATTCTGAAATGCAACCGTACCTCTCAGAAGCTGTTGCAAATGCCTTTCATATCAAGCCTTTGGGAACCAAAACCCAAAGACATACGAAATGATTAAGAAGTATGACAGTGAAACACCATAGATGATGGTGATTACGTCGGTACTACAGGAGCCTTGGAAGACTTTCTGGTTTCTGAGCCTGCACCGTGGCCTGGCCACATCCAGCCTCCACGCAGGCTCTCACCTTGCTGTTAAGAACATGGTAGAATTGAAAAGCACTAGTAAGGTCTTCTCACCACCAGCTGCAGAAACTGTTCTTTTATTGGCCCATTTATGTCTTCAAAAGGAGGCATTCATAAACTAAAATTCTGGTCATGACCACATAAGAAAAATTGTCTTTAACCCATCTCATGCACTTTAAAAATGTTCATCTCCATGAGGACAGACATCAGGACCCATCAACAGGACAGAATCCACATGGAACTCAAGGCAAGACAGAAGAGTTCGAGCTTTATACGAATGGGGCTGCGAAGTCAAATGGGCAGGTTTCAGGTATAAGAAGTCATCACAGAAATTGCATTAATTTATCCTAAAAGGTTTTTTTTTTCTGTTTAAAATTTTGTTTTGCTTTTGTCAAGAGCAAATATTAATATTTTTCTTTGAAAATGAAAATAAATGTGTGAGTTTGTGTTCTTTTCTTGTCATTTTGTTTCCATAGCCTGAGAAATACGCTACTTTTAATCTTGTCTCAGGGAAAAGAAAAAAAATAAAAAGAGTGAAGATATGAAGGGTGAAATTTCAGTGATAATTACTCTGCATCAAATAGGTGTATGAAGCCCAGTACATAAAATGCTTTCATCATTTGGGGAAAAAAAAAAAAGCCCCTGAAAAATCTATGAACTGTCAGAAACCAGGTGAGAATTGCAAAGCTATCCTATCTGCTTTACCAAAGGGTTATTTCATCAAGTAACTTACAAGTTACAGGCACACATCACTGTTGAGGGAGAAGTAATTTGTTGTAATCATTTTTAATTATAGTTATTCTTAATTATCTTTGCTGTATGTTTAAACATTAAAATACAAACAGTGCTGCCATAGCACAGATGGTTGGTGCCTGCTATGCAGACTGTCAGGCTTCATTTAAGCACCACTGTCATTTTTCCTTACAGTTGTAACTTAAAGTAGTAATGCACTTTCTCTGAACCATAATTATTAATGTTTTAAGAAGGATACCTACCATAAGGTATCTAAACAAAGACACTCTGAAGCAAAAACCCTTTCTACAAGTTCCTCTAAAACAGAGGCATTTGAAACCTGAACCCAAAACCTGGAGGCACCCCTGAAATCATATTCATAATGGAAAGCCTACTGGATAATTCTGTCCGTAAGCAGCAGGGATCTGAGTGTTAAGGGCAGGGCAGCACCCCTTACAAAAGGAACAGATAGAAATTGTTAGATTTTGTTATCCTTCCTCCACCAACTGTGGTTTCTTTTGTCTTTAAAGATGTTTTAGATAAAAACTAGGTGGGGCTTTTTTTCTCTTTTTACTTCTGCCTGTGTCAGTACAAGCATACTGTTCCTTGCTGTGTTTATTTGTGACATTAAGAACCATTTTCCCAAAATCAAACTTAAATATTTCTAAAATGAGACATCACTTCAGTGCCAGAGTATCTTTATATCCTGTGAAACCTGAGTCATTTCATGTGAATTCTCAACCTGGGAATGCAAAAATAAGTTCAAAATTATGTGAGAGAAAAGTCTCAGTTCCAGGAGACAGATTTTTCTTCAAAACTGAACCCAGGGAGATGCAGAGCAGAGGAGAAACATGAAAGAGTTGCAAATTTAAGTACTCAAGAAGAGACTGTGCCTGGTCAAGAAAGTTCTTCAAGGAGATTTGAAAGGTGTGACTAACTGAAGATACTTCCTGGACACTAGTTTGAAACACAACCTGGAAGATTAAACAATACACCGTAAAAGATGGATCAGTGGGTGCAGGAACAACAGTGGGCAGGCTTATATGTTAAATGGTATAGTTAATTGTGCAACAAAGTGATGTATCGCATACAGGTTTGCATAGTCTGCTACTTACTTTCCAACTGTCACTACAACCTTGTCATCATTCTATCATGAAAGTGATACGTTGTTCTTTCCAGAAACTCCATTAATCTCATTCCAAGTATTTTGCAAACTACACACGACCTGTATATTAATGATTCCTCATTCTGTAGGTTCTCAAAAACACAGTCCTACTTTGCAGGACAGAGCGATTCTTTAGGTTGGTCTAAAGAGATACCATTCCCATCTGGCACATAAAAATATTCAATGGATGTTTTCTGGTGATGGTACTACTTCCAGCAAAGGAGAAGAAAAAAGCCAAATGCACATTTATTTGAGCAGAGTCCATTTGGAACACTTGTAGCAACAGCAGACCCAACCCATTTCCCTGAGGACCTGGAACTTCCACTGTGACTCAGTGCCACAGAAGAAAACTCACCATGGATAAAGCCGACGCAAAGCTTGATTTACACTTTCAATACAGAGCTGAAACAGGCAGACGGATTTTATGGCAGGGCTTTACTGCCTAACACGTCTAGCACAATGAGAACAACTTGCTGATTGCATTTAGGCCCTACTACAATGTGAACACAAACAATTAAAGCATAACTTAAACGAACAGTTACTAACAGTGGGAAGTTGCCTGTTTTGGATTTGTACACTTCCATCCGTATCGCATTTACTTGAGCCATGAAGCTGGCTATGCTGTTCCATCGCCATGCTTTAGTTAATGTTTATTGCAGAAGAAGCAAGCCAAGTTCACTCTGTAAAGTCCCTTACCTCTTTCTTGGTCTCAGTACCATAGGCATCCTTCAGTATTTCATGCCTTTTTTTGATGGCAAAGTTCTACAAATGGGCTCATTTTTTCCTAGAAAATGGGCATATTTAATGTCTCATTTCTCATATGTCATCAAAAAGATATCATGTAGTAGTTTCTGACCTGGTTTGAAAGTCTCCTTACTCCATTATCAATTTGCTGAGCCTCCTACTGCCACGTTATATAGTTTTAGTGTTAATTTTTAATATTATTTTCATGCATTTTTAAGGTAAGAGTGTTTTTTTTAACTAGAGTGCAATAATAGCTTCTCAATATTAAATAAATAATGTTACAGTGTTGAGACAATTATGATTTTTTGACAGTGTTGATATATTATTGTTTCAGCTACAGAAATTCATCTGTTTCATGTATTTTATGGGCACTTTTTTGTTCTTTACTCTCCTTTTTTTTTTTTAATTAAATTTGTCCAATTGCCAAGATGCTTCCCTCAGGCCAATACTGACTAACACTTCAGGGCTGGATTTCTTTTTTTTGCTACAAATCAATTCAACACACAATATCTACCTCCATTTCCAAAAGATCTATAGCAAGATTCTAGAAAAAAAGTGATAGAAGCAATGTTTTATGAATCAGGCTCCTTTTGATGTTAGGTAGTGGGATTAAAACCTTTGTGAAAATTCAACATGGTGTTGTCATAAAATCCAAGTCAGTATGAGACCCCATGAGGTTTTAGAGGTCTTGTGTCCTTCAGAAGACTTTTATCTGAAGAAAGTATTTTGTATGTGTGAAACCACCAGATGTACATCCACTTCCTAATTAATCTCACAACAAATACACATGTAGGGAAGGGGAGACATGGGTTTTGACAAGCCTAAACTTTCAGAGTAAGACTTATTTAAGAAATTTGCTCTGAAGAAATATATAAAGTGCTGCTTTACATAAAATTGAATTTTCAGTTCAATAGAAAATCCCAGACTCCTCTCCTCCTCCTCACCACCGCTGCTCCCATGTCCCTCCCCCAGTTTTTTCAAGTGAATTTGGATTTTTATAATAAAAAATCTGCAGGTTAGTTGTGGATTTGATTGGTAAAGATGAGAGAATATGAAATATTATCAGAGACATAAGAGAGCTTTACAGATAAATATTTTTTTCAATAAAAATTATAACCATTTCAATATATATCTGAAGATGAAAATTCCAGACAACAGAAAGGTTTCTAAATTTAAACAGGTCATGGGTATCCAGTGCTGTTTTACAACATCTTCAAGAGATTTTTGGATATGATTTAGCAATAAATATATTCAATCCTTGCCTAGAGAACGCCGCTCATAACAGAAACAACGAGACAACCTCAATGTTAATGGCTCCTATGCACTACTCTGATGCATCAATATGCACTTTCCTTTGCTCGTGTTCTTCCTCTCTATCCCTTATTCTCAGCCATGCTGACTTTTAACTTGCACTGTTAGTAAAAAAGCTGAATTGGGAGCATTAGAATCTCCCAACTGATCTTTTTTTAAAATATAAAGTAAAGTTAAAAACCACTTCAACAAAGGGTAAAGCACTCTTAAAAGCCACAGACACCTGCAAAGGTCAGCTTTAAATTAGAAGCCACAGCCATTTGGGGCGGAGGGAGGAGAGCAATGGGATAAGTCCAAGAAAACTAAAAAGGAACAAAAAAAAATAGTAAGAAGAAAAAATAAAGACACAAAGTAGTTTAACTTTTTTATTTTTTTTTTAAATACACAGAGCCACATCACATAGAAGATGATGTATTTCTACACAATAAGAACACCATCCAACTATACAATGTTCGCAGAACATGAAGAGGTCACAAAGCGTTCAAGGTAGCATCTTCAAATGATGGCAATTAACCTAGCTATCTCTTTCCAATTAAAATCAGTGAGGTTTAGGATGCATCTTTTTGTGTTTCTCTCATGTTGATTGCCCAGTGCTGACGACCAAAGTCATCAGCTTCACATATTACAGGAAAGCTGTTACCAGGGAAAAAAAGAATTTAATCTTCTTGCAAATACCCTCAGATGTAGTTGGTATGTAGTCCAGACAAATTGACTTATTCATAGGCACCTTCAGACACAACAGATGTAGGTAGTTGGGCCTTAAACAGCTTTGGTTTCAATAACAGTCATTAAGAAATGGGAGGAAAAGTAAGTCTTTAAAATCATGATTTCCCATGGTCTGGAAAGTTAGGTCAAGATAAGTGTTTGAAATTTACAGTTTAAATGCATATTTAGATATCTGATAAGTAAGCTGGGTTCCAGAAGTGGCGAGTTACCCACCAGCTCAGACTTGACTCAAATTTCAATTCTTAGCACTTCTGAAAATCTTTCCACTTCCTTAAGTGTGTGAATATGGATTTGAGAACCGAAGTTCAAGTAATGTTTTAAAATTCAGTTCATATTTATATACCTTAGGATTTTCCCTGAGAACCAACCACACTTATTTTTTCCTCAAGCCATATTAAAGTCTTAGTAAAGGTTATGAAGTTGCAAATGTTGTACCATAAGAGTGAGTTCTAATTGGCCAGTCCCTCCCTGAGGATACATTTTCATAGCAACTTCTAGAATTAACTCTTACGAATTAACCTCATACAGGAATCACGGTAGCCGGATAAAAGATTATGACCACGCGTGTCAGAGTCTAATTCATTATAAAAAAATATAGACTTTTTAGCTTCTCTAACATCTTCTGTCTCAGTGCACTGACCCGTTTTTAACAGACATGGACAACCTTGGCACAATGGTATGATTCCATAATTCTACTTCTACAGGTTGGAATGTAGTAGTATCTGCTACCAAGAGATAAACTTCTTCAAGGTCAATGACAGAGATAGGTATTATACCTAGACCATCTTCCTTCCATGCCTAGATTTTACACAGTGTCCAGAAAGCTAATTTAGTGTCTGCAAAGGCACTAAAGCAGGCATAAGTGACCTAGTGTGAGAATCCTGGTTCATTTCTGCTATTCTTTATGTCTACTTTCAAAGGTTTGACATTGGTAGAGGAAGTTAATGTGTTTCCAGTACAAAAATGCCCAAATCGAGGGCCAGAACATCAGGGTTCAACAGATCTATGCCAATTTACGTGAGCTGTAGTTTTGGCACATGCAGTCTACTAGCACAAAAGGTGCATAGATATTCCATGGCACCTCTGATCACTGGACTGATTGCTTAATTGTCACGTTCCTCTCTCTGCTGGGGTCCCTGTACCAATTAAGGAGACTCAACTGTGTTTTTCAGAAATTATTATTAAAAAAATACTTAGGCAAAACATCTGTGTGCCTCCTATGTGTTTATTCATTACATGAATCTCTTTATTAGATATAGTATTTGCTAATGGAAGCAGATAAACCTTTTCATTCCCTTTTTACACATGCAGTTTGATTTGCAGGCAACAGGGGAGCTACGTATTTGGATTGAGAGGGGATATTGGAAGCCAAGGAAACAACTTGCACACGGTCCATTTTATTCCTTTGCTTAAAGCAATTCTATTTTATAAAAGAGCCATTAAATATGGACACATGCACACAACATGTTCAGTGCATTGTGCTGAATAAAAAGGCAACACAGTGGCTCTCACAAAGGTCCACACTGATTTATTTTTTTTTGGCCTCCGTTAAGAGCCCAATCATACACCTAACTGCAAATAAACCTGAGCTACCTATACAGTCACTGATCTGAATTCCGCTCAAATCTGTAGGTGTTCAGTCAGGGATTAACCTCATCTCCATACCAAAACCTAACAGATATGACTAAGATAGAACACTTATGCAAGTGGTGATGTTGTCATTGCTGTAATAATGTTCATGTGGGGAGGACTAATTAATATCCAGTCCCATAAACCTTCAACAAGCACTAAAAACACAAGACAGTTTGGCAGAAGACCCTCACAAAGAAAAGTGGAGCAGGGAGTACGCAGGTCAAGGGATGGATGTGGTGTAACTATCTAGCAGAAGTGCATGTAGCAAAAATCTACAAGCCAAATGCTGTATGAGTGGGAGCACAGGGCCACGATAACACCCTATGATATATGTCATAACACTAGATCACGCTGACTGAGCACCAGATAAGGCCTCTGAATCTGTGGCCCTTCCCTGAGCACACGGATTATGTGAGTTAATGCATTGTTTCCCAGAATTTGTTCCATAATGTTACCTGATTCACATTTAAGATGTAACTTGAAATGCAATGACAGTATTATAGACTGTACCTTGAAAAGATAAGTCATATGTACACCATGAGGCTCACCAGAAGAAATAATGTTCACTACTTAGGGTCTTCCTCAAGGCCTGAATCAACCAACTAATAGTGTAGTTCCTACAGGAAATTTAAGTGCTTTGCCACTGAAAGTGTAGCCTAGAGTTGTTTTACTTTACAGTTAACACACAAAAAAGTTAAGCCTTGACTAAAAGAACTAGCTGTAGCCTTGCAACCCCAGCTATGGACAATAGAATTGCAGAGGATTTTTCCAACCAAAAAATTAGTTCTGACTTCTTTGGCTGTTAATGACTTATGCGCTGACACTCTGTACTTTGTTCTTTCAGCAATGAGATGAAAATCCAAGTTCTCTTAATATTTCATAGACTCTACACCAAAGGAATTGAGTCACTTTACATCACATTTTGAACATACTGCTTTTGAAAACTACTGTTTATCTTAAGTAATGTTAAGTAATATTATTTTCACACAAAACCAGTCATATGAGAAGATCCATTCATCCATTCATTTTTCACTTTCATTGTAAATATACATTGTACAGAAGTTACTGTGGATCATTTAATTGAGATAAATCTGTTAATTCTTATAATAAATCTTAACACTGTATTTTTTAAATCCTTACCAAGACTGATGATGCTGTAAGAGCTTTTTGGAACAGATGGTTGGTTCTTGTGTGTGGTGCTTTTCTTTCCTACTCTTTTTTTTTTTTTTTAATTTAAAGCACATATTGTTAACACTTGACCTGATGTGTTCCTTTGAATAATTATTCTGGCATCCTTAAGGCAAAGAAAAAAAATCTGAAATTTTTATCCTTATTAATAACCTAAAAATAATTTAAGAAACTAAGAAATGTCAAACATGCTTGTAAATAACACTAAGCATGGTAAGCTTGGTGCTTTTCTCCATCAGCTCTAACTCTGCCTTCTGTATGTGTTACCTTCTTTAGGTGGGTGACTTCAGCAATTAAAGAACTCAACCCATGTGGCACAGAGTGATCTGAGTTACCCTAAGCAACTTAATTCCTTTGAGGAGTTTCCCGATACATCACGGGACTGGAGCCTCAGTTCTCTTTCAGTTGTCACCCAAGTGAATAATCGAGGAGACTCCTTGACTAAGCAACATCTATTTAAGTGGGAAAATATAGGTCTCTACTCTATACAAAAGACATTGTTAAACAATGCTAGGAGATCTTTACTCTTCAGTTGCTTTCCCAGCATTGAAGTATTTCAAGGACTTGGTGTTGCCAGAACAGAGTCCAACAGGAAAAAACCCACCAAAACACAGTCACATACTTTTAAAACTTTTAACAAACCCCTTCACATAATCCCAGACAAGTGCAAGAATTTTACTCATTTATTTTCTCTGCATACCCTGTGCTCAGATTTTAGAGAGAGACATCATTCTCCATCCCTCCTCTAGACTGTGAGGACCATAAACACTCTGAATTGACAGACTGCTGAACTATTCCTCTAACTCAGGGCCAAGCAGAACAGTAGGAACCCACTTGTTATGAACTTACTTGGGGAAGGCTCAAACAAAGGCATATGCAGTTCCTTTCACTGTTTTAGTTTGGTAGAGAATAAGCACTGCTGACACATCATCTGACCTATCTGTTGAAGGGCAGCTTTCATGGGTGTGGCAAGAGATGCTTAATCATCTTATTATATGAAAAATTAGAAGCAAATGAAAAAAAGCAAAGATCATAAAAGGAATATAAAATGACAAAATGAGTCTATGCATTTGAAATGTATCTGCACCTTTTGAGACTCTCCCAGGCATGAGATTATTCTGAGATTTCAATCTTGTAGCTAAATACTCATATGTAAAAAAGACAGTGAAAACTGCTCCTATCCAAGAAGTTCTGACATCAATCTTTTAGCTCTCAAGAATAAAAACCAAAACAGACTCCAAATTATCAACTCCCTCTAAACTTACAACTCTCAGCTAAGATAAGAGTTTCCCAAAACAAGCTTGAAAATCTAAGCATCCTCTCTTTTGAGATTACCAATTTAAATACTGTGTGGATGCCACAGGCAATTGTTTTTTTCTGTGAGGATCTACAGCACATGTCATTACTTACAGTGCAATGTTAATACTTACTATTTTCTGTCACTTTAGCACGATCATCTTAACTGAAACTGTAAATATTTTGAATCAATGTAAAATTAATGCATCTTTGCTATATTTTACTTGTATGTGTCTGTAAGTACGTATGCATATAAATATATTCCCATATAAATATATTCCCATACGCACAAGAGAATTAAGGTCGCCTACATTTATTTCTTAAGCCTAACCCACATAAAAAGTACAGTGCTAGATGAATTCATGCTGACTGGGAATCTGGATCTACAGCCACCAAGGGCTAGTAAAAATGAAGTCAAGATGGATATCCAGAGTAATCTCTGCCCATGTCTTAGCACGTAAACATTCAGGGCCATCCTACTCCCACAAAAAAAGTATCTTTCAGTTTTCATCAACATACTTTCTTGGATAGATTTACAGGGGGACTAGAGGAAGACTGTCCCTTCACTGGAAGTGCATGCTGTGGTCTGCATCCTGCTGCTCAGCAAAGGCTGTGCTGTTTCAACATACTGTCTTTGCCTACCCACAAAACCCCACCCTTAGTGATACAGTCAACTCCTTCCAATAATATTCAGACACACCATCTTAATTTTAGCCTCAGCTACATTAATATCTGTTACCAACCCAGGCTTTAGAAAAATACAGAGCTGATTTATACTTTAGAAGAGAAATTAAAGATCAAAAAGATTTATTAGGGTTACTCTGCCATCCCCCCTACCACTGCATAATCATTCCCCACCGTATATTTTTTATGGTAATTAGACACTCAGGGCTCAATCCTACAGAATGCTAAGTGTTCTGGCCCAGTCCAGCAGAGCGATTAGGTGTGTGCTTAACTGTAAATGCCTGAGCAATCCCTCAAAAGTTAGCTATGAGTAGGTGAACCGTCCTCACAATTTAAGCAGGTGCAGAATTATTTTCCATGATTAGGTTCAGAGGCTTGCCATCCGGAATAATAGATATAAAGCTTTGTTTATGTCACCTTTGTATCTAAAATGTCCCACTGCTATTGCTGTAGCAACAACGATGACATCAGTAGCAAACTAAGCTATTGACACCCTGCTTTTAGCAGCAACTGGTGCTGATTTTCACTAAACAATTTTGCTTAATGTTATTGTACTCCTTAAAGAATGACCACCTTTGAGCCAAACCAGTTACAGTAAAGTTGTAAAGCAAAGGTTTACAAAACTCCAAGACCACTGCAACAACCACTTGAAATAAAAAATGCATGGCCAAAGCAAAACTTGTACTTAATCCAGTGATATGCTCTCGGTAAATTATGCTTGTTTATGAGCCTGCTGCTGCCAAGAAGCTCCAAAAATGGTGGCTGCCCTTCCAACTCCACATGGAAATGAAAGCAGCAGAGGCAAGAGTAGCCCAATTTCATGTGGGAAGACGTCCACCTCTTCTCTGTACCGTGCAGGTACACACACCTCCATCCTTTTTTCTCTTCCATCTCCCCCCTTTCTTCCTTGTTTTCCTCCATATCTTGATTCCATAAGAGCCTACACAAAGCACTGCACGTTGTAGAAGCAGTTATACAGGGAAAGTTCCATGGTCTCTAGTCTTGGATGTGCAGTGGTAAAACAGGACTGAATCAATATGGTAAAATTGATTTAAACATATGCTTAAATGTCAAAATGTATTTAAATGCCTTTAGGTTATTTATATTATACACATAGAGGAAACATATTCTATCCCAACAAGAACATGCTAATATTTTAAATAAACACATGAAACATAGGGCTGACTCTCTGCAGATGTCCGTGAAGTTTATAATCTTTAATTTTTATTCCAAACACATTAATGTTTCTTACTTCAAAATGACCTGCGTAAACTGTGAAATTTGCTTAAGCTATTAAGAGTAAATCTGTCACACTGACAATTTCAAGCGGTGTCCTTATTGCTAAAAGGGCATCTACTGTAAGTTACAGGCTTAATGGCTATTGCTTTTTGCCCTGATGTGCACAAGTCCTTTACCTTCACATTTATTTATTTCCTGATAAGCAATCAATGTACAAAAATAGAAAAGCCAAATGGATTAAGAGGCTGGTTCTACCCTGATCCCAGTCTAACAAAAAGGTTTTTTTGTCATGAGTAGAATCATATCTACAGTTAGTGGATTGTCACTGATGGTTGAATAGATCAGTATGAAACCGCATCAGAACAAGTACAGCTTGTCTTGTTCCTGAAGGTTAGAGGTCCCACACTCTGCTTAAGTCATTGACATGGACATATGCAGGGCACAGGAAATTTATGTGCATCTTCTGTGCTACACAAACATTTGACTGCCTAGCCCCGTAGCTGCAGTCTAAAACCCTGTCCTTTTGACACTTACATGTCAGCTTTCCTTTATCCATGCAAACAACATAACAACTCATGAACATAAAGGCAAGTGCATGTACGAGTGTTTGCAGGAGAGCTTTAACCGTGTGGACTTGCCTACAATTGACTTTAACAGGTGACCAAATAACGACGAGACTTCCATTTTCCAGGTATTACATGGAATCAGACTAGTGGAAATAGAAAAAATAATAATGCATACTGTAAGACTTAGACGTACTGTGGGGTTTCAGAATCGTCTCTCTTCATCTCAGAAAACACACACTAATCCCTTTTACTGATGAGACAGTGCATTAAATGTTTCACAGCTATATGCTAATTGTAACTCGAGAGGAATTTCCTAGCCCTTCTCACCAACCCTGCATCAAGGGAACAAACAGCAGTCCTATCCCTCTGAAAGCAGTCCATAGATTACTATTCAGTAAAAGCCACAGGGATTACAGGGAGGTGGTTTTGGAGAGAGCTAATGATCAGGAATATATTAGGTGTAAACCTGAGCAGGGGGAGAATTTAGTCCAAGGACCAGGAAACGATTCCTAACAATGAAGTCTAGTACAGTGTCAGGAGGGGAAAGTGGTGGAAGAGCTCATCAGCTATGTCACTTGAAGCTGCACAAAACAAAGTACTTGTGGTGTACTGGCTAGAACAACTCTGCATTATCACAGAGAGGGTTAAACAGCTCTTGACCCAACACCTCTCCTCACTCTTTCTCTGATTCTAAACATCACACGTTATGTAGGTGGAGAGGTAAGGGTCATTGCTGCAGGAAAAAATTAACATGTGTGTTGATGTGTCAGATGTTACTGTACATACTATATACAACTGAAATCCCTGGGAGGAAAATATATGCAGGGCAGATTTGTGGATGACCTTCTAGTTTTATATGTCACACCAGACATAATGGGTTTTTACTCAAAGAAGTGTTTTGTATGAAATTAGCAGCCAACGGCCTGATCCAGTTCTCAATGCAGCCACAAATAGAAACCTATATTTACTGTACATGCAGAAAGGCACGCTCTCAAAAGGCAGACTTTGGAAGTCATTCCTCATCAGGCTTCATAAAGATGCCTGCAACAGAATGGAAGGATTTCAAAAGATGATAGTGCAGAGGAGGTGAAATCATTAATAAATTACAAGGAAGAGAGAGAACCAAAACATGAGACTGAAGAAGAGTTATAAAGGAAACCCGATCGCAATGAGTGCAAAGCCTGTTAGAGACAGGCAGCTGATAGAGAGGGGACTGCAGCCAGACTGGAGCATTGCATACACACTATTCCCTGCCCACTGCATCGCCTTGCAGAGACAGACATCCTCTGTTACTGGTTTGGCTGGCCGCTGGGGCCATTGATAACCATATGAAACCTTGGAGTTAAGTTGAGTCGAGTGCTTTCAGAACAGCTCATAGTGGGCTGGAGTCAGGCTGTCTGTCCGTTAAAATCCACATCGTGAGCACCTAGGGTTTAATCTAAACATGGGACTTATGACTGCAAGTATATCACTATATTGGCGTATCACATTGACTTTCTGATAATGTTCTAAGCCAGTCAGGTAAGAAAGAGAAAGTGCCACTGGGTACAAATTGTGGCATCAATTCTCTGCCAGACTGATCAATTGAATTTATATATTACCTCCAGCTGCGTACTTAAAATCTATAGTTTCACTCCCTCCAGTGCACAGCTCACAGTTTAAGTAATTGCAAATACAAATGAATTTTAAAAGGATTTAGCAGGCTTTAAATTAAAAATGTGCGAACATTGTTATTTTAAGCACTCTAAATTATTTACTAATATAACCCAGCTGATTCACTTTTCTCTTCTTTCTGTCTTTGCTTGATTTTTTGATCCCTGAAGCCTCAGTGGAGCTTAACATACCTCCGATAAACAGCAAACAGTAAAATAGCGCTCTATTTTACCCAATTAAAAAAAAATCTTCAAATTCAGTCTACAGAATAACTAACAAAATGTCAGCAGTACAAGGACTCTTAAATCCTGCATCAGAAACAGGCAAGTCATCAAGAGACCTAAACATGTCTAAACACTTAAAGTTGAGCAAGTTTTTGGGGGATCTGTTTTACATGGGCACTGAGGTGATATAAAAAGATGAGAAGGTTACAGAAAAGGTGTAGTGCAATACCTAAAAGGTCTCTCGTTATAAGACACACTTGCTAAGCCTGATTTACCTTAATCAAACATTGCAGCTGTTTTCTGTTTTAATCACATCTTTTGGATTAATCTGTGAAATACTCGAGTTGTAAGATAAACATCATACCAAGTAATGAATTAGGTCATTTGAACTTGTGCTAAAACAGAGCGCACCATCTTACGTTCTTCCATATTTTCTGACTTCAGCTATTAATTGTAAAAATGATTCATAAGCTTCTTCAGAGACAATAAAGGAGAGATTTGATGCAGCGAAAAGCATCTGCATACAGAAATAATGACGAGTGACTTCAGTGTGTCTACTTACAGAGCCAGGTCCAGTGCTGGATCATGGTTTATGCCTCCCTTATATGCCACTATTGATATATGAACAACAGAATTTGTTAAGAACGATCTTTAAAAAAAGCAGTTAGTTCACCCGCAATATTAGGTTCCCAATTTACAAGGGTATTGCCTATTCCCTGAACAAAAAAATGTGATAAAATTCTATTTTGTTGTCTTGCTGGGAAAAGGTATATGTAACTCTATATATGTTTGTCCTCACTATTTTTTTTAATTCAATTTGTTGAGAGAAAGAAAAAGAAGCTAATGTATAAGGATTATAGCACAGTGCATAAAAACATAATGTTGGGAATTTACCAATAATTGAAGAAAGGGTATTATTGGTTTAAAGGAAATAAAGTTATATTCTCATTATGGCGATAAATACACAATCACAAAGAAATTTTTGTCCTCATCACTATTGTTCTTTTATTGTTAAAGTTATGATCCGAGGTAATTTGAGATTACTTTCTCCCCAGGTAATGCTGTAGTCTTTATTCAGATGTACCTTCATCAAAGTCAATAGTAGTGTAACTAAAACCTGTCAAAATGACTCTTACAGGCAGCATCAGTCCTGTTTTAAGACTTCTCTGATTGTAAGCTGGTTTTTGTGAAGCCTGAACTAGAGTGGATTTGCGTTTACATCCAATGTATACCCTTAGCAAGCTGAAATGTTACCTCAAGTCCGGGTTGACTGTACTATAGAAAATAACTTTTCCCAATACTTACTTCCCAAATTTATCTAAATCACTTTAGAGAGGACTTTCTTAATCTAGGCTTCAGTAGCAGTTAGAGTTGTCAGATATCCCATAAGATAACGGGATGTTCATAATTCCAGTTTGAAAAACCAAGGCCTTACTAAAAGCATATACAATATATAACATATACATTACTACTTTCTTCCCCAAGAATTCACATTTACTTTTAATGTGGACAATGGATCTGAGGCTGAAAAACAGGGAAATCCAATTGCTTCACCAATGTTCCCATACTCTACCATATATCACTATCACAAAGCTTAGAGCTGCTGCTTTTCCAATGAGCTGTCATCAGCTCTGTGCTCTGCTCCCCAGGTTTCTCTTGGATACTTCAAGCTGCTGAATAGCAACCTGTGGCAATTGTGGCAGTAACCCACAGAGTATGCCCTAAGAAACAGTAAGGGGAATAGAAATACTCAGAATCTGCAAGGTTGGGAGGAGGGATAGAGTTAAGGAAATGCTTTTAAGGGCCCAAAGCCTCAAATTTAGGGTTTGCTCTTGCTTTCCTGAGTGATTTTACCATGTGTGAGGAATACCTATAAGGTTAATGGGATTCTGAAATCAATAAAAATGACTTCCTGGTGGTTCAAGGAAGTTTTTGTACAAGAGTGTGAATTTACAAGGTTATTAGCTATTCTGCAACAGCTCTCTCATTCTGCAGTGATGCACCACTTTCAAAACGGAGTGAGGTACCCACAGGAAGACACTGCACAGGAAGATATTGCGGAGTGCTCGCATGCTCTGAATTTACACCCCAGCTTACCCACTCACAGGGTTCCCTTTGTGAACAAGTTAAAATACGTGAGAGATCAGTACTGCAAGCTGTAGGGCAATTTTTGATGATTTGTAATAAGATGTCACATACAGAAACATGTCTGTAAATTTAAGTAAATATTGATTCAACTAACCGAAACAGATAGATTTAAAAGATTCTAATGAATCAAAGTTTCAGGATGGTGTTTTTTAAACATTTTTTAACCTGATGCTCTGAGTTTGAATAACACGTGTTATTTTGCTATTAACGCTTATTGAAACTAAGTTTTCTATTTGACTGTTGCTCTTTAAATTAAGAGTAAGGTTTCAGAAGGGAGCCGCAAGTGCACAGGGATTCCATCCCACATGCAAAGCCAGAGCAAAAACCCAAACAGCCAAATGTTTTCATGAAGAGACAACAACTAAGAGAACTGTATGTTGCCACCATGTTACAGAGTACTCTGTGCTATGTGGCAGAGCCAATCTCACGTTATGCACCTTGAGGATATATGCACTGGCAGTTTTTGTTGAAGAAAACACTACCCTTCCAGATATCTTGTCCTCCCTGATTGAATTCCACCCTGATCTATGTAAAACATAGTATAGGTTAAAAGTGATGACTCCATACAGTTAACCTCCTGATATGGAAACAACTCACCACATTTTAGAGACTTTAAAATTCTCCTCCTTCTTCACCGCAAGAATCATATCAGTATTGCTACTTCAGACGAAAAATAATTCATCTGTGTTTTCCTCAGAAAAGAGAATTTGTTCAGAGAAAATCTTGAGGAAGCAGCCTGATCTGTCTGGTATTAAAGGCTTGTTTGACAAAACAAATTTGCAATAAACACTCAGAAAACAGGAGCCATGCCAGTTAGAATGATAGAAAATCATGTCGAAGAGATAAATGGATCATTAAAGAGAAGGTACTTGAATTTTCATTACAGATCGCTACACAATCACTAAAGGTTTCTGAACTTGTCTGGCTTGTTGATCTTGTGTGCTCCTCCTACCTCTAACTATTATGCCTAATATCCATATTTTCACATACCTTTTTGAAACCTATATATTTCATCTTCTCAAGGTATCATTAAAAGCTCTTTGTAACCATCAGAATTCATGAATTTTGATATGCGTTGGCCTGAACAGTATAAGAAACTGTTTAGTGAGTAATAATGTGAACATCATACCTAATGATTCAGAACCTGCATGACATAAGTGATGGTATTTTGGTGAACATATGGATTTTAACTAGAGCTTGGCAGCACAGGACCCTTGTTTAGTTCAGCGTGTTGGGCTGCTGGGGAAGCTAAATCAGAGGGATGACTGAATTATTAGTTAGGATTTTTATCTTTCTGTAGACATGCAAGTAAAATGGTACTGGAAGCCAAGAGATCTAGTTATAAGCAGGAGGCTAGCTTTCTGTTTCTTGGGGGTTTTAGTGCCGTACAATTGGAAGAATAGTTTTTGCCATGCACCTAACTCCTGCAGGGCAATGAAGGCTTAAATGCTCAGGACCCAGTTGTCATTAACTGCTAGGCCCCATAAACACTGTCCTGAACAAGTGAAATGAATGCTAATTCTCCAGTGTTTCAGATTCAAGATAAAACATGGATGCATTCCTAGGAAGTGCAGCACTGGTACTATTTAGTCCTGTAGCAAAAGGACAAAAAAGGAGATCAGTCAGGTGCAGATCAAGAAATACTTTGGATTTCTATGGAGTTGAAGTTGCAAAGAAATTTGTATCAGCAGAGATGTCTCGATTTAACTAAGATAAAATTTTGACGCAAACTGGTATCTTTTTTTCATCAATATGAAAGCACTAGGATAAGACAGCAATATTCTGCAGTTGTTACTGGAAACTTTCCAGCCTAGAAGAGAGCCTGTATCTCTGGCTGTTAACCCCAAGCTCATGGCTCAACTTAAGAAACAGAACAAATTACCAGAAGGTAATAGGAAACAAATTGATTCCCCAGACCAAAACAAACTGTAGTCTCCAGACACTTTTCTCTTACTACTTCCAGCTTTTAAAAGGGATAGTCCTAATTCATCCAGACAGTTCTTTTCTTTTTACCTGTCTGTGTCACCCTTTGACACTTATGCCACAATGAGAAGAAAAAAAGGTTTATCAGTAAATCTGGCAAGTACAGCTTTGCTTTAGAACCCTCTATGTATAAACCTGAATGAGTTGTAAAATCAGCCAGAGAAACATCACATGTATCATTGAAATCACATTAAATCAAAACATATTAAATTTTCCTCTCATTTCTGGGAAGGAAAAGATTTTTTTCTGAATACAGCTGCCTTAAAGAGTTTGAGAAGCCACAACAAATCAACGACACCAACACTAGCTTTCTAGAACCAGAAATATCTTATTTGATAGCAATTGATCTTCAGATAAAATATAGACATTCTAGCAAGTAGTAGCCTACACACAACAGGGGACAGGAGAGCTGTGGATATAAAAGCATTAGACTTTGATTAACATGTAATCTTTCTTTTCTCACTAGCACTGGATTTTAGACCTTTGGCTGGGAGAGATGCAGGTGACAGCTACGGAAGGGTGTGTGGGAGTCAGAGCACCGTGCAGCAAATGTCCTTGCACAGCAGTGTTTCTAGTGTCAAAGCTATTAGTTGAGCATCATACATGAGCGTCTGCCTGGGAGAGGGGGCAGTGCCAAGAAGGGGTGGGAGGTAGAGGGGAACCCTTAGGTGTTGGCAACTCCTTACTCATAATGATCGTATACATAGTATAGTATGTGTTTTGAATAAAGGAAGTGCATTGGAATAAACACAGGTATTATCGTTAAGGTCTCGGATAAATTATAACTCAGAAAATTAACTTACTGCCTCTGTAATTTTCTTAACATCTTTATATTCTGTCCCAAAGTGTTGTTTAATGATTAAATTCAAAATCACTATTTGCTGTTAATGTTTTATCCCAGAAATGGCTGCCTTATGATGGTGGAAGATCTAGTCCCTGTATATACCCAAATTATAGTCAAATTTTTGGCTGCTGCCGATGCCAAAGGTGTGATTTCCAGGTGTCTTGCTCCACTTCCAAACACACCTTGCACAGCAGCAGCCGCTACAAGTCTGATAGACATGTCTAGCATCAGCACTGATATATTTACTTCTATTGAAAAGTAGAGAGACTTGATAAAGGCCTCTAAAAAATGAGTTAAAAAAATTTTAAAAAAAGGAAAATTCCCTAACAAACAAAAGAATAAAGATAATAAAGAAGGTAATCTTAGTATAAATTTGCTCTAGGGCAATTTTGTACCCTATCAGCTTCAGGTAGACTACCTGCACAATGAAAACTGGCCTTGTCTTAATTTGAGCTCGCCTTGCGTCTTAACTAGAGAAAAAAAAATCTGGTATTGTTGCTTAGTGCTTTTATGTACTTTCCAGCTATAGATCCCAAAGTGTTTATAAAACTCCAGAAATATAATTATCTCCATTTCATAGCCAAGGAAATTGAAAGGCAAAATTAAGTAGTTTGCTGAGGGCCACGCAGTGAATCATTTGAAGAGGCAAATTGTTCCTGTAAATCTCCACACCTAGACAATGATTATGCTGCTATGACTCAGACAAGATATTATTCTAGAACATCAATTGTTGCTGCATAACCAGTGTCATACACTGGCTCCTACACACTCTTCATTATATTCAGCTACATGCTGGACTTTTTAACTTGTCTCCATTTTGCTCAGCAAGAAAGTAGGTGCTCTTCAGAATTCCCAAAAAAATTTCTTTTAAAGAGGCAGGAAGCTCTCCAGAGCTGGAAGTTTCTTCTTAAAAGAATTAAAAGCACTGTTTAAGAATCTAACTTCATCTTCCCAGCTAACTTGCATACAGACTGAGCAGAACAATCCTATAAACATGGTTTTGAGGGGTAACTTTTCCTACCCACCCACAGTGGGTCTGAAATAAAAGTCCGTGAGACCCTATCATATCTGTACTGGCACCTATATTCTGAAGCACAAGAGAATAATGTGATTTTCTGATGGCCACAAAGTAAACAATTTTGGACAAATATTTTGAACTCACTTGAAGTGTGGGCAAGTCCCATAACTTGTAACTGTATGCTCTAAGCTCTACTGCTGCTGGTACAGCTGTGCAATCTTTTACAAGAAGATGGGAACGAGTTTTGTCTACAATTCAAGCCAACTAGAAACTGCGATTAGTATGGCACCAAGTCAGCTACACTGTTTTGAAGTTGATGAACATTTATGAAGTTGAGCCTGTTGCTGCCCATTTCCTTACAGCTGCTAGCCTGGCTGAACTTGTGGTTGGCTGCAGAAGAATATGGAAATCTTTAAGGCACAGGAGCTGGCTGTACCTGTGTGCCATAAGATGAGCAGTCAGGGAACAAGACTGTCTGGCTAAACTAAGAGCTTTGGCTGGAATTCAGGAAGAAAAGGAAAGTTTATGGCGTATGGAAGAAGGGGCAGACCACTCAGGAAGACTACAAATATTTCATGAAGCTATGCAGGGAGAAAATTAGAAAGGCCAAAGCCAAAGTAGAACTTGATCTGGCTACTGCCATAAAAGACAATAAGAAAAGTTTCTATAAATACCTTAACAACAAAAGAAGGACTAAGGAGAATCCCCATCCTTTGTTGGATACAGCGGGAAACATAGTGATCAAGGATGAGGAAAAGGCTGAGGTATTTAATGCCTTCTTTGCCTCAGTCTTCAATGGTAAGACCAGTTGTATTTGGGGTACCCAGCCCCCTGAGCTGGACGACAGGGATGGGGAGAGGAATGAACCCCCCATAATACAAGAGGGAATGGTTAGCAAGCTAGTACACCACTTAGATGCACACAAGTCTATAAGGCCAGATGGGATCCACCCAAGGTTACTGAGGGAGCTGGCGAAAGTGCTCACCAAGCCACTTTCAATCATTTCTCAGCAGTCCTGGCTAACTAGAGAGGTCCCAGTTGACTGGAGGTTAGCAAATGTGACTCCCATCTACAAGGAGGGCCAGAAGGAGGATCTGGGGAATTACAGGGCTGTCAGTCTGACCTCTGTGCTGGGGAAGGTTATGGAGCAGATCAGGGTAGGCTAAAGGTTGGACTCGATGATCTTAAAGGTCCCTTCCAACCTCAACAATTCTATGATTCTATGATTCTGTGATCTTGAGTGTCATCATGTGGCACACACGGGACAACCAGCCGATCAGGTCCAGTCAGCATGGGTTTATGAAAGGCAGGTCCCACTTGACTAGTCTGATCTTCTTCTATGACAAGGTGGCACGCTTAGTGGTCTAATAGGCTGTGGATGTTGTCTGCCTAGACTTTAGTAAAGCTTTCAACACTGCTTCCCATGGCATTGTCCTGGAGAAACTGGCTGCTCATGGGTTGGATGGGCATACACTTTGCTGGGTGAAAAACTGGCTGGGTGGCCAGGCCCAAAGAGTGGTAATGAATGGAGTTAAATACAGTTGGCAGCTGGTCACAAGTGGTGTTCCCCAGGGCTCAGTACTGGGGCCTGTTCTCTTTAATATCTTTATCAACAACCTGGACGGGGAGATCGAGCACACCCTCAGTAAGTTTGCAGAGGAAACTAAGTTAGGCAGCAATGTAGATCTGTTTGAGGGTAGAAAAGCTCTACAGAGGGATCTGGACAGACTGGATCAGTGGGTCAAGGCCAATGGTAAGAGGTTCAACAAAGCCAAGTGCCAGGTCCTGCACTTGGGTCACAACAACCCCATGCAGTGCTACAGGCTTGGGGAAGAGTGGCTGGTAAGTTTCCCTGCAGAAAAGGACCTGGGGATATTGGTAGACAGCCAGCTGAATATGAGCCAGGAGTGTGCCCAGGTGGCCAAGAAGGCCAACAGCATCCTGACTTGTATCAGAAACAGTGCAGCCAGCAGGACTAGGGGAGTGATTGTATCTCTGTACTCAGCACTGGTGAGGCTGCACCTCAAGTACTGTGTTCAGTCTTGAGCCTCTCACTACAGGAGGGATATTGAGGTGCTGGAGCATGTTGAGAGAAGGGCAACGAAGCTGGCAAGGGATCTAGAGAATAAGTCTCATGAGGAGCTGGGAACTGGGGTTGTTTAGCCTGGAAAACAGGTAGCTCAGGGGAGAGCTCATCACTCTCTACAACTACCTGAAAGGAGGTTGTAGCAAGGTGGTGTTGGTCTCTTCTCCCAACAGATTTATAAATCTGTGAAAAGGAAAAAATAATTGTGAAAATGTTTGTGAACAGGCAATAGGACAAGAGGAAATGGCCTCAATTTGTGCCAGGGGAGGTTTAGATTGTATATTAGGAAAAATTTCTTCACCGAAAGGGTCATCAAGCATTGGAACAAGCTGCCCAGGGGAATGGTTGGGTCATCATCCCTGGAGGTATTTAAAAGATGTCTAGATGTAGAGCTCAGGGAGATGGTTTAGTGGTAATTTGGCAGTGCTAGGTTAACGTTTGGACTTGATGATCTTAAAGGTCTCTTCCAATCAAAACGATTCTATGACTCTATGGAGGCCATGAAAGCTTGTCTTAAAGATAGATCACTCCTTGATGATGCATAAAAAGTGATCCGCTGTGAAACACAAAACTATAATCTAGGTCTGACTCCCCTCTAACATCAGTTTTTCATTTGTGTGACTCCAGTAATGTTCAGGTAGGCTTAGCGTTTATTAGTTCACAAGCACTGCTGAAAACCTGCCCTCACTTAGACAGTAGGTGGACACTTCTGAAATCTGTCCATTGTCCCAGGTTTTGAACATATGCTCTTGGTAATATTTGAACACTGGCTGCATATACACATTTCAAAAATTTTGTAGATGGTGCGTTACTTTCCAATAACATCAGCTACTGTAATTTGTATAAGATTTTATGAGTCTTCTGCTAACAGAAGCATCCACATGAAGTACCTTCCATCCTAGCAAACAAGCTTATGTCTTTCAACCATAAAATTTATTCCATTTAAACAATTAAGCAGCCGCTTCTTTCTCAATGCACTGTATAATCTCAAAAAGATATACTAAACATAGCTAAAGCCTTTCCAATTACTTACTCTTTCAAGCCCTCATTGCAATTTTATTAAAATCATCCCATGCCCTACCCATATGTCAAACATATCTGTTCTGTCATCTCTTTTTTGTCTTTGGTTTAAGATGAATCTATCATTCCCAATTCCAACTTCACGAGTGCTGCAGAGTATACAGCTGCTGAATTCTACCACAGAACAGCTGCATTTTAGTGGTAAAACCAGGCTGCTTTGACAGCATTGCAAAAAATTCCTCTCAGGACTTGCTCAACTGAAAACTGAACATTTTTGCTACATCTTTAGTCCACAAATAACTTTCACAAACATTTTCACAATTATTTTTTTCTTTTCACAGATTTATAAATGCACAGACTAGAAAAAAACTCATTGTCATAATCAGGTCTGACCATTGGTATGCATAGGTTATAGAATATTTTCCATAATGCCTCTTCTACAGAGATATCCGATCTCATTTTAGATGCCAACCTATGGTGACTCTACTACTTCCTTCAACAAACTGTTCTAGTATTTAATTATAGAAAGCTACATCTTTTACAAGGTAGAATTTGTTGAATACATCTGCAAAAGAAAAAACTCCACATCTGTCAGGTCTCTTCTATATCTGTTCACATAAATACATACACAGACCCGTAAGGTCCATCACAACCTGAAGCTCATTTGCCAGTGTCTAGAACAATGCAGTGGTCCTCCTTTCTGCTTTGTCCTGGTATTTATTTCCATATTCTTCCTAAAGGGCGGGTCCAAAAGATGGACATGGTCTTTACAGTGTGAGGTGTAGAAATGAGGCTTAGCTCCCTGGTTGCAATCTTCCCTTTTATCCAGCTAAGGATGGATTGCAGTGAAAACTCATGTTGTGGTTTTTCTGAGGACCCACCAAAGTCCTTTTCTGAGTCACTGTTTTCAGAGATAGTGTCCCTAAGTGTTCTTCCTAAGTGTATTACTTTGCTTTTGGCTGCATTGAAATATATTTTGCTGATTCTTGACTATTAACCAGACAATTCAAATCAGTTTATAAATGTAGTCCATCTTTCTCATTGGTGTGTCCAACGCAATTTTGTGTTCACCAAACCCTTATCTAAATGGTTGACAAAAATATTGAATTGTATTGGATCAAACCTTGATCCATGGTCAGCACCACCAGCAATGCTGTAACTCGTTGATGTTTCTTCATTAACAATTGCACTTTAAGATCTGTCACTAGGGCAGTTTTTAATCCATTTAATTTGACTTTTTAATCCTGTATAGTGGAAGCTGCTATGGATTGGGGCCCTTGTTTGTTTGCTTGCTTTTTAAAAAGATGTTATGTATTCCTAAAGAAAATAACTTGGAGAAATCCTAATATACAATAAAGACCATCGATAGCACCGTGTTTGTATCAGCCTAGGGATTACTGTAGGCTGTAAGTAGAGATGAAGGAAGTTTTACATTTGTTCAGTGATACTTATTCTGCATTGCATGGTGGGGAGAGGTATTTCCACTAGTCTCCCAAAGTACGGAAGTTAAGTGCCTACAAGACAACAGGACAGGACTGATATCTCCATTTTCTACATTTTGATAAGCTGGCTAAATTTAGCTTCTTAGCTAGTTCCTTTGAGACTCTTGTGTCTAAAATAATCTAAGCCTGTTGATATGAATATATTCAATTTTAGTAGTTGTTGCCTTACCTCTTTCTTTGTTACAGATGGCAAACTTTCTTTTCCATGCACAACATCATATGGGATGGATACATCCTCCTGTTTCATTCCAAGTGCAGAACAGAAATATTTATTAAACATTTCTGCCTTTTCTGCGTCATTATTTATGATTTCCACCATCTGCATCTTCAGTGGAACTATGTCTGACCTAAGATTCTTTTTGATGCTAAAATGTTTTTAAATTGCCTTCTTGTTGTTTTTAACCATATTGGCCATTGATTTTTAACCAAGTTGTTAATTTCTTTTATCAGTTACTTATAAGTCTCAGTATATAACTTACTCTCTCTTTTCTGTTCTTTATATGTCATTACTTGATGTTTTTATACCACGTTCATGTGTTTTAATCAGGGCATTTTGACAACTGTACATTTTTGTGTGCAAGTTTATGTCCTTTAAAAGTTCCCAGTATTCAAGAATACCTCCTGATTAAAATTTACATTCCTGCTCAGGAATGATTCAAGGTTGAATAAACTTGCATAAACTATAAAACATCTAAGTACGTCTACTTGGTGTTATATACAGCTCATATTCATAAAGTAAATATAACCAGGTTGTGATCACTAGTCCTTAACACTTATTCCTGTTAGATGGTCACTGGTGGGCAATATTTCTCTCTTTGGCCAGCAGAATGATGTTCAGTTTTGAGCTTCTTTATGAAACATGTATCTCTACCCTCTGAGATTTTCTGCTATTATTTTCAAAAGTTGTAAGGAATCCTGATGCTGACAAAATATAATCCCAGCAAATATTCCCCAGTTTAAACTCTAGTATGATAGTAAAGGGGCTTTTTCTCCCCTCGTTGAAGAAAGGTGTTGAAAGAGGAGCTCATTCCACTGTCTACAAGGTTGTGTTTTCTTTACAATATACACGGATATCCTATCTATAGTTATATTTTGACTCAGAAGTACTGACTTCCTGTTACTCGATTCTTTTTGACTCTTCAATGTGACGTATTTGGTGCAGTAGTCTATTTCCTATTCCTCTTCCTAATTTATTAAGGATATTAAAAAATTTGACCACTTTCAGTGAGTATTAAATTTACAGTGTAATATGTCCCTTATCACTTGCACGTCTATTGCATGTCTGGTATCCTGGTATAATTCACACACACAGAGGTGCAGACACACAAGTACATATTTGCCATAATTTCCCTTTATTATACTCAGCTCCGTGCTTAGTTTAAGGCCCTTCTGGCAGTTTTTCATTGATGGTATGGATTTTACAGAGATGGTCAACAGAATCAGAGTTTCCCATCCCTGTGGTAAGAAACCATCAACAGCCTGTCAGACAATGCCTGACAAGGTATTAGTACCAGCCTACAACCTGCTAACTTAAATCTCACCTAGGCTTGGCTTCAAATTCTTCATCTTTGATATAGAAAAACAAACAATTGTCAGTTGTCCTCCTATTCCCCTGAAATGTCCTGCAGGTTCTTCCTAGTATGGTGTCGAGAGAGCTCTCAAGAAGGACTACATTTCGTTGTCCTGCTAAGGATGCTTTCAAAGGCTTTTAGAAGGTTGTCCTGATCTGAACTGCACAATATTTCTCTTTATTAATGTTAATTCAAAAGTGACTTCTTAAAGTTAGCAAAACAATATGGAGAAATAAAACCACTTCATTTACAGGCCATTGTCTTGCAGGTAAAACGATCAATTATAAATAGATAATTTATGACATAATTGCCATGTGAAACAGCTTGCAGGCAATCTGTAGACCGAAATTCTTTGCCTAAACTATTAATCAAATAACTTCAACTGATGAACAAAAGAATTCAAGTCTGCACTTGGATAATTTGCAAATAGGAAAAAAGAAATAGATTTGTCAAATTAATTATTCATTACAAGTAGTTCAACCAGATCTATCCCTTTTTATCATTTACATTGGTTTTAAATTCTTAAAGTGGTTTGGGAACCTTAAAGAGTAAAATTTGCTATAAATGCTTAATGCAATGATCATTTATATATGGAACTGTAAACGTATAAACATACTTTATTTAGCATTGAAATAGGCAGTGGAGAACAAGAGAGAGTAGTTACGATACCTTTAACTTTCAAAAGAAGGTAGAAGCCTGGGATTTTTCAGACAGACTGAAGGATGAACTGGGTACCTGCTGTTTGAAGATTACTGCCACAAGTGACCCTCACCACAGCTTAAGGACCCATTGGCACTGGGTCCATAGCAGGGCAATAAGCCAACGCTGACAGGGATGCAATGGCCACACTTCACAGTCCTTGGGCTACAGCAGGGGGCTGATTTCTAGAGATGCTAATCCACAGCTCAATGCTGAATGTGTTTGGTGTTTTGTTTGGTTTTTTGGTGGGTTTTTTTGTTTGTTTTTTGTTTTTTTTGCTTTGCCTGTTTTTTTAAAAAAAGAACTTTTAAAGTTATGACCCAATCCAATAATACTTAGCTTGCTAGGACAAATACGTTCACAGAAGGTGATCACAGAAGCAAACAGACAAATGTGTGAATACATCGCTTAGCTCTATCAATGTGATTTGAGGTGGGATTTGTTTTTTTCTAAAATACCACTGCTTTCTGACAACTAGAGTAATATCATCAAACATGTCAGAATAGCTCAGTTTCTGGCATCCTTGTCCATAGTATACAGCAAACTCCATATGCAATCCCATTGAAACCATGCAAAAGCTTACGCTATGTACTTTATATATTACTATAATCAAAAGTATTTGCTAAATTTAGAAAACTAAATGTGATTAGAGAGATCAGCGACAAACATAATTTTGAAGTCTGACGATAATGTAAATGACAGAAACAACATAATAGGATTTGCTTTTTCGGGTAGTCGGGGTTTCTTGGGGGTTAGGAAGCTATTGTTGTTTGCTTTGTTTTGTTTTTTACAGCCCTGACATTTAGAAGAGAGGCTCTGGTTTTAAATCTTAGTAAATCTGACATAGAATCACCCAGAGGAAATAAATATAAAACACTGTGAGGTCATGCTTACAACCACATTTTTTTTAGCTCTTTCTGCATAAAGTATGCCACATCTCTGCATCACTTGCGTTATACTGTGTAAGCAATGCAGTATTAAAATGACTTTTAATGACAAAACGCCCTATATTTTAGGGCTGAACATCTGTTATCTGTTCAGACAGTGAGTAGTCAATTCAATATTTGGGTGAATAATTTGCAAATTCAATGCATAGAAAATTTTGTACCAGTGCTAAGGTTAATTCATTTTTCCTGGGATGGTTTGTAGCCAAATGGAATCAAAATGTCCTCACACATTACTTCACGCCCTCTTACTTCTCTGAGAAAGTAAACAGTGTGTTGGACAGTGCTGAAGGGTCTAAAGATAACATGGGATAAAACAGGAGGTAGTAATAAAGCAGGAAAGAGAAAAGTGCTTTAGATGTTAGTCTACAAAATGCACTTTTCAGCTCAGTACAGCAGAAACAAAGTAGTGACAAAAAATCTACAAAGGAACCATAATGAGAGGTACCACTGTTTGAATTTATTTATTGTTGCAACAGCAGCTAGTAACCTAGTTTCACGAAGAGAACAGTGCAAAATCCTACACATGGTGTTGGATAGGAAGCTTTCAAAAGTCTTTAAAACTAGAAGAAACCATTCATCCTCAAATATTTAATCTGCAGCATATGGCTTCCTGTGGTTGTTGTTGTTTATTTCAGCACAGAAATACACCTGAAGATTTCGTACTTCTGGTTACAGCACTCTCTGATGTGTCTAATGGGATGGTATGAGAGTAACTAACCTGTTACTTCGTGTTGCTAGAGGCAGATGGGTAGCCCATGAAATAATTCAGTGGTATCTGGCAGTGCTTGGTATTCAAAAGCTTAATGGAGAGTCAGTAGCTGCTCATGTGCGTGGTATCTTTGCTCCTTGGTCTAGTAGTTTGGTCATAGCAAACAGGATTAGTCTGGAAGACTATGGCTATGGAAGAAAAATGTGCTTACATTTCTACATGTAATTTTGATAATAAAATATTAATAAGAGTACATTGATGCAGAGCTCAATGGAAGTTGCTCAGTGGCCTTTAGATGAGGCCTTAAGAATTTATCATCTGTAGATTTCAAAGTTCATTAACAGCAAAAGTGATCTGGGGGATAGTAAAGGGGTCTGAGGAGGGTTGAAGTTACCCTCCCCGTTATACAAGACACAGGAAGTTAGCAGGAGATTCAGGAGCAAAATCCAAGCCTGGACCCCCAGCACTGAACTGGAAGACCAGACATTAGCCCTTTAACCTGTGCCGGGCTCACTATCCTCTAGCAACTCTTCACAGTGAAGGTCTGGGGAATGAGGTGGCGGGCAGGAGAAGGGAGGGATGCTTTGCACCTCATCTGTAGTTCTACCAACCTCATTAAGTAGAAAAGTCCTGCTCTTTAACAGGTTACCTAGACTTTCCCGAACACTTAATTTTCCTTCTTTTTATTGGGCTTCTTGCTCCAAGGAATCTCTCTGGTACGGACTTTCACATGATAGACTGTCACTGATGGTTAAAAGCTATGTCATCATTGACCTTATGTACAACATCATTATTCACAGCTAACTGGTTCCCGGGTATGAAGAAGCTTTTTGTCCCTATAGAAAAATGAGATTATAACATTTTATCCAGAAATTAAGCCTAGCCTATTGATGCCTCATCATGGTTAGTGCAGTGCTTGATTTCAACATGTTAAAGAGTTAATGAGTCCCATACCCACTTCCTATGTACACTCTAAAGTTTCTTGGTTATAAAGTTGTGGGGTTTCGGGTTGATCGACTAGCTTGGGAACAATAAAATACAATTAATTATTGCAGCCACTGTTCTAGATGAAACCTGCATCTCTAATGAGGCTGTATATAGGACAAAGTTGCTGTGTATTGTCTGCTGGCTTTCAAAGTGGTCAGACCAATTTTCAACTCCTTCTCTGAAATTATGCCTCTGTTTTTAATTAAAAAGAAAAGTGTTTTATTAAGAAAATCCACGTGGGCGTTTTGTGATTCTTTAGTGCAGAGTACCAAATGGCATCAAATGTTGTTCTGCATGTTTCTCTTAAAGCCTACACAAAGTTTTCAGTCCTTCTAGTGCATGTTAATACATACTCCTGCCAGCTTTTCTATACTAGCTCAATCGTATAAACGGATCCAAATTTCACATACACAAACCAGCTGCACAAGAAAGGAATGAGATAAACATCCTATTTCAGACTATAGCTATTTTGACACTCTCTACCCACCTTTTCTATACTGCAAGAGACAGGTAATGGCAGAATCACGAGTCAATACTGTTATTTCTGTTACAAGTATCTTCTAATACTCAAAGATTTCTTCCCCAAAGTGTAAAAAACTTAAAAATAGTAACAGTATCATTTCTCTAAATGAACAGAACATCTGAGAAACTTTCTCGGACAATATAATTTGGATGTTTTCAACATCGCTTATTTTATTTCACAACAAACTTACATTTTATCACATGATTGCTTTCCCAATTATAGTGCAAAATAACAGGCATCATCAAATAGTTTAATAGGTGCAGAGGAAAATGTAGTTTTGTTCATCAAATGATGCAGAAAATAACGTGACAACAAAAAAATCTGTGTTGGGATGGGAAATCATTGCTATGGAGTTATTTGTCCTATATCCCCTCAATGGAAGGAAGAGACAGAAGGCCCCCAGGTTTGATTATTATTTTTCTGATAAAGTGTACACTGGGATAAAGGGAAGATTTCCTCTTCCAAGCAGGGTCTGCAGTCCTTCCGGTGAGTGCGTAATCTCAACAGTTAAAAGACAAATCACATTTATCCATAAAAACAGAAGTCCATGCTTAGGCTGCAGGGTAGGAGATTTAGGAAGAGAGACTGACAGTTTTTCTTTAGAAAACTGTTTGTATTTTTACCGCAATCTACTCAGACATATACTAATAGAATTTTAAAAGGTCTGTACACATCCACCGGTGCTCAGATCGCATGTTGATAAGTACCTCCCGGTGATTTTCAGATCTCCGTCTCCAGCGTGGGCCGGGTGATTACCTCTATCTGCCTGGCAATACAAAGCACTAATCTGTCTTAAAATAAAGGCCCCGAAGAGCCCACAGGGCAGCAAGCGGTGGATCACCATTGCATACCACACTATTCTTATGAGGGCCTGCATCCAGGTCGCGTAGCGCAGGTATGTATTATTTATAGCCGTGTCTCTGTATGATTACCTCCAGTTAACTTGAAGCCTCTTTAAAACAAAGGTTGCTCTAGTCCTGCTTGCCATTGGTGCGAGGCCCTTCTCGCTCCTGCTCTCCCCCACCAGTGTAAGCAGCCATAGCAGCCCTCGGTCTAATTAGCTGTCTTTAAGGCAGGGCTAAGTGGGCTCAGTGGGGGGAAAAGGCTTTCTCGGGCCCCTCCAAGCCTCTCCTCGGTGCTGGCAGACAGAGCGCGTGTGGCCTCCGAGAGGCACCGCAAACTCGCTGACATTATGTCCACGGGTTATCATTATCATCTTTTTTTAAAAAACCTGATCGATCGCTCCCCACCACAATGATGCTTCAGGGCATCTCTCTCTCTGCTGGCGAGTGATTGACCATTGGGTATCATTAAAGAGGGGAGGTGAGGGGAGGCGAGGGGAGGGAGGGAGGGGAAGACAGAGGCGGCTGCGGTAGCAGCACCGGCTCCAGCTCCTCCTCGCACGCGCCTCTCCCTCCCGGACGCCACTGACCTTTCACTCAGGAGCCAGCTGGAGCCGGGAGAGATTTAATTGAACGGCTTCCTCAGATGTGTTTGGGGTTTGGGTGATGGAGGAGGAGGAAACAGCACTGAGAGGAGAGAAAGGGGCGGGGTGGTGGGGGGAGAAGAAGGGAAAAGAAAAACAAGAAGAAAGGAAAAAAAAACCAAAACCCAACAACTTTGGATGACCTTCAAAGGCTAATTGCCCAGCTCTTCCTAGGCCTTTGCCGGGCTTCGGCTTGCACAAGGACCTCGGCATTGGCAGCACCAGGGCTGTCCTGGCACAGGCACCTCCGCTGCAGCAGCCCCGTCTCTACCCATCACCCTCCTGGTGACACCGACCTCAGGCGAGCCAAAGTGGCCGCCCCTGCCCCTCCTGGGCGATGCCACACAAGCAGGTGAGGGTCATCCTAATTTCCCAGGCCTCTTCGTTCATCGGAGAAAGGTCTTGTGAGGGGTGGGGGAAAGTGCAAGCATCGCTCTGAAAGCGTGCGTAAATACACAGAAATGGACATAGATATTTTCTTGTCTTGTGAACATCGCATTTTTCTTTGGTTTGAGTACAAAAAACAGACAGTAAACAAAACCAGAGGAGGCCCCAGCCAGAGAAACCCAGCTGCTGTTCTGGCGCCGGCTCTTTTCCGCTCACCTCCCCTTTACTCGGGTTTTGCTCTTTTGTTTGTGCCTGGGACACCGCACCTCTGTGGTGCGACCCACAAGCCGCCACCGCCGCCTCCTCCCTTACTTTCCTCCCCCTTCCTCGCACATCCCCCTCAATCCAAGCTCCCCCCTTTCCATTTTAACATAACTAAAAAGGAACGAATGGATCTCAGCTGAGTTAAATGGGTGACAAGGGAGATGGAAAGAAGGAAATTCATCCCTTCTTGTCTTTGAGAGCAATTTAATTAGGCCCAGGCCCCCAGTGAGCGGGTAAGGGAAAGGCTGAGGATTGGCTTGTCTGGGCTTCCTCTGAAGGCAAAAGCGGCCTTGGACACACATACAGAGAAAGGATTTTTAAAGGATCATGTAAGAAGATCAACAGATAAGCAGCTAATTTTGTGTACTTAGGGAGCAAATGAGTGCGCGCACTCCCACTGGAATAGCCAGAATGATGGGATGAGAGGAAGAAAAATGAGGAGGAAGGAAGGAGAGATCTTAAGGTATTTCACCGTTACTGCTGATTGCCAAAATTAAAGATTTATACTGCTTGATAGGGTACTCTGGCTATGGCTTTCACAGCGACTGCATGTGTACATATATCTATATACATACATATATAGATATAGATTTTTCTTTATACAGCTCAGTTATTTCAAGAATTTTCATCAGAAAACCACTTTTAAACTAATTGGAGTCTGTGGAGAGGAAACCTCATTTTTGGTTCAAATGAATTTTCTGAAAATGTCATTTGATTCGGGAAATATGACTGATCTGCCCGATTTCTTGATAAGAAATGAAATGAGCCGTTGTCCTTCAGGATATCATAGACTTGAAATGGGGGATTTTATGGTTAATGCCATCAGATAGAAGTGTCCTACTTTGAAAGGAGAAGTCCATCAGCCCCAGGGAAAGGCTGAAGCCTGAATTTCGTCTCTAAATCCGCAGCTGCAGTTAGGGCTGGCACAGAGCAGTGATAGAATTTTTTTTATTATTTTTTGTTTCCCAAGCAATAATTACAAAATAAATGGCAGTAAATAACACAATGATTAATTACAAAAAGAAGTTAATACTTTTCCATCTCTTCATTTTAATTCATAATTTTTCCCCTCAATGGTGTGGTCAGCACTGGCCACCGAGGCTAAAATTAATCCGTAATATTACAACATCTTAGGTTTTAATTAACTCACATAGAATAAATCCGTATTTTGAGATGTCTGACTTTAGTGCAACACATGAACAGGATCTCTTGGATGTCAGTGTACATTGTTGCCTCTATTTTTCATATGGGAAAATAGAGAAAGACAAGATAAGTGACTTTCCCAAGGCCACAAAAGGAATTAGTCAGAGAGACAAGGAAGTCCCTCAAAGTCCTTGCTGCGGGGCTGGCACCATTAGTTAGTTTATCTTTTTCATAGCAGCATATATGCAAATAGAAATGGAGTCATACAGATGAAAAAATGAGATCAGGGAAAAGAGAAAAGTCAAAGAGAGAAAACCGAATAAGTGCAAGCAAATGTTCAAAAAAGCTGATTTGAGCTAATATTGAAGAGGCAGGTTTTAAACAAAGTATTAATGAGGAGTAAATTGAGTGAGACTGGTAACAGATTTGGGTAGAAGATTGTTTTACAGAAGATTGTTTGCAGAGATTTGCCAGGCTACAAATTTTGGCTGCAAACTTTCAGAAACTGAAACTTGCACTTTTATTTCTAGCCCATATGATCTCCTGCCCATGCTGTGAGCATACAAGCCTTAGGTACTCAATATGCTGTCCACAAAGTTTATGGCCAAACTCCTCTTGACTTTGCTAGGAGCATAAGGAGGTCTTTGCAGAACAGCAGCTATTTTATGGTGTGTTAGATGCAGGAAAGAAGGTTGAATGCTACCACAAGTTTCCCCTCAACTTCAGGATGCCACAAAAAAAAGCCAACAGAAGGAAAGAGAAGCAAAGAAAACCCAGGTGTTCATATTTCACAGTCAAGAAATCTTTAAGGAGCATATAGACAATATGTCTCAGTTTGATAAGGGTTTATTTTACCAATGTTGCATCTCATTAGTGGAAAAATTACCAATTCCTTTACTGACACTACTAAACTGGTTTCTGTGTATACAAATTCACTTCTCAATTAGTGGCTGGACAGACCGTTTCTTAAACGCACAGAATGGAAGCAGCAAGATGATGTACTACTCTAACCTTTTCCCTGTTAAATGGAAACAAATGGGCCTTTCTGTGATGCATCACTGATTATTCTCAAAGCCTCTTTGTACTTCAAAATAATGTCATGTTAGAGCTTTGCCAGAGCTCTTGCAAGAAAGAAGTCTAAAATGTGCTAGAAATATTTTACTCCCCCGAAAACGGCACATCAGTGCACACTTCATATTTCGCACCTTCTTATCAGCCACAGCTCCCCAACAATGACTGCAGGTATGGATGAGACAGGACTCAACAGTGTTCAACAGGAAGACAAATCCTGGGACTGCTGCTTAACGAGAGGATCTCTGCTCCAAAACATTACTCTGCCCTGCCTAGAGTCTCTGAGAGGCCTGGCCCGCTTCAAGTTGTCATCCGTAGGAGTGATGTCTGGGGTTGCTTTTTGCAACCGTTCTGAGATAGTAGGTGCAAATAAGTGGAGTAGGTTCTTGCCTGAGCAGTAGTTTAAGAGTACTGCGCATGTAGACTTGGTTCTGCTTTCTTTTTGCCTACTAGTTTTCAGTGGGTATGAAAATTATGGATAGTGTGTAAAATATCCCACATGAAAGAAAAAATATTTCAGTCTTTCTCAGTCAGGATGAAATCATATTGCAATACATAACTCTGAAACCCGGGCATAAGTATTACAGGTGGAAAAGAGTTATTAGGTCATCTAGACTTGTGCAGGATTGTTCCCTACAGTATATTCCCCAGTTCTAAAACTAGTCTAGTTTTAATTGACACGGGCAATGGGCTTTCCATCATGTTCCTTGGGAGGCTGTTCCACTGCCTGAACTCAGTATTAAGAAATATTTCCTGATACTCATCCAAAATTTCCATTGCTTAATTTTGTCTTACACCACCAATACACTACTCCTTATACTGCATTCTGCAGCGCGAGGCACAAGCTACCACTAGCTTTCCCCAACAAGACATTTCTGCTTATGTGCTCTGAATGCATTCATTTCATTGGGTGGATAAATGTATATGATATACAGTATTCTCTGAGCACAACATACATTTGTTCTGTACAGCAACTGCTGAATAAAGAGCAGGCCAAAAAGAATTACAATGGTGGAGACTTTGATGTACGAATAGTTAGAAGAGCAGAAGAGGAGAACACATAACTCAGCCCCAGATTGCACCCTCAAGAAATCATGTTGAGATTCCCAACAGGTAAACACCTTGACAAATCCTTACTAGCTTGATGAAAGCAGTTCGCAAAAATATCGTAAGAGCACAGAGTGGATAACACAGCAGATAGATCAATTTCTTTCCCTACACTTCTACAGTAGCCTGTTTAGCTAGAGATAGAATAATGTTCTACTGCATGTAGTATCAATTAGAAAGATTAAAATATATCTAAGAATCTCAGGAAAAAAATAATATATAATTACATAGGAAGTGTAATGTGGCGAACAGCACTTACAATCATAGCACAGCTTTTTTTATCTTCAAAGTGCTGTACAAACACTGACTAAATGAGTAATCAGTTTACTTTTACAGATCCCCATGGAGCAGGTAAGCATTATTTCCAGATGGAGACATGGGGGCTCATCCTGAGGAGTGCTGAGTAGATTGCTTCCCTGGACTTCAGAGAAGACTGAAAGTATATGCTTTTTAAGAGCAGGGTGTGACAGCATCGTGCATCCATCTTTCAGGTCTTCTCTGTAACAGGTCAAAATCTCTGAGATCACACAACACAAAACACTGATCTTTTATAAGTTCACGCAGCCCCGTCAAGTGTAATGAAAATGTTTTAATGGCTTAATTTTGTAGTAATAGGCATTATACTAGGCTATGCATCATCATCTGTCCTCAACTCTAACTTCACACTGGACTGGGCATCAACTGTCCTCCAACCTAAAAACAGCATAAACACTGAATACAATCTTGAAGACAATATAAACTCTCAATAAGCTGTCCCATTCTGCTGACACCCATAAAAGACATGCATTTAATCTGTCGCGTAAGTACAAGGTCTTGCAGTAGATCACACAGTGCTGTTAATGACTATTAATGAACACAGAACCAAAGCTTCAACACCACAGCCATTAAGAAAATGGTCAGGACAAAAAAAAGCAGTGTGATGTGGTGCTCAGAGCTGCAGCCACAGCTATGATCCACTGTGATCCAGCTGGTTGGTGACAGGAATTTGGTGTACAAATTAAGCATGTAACACAGGTTGTTGCTGTTCAAGGGTGGAAGCATATCAAGGGTGGCAGCATATCAAGGGTGGCAAAACTGTCACGAATGCTGCTAAACAATGACAAGTCCCTTGTAAACACTGTATACTATTGTAGAATAGCTAGTGTTTGACTACCACTCTTCTTCAACTAACCATTGTATTAACAGGGGATTGAGTGTCCCAAAGTGTCAGCACCCATCCTGCTACTCCTATGTTCTGCATTTTACAGTGCATGGCACAAGAATACTAGCGGCAAGACATTTCTCCTGATGGGCACTGGGTGGAGGCTGAAGAGGAGGAGCAGAGGACAGAGAAAAAGCAGGAGAGGTTGATCTTTAAACAATCTGTACAGTGTTAATTGGCATTGTCCATTGTATAACTGTAGGTAAGCATATAACTGCTAATTTTAAGATATTCGCCCAAGTTGCATTTAGTTGCTTTAGATTCACTGATTTTTTTCATGGTTGAGTAGTCACTCAATTACTTCAAGTGACGCTTGAGTACAAGTCTTCTGAAAAGATTATGTTGTCCAGGGGTAGGTGGGAAAGCACTAGCAATAGGAGGTATTGTTTGTAGATGGGAAGAATGGAAGATAAATTTCCCAGTCGTATCAGTCTGTAAAAATCTGAGAAGTAGGGATATAAAAAAATATAGGCATTTGGGACCAAATCAAACCCCATTTTTGTTTGTGCATTCTTATCCAACACTTATACACTTCAATGACTTCTGCTGTGAAAACTTGGTAGGGGATCTCCTATCCTTTACACCCACCTGCATCATTCCTCCTATTCCTACACTGATCCAAGCCAAGTGCGCCTAATGTCCTCCCCCTTCCTCTCAAAAGCTAGTGCTCTTCTCACCCTCAGAGAGCGGATCCGTCTCATTCACCTGAAATAAGAGACATTGCACAGCATTGGTTTGACATGTAAGAGCCAGCATAGGGGAAGTGACAATTCATCTGCTAAGGACAGGGGAGGAGTTGGAGGATCAGGGGAAAGGGGGAGTAGCAAGAGCCTGATGGTGGTAACACGCTCTCAGATAGACTCAAGCACATAATGTGATTTCACCGAGTTTAATTTCCACCGCTTTTGTTTTCATCTCAGATACTAATTTTGCCTTTATGTCCTGTATCACTGAAAAGCCAATTAGAAATAATAAGGCAAATAGATATACACTGTTCATACTGTACTTCAGTGCTTCATACAGACAGCGTATACATTCCGAAAACCTATGTATTAGTTTGTAAAGGGCTTTGAGATCTTTTTAGAAATAAAAACTTTGATGAAATAAACCTTGGTTTATTTCATAGGAAGTGTCTTTGAGTACACTGACTAAAAGCACCAAGTTACAAAACTCCAGAATAACACACCAAGTCATGGAGCCTAGGTCATAGCTAGCAGAAAAGAAGTGATTCACACTAGCATTTTATCAAGGTACTTAACTTTTACAAGTATATGACATTCTTAATTCAAAAAAAAAAAAAAAAAAAGTAGAAGGAAGACTCAATATAAATCCAAATGTGAGAGAACGAGTTTACCACATAGCCAAAAATCTGAAACTGAATAGTTACAGAAGAAGTCTAAATTGCTGGTGTCAGCAAAAGAAAAAGAAAAATGCCTAAAATGTCTCTGTGCAGTCAAAACTGAAGAATGACATCTAGACCAGCTGTCGTTATCTTTTATGTGACCAAACCCCAGAGTACCTTGGGAAGAATTCACACAAAAATACACTTCCAGTCTTTCCCCTGTCCATCCTCTATGTGAGTGACGCAAAGACCACTGCTTGGTCTCACAGGTAGTTTTCCCACTTACAAGATGTTCACTAAACCCCACACTCCATCCCCCCCACCCCCAGCTACCAGCCCTGAGAGGGCTCTGCAGTACAACTGGAAATTCAAGTGTTGCACACCTTGACAATAATGGAATATACAGAGAAGCGGATGAGATTGAAAGGGTGAAGTATGGATCCCAGGCTGAATGACAGCCTCTGGAACCTCTCCTTCTCCTTGCCGGACCTGTTAAATCTGCAGTTAGTGATAGCCTCAGGGAGGATAGGGCACCTTAGCATGTGTCCCTGTCAGGATCAATAGAGCAAGGGATTGAATACCCCCATTTGGGTGCCTGGAGCAACCTGTGACCAAACCAGGGCAAAAATAACGGAAAAAATGCATTTAACTTATCTTATAAAGAACATATTTTCAAAAATCTAATCTTCTAAGGATCTGAGTAGCTTCGGGGTTTTGTTTATATTTTTCATTTAGGAGTCTCCCTTGGGTCTTTTCTTTGCCAGGAGCACAGTGGGCAAAATCAGGATCTTTGGCTTCCCCAATGTGCTCAAGAACTCTGTGGATAATTTAAGCTTTCCTACTGCAGTAAAAGAGAAAGTTCATAAAAATAAATAGAGTAATACTTCGCACTCATTCCACAGGAGTCTTGTGCTTCACAAAAACTATTCATTGAAACATCTCTTAGAAGCAGGTAAGTGTTGTTTTCCTATTTCATAGATGTGAAATGGAGATACAGGATGTGTCAAGACCACCTAATTCACTGAGGACCATTCTTCGTAATAATAATTTTGTTTTTCTGGAAGTCATGACTAATTCACCTTTGTGACATGTCACCTTGGTCTTGGTATGCTTAAAATCCTAATGCCTATATATATGGATATACGTGTGTATTGATGCAATTTCTTATTTTTATCCTCACTTCTCAGTGGTGCATACCACATCCACAGCAGAAACAAACGCATGCTCGTCCCTCAGCCATTAAAATGCAAAGCCCAGCATATGTTTGGAAGTGCTAGTGAAGATGTATCAGAACTAAGAACGTGGAATTTGACCTGGAGAAGATAAGCCACTTGAACAATTTTCATTCTGCTAGAAGTTACCAGACAGTGATATTTTACATCTCTGCAACAAAATCTCCTCTAAATCCAAATGACTTCCGAAAATGGGACAGATGCTCCTAAAAACTGATTCTATTGTGTCTTTCTGATGCCATCCTCTGAAATTTTCATCTAATATACAGTCCAGATCTTCCAAAACCCGTTTCTCATTTATTCAGAAGGAATTACATCAATAGAAAGCCTCTGAGATCACCAGCATAATCTCAGCAACCATTGCATCAGCAGCAGAAACAAGACATGTACATGTTTCTCTAACTGTTATCTTTGAAAAGCTAGCTCATCAAGTGATTTTGGTTTTCTCTTCTTTCAGATATTAAAATCCATTACTAGTCAGCTAAAAAAAAAATAAATAATTAAACACTTCTGTTTAATTATTTTTACATATGGGCAGCTGCTGTAGTCGGGACATATCATCCCAACGGCAGCTAGTGGGGAAGGGGATGGCCTGTATGATCTCAAAGGAAGATCTAGAAAGAAGGATATTCTTTCAAGAATGATTCAATATATAGTCAAGACAATGGCAATAAGAGGACATGGGGCAAGTCCTCCCTTTCACAATTATTTATCATTTTCTCTATGCGACAGTGTCCAATCATCTGCAACAGGCAGAAGCATAAAGGATGTAAAGGGAAAAAGGTTTAAAAGAAATTCAGAATATGTCAATAATCAGCTTGGTTTACTTTGTTTAATTGGTACATTCTTCATCATGATGGCTACTTTATAGGGATCTCTCCCAGGAAGCTAATTTAACCTGAATAATGGGTACCTTAGCCTATTAGACTAATTTTCATTACTGGAGACACAGTGATATGGAACTTAAATGCCATCTAACCTTGTTTCAAACAAGTTTAAAGTCTAAACCAGGAGAATTTAATCTGGTAGTTTAATCAAAGTTATCACACATTCAGGAAGAAAAGATGTGAGCTGAATATTTTTGTTACAGACAGAAAAACAGTTGTCCCAGGTTAACTGAGTTGCATATCTAACCCATAATCCAATTTTTCAAGACAGGAATCACCTCATATGGCTTTCAATGTCTAACTTCTAGATATTTAAAGTTACTTGTCCATACTTTCTCTAAAGTCAAAGGAAATAGGCAACTCAAGAACACAATTAATTACATCATTAGCTGAGTGGAGAAATTAGAATATGGAAGATTAACCTAATTGGAGGTCCTTCTGTACTTATTATAAATAGAACCTAGAGGACTTTCTTAAGGCAGGTGATCCCTTAAGAAATAGTTAGTTAGGTGGATTGAATCTTGTTCTCAGAGTTGTCAGTACCAGTTTCTTTTTAGGAAGGTCAAAACAACACAGAGACGACAGACTAAAGTGTCTGCGTTGCCTAAATCCTGTTCATTTATCTTCCACTTTCCTATTTTTATTCACTACAGGAGTTGACACAATGTAAATCCAATTTTACTTTAAATAATTGTGTCTCCTGATAAGGTAATCTGACTTCAATGGTGTACCTTTAACCTGCTTCTCACTGGTTCTTGCTACTGCTTTAACTAGCTCAGCTTCCAATTCTTGTTCTTCAAGACATTTTCCCTGTTAGCACTAAATCCTTGCTTCTCCTTTCCAGTGTCTCTCCAAGTCCTTCCTCCTCCTTTTGACTATTCTACCATTTCCCGAATGACACTAAATTTTTTCATAATCCACTGTAAAAAGCAGTCTGTCTCCTGAATGCTATCCAATTCTACATCAATACCTGAACTGATAAGGTGTTTATTTAAATACATTACTCTATCAACAGCCTGTTGGAATCAAGAAAATTGAATTTGATCAAAATAATCCAGAAACACAAGGGTCAGTGGAGAGAGAACTGTGTATGCCTTATTAAAGAGGGTTCTACTGTACAATGGTTATCATAAGAAAGGGGAAGAAACGTCAAACTATTAGAGGAAAACTCTCTTTAAAATTCAAAGAGTTAGGAAGATGAATGATGGTTAAATGCCTATTACCTTAAAATGCCTGTAGGTAACCTCAAAAATTTCTTCCTACCTCCTAAGCAACGCAGTTTGATGTCAATCCTAAAGTAGCGTCTTCAAGCAAAAAAAACTAAAACAACAATTTCAGGACTACTTTTGCTTTATTACGTTTTTATTCTAGCCCACAGCCACAAAAACACACATAACAGCAAATTTCTGGCCTTTAAATTACTTCCATCTCTTTCTGCCATGTTGGTAGAAAGCATGGTGGAATCCTCCAAAGGAAGGAAACATCAACTCATCGCAACACTCCACTTGTCCTGAGATCAACAGTGGCATGAATGGGATTTCTATAATTCAGAAATTTAGCTGTGGAAAGTCAAGATCATATAATGTTATTCCTTTTAAGGACTTCTTTCCTCCTTTTTCACTTGATCATTTTCTTCCTGCCCCTAAGGTCCACTGCCATCAATAATATCTCCCTGCTAACCTGCCCATGCCCAACAACTTTCAGAGTTCCAGGTATGCCGGTCTATAAAGATAATCCAGCATCTAGATTGAATAAAACAGACTCGCTGCATCACATCAGTCACACACTCCACTTATTTCAAAAGTGACTTGGTTACACAGGAAAGGCCAGATTCAATGGTGTAATATCGGTGTAAACTGAAATTTGTCCTCTGACCTTAATGAAGTCTTATAAAACCAACAGCAACAAAACAAAGAGCATAAACTAACTTGGACTCAGATTTCAAACCTTAGTATGTCATTCAGCTGGCACTGGTCTAAGATGTGGGACTTCTGCAACCACACAAAAAACTAGCGGCTATATGGCATTCACTATGATGCAAAATCCGTGACATTTATTTCCAAATTTATTTGTTTTGTAGATAATTAAAGAAAAAGAAAACAAAACCCAAAATGTGCAAAGACATTATGGAATGGCAAGGAGATATATCATAGGCATAAACTCCACTAATTATGATTTTAAGACTGAATCGACACAGCACGTTAAACCAGCATACCTTCATGTTTAAGGTTTACATGCAAAACTGACTACCAAATGAACAAATCAGCTCCTCAGGGATGTCCAACAAGGCTATAACTTGCATTTATCTACCCTTACACCATTGCAAATCTCTCTTCTCATCACTTTTATGATTGTAGACCTACTAAAATTTAGGCCAGTTTTAAGTGACAGTCATAACACATCATAACTATAGGTTTCAGTCCATGCTAGAAATTCATGCAGGTTGATCCACATCTCATTTGAAAGAACATTTTGTATTTTTAGTCTTGCAGGGAAAATTGGTGGGGATTTGGTGCTTTTTATGTAAGTTGTATGTTACATCTTTCAAGATTTTGGCAGATTCTCTAGCATTTATGAAAGACATTGGATGATCAACCGTAGAATTGCCGTCTTCCCTGCAAGATTTTGTGATGTGATATTTTGATAATTCTCTAAGGAATAATTTCTTGGTTTACTGTGCTAATTCACAAATGATCAAGATCACATTCATTCTTCTAAGCTTAGTCTCCTAAGAATGTTGAAATAAGGGGTGGGATATATTTACAATACAGACATTTATATCAGAGGCAGTTGTTTGGAATTACCATAGGTCAAGAGAGAAAATAGATTTTTTATGATATAATGGATGACATCATAGATGGTAGCATTACTATGAGCCAAACCAGTGTTCCTGCCTTTTGTCCACAGCAGGAAACTTTCAGTACCTCCAAGATAGACACCAGCTTTCTAGATGTCTGAAGTTAAGTGAAAGAAAGCTCATCAGAAGTGCTGCTCTGCCTATGGTGAGAGACAGTGTCCTATGGAAGCTAGGATAAAATCAGTTACCAATCTCACATATGCCAAACAAGTCAGGTCTCAACAAGCTATGTGAATATCCCCCCTGTAAATCCGCCGAGTTTTATAGAGGTATATAGTGAGCAGCTGATAAAAGTCAGGGAATAAGTTTTCTGTTTGTGGCTTGGCCATGGTGCAACTGCTAGGTGACTTCAAGGAAGACACTTAATTGTCTCTGTGCTTCTACTCCGTTTTCCATTTTGTTTCTCTACCACAGAGAGGGAGGGAGAAGGCTATTCTTCAGTCAGCCCTTTAGAAGCCAAAACATGTATTTGGTGCTGAGGAATATCCTGAAAGTATCAGCCCTGCAATCACTGCAGCTTGCATATATGTATACTTTCTAACTTTTAGACCCACTATTTCAAAACCTGTGATGTCTCAGGTCAGGCTACAGTTAACTAGCCACCAGACTCTCAGGCAGATTTTGTAGATGCATTGAGTTCTTCAGTACCACAGTTGAGGTTAACATCAAGTAATACTGATAATATTCAAATTAGTTACACACATGTAAAGAGCCTGCATGTTAAAAGAATTAAATAAAATGGGTTTCTTTGCCTGTAAGTGGTTGAGGATGACTTTTTTCCCCTTATTTTCTGGGATACATGCACAGCATGGTGTTTCACTGCTATCAATACCATATTGTATGCAGTGTGGAATTTAGAATGACAGCAGAATGGTTTGTATTGAGAAAATGCTAGCTAAACCGTACTGCAGAGTCTGTGTGTTTTTCTCATTGCTAGATCTCTTTATAAGTGCCTGAAATATCTTTTTAGCCTTTTCTTTGTTTTGCTTTTAAAGGACTGAATATTTATTATGTAACTGGTTAATTTTTGGTCAAACAATGAGGCCATCATTTCGTAGAAATATTGAAGGGGGAGGGGAGAGAAGGTAAACATCCAACCAATATTAGCTCTGAAGTGCTGGGTAATTGTACAGGGCCTTGGGCAAAAACAAAACATAGATGTGCAGTAGTCATAGCACATCTTGTCTTAACTTGTCTTTGTTAGTGTAAGTGAAAAGGTTAATGCTGTTCAATTCCGTCAACACAGAATGAGGCACTGTGGCACCTTTGAAATCTAAACCTACCCACAGTGCAACTGATGTGATTCCTGAGAGAATCACATTATTTACAAGTTAGTTTAATAATATGAATGCCAATTAACCACGTGCTGGTGTATTATATAAAAAAAAAAAAAAAGCCCAACAGATTGCTTTTAGTATGCTTATCACAGGGTAAAGCTTTGCTGCTGTCTACCAGCAGCATATGGTAAGGTCTCAGCCACCTACTAGCCATAAGGGCTTAATCCTACTAGCCAAGACAGATACCAGGGATGGATCCCTGCAAGAGTTTTGAATAGCATGCATGGCAGTTCTAAGGAATAAAGCTGCCTTTAAAGCAGAATAATTGATGATGACTTAAATTCAATGCCAATTAAAAATGTCAGAGGCTGCTTCTTGACTGCCTTGCACTTTGTAGAGTCAGTTAAATTCATAACAAAGTGTGTGCAAGAAAGCTGCCAAACCACCCTTGTTTGGCAGAGACCTGGCAAAGATATACATGGTGTCACAGGTGTAAGTCAGGGAAGAAGCAGATCCTCAGTTTTCAGGGCTGCATCTTCACCAAGCAAAATGTCATCTAGCCCCACTTTAATCTGTGGAATTGCCTAAACTGTAAATTAAAAGCCTCACAATAAAAGTGAAATAAATGTGCCTCACAATGAAAGTGAAATAAATATTAGTACTGAATATCTGCTATTTCCTTATGAACCTCAGACTGTTCCTACTCCTTTTCAGTTTTCTGTTTGTCTAACCAAACGCTTCAGACCCTCCTATCCTTTGGTGCCAGCATAGTAACTATAACATAGAGGCACTAACCACAGGAAATATGGAGCAAATAGGGATGTAATCTCTCCTGTACACACCTTGCCCTATTAATACGGACAGAATATTTGGGTTTATTATTTAGACACTAGTCAGCATAAAAGGCCAGGTACGTCAAATTTAGACCTCCAAGCCTACTGCACCATTGCAGTGCCACTGACTTAGAACTCTGCGCTTGAACAATAGTATTCTCTTTTACTAATTGCAGACTCCAGCAATCAAGCCCTACACACAGACATTTCCTTATATCTTCTGCTAGCTTCTACGCATCTGATCCCAACAAGCAGTCCTCATATGGGAAATAAGAAGTCAATATGAAAATATACCCCGGTATCGCTACTGCCAACTCCGGAGCTGGAAGTATGGCCACAGCCACAGGCATACCTAGCTTGCATAGGATGATTATGACACTGAATCTGCATAATGCTTCTGGCTCCTTTCCCAAAACTACCCTCTGTGCTAGCTCATGCAGGGCTGGCAGAGGATTACTCCATGAGGCACAGACAATGCAGAGGGCCCCTGTTCTTCTGCTCCTATGGTGATACCCCCCTTAACACATCATGAGGTCATGCAGACTCCACACTGGATTTTTCTACCACCATTTATGACTAAAAATCCCTTATTCTTGTCATCCCCACTCTGAGCTTGGTTTCAGAGGATTTCAGTTTTCAACATCTGAAAACATGAATATGCCAAGAAGCAGACCCAAAGCTGCAGGTATCTTTCCTATATTGCTAAGGATTAAGAGGGATTAAAGATTTTGTCATATACCAGCAGTATTTCTATTCTACTACCATCAGCCCCCAAAATAGGATCCACTATTTCAAGATCGCTCATTTTGAAACGACCAGCTTTAGAACTGGGCATTACTTTTCCAGAAATTATTTCAAGTAACGGAATCCTGTGAAGTGTATTCCAGCGAAAGGTATCTGGAGTTGAGCACTTAAAACAGGAAAACAACAACCCCTGGCCCCACCTACACACCAAAAAACCTCCATAAAGGAAACACTTTTCAAAATATATTTATTCCGATTCTGCCTTTGATTACGTTTCACCTGCATTTTATTTCAAAGCCTTTTATTATTAGCAAAACTATGAGTCACACTCACATTGTTTTGATTAAAAAGCAGAAGGTCTATAATACTCCCCTCTCCTCAGCAAGCAAAAGATGGATCAAGTCTACTCCATAGCAATGGTCCAACCTCCTTTATTTTGATGCTCTCTCTTCACCTTTCCCTGGCCAGAGTAGTTCTGATACAGCTGGAATCCATCCCTACAGACTTACCTAAATTGCTCGTGGGAGTATTATTCATTACCCTGCTCCAAGATAGAAAGTGGAAGAACCACTAGGGAAGAATCCATAATACCTGTGAGCCAAATTCTTGTCATCCTTTGTATGAATAGGCAGAAAAAATAGTGTGACTAACGTTCGTGAACACACGTGTTCATAGATAGAAGCAGACCCATCCTGGTTTTGTGTCCAAGCCTATCATTTGTACATACAACGAAGAAAAGAGGGGAAATAGGTTATCACATAACAACAGAAAGAAACTGGTAGTTGCGTCCAACACTAAAATAAAAATTGAAGCAAACTGAAGCATCTGTAAACAGGAACATGTTAGAAGCACCTTTCAGACTTTCACCTTCTTTGCTCAAAGAGGAGATCTGTCCTCCTGTTTGCTATTGACGTCTTTCTAAAACAACTTTAATTTCTCTTGCATTTATTACATGTCAGAGCACTTGACAACACTCACAATCTCTATTAATCAAAGTCTCAGTAGTTGCCGCAGCCTGAGCGGGAGTATAATCCTTAAGATTCAGTCCCTCCTCAAAAGGAAAAAAAAATGGCGGTAGTTTGCCTGACAACAGGGTAAACAGATTATTGTGTTATTGCTGGCTGATTGCCGGAGTTATTTTGGAGCTCCATAATTCGTTTAAAGAGATTTTTGACATTTATGAAATGACTTCTATAATCAACTGACAGTGCAATATCCTATAATTGTTCAATTAAAAATGACTACTAGTGCATTCATTTATTAGTAGAATCAGATAATTGTCTTGCCACTAAAGAGTACTTCACACTTTGCGCATCAAATGAAAATGTTTGAGTATAAATCTGTGGCACAGCAGCCAAAGTCCTGGGGATTTTTCAAGTGAAGGTGTAATTATTACAGGCCTCTGAAGTAAATACGGTTTCATGTGATAATCTTTAAATGGATTGCATGTGTCTTACAAGACACACTTCTGCATAAACTGTCACATCTGGCGAGATGGACATGAACAGGTTTTCTGTGGCAGGTGAGACTCCTGTGGTTTAAAACAGGGTCAGCTTAAAAATTGGCGTCTAAATCACGGAGCTGATCTTCCTTCCCTCCGCTCCTCCCGTTCCTGGGAGGGCACTGTTCTACTGCAGGAAGGCAGCAGAGGGTGGGTGCACAGGTAAATCAGTTTTGTATGGGAGATTGGACCGGAATATGAACCCATAAACTACACAGCCTCGGTCACAAACGCACATGCGCACCCATACCCTGTGCTCCGGGGAGATATCAACATCTACATGAAATATCTAGTGATTTTTCCATATATTTGAAGTCCACTTGAGGTCACTCAGCACCTTGAAACAATTTCAGAATAGAGACTTTCTCTTTAAAATTGAACATTTTAACTCGCATTATCCAAACCATCTGCTAAGCAAAATCACAGATCAATTTTTCATTAAATAATAAAAAAGCTCTGTACATCAAGTAGGTAGAGATCATATGGAAAACTGTGTAAGCAAATCACTGAAAGGCAAGCAACAGCAGCAACCCCTTCGTAAATATAATGATTTTTTTTTTTTAATTATCTCTCTGTTTCTAAGGACAACCTTCCAGAATTCTTGGCTAAAACTCACAATTTATATTCAGATAATAATAATTAAAGAAATCCAGAGCATAGTCACCAGATGGAAGATAATACTTAATTTGTGGCTGCTACTGTATACTATTTAGTAATGTCATTTCAGAGTCTCAGCGGAGCTTAAGCCTTGCTCCCCTCTTCCATCCCTCCCCCACCACACACCAGTTTGATAACAGAACATAACACTTCTTCACCTCGCGCTTGAGCTTCTCTGTATTGCCTTTCCTCCAATGATCTTCAAATGCTTTAATGAACCAATAATTAACGAGTTATTTCTTATACCGTGGCTTAGCCAAGTGTTACTTTCTCCGTGTTACGCAGGGAGAAAGCTGTAAAGCGGGGGAATTACTGCCAAATTTTTCGCTAGCAGTCCCAGGATTAGGGGGAGGGTAGCTGGCTCCCATCTAGAGACTGTCAATGGGGGAGCATCTGGAGAGCACCTCGTTTTACAGCGCGGTGCCAATTAAACCCAACGGGTGGATGTAGCTGCGTGGAAGCGAGCAGCAGCCGGGCTTCAGCCGGGCACCCCCTCCCTCCGCAGACCTTTACCTGGTGCTACCCAGGCACACCAAAGCCCGGTGGCAGAGCCCACGCCAGCCCTAGCCCTCCCCTTCTCCGCTGTAATCGCAAGCCCACCCTTCCTCCTGCTTAGGAAAAAAAAAAAAAAATTAAAATCAATTTGTCCTCATATCAGATCAGCTTCCCTACAAAGCTTTGCAAATGACCCATCAAGGATACGCTGCTTCATTGACTGCATTTTTCTCCCCCGCCCCCCGCCCCTTTTTTGTTGTTGTTTGTTGTTGTTTCAAACCCATTTTTCTGCGTGTTGTATGGATTTTAGAAAGACTTTTGATAAAGACGGTCCTGGCAGCTGGATGATAAATATTATTTTCTTAACCTGCCTGGCTTTGTCAGCCACCTGCAACTGCAGCCTGCCACGCGTTGGAAGCAGCTCATTAACTTTCCCACAGCTTCCCAGGAGTTTTCCTTGTTTTCTTTCACCTTGGGTGTGTGCTGCCTTCTACGCGAACAGTTAACTACCCGAGCAGGCCGAGCGGGCTTTGGCACCACAAGCATAGCACGCTTCAGGCAGCCTCCCTGCTAAGGCTCAAAATCTCTCTTAAACACATTAAGCAGCCCATTTTGGATTGATAGTGCAGTAATTATTCTGCTTCACCCTAAAAACCATCCTGGGGTAATTGGCGCAGAGGAAAATTACCCAGAGTCCTCTGCCACCTGGTAGTTAAGGAACGAATCCAGGGAAAGATAAGTGAAGCAGGGAAAAAATCGGCACTTATTTGATTTTAATCTCACCACTTTGCAAGCATTTAAATTGCCTTAATCAGGTGGCTGGCTCCCAGCCTAGCTGGTAATCTGTTATCAAATTTGAAACTAGATTTTTTAAAATGTCAGTGTAGGCTGAGAATTGAAGTCTATTAACAGTTATGAGCCTCCCTCCTAAACTTCCATAATCTATGTATTAATGATCCCTTTTACAAAGCTGTCAAATATTACTTTATTATAACTATATATTAGTAACGTCAGTGTAAAAGCAGGATTTAATTATTTATTTTTGGAAGATGTGGGGGGAGAAAGCCAAACCCCATACACATACACAATGCCAACATTCTTAACACTGAAACCCGATTTTTCCGAGGCAATAACTTGAGTGTATGGAATAACCTTGATAAATGTAATTGAATTTTTCTCTGATAAGATTAACTAGTGGTAATTGTGAATGGGGAAGGTCTGACCCACTACAAATGAGATGTATGACGAGCTGAAAATAATCAATTTTTTTTTCTTTCTTTCTCTCTCTTTCCTCCCCCTTCAGCCCCCCCTCGATTGAAAAAAACACACTGAAATAGTAATTTTGGGCCTGGCAGGATGAAGCATTTATGTCTGAAATGTTTTTGTATGTGCTGATTATCTGCTATCTTCTCAGTGTGTCTAATTGTGCTGAGCTCAGTTTAAAATGAGATCAACACATTTAAACCCCAGAAGGCTTAATTAAGGGAGGGACTTAATGCTTTACAAAAAAGGGGAATTTACGTCTTTTGAGAAATGTAGTATAAATTCTACCTGCAACTTCCCTGCCTAGAGTGCTCCAAAATTTTGTAGCTTTTTGAATTGCCTTTAAAAACAAACACAAAAGACAGAACTTTAGAACTCATAATTGCTGGTAGTGGTTGAGAGCGGCGGTATTTTTTTTTCATGCTTACTACCTCTTGCTTTTTGTTTCCACGTGCTCTTGTTTCAAGCTGGCCTGATCAAGCAAGCAAGAATGCAACATATAAAGCGGGCTTGAAAACTCCAGCATTTAAACTGTTGAAAAGCACAGAGCAGCTATGTGCTTTTCAGAGTTGAAGGTACCTCTCCCGTTGCATGGAGAAACAGACATGCAAATTCAGACAAAGCACCCCCCTACCTTGCATTTGTTTCCATTAGGTAGACAAACTGTTGCAGTGGAAATTAAAAAAGGGTGATGGGGAGGATTAATTCTTTTTAGTTACGTGATAAAAGTCAATCAAGTATTCTTTGAAAATAACGCCACAGTTCTTTTTTTTTTTTTTTCCTTCCTCCCTCATTATCCTGTAACTCTGACCACTGAACTTTAGCGCTGTAGATCAGGCTAAAACACCACTGACAACTGGGTATTCATATTCTCTTCATTGAATCCTGTGTAGGTTCTGTGAAAGACTCTTCAGAAACATAAAATCTACCGACAATGAAATTAATCACAAAGTACAAAAGAAAAGCAGCTGGCATCCAACTACTGAATAATGCAAAATGTGCAGATTTAAATTACATGTCACCGTTAATGTATACAATATATCTATATCTACACACACACACACAGTTGTGCTATAATCAGTAAATAATTTTTCACTGTCTACAAAATAAGTATTTTAATTCAGAAATAGTATATACTGAAATTGCATCAAAATTAAATACCAGATGAGTTCATCATGATTAATGTTACTGCAGTAAATACCAGAAGGAATTAAGCTCAATAGGAAATGGTTGCAATTTAAAAGGAGAGTTTAAAAAAAAAATAAATGTTTTTATATGGGAGAAAATTATAAGTGAAACCAGTAAAAATCTGTGTCAATATCTCCACATATTGTAAGTCTCTAATTAGCCAACAGGATCAAATAGAACAAGGAAAGAAAGTTAAGTTTGCTTCATTTATGTGCTCATTAAAACATGGATTATTTATAAAGGAACTACCTGGAAAACTATAGGAGAAAATCACTGGTGAAGTCACTATTTTCATGCAACATTTTGGGTAAATTATAGTCCCGGAAACTGGCATTATTTTTCTTCTATCCAACAAAAAAATATAAATAATAGAATTAAAGAGAAAACTGGAGTCTATAACTACTTGCCTTGAATTCCGAAGTTTGCTAGCTCTGAGCTGCACAGCCATATATCCTTGAGAGCAAACAGGAACCCAGTGTATTTTATTTCTTAGCTTTTGACAACCTTTATTATTTCGTTTATCTGCTATTCATAGTGAGATGTAAACATCTTACTTCCCAGTGTGATCCTCATATCAACAGTGGGTCAGTTTAAAATATTGGGAATCAATATGTTATAAAACATCAGCCAGTACTAAAAAGCCAGAGCTAGAGCAAATTCATTGAATGTCAAATAAAAAATAAACAAACACGGACAGATAAAAAAATGTAGCAAGCTCATAAATAAAGAGACAAGGAATTAGAAATATATATTTCTAAAACAATGACTTGACAGGGAACATGTCCCTACATTAAATACTAAGCCACTTAGAGCAAGAAAGATGACGAATTTCATGTAGGCACAGAGAAAATAAGTAGTTCTAAGTGGATCTCTTAATTTAATAGAAAACTTGCACGGTAATAGCGCTCGTTACTATTGCAGGAATGGTGAGAATGAATAATATGGGTAAAGAAAACTTAGTTCACATTCAGCTTGTTGGTTTGGTTTAATTTATTCGACTAGACATTTCAGACTGGCTGCATAAAGGCAGGGGACAACATTCACATCTTGGGCAAACACACAGGCATCATGGACATCTTGTAACACAAGCTTGACGCAAACGAACCAGGCCTCCTGCTGTTCTCTCCCCTTCACAGGCCTCAGTCTAGTCAATGATAAGCCTATAAGCAGAATTGGTCTAATAAAAATGTCTTTGACAGAACCATTTTCCAACACAAAAATGTAATTTCATTAAAAAAAAAAATGCAGTAAAGTGCTAGTTTAGAATATTGTTCGTTTGGTTTTAAAACTAGAGATGTCCACACTGATCCATTCAACACTGAGGTGATTAATATCAGAGATGTTAAAATATTTCTGATTTGAGCAATTCACATTATGCCAAACATGCTGATGCAACAGCAGATCTTTAATAATATTCTATGAGATAAATGTATGTTTATATGTTGTACATTGTATGGCAATATTTTGCCATGAGCAAAATGAACTGGTCAGAAATTATCCAAATTAAATTATGGACTACAACTTCACATTTTTAAGAACTTGTTTCATGAAGAGACTTGATTTTTTTTGTTAAAAATCTGAAATGTATTAATTTCTTATCAAACATAAATCCACACCCACGCTTGTGAATATAACATATGTTTTTCCTCGCTCTCAAGTAACGTTCAAATTTCAAAACATATAGCTAAAATAGACTAAACAAAAAATGGATATTGAAGCTTTGAAACATCGGGGGATTTGCAGAAAGGAGGGAAACAGACAAGGAAGAGGAAAATGATAAGGTAGGATGAAAAGGGAAGAGCTGGCATCCAGGGTTTTGAGTCAGATCTTTGTCTACTTTACAGAGTATAAAACATCATTTCCTTGTGACCTCCCCTACCGTAAGCCCTCTTGGCTCCACAAATCAGCATTGTTCTAACAATGCGTTATATCAAAACAGAACAAAGCACACCAAAACGTGAACTCATCTCCCATATTTCTGCAGATTCTATGAAGCCCTGGTCTTCTGCATCACTTCATTCAACTTTAAACATTTGGTTGTAACCTATTATAAGGTCTCAAAACATTTTTTTTTTGTTTATTTGGTTTGTGAAAGTTTTCTGTCTTTCGCATGAAGATAACTTTTTAAGCGACAATTTGAAATGAGAAACTTCTTTTTTTAAGTGGAAAAAGTACATCCTTTCTGAGATGAGACTGCATCACAAAAATTAAAGTTTTTTCATATCTTCCTATTTTTTCTCCCAAATTTCACATCTCAGTTTTTCAGAGTCTATTCAAATTTGCAAATAGATTTGCAGCACTCATTTCCTCCCCTATGTAAGGGATGGACTGTAAATTCCCTGATGAGGGGCAGAAGGCCCTCCAAACCTTCAATGGAATGCCTCAAAGGAGGAAGGAGGATGGAAGGAAAGGAAGGAAGGAAATAAACACTCGCAAGGAAATAAATAATGCAGGCCTGGTCTTCAAAGAACTGATAAGGCTCACACTTCTGGCACCTGAAAGCGTGGGAGAACTGTCTTGTGAAGACAGGATAGTTCTGCCACTTGTGTGGTGAGGTTGCTAGTTCTCAGTTCTCAAGGCCACTGTGTCCGATGAGTGACCTTTGCTTCTTTATCCGCAAAATGCATATGAAAGCGCACACTCCTGCATATGCTAATGAAGATTATAGAGATCATGCTAAACATGTATGACTATGGCACTTGTCTCTCCACCCAAATCATGCTACACGTCACCAAGGAGAAGGGAGAAACCTGAGACGAGGCTGTCCTCATCAAGGGAGGTGGACCGTGCTAATTCAGCAAACATAAAAGGGGAAAATAAGTGCCCTTAAGGGGAACGAAGAAGAAACAATAGAAGAAGATTGTGCCTGGGAAGATTCTTCCCAAGAAAGAAGATTATGCCTGGGAAGATTCCCTGAAAAACACGCTGGAACCCAGGACCGGTGATCTCTTTATCTCTGTCTTTTTCTCCGTCTTTTCCTTTCTCTATCCCTCAGTTTCTCTTTTCTCTTAGAATTGTTAAGTAACAGTTAGAGTTGTTAACTAATGACCTTAAGTACGACCTTAAGTACAACCTTAAGTACCGCTTGCCATAAGTTGTCCTATACCTGTTGTTAAGTAACACAGTGCATACCTCATCGCTTGCCATCATTTGTTATATACCTAACCAATTATCGTGGACTTGTTAAGACCTATACTAACCATTTTGGTAAGCTAATAAATGTTTCTATATGGACCTTGAGAATTATCTCACCTTAGTCCGCACCATTGAGAATTTACGAAACTGAAGTCACTTACCCTCCCTCTTTACTGGGAGTGGGACGTGACACCCTATAATGACATCCCCAGCCATTTTGGCAAATATGCTTTTCATCACACATATACTGTCCAACACTCTTAATATCCATCCTGTGATTTCATGGGAACCCAGGTGTTGGGAATTTATCATCAGCCACTGCTCACAGCCTTTACAAAGACCCTCACACGCACTGCCTAACAGGCAGAAAGTACCATAAAGGCAAGGGACAGAGGAATGGCTAACTGGTAAGCTGGAAAAATAGAGGCCCAACGGAGACAAACTAACAATGATAGTACAGAAAGTGCAGATCATCCTTCACTGGAATTCATCTCCTACACTTCCTCTCCCATTCCTTTTCTTGGAAGCCTGCATCAAAAAGCAGCTCATTAATTGTGTCGCCTTAGGACCCTCACTTATTTGACTACCTTCTTCTTCTGTCACTTGCTGCAACACCTTTTCCTCCACTCAAAAGTCTTTGCACAGAGCCAAAGCTCAGTCCAGCCAGTGCCCTCATGGTGAGTAAACGTGCAGTCTACAAAGAAAAATTCACAGAAGTCAAGGATGGAAGTCAAAACTTTTTTCACAAGGCCAGGTCATCAGCCATGTTTTCTGTGGTCCCTTGCATGATTTCAGGTCACGTAGCCCTTCTGGCCCTAGCCTTCAGATCATCACTCTTACCTCGAGTCCATGTAGCAAAGAACCTGCCTTCTCCTGCTTGTCTTATTCCCACCTGCTCTGCAGTACTGCAGAATGGAAGAGGTACAATCTGCTGGGGCTGTCATTCATTCTATTCCACAAAATCAGCCTGGAAGCATCTTCAGTTAGATGAGACCTGTTCTTTTTGGTTTGATTCCTTCTCTCATCAACTCTGACAGTTTTGGATTTGAGCTCTTTCCAGGCGAGGAGAGGAGGGGTTGAAGATAGGGAGCCTGTTTACAGCTTGTTGAGTCAAACGCTGTAATATCATTATAGTCCTATGTATTTATAGCATGACCACTGTGCATCAGTGTCCCCGTCCATCTCATTTATTGCCAGTCTTAGTATGTTAACTTTTCTATACAGGAGATTTAAACCTGATACCAACTGTCTTCTAATCACATAAACAAAAAACAGACTCATGTTCTGGTGTTTTTCCTCACTTAAAATTTTTTAAGTGATTTTTTGAAAATAATAGTAAACACCAGCCTGGTAAAATGGTAAGTCCTTGAAATTTCACTGTCAGAGAGATGGTACTTGCTAGCCGCCGTCTGAGGAATCACCCTTTCTGAGGTGTCAGCTCTGCTTCGGTTTGACCTGGCAAGTCACAGATTGCAAAGCAGCAGCTCCACCACTTGAAATAGGAAAGAATCTTTCTTGAGAGACAAAAAGTGGTAAAAATGAGATCAACTTTCAGGTTTCCTGACACTAGAGGGCAAGCCCATTTTAGGTAATGCTATATTTGATGAAGAATCTTAAAATATGTTTCCTTAGTAGTGAGTAAACTGTGCCAGCTCTCAGTCATTTGTGTCTCCTCATGGACTCCTCTGGCTTCTGAGGTAGAACAGCTCTGCTCAAGTTGGTGAAACTAAGAGGGCTGAAGAGAGCAGTGATCAAGCCCTAGACCATAAGTAGTTACTCTCAGTGCCTATAAGGAAGGCACCGATATTAGTGATGGATAATGATCAGCTCCAATCGTAGGGACATTTTCTTTATCCTTACACATTTTATTTTATTTTAATATTCTAGACTTCTAATACCTGTTCTAAGAACTTTGATTGCCCAGTGGTCAGCAAGATGGATACAGGATGGAGAGAGAGATGTGAAAAATACTTGTGGAAATACTCTCCCTCAAATTAGCACCTCATCTAACCATTTCTACCCACAAATAAGAAACAAAAGGAAAGCAGTGTTTAACTCATGTCTCCGGCTGCTTTGCAGGCTCCTCCATGGTGCCTTCCTCTTTACTGAAAATCAGACACCACAGCTCATTAAGCCAGACTTTGAAAGATAATAAAGCTTATAGACTCCTTCACTTCTCTGAGGTTAACATTTCTTTAATAGAAGACAACGGTCTTGTGGTTAAGCCACAAGCTCAGTGTCAGGGGACCTTGGTTACAATCCATTACACATACAGACTTTGCCAAGCCATATTACTTATCTTGCCTTAACTGCATTTCAAAGATGAGGGCCGAATAAGTTTCCCTTTCTACTGGGATAGCACAAGGATAATCAAGGCACAGAATGCATGCTGTTCTTCCTGCAAGGACAGACTCCTTGGGATGAAGGGTTCATGGCCAACCCAGAGGCATGAATCCTTTGGTGCTAATGAAAGGTGGAAAAAAAGAAAATTAAAAAAAAAAAAATCATAAATCGGCTTCCTTCAGTTGAAATTGTAAATTAATATGATAGCAGGTATTGAAAGAATTTAGAATAAGCATATCAAATGAGGCTTCTATACACCTATTTTAAAACTAAGTTACACCTTTTTTCCAAACACTTGTTTTGTTGGCATGCAGATATTTCATTGAAGAGATCTGGGGCTCAGGAGCCCACCTTTAAGATGCCTGCTCCGATAAACACAGTCAGAAACCTGGGATTGGACTTAACTGCCTAGACCAGGCTTTAGCATGATTTTAGTCACCCTAAGGTACCCTACAAACTCCCCAACTGCCAGTCTGGAAGGACATAGGTCTCCAGTTTGCGCTGGGGCATGTGCTGTCTATATGTAAGTGTCCTTCATGGCCCATATCACCTAAAGCAGCATTAGACATTTGTATGTAGGCACCTGAACCTCCTATCTTTATTTACCCAAGTAAAAATAATTGGAAAATGGGTAGACATGAAAGCTTCCCAGCAGTTCTTATTTATACTGCAAATCAGGACAAAATTCACCCCTAAAGTTGTGATTACTAACTTCAGCTAAATTATCCAGAATTACACATGATGCACTAACATGTGTTTCCTTTGTCACACCTATTAAAAATTATCATCAAATAAACTACTTTGCGTACAGTAACATTTTTAAATCTCTCCCTCTTTAGAGTACAACAGGCTCAGTTTCCATTTGAGTATCACGGTTTATCAGCAGAGTGCCATAGTCTTTAAGACCTTAAAGACTAAAGCAGGCATAGAATAAATGTGTGCAACTACAACTGAGAACAGTAGGAGGTAATTCCACTATCTCGCTTCTGAATTGTACAAACTACACTGAGGAATGTTCAGTTAAGTCTTGCATAACATTTTATCATAAATAATTACATTTTTAACTACACGTGGCAAGTAAATTTACAAAGCATTTGCTATAACGCAAAATATCTTCCTTTGAAATTTTGCTTATTCACCAGCTAATTCAAGAACCGCAGCAATTTGCCATGCACTTCTTAATAGTTTTTTGTAAAACAATATGGGGGTTTTTTGTAACACGAAGAGTGAAAGTATGTGAAATGTAACAAAAATAATTGTTAAAGCTCCCTCATTTGGAAATAACTTGACTTATAACAGACTTCTTTCTAACCAAATAGTAAATATTTGGAATCTAGCGACACATTTGGCAGGGCAGGTTTTAGACAGATACAGTTAGATACAGTTTTAAACAGTTGTAGTGCTGTCATATCGGTGACAAGCTTCGTAAGGAGACTTGATCAATTTTTTAACAGATTTGTCGGGGAAATATTTTTTTCTAGTCTAATATAATTTCCTCCAACTTTGACACTCAGTTCAAGAACAGATATCACGATTGCTTGCAAAGCTTGTGGAGTTTCAGAAAAAAATTAAAATAATAGTCAGGCTTTTACAAAGACCTGATGAGTAAAGCTTCCATACACTAGTAGTTATGGGATGTCATGATAATTTGTGCATTCCAGACTAATGATGATACCCTCCACCTCTCTTATTAAGAGTGCAATGCCTCTCTTTTATCATGCTATATATTGCGTCTGCTTAGAAATATTAATTCACTATAATGTCTCACCCAGAAAGCCATTTTCAGTAAGCCATGCCTACTCCCTGCACATAGTCACTGTGAAGTCAATGTGATGGTTTCGGACTATTAAAGATCTTTTGCTATTGAAGTAGTTTATTAATATTAGTCCATAATAATTGCTGAGAGCCATTAAAGAAAAAACATGATTTTTAACGACTATCATTTGTATGTTGCTCTACTGTGTCCTTTTATCTGGAGAACAATTCATTCAAGGTAAACTGTACACTCATTTAAGGAGAGAGAACTGATGTCCATTTTTTGCTAACTAAATCATCAAAACGTCTGAGAAAAATTGTACCACAGAAACATTTCAGAGAGAAGAAGAAAACTCTGTGTGGACCAATATTGAACTAACACTGGAGACTGACCTTCCCAATGCTCTCCATCTTCATCTATGTCTTTGTGCAATGTAGATTGCCTAGCAAGAAAGAGTTGATTGGTTTGTCATAGGAATTATATGATTCAGATGTATTTTGGGAGAATGAATTCATCGGGACTAAAAAGAGGGATTAGACTGCTGAACTCCAGATCTCCTTGTGAGCGTGTACTATAATGGAAAAGTACCATTCAATGTAAACTCTATCAAAGCAAAGGGATTTGGATAGGTTAAAAAAAAAATAGTATTCCAATATTGGGGATAACCAAGTGCTTTAATCAAAAATGTCAAAAAAAAAAAAAAACAACCCAGATAGCATTGCCACATTAGTAACTATTTTAGAATTTCCAGTCTAAAGAAGTCAAAAAAACAAAAATTCTTGTACTGTTGTGGAAATCCTGAAAAATCCCTGAAATGTGGAAATGGAAATTCCAGACCATCTAAAGGACCTTAATTCTGGTGCTTGAGAGAAGGAAATTCTGCTGAAAGTTCCTTGAGACAGATTCTATTTACAGCCTAAGGTTGATTGCAGGTACAAGCTCAAACATAGTTTTGAGATTTTTAAGGTATTTTTTCTAAAAGAAAAGCATCTACCATAGATTACACTTGACATGCTCTAGATGGTCTAGGCAATCTATAAACAACAGATAGAAGGAGCTTTCTTATCTCCTTTGCAAAAATAATTTTTCTAAATTGTTTGTGCTCAAGACTGTCTTTTACCTTCATTAGAAATTTAACTTGTGAATAATAGGTTTTCTTGATAACTCTTTAGATATTGATGTAATGCATCTATCACAGTCTGAGGTGTAGCTCTTAGTTCCGTCTTCTGTGCATGTTCAAAGCAATAGGTGGATTAAATATGCAGCCACACCAACAACTGACAGATGATGGTCAATCTGTCTTCTCAGTCATGTTTGCTGTCTGTTTGTGACCTGCCCCCTCAGAAGCCACCTAGCTTAATATCACCCTAGTCCATATCCTCAACCTAAAACTGCCTGTAGTGCCACCTCTGAGAACACAGCAGAAAAAGTATCTGGCAAGAAGCCCATTTTTTTGTTGAGGTGGATATGAACTAGTGAAAGCAAGTATACAACTTCAATGTTCCTTGATAGAATATTCATGAAATATGATGTTAGAAGCATAGAATGGTCGGAGTTGGAAGGGACCCTAAAGTTCTTTTAGTTCCAAGCCCCCCGCCATGGGCAGAAACACCTTCCTCTAGACCAGGTTGCTCAAAGCCCCATCCAGCCTGGCCTTGAACACTTCCAGGAGTGGGGCATCCACAACTTCCCTGGGCAGCATTTTCAAGTGTCTCACCACCCTCAGAGTAAAGAATGTCTTCCTAATATCTAATCTAAATCTACGCTCTTTCAGTTTAAAACCATTACCCCTCGTCCTATCGCCACACTCTCCACCTTTTCTGTAAGCCCCTGTTAAGTACTGAAAGGCTGGTATGAGGTCTCCCTGGAGCCTTCTCTTTTACAGGCTCAACAACCCTTCTTCTGTCAGTCTGTCTTCATAGGAGAAATGTTCTAGCCCTCTGACCATCTTTGTGGCCCTCCTCTGGACTTGTTCCAACAGGTCCAGAACTAGATGCAGTACTCCAGGTGGGGTCTCACGAGAGCAGAGTAGAGGGGCAGAATCACCTCCCTTGACCTGCTAGCCACGCTTTTTTTGATGCGGCCCAGAATACAGTTGGCCTTCTGGTCTGCAAGCGCACACTGCCGGCTCGTGTTGAGCTTCTCATCACCCAATACCCGCAAGTCCTTCCGGGGGTGCTCTCAATCCATTCTCTGCCCAGCCTGTATCTGTGCTTGGGATTGACCCAACCCACATGCAGGACCTTGTACTTGGTTTTGTTGAACTTTATGAGGTTCACACTGGCCAACCTCTCAAGCCTGTCCAGGTCCCCCTGCATGGCATCCCCGCCAGCGTGTCGACCTCACCACACAATTGATTCCTCTGAAAAGCAGGTCACCTCTTCAAATACATAAAAGTGGCTATGTCTGTAACTCATCTCACAAAAAAAAAAAAAATATTTGTCACTTACAAGTTATTTCTGGATGTAAAACAATACTGTTTGAAACAAGTTCCATAGTTGGGGTAATGTGGAATATGTTAAACATCAATATTCACTGAGTTCCTTTGCCAAAAATCACACTACACTCTGAAACAGGTGTTTAACAATGGGGTTATGACATTTTTTCATCAAAATGGTGTTTCAGAGGCACAAGTTACTTGAAATTCTTGTATTCCTTGAAATCATGTTTCAGAACTTCAACATTTCCTATGTTCTGTAGGTAAAAAATTCTCATTTTCATTTTGTGGTTTGGGGGACGAGCCTCAGGGAGCACAGGGAGCATATCCCTTAATCAAGGTCATAAGAAAAAAGCTTGTGAGAGAGACTTGCAACGATCAGTTTCCAGCTCTCAACCAAGTTCCTATACTTCTCCTAACATGAATATTCCACTTACTCCTTTAAAGCATTATCGAAAAGAAACATTAATACCCTCACTGATATAAAAAGAGCCAAAATTCCTGGGTTTACGCCATATACAGAGATAGTGGGTAATTCTTTTCTGATGCAACAGAAAGGAGAAATTGTAACTCTGTATATTAAAGGGACATAATGCTATATATAATAATATGAAGGTATTGTCAAGTAAATATTAGACCTTAACTGCGGAACCAGCTTGTGCAATTCCTCAATATTGTAATTGCCAGCTTTATTTTCTTATGCCTGAGCAAAAGACTGCATCTTTGGGAAATTTACAATTTGCACTATTTATTGAGACAGTTCCAATTCCTTTTTTATTTGTTTTCCAAAAGTACCTTTTTTTTACCTGTGCTGACCAGTGCAAAATCAGGCCCACTAATGTTTATAAAATACCACATTATTGTTAGATATCGAATCCAAATGCAAGCACTGCAGCTTCTAACAGATAGGAGCTTGATGGAATCTGTCTGGAGATTGCAGGTGTCCAGATTGTCTCGGCATCTACTCTGGTAATAGCCCCTGACACAGAAGACAGAAAGAGCTCAGCATTTTCTAAAACTTTCTGAAGCTTTGACATTTTAACAGGAATATAAAAATACCTCTCTTGCCTTTAACTCTCAGGTTTATTATGAGCTTGATAATTATAAACTCAGAGGAAATCCAGACAGTTACCTATTAACATTTAAGGCAGTGATCTGCTGCATAGATTGAACAAGAAAGGAGGGATAGTGTTGATTCAATTTTTTTTTTAACAGTGCCTTGATCTAATGTTTTATTGTTATTTAGTGTCCATTATTATAGTGTTATTTTGTGTCCATTAATAGGACGCTAAATGATCAAGAAGGTTGAAGTTACTCTGACAAAGACCTGATCCTTCATAGTACTTCAGCAATGTAATCAACTACCGAGTACCTCTTGCTCTTACACAAAACTTTTTGTCAGTAAATCTCAAAGTGCTTCATTAAGGAGGTAAATGTTAGCATTTCTGTGCTGCACAGATACCCATAAAAATCAGTTCAAAAGTCAGTGGGTTAGTGGTGGGTCTGGGAGTGCAACCAAAATCCCCCCAAACTGCAGAGCAGGGCTCTGTCTGTCGGTAACGCTGCCTCCAACACACACGAGCAGTCCCGGGCAGCGAAGCCGAGTCCAACACAGACAGACCTACTTCTGCACCTCCCAAGCCCTGTGCAGAACGGACCTTCCAAATCTGTTGGGAATGTGGGCGATATCCAGCAGGCAGAAGGGGGCAAGCAGCAGCACCTGGCCCCTCAGCACGGGGTGATCCCTTTGCTGGCCCTGGCCGGGGTGTGAGTGGACACTGGAGCTCCACTGCTGTTACCGGGGAGGGAAGCGGGGAAGATTTCCTTCCTGCAGGATTCCTTCCGCTAAGCTCAATTATTGCAGTATGGTGTGAGGAAGGAGGGGTGAATTTCTCTCTCATTGCTTAGCTGAAAGCAATTGCTCTTCTGACTATGTTAAAAAATAAATTTTCTTCTTACTTAAAGATTCATAACCCGAAGAGGAAGTTGCTGTGCATGCGCTTTTCTGCGCTCGGTAAACAGCACACAACAGGCTTCTGTCTAAAATAGGACTTGAGGTTTGGTCAAGGTCAGTAAGGCACGTACTGTACCCTAACTTTTTTCTTTAACAGATACATTATTCTATTAGATGGAAATAGTACCAGGGCAATTCACCCCCTCCTGGCTTTTCTATCTATGTGTGAGCATCTTTGAGAAGTGGGATTAGAGAGAAACCTGCAGGCATATTAATAAATAAACTTCACATGCTGTTAGATATTAAGTAAACATACCGCTAAATATTTCTCTAGGGGGTTGTGATCTCATAACCCATGGACTTCTAATTTGGTTACCTGTGACATGTGGTTCTTACCCCCAGGGTTCCACAATGAATTAATTCTAAAATGCCTTTTAAAGTTTAACACACTACGATAAAATAAAATAATCAAACATATATTCTTAAAAAATTTTGGCTCACGTTGCTTCATAGATAACATGAAGTGTTACTATTTAAAAAAAAAAAAAAAAGATGACTATACAACTGAGGATCCTCAGTCAGGGGGGCACACATGGGCCTGGTATAAATTAAGAGGGTAAACGCCATTATGGAATAAGGAACTGTTTCTGTATCAAGTAAACATCCTCTCCCAGCAACACCGTGTCTTCTGTTGTTACAACAAAAAGACTTTCACTTTAGGAAGAGATGCATTGGTCCATGTATTCACAGACAAAAGTGATTTGAGTCCTTTCCTTACATGTTTGTCCGTTTATTCCTCACAGTAGAGGGTGAAAATTTGCTACTGAAAAACAGTTAATGAAAATGTGTTTTTGTAGAGGTTTTAGGGGTGGCTTTTTTCCCCCCTTTTTAAGTGAATCTTGATTTTGCAAGAGTTGTGTCTGCTTGACATTGATCGGACAGACTGGGTTGGATATTATCCATACTACAGCTTCCCATTGTGGGCAATGATCAGGAACTCCCACGATTTCAGGTTTTTCTTCAACATGACAAGAGGCTGGGTGCAATCACAGGAAACGCAACTCATCTGGACTACTGGGGAAACTGAACGTGAGATATCCAACTCGCAAATTATTACTGAACCCTGACAATGCTGACAACTCCAAATTTTCTGAGTTTTGTTAGGTTTTCCACCCAAAAATTTTTTTCTGAAAGGCAGTTCAACAGTAATAATTTCCCTATTCTGATCAATTTTCCTTCATAATTTCCAAATTCCTTTTCTCAGTCTCCAGTATTTTCTTTCTCTAACAGAGCAGAAAAGGATTGTAAATGCTCTTTACATTAAATGTGATACAAATATGGGCAAAAAAATAGAATATATACATTTGCCTCACTTTTCAGTTAAGACAATGACTGGGGAATTAACTGCAGAATGCTTAGAAATAAAGTTTTTAAGTCAGAGCAAACTGATATATCAGGCTCATTGCCTTCATATGACGACAAGCAGGATCATTGAAATCTACGCCTGAAAAGAAAAAACAACAAAACAATGGGAATATCAAAATTACAGATCTGGTAGTAACATCTTTAACAGTGTTTTTCAATCAGGAGCAGGGCTCAAGAATACCAGATATTCTCACGAAAAGTACCTTTATAACTACAGAGCTATAGGCCTCTTAAGCTGACAAAGTCAGCATGAGAAAAAGTGTTTTGAAAAGAGTTATAAACTGGGGTGCTTCATCAGTGACCATCTTTTTTTACCTCCTCAAAATGGATTTTTAAATTGATCTCAAACTAAATCTGAGCTAGAAGTCACCACACGAAATAAGTATTCAGTTTCATTTGCAAAAAAATATTCGGTGTTTTTTTGGCTCAAAGTATTTGATTTTTATATATTTCATAATGTAATTGAAGAAAGTGAAAAGTATTTCATTCTGAATATTTTATTTACTCTTGCTCCCTTTTTTATGTAGGAAGTTGGTCAATTTCCAACATCCCGTAAATGATGACTGCTTTGACTTGAAAGGTATTTTTATAAGGAAAACCTTTAATATTAGTCTTTGGACCACCTTTTGGGATGAGAACAGTCTAATACAACCCACATTTGTTTTTCTACAGAACTTAGGGGACGCTCAGTACTACAAACTGTATATGCAGCAAGTATGTCATTTTATATTTTTTATTCCACTTTGGTGAGGCAAAGTAACTATTATCACAGTTTTTCAGACTGAAAGCTGAGGAAACAGACTTTAATTGAGATGGCCAACATCACACAGGACAGTCCAGGAATAGAAGCCAGATGGCCTGATTAGCCCAGTGAATTAACCAAAAGGCTCTCCTGCTCCTAGAGAGAACATAAAGCTATCTCAAGATAATAGACCTTTTAATATCACATGGATTAAAATTTGGCTGTTTGTGAAGAAATGCTTTTTTCAGATTTCAGGATTCAGGAAGTAAGAGATTCCGAACACTTGACATATGTTCTGTTCTCTCTCTCTCTTTTTTTTTTTTTTAAAAGGAAAACCTACTCTGCAAATGTAACCGAGATCACTTGTAAAAAGAAAACCTGCCTAGAGCTCCAACCACTGTCTAGCTTTGCTTCTGAATTTCCTGTTTCTCAAGATGGACAGTCTTCCCAAGATGGGAGAATCATGTCATGTATGTCAGTAGTTTATTATTTCCTACCCCAGTCTTAGTAAGAAGAGCTAAAAATTTCCTTGAAAAAAAATAGATGAGATATAAATGTATACATGACAGAATCAATTTTTCTTTTAGCTAAAGGGCATAATATACAGCAGTGTGTCTCCTGCTTCTGAAGGGAAATTATTGGAACATCATCCTACTGCCCTATGAATGGGAACTATCAAAGAGTTTAAAGAAAGGCATAGTTACTAGGGAGAGACAGACGCGACAGGAAAAGTTTAGTTGTTTGACTTACCCCTATACTTCCCTACACAAGAAACCTTGTGTCTAAAAAAATAGACGTAATCCATGCAGACTCATATGTCCTTGACTCCATCAGAAAACCAGAGAGAGAATGGAGAATTTGGCTATAAAACATTTTCTTTTTCCTGGTAAACTAACTATACTTTGACTTTGAAAAAGGTGCAGAGGAGACTTCACCTTTCCCCCTTCTCAGTGAGGTGCAGTCTAAAAGTTCCTGAGCCCTGGAAAGGCAGCCTGGGAGCCAAAGAGCAGCTTCTTTGCCGTCACACACCTCATTTGCAAGGGCTGCCTATGCCAACACCTGGGCAACGCTCACAGTTCCCAGGGCTCTGCAAGAGTGACTAGACTGTGGCTAAATAAACATTTTCATTGATGCTACACAAGAGCACACTCCTATTTCACTCTGCCTCCCTATTAGTTCTGCGGCGCTGACAAGAGCAGAAGAGCACTGGAGACTTTGTTTTGTACAGTATAGCAGCTGTGTGTCTCTGCACACACACAGAAAGCAAGTATTTTGAGCTGGATGGTGTTACTTTTACACAGTCACCTTCCAGACTTTAAGGCTTTGAGGAGGGAACTGGGACAAAGAGGGAGAAGAGGAAAAGTGGAATTGCCCATTTTGTTGGCAGCATAAAGAAATACTGCATTAATTAACCAAATTGCTACAGTTCCAAAAAGCACTACACATTGTGATCATCCTAGAAGTTTGTGAGCTTTCCTGTATTGGTCACTTTTCCCCTCAAGGAACAGGCACCATGTCGTTTTGTGCATATTAATGTGAAGCACCCTATATTTGTTTCAGTATCTTAAAAACTACCAGTATAAAGACCTATAAACCTCCAGTAGTTGAAGATGACTGCAGGATATTTCCGTATTAAAAAGTATCTAGACAATAAGACATAATAAGAAGTATCTAGACACTTAAGCCTGCAAACAAAAGGGCATGCTCAAGTTTTCTGAAAATTAAACTGCCTGTATCGGAGCATAGCATTAATTGACAGCAGAGTTTGCGGGGCGTCATAAACTGGAAAAATTATATAATGTGCTTGAGAATAGCTTCCCTCCAGCTGAGGAGGGGAAGTGGAGAGGGAAATGCTGATCTCTTCTCTCTGGTATCCACATGGGAATGGTTCAAAGCTGCACCAGGAGAGATTTAGACTGGACATTAGGAAACACTTCTTTCCCAACAGGCTTCCTAGAGAGGTGGTTGATGCCCCAAGCCTGTCTGTTTAAGACGCATTTGGACAGTGTCCTTTATTTTCTTTAACTGTTGGTCAGCCCTGAAGTGGTCAGGCAGTTGGACTAGAGGATCATCATAGGTCTCTTCAAACTGAAATATTCCATTCTATTTTAATAAGTGCTCTAATTCCCTCCCACCTGATTTTCTGATCAGGATGAATAGTAACTCAACTGGAGGAGTGTTAGTTAGAAGGGGAAGAGAGAAAAGGTCAGGAAAAAATAATTAAGTGGAAAATTATCAATCCTAAATTATTTTTTTCATCACGTTGTTCAGTCCTTTCCGCTATACAATGCGGGTAAACTCTCATTTCAACTGAATTTAGTAGACATTTTGTGTGGGCTTTTCTTAGAACACACCTTGTTCTTCTATCATTTGAGTTAAGCCAAAGAAGAAATTCAGACATCGACAGCCTATTTTAAGGGGAATTTGACCATAACACTTTGCAGTAGACCCCATTCCTACAAGACATTAATAAAAAAAAAAAAGAATAAAAAAAAACCACAACACCAAGACAAAATAAAATAAAATAAATAAAAAAACAAAACAAAAACAAAAAACAAAAAAACCAGTGTGTTAATGAAGTTCAAAGCCAAACTAAACTTCATACTTTCTGGTCATCTATAGCAAGCAGGTCTACCAATGGCTCCTTTTTAGCATTGTGTTTCTTTCAGAGTTTTTCCAGAGACAATGCATAAGAAATAAAATTTAATGAATCTCCAAAGCTGTACTTTCTTGACTTATTACATTAGCAGGGCCTCTCATCTGATTGGGAATTTTGAGAGAATCACAGAATTCATTAAAGCAATTTACTGTATAATGGTAGATGGCTAAGATAGATCCCTGCTAATGAGATGAACATTAATTAAATAAATTGTAGAATAGAAGTGAACTGTTTAGCTGAGTTAAAAAGCCTAGCAAACAAGCTTCCCACTCTGCAAGTCTGAATTCTGTTCATTGAGAAGCAGACCAGTTTATTTTTTATGGGAAGGCATGTAGCCAGCAGGTCTGGCAATGGTGACCAGCCTAAATCTGTAAAAGCCAACCACATGCTTTCTCAAATGAAAGTGCAAGTTTTGTTGTTGTTGTTGTTGAACTATATATTAGAAACAGAGCTCAGCAGGTAATCATCCGTAGCATCTGCAAAGATCCAGTGCAACTACAAAGTGAGATGACCCTCAAAAAAATCAAAACATAAGCTTCAGAATGGGGTCCCCCTCCTGGTATCTGCATCTGCAGGTTGATTTAATGACCCAAATAACAAATAACTGCAACATTACAGAAGAAAACATGAAGGAAAGACTAGCATCCAACTTCCAAAACACATTTTAGCTTTATAGTATTGTTTCCCTTCCAATACCTTCTATCTACTACCTAAACATCAACTATTTCTTTGGCATCACACAAAACAAAAGAGAGACTGGTTAAACCATTATTTACTTCGTATCTGGTTTAGATTTTACAAGACGCCTTCGGAGACCCCAAGGATGGCATTAACTTCCAGCTGATTCTGTTTTTATTTTTTTGTTTACTTCAGTCCACTTTTGAGATGACAGCTTGAACAATATAAAAACTCACGCTTTTTGTTCCATAAGGCCCATTTTACACTAAGCACTTGAAGGTTAAAAGAGCATACATCTGTTAGAATGAGATTATAGCACTCAGAGATTTTTCCACAGATAGGCACCAGTGTAAGGTTTAAAAAAAAATAAAAATCACATACAATCCAACGATAGGTGGATTTAAATGAGACAACAAGGTGGCATTACTAAAAGAACAAAAGAGATAAAGGAAGAACAGGATAGTCAAAACCTTAAGGTGAGGCTAAGCAGTATAACGTGTGAATTATAACATGAGAGAAGCAGTTTGTGCAGTGACTTGAAAGTAAGTCATGATCCAATGACCGTGATCGTTAGCAGACTGGGAAGTTACATTTAGCCACTGCATTTTGACTGAATTAAAAGGGGATGATGCAGGTTTAAAAAGAAAGACAATGCAGTAAACAAATGTTATAAACCTGTAAAATTAGAACAGAGAGGGAATTTCCAAGGGGCTCGGGAGGAAGCAACAGCAATATTCGCAAATGGTGGGGTAGTGCAAGGAATAGAAAAAAAATTGGTTCAAACCTTACCCGACCCTTGGGATGGTAACTGCCATCCACGGTTGGGAAAGCCTGAGGAACTAGAGATTTTCATTGCAGAAGACAGAGCAGTGGGACAAGGTATGTGGCCCTGGAGACACATTCAACAAGGAATTCCTTGGTAGTAGGACTCAAATTAAATTTTTAAATCCAGAAGGTTTTTAAACCTCAGTCAAGCCAAAGTATGCTACATCAGCAATAAAAGCTTGACTTTCAGCAAGCTTTATGGTATTATGCATGCTCTGACTCCTCCTTTCCTAGAAGGATGCCCTCTGTTAAAAGCTGTCTTTACTAGCCCAAAGGAGAAAAAGCGACAATACTTAATTTTGAAACTCTTCGTTACAACCATTGCATAACGAGTTCCCATAAACCAATTAACATTGCTACTACTTGGAAGACAGCCACTTCAGCTGCATGTGATGGTGAGTATTTTATATAGATAGCAACAAAGATGCAGTAGAAAGATGTGTAAGGCCAGCCAGGTAGAACGAGATTCCATCCAGAGCCCTGCTGGTAGGGAGTAGGGGTAAAAGAACAAAACAGTATAGTGTAACCCTGGCTAATTGTTGGGTGTGAGGCAGATCTTTTGAGAGGCTCAGGTGAGCCCCATTGTCTGTTTAATGGAAATAACTTCGTCACTCAGGATTAGCTGAGTCAGGATAATAGAGAAAACAAACAAGTAAATACACAATTTTTCCATAAAAAGGCAAGTCAACTCAAATTTTTCCCTCTGGAGGAATACAAAAATTTCACTGAAACGTGACTCTCAGCATTTTAAATCACATATAATTACGCCAATTGAATTTTGGCTCACAATCAAAAAAACCAATACTGCCTTGATCCTAATAAATAACTTCCCCCCTACTTTTTTTCCAAAATATGTTTTTAACTTAGCATATTCCTCTGGGAAGTTTGAGTTTCAACAGAATGGGGTTTTTTCACCAGTATACATGTATCAGAAAACATCTTACAAAGTTCTCATTCAATAATACTGAAAAATGAAGTCAATGTATAGCACATATGTGCCACTAAACCTGTCGCTACTATACCACCTACATCTGGTGACATTGCTTGGAAGCAACGGCAATTTTAAAGAACTTATTTGAGCAACCCCCTGCTTAAAAGTCAACCTAATATTTTATGTCCAAGCCGGTAAATCCTGGGAAAAGTTTTCCTCTCACAGGTATGTTGGCTTGAAGAATTACTGTTCACCCTTCTAGCACCCATTCAAACCCAGCCTAAGCTCATCATCTCCCAGCTGTTGTGTATCGTGAGTTGGAGTGTGGGAGATCTCGGCTGGGCTGCTACTGTACAGGTGTCCGCATCGCAAAACCGTTATCTGTGCAGGCAAGAGTGGCAGAGGTGCCAGTGCCCCTGCTGTCCTTCAGAGGTCCCTCCGGAAGAGGACTGAGATGCCAGGTTGTAAGAGGAAACTTATTCTGACACTGCCTGTTCTGTGGATAAATAGAGGGCTTCAGAGTTGTCAATACAGCACTTTTGCTACCACTCGATTCAGTGCAAAATAAATGAGGATATTTTCCTCTTGCAGCATGTATTAAATCCCATTAGCATTAATGAGAGTTACACGTGAGTTTGGCAGGGAGCATACACAAAGTGCAGAGCAGACAGTTTCCAAATTCTCAGCCCCCCCTTATATCTTTCAGCCATCTTTCCTCTGTGAAAGCCTTGCCGCACAAAGTCCAAAATAAAAATAGTAAATCAAATTACTGCATGTACAGTATGTTAAGATGATGGGTTGGGGTGGGGAGGGAGGAATCCAAAGGGCTAATGTACAAATAATTACTGTGCTTGCATTTAGTGAAGTGCTACCAGTTAAACTCCCAGACAGTGCTAATATAGTAGGAAAGCTTTGAGTTGGCTGAGCAACTTTTCACAGCACACTGGTAAAATAATAAATTGTGCTATGACCGATAACATTCAATAATTTCTCTGATATATTGCTACAGCCACTTTTTCTACAGTATAAAGCTCATATTTCTCTGTCATATTAGTAATTTCCATATTGCATTTCAGGCTCCGTCTTGGAGTTAGTAGGGAAAAGTACATCACAGCAGTAACAAAAGGAAGCTGACTGTTCTTTAAAAAAAAAAAAAAAAAATAGAGACAGAAAAAGAAAGAAGGAAATGTCAGGAATTTTTTTTTTTTTTTTAAACTTTCACAATACACCAACTGATGCCTACAGGAAGAAAAGAAAAAAAAAAAAAGAAAAAAAAAGACAGCAGCTGCTACAACACTGCTTCATTACAGACCCAGTAGAGTAAAAGCCGTGGATCCATTTTGCCTTTTTCTTCCTTGATGATATCACTAAAGCATTAATGGAATCCTTACACTCCATTGGTATAGTATGAATTTATCTACAGTGCATTCTTTATTGGTTTGAGTACAGATATGTTATTTTTGTGCATGTGGAGATGGGAAAATGGGGTTGCCAGCATCTTTAAAAGAAAATATGTTCCCTATTAACCAAAAACTGAAAAAAAAAATTACTACAAAATAAAACAATATTGATATTCAGGTTAGGTTATGAGAATGAGTGAGAAATTAATTTGGAACTTAACTATTATAAAAACTTTTTGACTTGGCCTTAAGTTATTCATACAGTCTTTATTAAGTCTGGCAATACAAGACGTACTATTGTTGTTATGGCTGGCAGTTCACATTAAATCATATCACATAAAAAGAAAAAACAGTTTTATTTTATGGGACATCTACCTTTGGAACTAATTATTCCATAGAACCATAAGAAGCCATTGTCCTCATTTGATTACAGAACTGCAAACATTTTATTTTTTAAGTGGATTATTGTCCACCTAAAATTTTTTTTGTCGACGTATAAAAATATGTATTGAGTAGATGGTAGGATAACTCTTTCTACAACATTATTAAGTATGACTTTTAGCATACAGAAATACAAGTTTTTAAAAACAACAAGGAATCATTACGATTATGTACTGTGTTGTTGAAACATCCATGTGAAAGGAAACTATTATAGGTACCAGATAGCATCTGTCTGAGTGGAATTTTCCACCCACAATTTTATTCTGAACTTGGCAACCAGGTTCCCAATTATAATTCCCTAAGTCCCTCCACTCATCAGTACCATTTGGTTTTCAAGCACAGGGAATGATCACACTCAGCATCCCTTTACACCTCCAAGAAACAGTATAAACTTTAAGCACTAGACAAGATTCTGCCCTGATGTTGTACTATAAATGAAGTAGAGAATGAGGAGCAGAAGCCAAAACCCAGTCAGTTCTTGCATCTAACTGACAGCAAAACTAGCTGAGGCGACAGGGGTGAGGGTGAGGAAGAGGGGTGGGGGGAAGAAGAAGAGAAGGAAGAAAGGAGGCAAGACTTTTACAATAATTATGTTTATACTTCCTAACACAGTTTACTAGTGGGTCCTTGGCAGCATAAACAAGATAAGTGGGACAGATCAGTTCTTCAGGGTTGAGAAGAGACGTAATGATGAAGGCTGGTAGAACAATTCCAGAGACTCTGGTCTTTTGTAGAAGAAGACAAAGATTTTTACTAACCCCCCCCAGTCAAAGTTGTCGTCTTCCAGGCTCTTCACTGGTTTAGCAGATGTAGCAGCCTGGCTTCCTGGGGCCCTACGACGTGCCAAAATCCACAGGAGAACCATGGCTATTTTACTGCCTTGATTTGCCTGCTTATTCTGTGCTTGAGACTGACTCTGCTCTTAGCCACACAGCTCTGGGGAGTGTTGACCCCATCAGGTCAATACTGAGAGGGACAGGAGCTTAAATATTTTTCAGTGTTTCAAGAACTTCAAGTTTCCAGTATACAGGAGAAATTCAGTGACAGTGGACATCTTATTTGCTATCATACAGCCAGCATCACTTTTCCAGGTCCCAAGTAAATTACAGAGAAACCTATCTATGCTATTGCCTAAGGAAACAGCAAGAATCAGTGTCAGAGCAGAGCTCAAAATACACAGAAACAAGCCAGTGCATGTAAATGATCACTTCAGAGGGGCTAAGGCTAGTGAATGAGATCCTTCATACTCATGAATAATGCCTGAAATGTCATTGCGATGCATAGTGAAAACCACAGGTTGAAAAAGTCACAAGAGGTTGATTTATTTATCCTAAACCTCGTATATATAAGGACATTTACTATGAGACCTTGCTGTAACTGATTTGTACTAACTGGCCTGTCCAAACTGCTTCACGTACTAAGAGTCATACAATGAGAGGACAGAAAGAAGATGGGGGAGAAGGAGGACACTCTCTCATGTATGAGCACAGGTACACGACCAGGTAACCTCCTCTCCTCTGTGTTACTGCCTGCTGAAGGCATTTCTGGGATTGGTGGCATGCAAGCATAACAACAGGCATTAAGAACTGACTGCTTTTCACATCTAGGGAGCAATATCCCCATCTACCTCCTTGCCATTCCTCAAAGATTCTCAGACTCTCAGCAGATCAGCACAAATGCCACACTCTGCCGTATGGCAGTGTCGGCAGTTGCTAACGTGCCAATTTTATCTGATATGCTATCGCCAAACAGCAGCAGCTTTCAGGCCAGCTTCTATGACACCACCAAGCATTCCCGGCTGAATGACTTGTGAGAGCAGCCATGGTAACTACCACTGCTTGTCTCTGCTTGTGTTTCCAGATCCCTTTTGGTGACTGTGAAAGACATGGAGTGAACGGTGGCTTCAAGAGCAACATTTTTCTGGAACAGCCTCTCCCCACAAAACCATTTCTGGGTTCATGAAACAAGCACCAGCTGGCACTGGAGAATGGTACTGCAGAGATATTATGTCCAGGAACAGCTGCAGAACTTCACCCTGATGTAAATATTTCCTTTGATGTCAAAGAAAGCCTGTAGCTTAGTCTTGAGCTGTAGCAACAGGCTATTAGCAAAAGAACTCTATGAGCTGTGAGAAATACATATCCATGGCTAACCAATTGCTAGCCCTGTTTACTAGCTGCAGATCTCAACAGTTGGACTGTTAGAGTGGAGATGCAAACTGTCCTTTTAGAGCTTTTGCATGTCTTGACATTCCTCGGGAGAACAGTGACAGTTTTCATTTCCCCCAAGTTTATTTGCAGAATATCTTGGAGTTTAATAGAGGAAAAAAGCCCTTCTTACACTGTACTGCATGACAACCATCTACATACAGTTGATCTACAAAAAATATAAAAATATCTAGCTTGCGTTACAACCACACACTGGTTTTTGCTCAGAATCTACCAGAGTAATGGGCATAACCTCATCACTAGCTAGAGTCAGCTTAAAAGCCTCTGTCTATGCAGTCTATAGGAAAGCCCAACTAAATAGGGAAGAGTTGTGCATATTCTTTGAGGAAAGACTATTACACACTTTGTATATTTGCCTTGTATAGCAGTTTCTGCTGCCTGTTGTGCCTTAAATATGTGGCACAACTTGCACAGGTTCTTCAACATAATGAGCCAGAGGAGGACTTGTTAGTTCTGTGGAACTGATTTTGAATATTCTGTATGGCTTTTTTAAGGTTAAACACAATGGAGGATATCCATTCATGGTGGAAGATATCTCAACATTTTTCCAAGACACCATTTTATGTAGAAAGACAGATATGATTTTCACTAGGGTAGTGAACATCAGTGATAACACATGACCTTGCCTTTAGGGACATTAGTGGCTCTCTGTTTTCATTCTGATGTTCTTGACACATACGTATTGTGTGTTTTCCTGAGTATCTACATACATGATACTTGTGCTTTTGCTTCAGCACTGTCAGCATCACAGCCTGGGGATGATGGTGTTTCTCGTCAGCAGGCAGTACACGTGCTCTGTGGATCTGTCAGGAAATGTGAAACCAAATGGAGGATAAGGCTTCACTGAATTGCGACCCTGTCTTAAAAGTAGAAATTAAAAGAATTCTAGCACTAAGCAAAAGTGTTTTTTCAAGGTAGGTGTACTGTGTAAACAGCAAAGGCTTGAATTGAAAGGCAAGAGACAGCTCAGCTTAGGCTATTTAAAAAATAATAATAATAGTAAAATAACCAGCAGCCAACTGTCTTTCTGGCCGCAGAGTTTTCCTTTCTATGGCCAGTCAGGCCAAAACGCTAAGGAGATTTGCCAGCCTGTGAAACTTTCATGAGCAGTTGGAAGGGGTTAGCCACAGCTTTGAGAGCTTCAGGGAGGGCTTCCTTATTTTGCAAAGTTAGAATTCTGTCTATATTTTAGATATATTTTTATATAAAAATTCTAGGTCATGTGCAGGCATGTTAAAAACACTATTATGTACTGTTAATTCAGGTTTTCAATGGATTTGAAGTATATTGGGAGTTAATGGTGTTAATGGCTTTGTGCAATGTGTTTCCTATCTCTTATTGCAATTGCTTTTTCTAAAATACATATGCAGTGATAAAAATCACTGTTCAGAGATTTATACTGATAAAAAAAGCCTTACTGATAACCAACTTGCACAGACAATCCAAGTTAATTGTTGGTTTGATTAAAATGCACTATGTATATGATAACTATGAGATCTTATAGTCACACTGTGATTCTCAAGCAACACAGATGTGATAAGTGCTTATTTTTAACCTATTGCAGTTAGCATGTGCACCAACATTATGTTGGAGGGGGACATACGTTCAAATAAATTAAGTAACAAGCAACTGCTTCAGGATCCCTAGTATCAACAGGAGCGGATGGTGCTCAATTGGAGGGAACAAGAGAATCCTGGGAACAAGAGATATGCTATTACTGGCAGCCTAGTTCTTGCATCTTCCCAAACAACATCATTTTAGTGTGTTGAGAGAGGTAGCAATTTAGAGGAAAGAGGAACAGGAGTTAAAAAAACTAGTATGAGGGTTTTTATGAGGTTTACATCCACCCTTTTTAGGAGAAAATATCTACCAGGTATGAGTCAAGCTATGCAAACAACAACTTTTGAGGTTAATGTAATGATTCCCTACAGCCTTCCATGACGGCAAGCAGAGCTTTCAGGAACATTTCTATCACAGCAATGTCTTAGCCAGGTCTCCTGTCTATTAAAGAACCCTCGGCCCTCAGGCACTCCATCATACAACAGCTGATATTGCCACCCTCATTGCCATAGCACCGTCACACCTTAGACAGCATTATTTGAGGGTGATGTCCTGTAACAAAATTCCTTCTGATTCATCTCTTGATAGATAATGGATGATGCACCATCAGAAGTCCCATTTCCGTCTTTTTACCTCTATAGCATGTGCTTGAATCCAACATTGCACAGCATTGTGGATATCACTCTGCTTGACCAACAACTTCGTGCTGCCCGCAAACTTTCTATATTACAAAATCTGGGCCTTTATATCTCCAGAAAAGAAGATCTAGAACATAAGCACAACTTCAGCTCGAAGCTGAACAAGGAAGCCATAGTATAGATATAAACCATGATATAAAAACAGAAATAGCAAGCTTACTGGGTATGCAAATTCCTAGAGCACCAGCAAAGTCTGACTGTGTACCAGAATTTAAACTGAGAAGTGATATCAATACTCCAGAGCATTATAGGACCTACGGGTAAGTCCTGTAGACAGAATATTCTGGATACATGCAGAGATACAGCTGTATTAATAAAATAGTACATATCCACATAATTAAAGACTATATTATAGTGCATATGCAAAAGAGAACCAAATTAAGGTACTACTGGCTTATTTAATTCTACCACTTCCATTCTACATATATTAGTTAAATCAATCACTGTAATTACTGTAAATATAGCAACTTAGCACAATTTTGTAATAAAAAAGCTGATTTTCAGGACAAAAGCCTTGCATCATACAAGCTTGTCAATAAAATTCCCCACAACTATGCAACTTCAGAGGAAAAGAAAAAAAATAACAAGTAGTTCACCTTCTCCAAGGAATTACCCAGAGCACTTTACTTTTGAAATTCTCCTGCATGAGAGTAATCTCAAGGCTGCAACAAGTGCTTCCTGAGCTCAGGGCAGTGCTAGCTTTGCTCATGGCACTGAAAGCCACCAAGCTTATGCTTTCTCTGTGTTGAAAGCATTGTCAAGCCTCATGCACTCAGCTGTGTTTTGTGAAACATCGTCTCTGGTTTTGCCTACAGTCCTCACAATGGCACCTAGCAGCTGTAATTCATATCATCAACCTAGGTGTAATATACGTTACTCTAGCACGATTCCTTCAGCCATGTCCTGGGCAAAGTAATTGCAAAAGTCAGCCCTTATTTCTTTGCTTTTATACATTCAACACTTAGCCAGAACTAAAATGTAATGCTAATAGCAATCTTTGTGTACGGAACTGCTACGTAACTTCCTTAAAAATCTCAATTCTGAAAGACAGTCCAGTAAAAAGTAATAAAGAAACTGTTGCTAACAGAAAGTAGTTGTTGGGGCGTTATGATAAGATATCTTATGGGACGGTACTTGTCCAGTCATGCAAACCCAGTTCAATACTCTTTAATCATTTAATGTGAGAAAACTATAATTTCATGTAACATGCATTGTGTATGTCTGTTTATTAAGGGATGTGAAGAATAATGCATCCAACAGATGGAAATTTTAGAAAGCTTTTACCTGGCCTGGTGGTGGGAATAATTCAATATGCTTTACACCTTACTTACTTTTAGATTTAAAATATTCATCTATAAGTCTCTCTTTTCTTTTTTTTTTTTTTTTAATTATTAAAACACTAGACCAAAACAAACAAAACCAAAATCTCTTACACTCCTTGGCCAAAGTGAATACAAATAACACCTAAGCCTCATACATGGGCTAAGATCTCAAACTGAAAATCTTTGGTTCAGCCAGATGAAATAAGTGCAACGTACCCTGAAAAACTCCCATATCTAGGCAATTTTGACACTAGTAAGAGGATATTCCAGAAGACCAGCATTGCCCCTTGGCCACCAGTTTATCATCCCACCAGCCACTCCCATTCATTAATATTCATAAAGATATATAATAACCTTATTTTCCATTTGGAAATAAGTGACAGATTAAGAGATAAGAAACAGTATCTTCTGTTGGTCTTTTTATGTCCAGCCTGTAAAGAATGATCCTTGTCAGCTGCTCTCCCTCTTTTCTAGCGCAAATCTCTGTGTGCGTTATAGTGCCACCAGAAACAATAAAAATAGTATGGGACGAAGACAAGCTTTTGTTCATGAAGAGTTGCAGCATCAAGAGAATATCATGTTACATTTTAAGCTTCTACCCAGAATATATTTAACAGCTTTCAAAATAAAAGAAGACATTGCCAACCCTTCAACAGTTTAAAAAAAAAAAAAAAAATAAAAACAGAGACTAAATAAAGAAGATCTGTTTCAAGATGGCGAGAAAGATATTTCTTAAACACAGAGGCATAATTTGAGGTGCACAGCAGTTTTTCTCCGTCCATCAGAGGAAAAAGAAGTAGCTAAAGGGAGCCTGTAGTTGGGAATCCTGTCCGCTAATAGATATTACCTAGATAACAAACAATTCCTACAATCAAGACTCCTGTTCTTGTAAAAATATCAAGGAATATTTTAACAACTGTAAGTGACTCCCATTTTCTAATTAATCTGAAAGGTATAACCTAAGGAAGCAAACTGGTAAGAAATACTCTATTAGGAATAACTGTCTAACAGGTAAAGATAGGAATTCAGCTATGTAATATATGTTAATGCAGTGACTGCATGATAACATGTTATACTCAATAAACACTTTGTATTGTATTACTGGCTGCCCTGTCTTTTTTTTTTTTTTTTTTCTTTTCTTCCCCTTTCAAACAAGCACTGAACACTAAAACATCAGTGACTGAAAGAAGCACTGTTTCTGAAGAGGTAATAAGCAGAAAAATAGGAAAGAAGAAAAAAGTATTATTTATTGAAAAACAGAAGGTTAGGAGCCAAGTAGCCTTGTCGTGCTTTTACTTTAAAGATCAGAACTGGAGTTATACTTTAGGTCTTAGGTGAAATGAGTTTGACAGATTAGGTCCAGCAACTAGCTGCCAGTGAACTACATCAAAACACGGCACATACATACACGGTCTACTACAACTAACTGTTCTCTGCTCAAGACAATTTCCCTCTGGAGCTAACATGAAGATAAATGAACTCCTATCCCCAGGGAGAAGTGTCCCTCAATGAGGCAAAACAATCCACACTCATAAACATGCTACAAGTGCTGCTGCTCTTCTTGACTGTTACAAATAGAAGCAGAAGTCTGTGTTTCCCAGCAGTTAGATGTGGGCACCACATGAACCAAGGCGGTGTTAGAGCAGGGACTAGGCAGAGCGGGGGGTAACCCCTAGAAAAGCCTGGGTTTTGGTTGGTGGTTTGTTGTTGGTTTTTTTTTCAATAGGAAAAAAGCTTAACATTTTTCTCAGCTGGAGGGATTCTTCTCTCTTATGTCTGTTCTGTGTCCCGATTCCTGACTGTTCTCCAACAAAAGGCAGCATTTCTTGTGAAAGTCTGACATAAGGCACTTTCGGCAAAGATAAATTATCTCACTTTCTATGCTTTTCTTTCTACCGTTTTGCCTCTTTTTCCTTATCTCTCAGCCCCCCTCCTTCATACTACTTTTGCTATTCACCACAATTTTCTGACACGAAACCAGGTTTTAGCCATCCTACTGAAGTTTGCCCTATCACTCATTAGATCACTCCAGGATATCCTGCAACTCCCTTTCCTAAAACTGATTCCATTAGGAACAATTCTCAGAAGTTTACTGTTGAGCACATTTGCTAGTGCCTATTTTGAAACAGCAACCACTTTAAACACAAAGCCATCAGTTCTTTAGTATTTTTAAACATGTCTTATCTAAATGACACCTCTTTGCATCCAAAGCAAAATCCTTGATCGAGAAAAGTCAAAAGCCACATTAATCAGATTAAAAACCAGGAATTCTCTCTAAAACAAAGTACCATCTGCGCAAACACCTCTGAGGATCCCCCAAGAAATCCCTAGGATCACTGAAATATTTCTTGAATATCATCAACATCCAATACCTCTATACTTGCAACTATCCATTGTGGATAAAACTGGAAAACTTATTAAGTGTGAAACACACTATCATCAAGAGGAGTACTGCATGTGCTTCTTACCTGTAGCTGCACCTATAAACAGAAAAATGTTAGCAGAGGTTTAGTAACTGGGTCCCTTGTGAAAGTGACCCTTACAACGTTGCTTTCCTTTCTCCAGCCACTATGGCAAACAATGAACAGAACATCATATATCTGCACCGCTGAAGACAAGGAATTTACTCAGATCTGTCTCCATGCCCTGGGAAAGTGTTATTTAGCCTTAATTTCTTGCCAACAAGTAGCAAAGTCACAATGACTTTGGATGCCGGCAGTGGCAAAGGCTGGAGTGGCTTCAGCCTTGCTCTGTAATTTCCTCACACAAACCTCTCTGCAACTTCCCTCCTTCCGTAAGATTTTTTCAAGTTACGTGCAATTTTCATTGGAGAAAAAAAAGCATCATTTTACAAGCCTACAAGTATGGCTCTCACTATCAGGGATCCAGAGTCTCCAACTAGTTACTAGCCCTTTCCTTCCCCTTTAAGTTCTTTCCCAAACGTTTCACAGTGAGTTACAGGGATTCCCAACGCGTTGAACCGTGGTTACATAGCCTGTGCAAATGAAACCCTCTCTGTAGCTCAGTTCATTTCTGTTCACCCAGACTAAAGCAGCGAGGTCCTTCCCCTCCAGTGGCTCTGTTCGTCTCAAGTTCTGAACAAATCACTATGCAAACAGCCCTGGGGCAGCATTTTACCCTTTTCACCAAGAGAAGAGAGCAAAAGACACCCGGGCTTGTATCAGACTGAAAGGCATAACAAGCAGGCAACATCCTTTACTTATCAACACAGCTATTCATATTTTCGCTTAACAGGCAATAAACTGAGTTTAGTAACAAAAAGATACACCATATACTTAGGGTAACAGCACCTTTTTAAAATAGGTTACCATGTAGCAGTATAGCTAAACCCATCCTGTCCAGGGAATCAACCAAGTCTTCAGTTCCCAAGCAACATCTCTTGCAATGATCTTTTCATGTAATTAGATAAATACTGAAATAAGTCTGAATTCTTACATTAAGAACCATGCCATTACATATACTTTCCCATTTATACAGGACAGGAACTGTTCTCACAGCTTATGGTGATTTTTATCCTCTTTTTAGCTTGATCCAATCTTCGTCCATCTCACCTTTTCTACTGCACATCATGACGCTCAACCTGCGTTTTCATAATCTTTCGTCAACTTACATTTTAAGTGCAGAATCCAGATGTTTCTGCCCAACACTTCCTCTGCATTATTACAAGTACAATTCCTGCCTAAGTGAAGGTTTGATTTTGACTTTCATCCTCATGCCATAACTCAGGGCAAGTTCATTCCTAAAGTTTCAAATTTGGCCTGATAATTTAAACAGGTGTTACTGAATAACTTAATCAATGACAGCAGAAAGTTGACCTCCAATTAATAATGAAAGCCAGAATTGTGAATGAGTTGAGAGAAGGACAGCCCGAGGTTGGCAGCCCACAAAGGAGAAAGGTACCAGCCAAGCGAGCGCCCGACTTATGCCAGAGTTCAGGATTACTGATGCAGGTATTTTCTCAGCATTCAGTGACCCAGGAGGTTACAATATCCAATAAGGATACCATCCCAGACACACAGGTGGTGGTCACTGATATACATGACATGTTCTGTCATCCCAAAAGAGGGACGTGATTCTTTGCCTAAAGAAAAACTGCTTGAAACTGTGTTGCAGTGGTGATGTGGTTTTGTTTTTTTATTCTCTAAATTCAGCACCTCTGGAAGGCAGTGAGAGGGTTAACAACTTTGCACCTTCTCAAACCATCAGGCCATATGCTGTGTGAGCTGTGTTACACAGCATCCTGCCAATCTTATGGATATACAGATCAGCTGCTTACTTCAGTCCAAGCCTGAAGAATCATCTCGACTGGGACAAAAGCAGGGTGCTAAGTGTTGTGCACGCTCACACGTGAATTATGGAGTGGCTTCATTCAAAGCAGTCTCTTTGGGCAAAGAATTTACAAGGGTGGGCTGGTAAACACATGCGATATACACAAAACCACTGACCTAGAAAGCAGGGCTTGCTCCGTGACAGTCAGTGGCAACAGTTTGAGAAGGAACCTTTGAAAAATTCCATTTGAGGACAACAGGACCTGGCAGCTGTCAGCCCTGGTAGTCAAGTCAGTGGGGAGAAAGGCTTGGCTAGCTGTGTCAGACCCTCGCCAAGCTGTATTGGCTAAGGCTCTAGCCAAACCTTTCAGCACACTGGACATAATTAATGCCGAAAAGGCCCTTTGCCCCGCAGCAGCCTGAGAGGAGCTGATAGGGAAGCATGGATATTGCCCTAATTTCGTTCCTGGATTATTTAGTTCCATGCACTTGCAAAATCAGGTACTTGCAAGAGTTCAAGACATAAAATATATTATTTCATTTTCTGCAGGAACTGTGAAAGAGCCCAAAGTGTTTATTTGTTGATAATCACTAACATAAAGGCACATGCAATCATCACCAAGCATTTCCTTTAAGAGTACAAATATGGTCAAGCCAGAATATATACCATTATTTGCTGGGGACTGATATGAAAGCTGCTATCAACAGGAGGTTAGAAATTGGTGTTGCAACAAAACCTTGCATTTTGTAGGCATGTCTTCAGAAACTAGAGGAATATGCATCCTGTTGCAAGTTGTACTGTCAGTGGGTATCCAGGTTTTAGCTTAACCACCCGGTTAGGAACATAGACATCCTATAGAGGTAAAGGTATACAAGTAAAGGTATGGATAGCTTTTTCAGTGAATGATTTAGAATGGGAGCCTACCTGAAGTGGTCTCAATTATTCTCAGAAGAAACCTCCCCCTCTCAATTGACTATGCAGAAAACTTATCTCCTAGACACCTGCAACTAGATGCCTGGGACCAGTTTCATCTCACCTAACCACAATTATCTAACAGTGTCATCTATCTCCCTTTTTAAGCAATAGGGAGAGGTAGAAACTTAGGGATGCACCTATGTACTCATTCCTTAGCGTGCACCGACTCACCTCTTCAAAGACTAAAGAAGTTTGGACAATTCACTGAATTTATACACCCAATTCCTGGGCTTGACATTTCAGGCAGAATTAATCCCATGCTTATGGTAGAACATGTGATGAATCCCTCACCTCCTTCCAAATGCAGACTTCCTTTGCTAACTGTAAAGGTATATTGTAAAACCATTTGGATCCCACTTGCAAACAATATTTCTCTCTTTCAGAAATGCGCTTTTAAAATTCACCACCTTCCCATGCACCCAAGATCTACAGCTGGGCACGTTTTCCACATTACTCCCTCCAGCGAGATGCCAGTTTGCTGAAGCTGTTGATGGCAATACAGCACCCCATTGACTTAGCTTCTGCCAAACAGCCCAGTTACTGCTTTGCGGTCATGACGGAAGGATTTGGCCTTTCTCCTTTATTCTTTCTAGGCATCCATGTAAGATACTTAGAATGGATGCTGAGGATTAGATATACATAATACCTCCAAAAGGCCTGAACAGAAAGGAACAGATTAATGCAAGCAACCACATCGCACCAGGGCAGATGGAAAATATTCACCCCAACAGACAAAACCAGGAATAGCAGAGCGCGTGTGATTTGTGGCTAAGCAGCAACTCAGCATAAGTGTCAGAACAACGATTTAGATGTTCTTGATATCTAATCTTATGTTGTATTGAGGACATTGCAGTGCAACTCCGAGCATCCAATTCTGTATTAGCTACAGCTGTACATATTAACTTCTCTACAACATTGCTTCTGTTTTCATGCTGCCAAGCCTCATGTCTCTTCCTAACAAAATATTATGAGGGATTTTTTATTTTTTTTTTAAATCAGAAGTCAGACACAACAGTCTGCTAAATCAAGAAATTCTCTTTAAGAAAAGCAATAGATTTTAAGCCTCTAGAGTACATTGGGGTCACGTTTTTCGGCTTTCCTCCACAGCAATGAAGACCACAAATATACATTAAAAAGAGAGAAAAAAATAGAGCAAGAGAAAGAAAATTAGAGTGGAATCACTTGCCTCCAGCATCTGGCTCTTGAAGAGAAACATACGTGACTACCATTTTTTCATTACCCTCCACTCACATGATCCTTACCACCCTCTATTAGATGGAGAGTCTCACTAGATGATTCACAAAGCTCTCTGTCTGCCAAGCATATTTGGGGCCATATAATTTTACCCTTTGATTATAAATACTGTTGTTATGTAAGGATGTGGGCATACTTACCAGGTCATCATTTCTTTTGGGAGGCAGCGGTTCCGAATTGCAAGCTGTAGTCAGCAACAAACTCTGCCTGATGTTCTGCTAGTTAAGTAATGCTTAAATAAGAGTGATATCAAAGTGATAAATACAAGTCCTCTTTGCTATGCTCTTTTCATGGCCTCAGTCTACATTTTATGTCAAAAAGTACTCTGAAGTATTGTAGATGGAGCTGATAATGAAAACTAAAGTTATGGCTGCTTAGCATTCTCAATTATAACCTCTTATTTTCAATCATTTATAACTTTGCCGAAAACAATGCCTCAAGCTGGTTTGAAGAAGGAGGGGTTCAGTAATTAAATTAATCTGTTCCTGAGAGCATCAAGGAAAACTAGTCTTTAACAACATATTTAGAGGGGGGAAAAAAAAAAATAA